>NC_134710.1:488046852-488676630 GCF_043290135.1 Rhipicephalus microplus | reverse complement strand
TGTCAATCATTCTGGGACATCGTGTGGCTTTACGAGTCAACCATACCATGAGGGTAGCCTTTTCGTAAGTACTTTAGAATTTTGATTGGATGTCAGAGTTTAATTTCCCATTCTCAATTCTTATTCTTCCTCTCTTTAAATAAATATTCTACAGGAAACATCGATGACCTTGTGTGGCTCTTTTTCTTTTACATGATAGCCGACATCATAAAGTTGAAAGCGATCACGAAACTACAGAAATTTTCAGATGAACATGTGCCTCCTACCTGCCCACCTGTGGTTCCTAAACGTGCTAAATCAGTGCGCGTTTCATAACCACAGGTGGTCGAAATCTTCTAAGCCCTCGACGGCGTCTCTCATAATCATATCATGGTTTGAGACACTACACCCCATCAATTATTATTTTAAGTATAGATGTTCGCTCAAGAAACAAGTTCTCGCATTATAGGTGCTGAACGTTTTAGTGCACAAGGTCTTTAATATCAAAAAAGCAAGAACGTAGACGTCAGAGACCAAGGATGTATGACGAATAACAAAAACATCCATAAGCTGATGCATTTCGTGGGATACAAGTGATTTTGCGAATTGTAAATCCAGATGTCACCACTCTCCACTGAGGAACTGCTCTCGCCATCGGCTTAACTAGGTGGTCAGGACCTGTGGGAGAAATTCAAATAAGAGCCTGTGTCTAAGTACACCAACACTTTTCTCCGAGTAAAACGTCGACAAGAGAACAGGACACCTTCCCACTCATTTGGTGCACTTTTTCTTGAACAAATGATATGAACCGAGAAAGCGTTTCGGGTGAGCCTTCAATATTAATAGTGCTTGACGACCATTCTGAAATAATTCACTTGTGTGTATCATCGAAAAAGTTTGTGATCAGTGCATGTGGTGTTCCGCCCGGTCACGTCACACCACGCCCTGTGACAACCGAAAGATGTACAGCACAATACCTTTTAATACACGTTGTATGCAACTTTAATCACCATGCATATTCTAATAATGAGCAATGCCGTACAGACCATGCATGACACATCGTTTATAACCGCAGTAGTTGAGCCCATGATTCGGTTTACATTCATTACAAAGGTGTGCATAGTAAGCAAACTGCCTGAAATGCACTATCTCACGCACACAAGACGCGAGTTGCGATGCAAGATTTTTCGGCACAGTGTGAAAAAAAAAAAACGCAAACTGAATCAAACAGATGGTACACGGCTGAACAAATCTATTGCCAAGGCGCGCTATAAAAGACGCCAATGATCGCCTCTGCACATTATCTCTGCATGAATGAAGGTAAAAGCGGATCAACATTGCACATAGAGGTAATACAGACATTAACCGATTAGGTGACACATGTTTAAATCAGGCATCATTGTCTCTCCCGGATACAGCACGTGCGCCGAAGGTAATACGCACTTTGGCCCCAATTCTTCTGCACATTGCAGATAACTTTTGTTTCGCTACAACTTGGTCGTTTTTGCGCTGTATCTTAATGTTAGCAACTATCTCAACTGTCAGTACCATTGTGATGCGAGAACTGCTCGCACACAGCTGACTTTGGACCACCAGGTCTCCTCTGCGGCTCCCATGCAAGGTGGCGCTCGCAGAAGCCAGATAGAGCGGCCTCTCCTCCGGTATAATCTATTTCACTATTTACAAACACACGCCCTTGAAGACATTCAGTTTCGTCCACTGATTGGCCTTAATAGCGTCGGTGGGCAAGATGAGCTTTAGAAAAAAGCCCGCTCATTTTGTAAACTTTTGTTTCCTTATTTGGCAAAATATATTGAAATAGATGTTCTTTTGAGCTACAAAAACTCTATAAAAAGTTCCTTTGAACTGAAGGCACGTTCCTTTATGTGAAAAACAAATGAGAGACTTTCGTTTTTCTTGAAAAAAAAAAACTTGAAAAATGCTTCCAGTTCTGACGTTAGGAGCTGGTAAATGAGGTGACCGGGAGTTTCGGGGCGTACAACGCTAGTGAGCTTAAAACCGTCGATAGAGATAAGTTTAGTGGAAGACCCAATACCATGTGTGTGAGTATGTGTGCGTGCGTGTGCTTGCGGGCGTGCGTGCACGCCGGATTATAAGCCAGCTTATCCAGACCCACCACCGTTGGCATGTAATGTTTTTTTTTCCCTGCATCACTTTCTTTTGCGTCAGACTATCGCCCCTCTCCCGCACTGCAAACGAGCTCTCTCTTACTCGCGCTCATCCCCCTTCCTGAACCTTGCAAAATGTTTGCTACGCGAGACGCCGGAGTGAGCGACCAGCGTTGCAAGACGCGCCAAGTGACGTAAGCGGGAGAGTTCGTTGAGTGAGCCCCCACTCTTGCACGAGAAACGGCTTCTAGCTATAAACAGCAACGCAGCGCTTCGCCGTCCTTTTGTTGCCCCAATAAATGCTACGCTGTATTGTCAGCACGTCTTGTTCATTGTGACCCACGAACCAAGCGTTTCCCAGAATGAACTTTAGAGGATTCTGGAGCTTCGTTCATTCAGCCACCATGGTAATGATGGGTAGTACACAAATTTGCCTAGTCTTCGTGCTTGCGGGCCGCAAATGCACTTGTAGCTTTATTTATTGTGGTGTTCTGTTTTTTTTTTTCGAATATAAGAACATATCGTTGGGAACTTCGTGACCCGATTTGAATTGGTAAAAGTTAAGGGGGTGAAGTGTAACTGCCGAACATTTGCTGATTGTCGTGTAGTGGAAAAGCGGCTATCGGCCACGCAAAGACAAACAGAGCCGAAAAAAAAACGACAATTAGACAGAGTTGTGTTCTTTCCATCATTTCAATGCTGGTTGAAGCGTCGTGTGTTGCAGTCCCCATAGACACTAACGCCAGAGTTCTCTCTAGTGCATTTGTTGAAAACCGATTGCCGCGAGCATCGCAATTTCAGGGCTATTTTTGTAGGCAGATGTGTCGGAATTCTTGGTGAGCAAAAAGTTCCGAAAACACCCCCGACAAGCTTCCGACAGCGTCATAAACGACAGCGCTTGCGCAGTTCAAACATCAACGCGATTTTCGCACAAACGCGTAAACAGCCCTATATAGTGAACTTGGAGGCCTGCAAATTTTTATTTTACCACTACCCCCTCACACTTAGCAGTCGCCTCTCGACACGTACGGACTGAGCGTGAAATGACGCAGCAATTACACTGCCACTTCACCGCATCAGTGCAATGAACAGGTCGGCGCGTCAATTAATCGGTTATGGCACAAGTGGGCATTCTCACCCTCCCAGTAGGGAAGGTCTCGCCTTTTAAGCGGTCGTTTTCACAACACCGCGCACTCGCTTAATGCGCGCCCTCCACGTTTACTGTACGTGAACCTTTCAATGCTGGCCAAACCGACTCCCGTCAGTCCGGTGGTACATTTGAAACGCTCGGATCAACGCGCTCTCGGAACCCGTCAATGCGGTTCGGCGGTTCCTTGTTTCACGTTCGCATGGCGGCCAGTTTGCGGGCGTACACATGTTCATCATAATGAGGAGCAAATCGCGCAAACAATAGTCGAAAGGCGTGAAATCGGTGCCACAAGGCCTAACGGGCAGCGCACCCGATATCCTTATTCAGGACAGCTTCCTACACGTCATATAATGATTATTGCGCAACGATATACACGGTTGTTTGCCTGCTCCCACGCGTATGTAGGGGCCCACACATACCTCTCAGCGGAGCCGTTTTCAAGTGCATTCTTTATGTGCTCGACAGCCTGTGCAGGAATCGGGATGGAGGCAAAACTTTGGTCTTGACTGGAAGATATGCGTCTGTATTGTGCGAAAAATTAATGCATTGATAGATAGATGCTAGACGAGCGACACCTTTATAGCGGGCCGTGATATGTGTACCACCAGTCTCGACAAAAGGAAAAAAAAAAAAACAAACGTCCCTTCTCTTGTTTTTTTAGTTAGTTTAATGCCTTGTGCACTTCGAATAATTCTGTCTTACTAAAAAAAAAAAAAGACTGCCATTCCAGTTCTCTACCCCGCATGATGTCAGGTCCCTATTTTTTCTTATTTTTTATTGCAATAGCAATTATATGTACAGTGTCGGCTGGGTTTTGCCATTGCCGCCGCCACCCCTTACGTATATGTATATGTATATACAAGGAAGGATGTGCTACCTCTTCTTTTAGGGGAGCGAACTTTGCCTTTCCGGCCAGAGTCGTCGGCGCGCATGCTTATTTCGTGAGTGAACAAGGGGGAGGGGGCGCTTATAATTGCCATGCTATCGCGTCAATTAAAAAAAAAACAGTGCCAAAAGTGTACCTGGAGCGGCCGTCCACACACAGATGCGCTTTACACACAACAAACTGCCACCCGCGGTGACCCACGACGTATATCCCTTATTACCAGCATGCGCTGCCCGCGGGAAGTGCTTCTCAACAACGCTGTCACTACGCACGACGAGCCTTGTTGTAGTCATCTACTGTGGCCGCGCCGCAGGAAACTGGGCTACTTAGCAAGCACATGTGTGGTACCATTATTATTGCTCCCGAAAATCCTAACCATGCTACGTAAAACATTCGAATATGTTGCTATCGCATTCATTGTTTCGCTCTTTTTACGAAACTGTGACTTTTCTTTTGTCTCTTCTCTGTATTTTTCTTCCACCAATACTCTAACCATTTCTTAGTTATTTCTAACGCAGGTATGCTCAGTGGTCCGTTTCTCTCCCTAAAACCCGATGTTTCATATTTATACGCTTGTTCCGAAACGTACACCTTCACAGATATATCCCCATTGAATAAGAACATGCTTCGTCGTTTCCGTATCTTCTACCCAACATGCGCATAGTTTGAATCTCGCTTCATAACAGTGCGTCATCGAACAACCCGATCTCGTTTGAAATAGCCGGTAAAGCACTTCGCCTTACATTTTCACGAAATCCTTCCTTATCATTTCGTGTTTGTCCTGCCGGTATAAGTATTCGGAACCATTTTCTATTCTTTTAGATGAACGTGTTTTATCCCGGGCTCCACCACGGCTCCGCTTTTCGTTCGTTCCGTGTGTACTTCTTTGTATTTGAGCGAACTTGCTTTAAGTGTCGTGCTGTGTCAGTTCGCGCTGGTACGGTTGACTTTTCATGCCGGCTTTCTTTTTGAGGAATGCTCTGCAAGTTTCGAGCTTCTTGCCGTTCTTCACGTGACATTGCAATTTGTTGCTGTAGCACTCATTCCTTCAACCTCATGGTCAAACAATTCACAATAAACGATAAACTACCTCTGTGAAGACATCTTTCACGTTCCTGCTATGCCGACTGCTGTGACAGAGGGGGGATCTGTCGTGTGTTAATGCCAATAGTCTTTCTTGAAATTTGAACGCATAAGTTTTGAAATGTCTTTATGTATGTATGTATGTATGTATGTATGTATGTATGTATGTATGTATGTATGTATGTATGTATGTATGTATGTATGTATGTATGTATGTATGTATGTATGTATGTATGTATGTATGTATGTTTCTATCGCACTATTCAGCCACCCAGCCATAGTTTAAGCACTTTTTGAACGTCCAGCCATATTGAACTGCTGGCTGCGTTCATGCTCGTAAACACTGTCGATCAAAAAGCGAATATTACGCATATCTGAGGCGCAACAAGTATTATGTAGTGTGCTTCCTTACTAGAAAATACATAAATACGTAATTAAAAGAACACCAGTGTTTCTTGGGCTGTGCTGAGTCATGCGATGCTATGAACGAAAAAAAAAAAAGGCCTTCTGTTGATGGTATAGTGCTGCCACCTGGCAGTGGCTCTGCGCCCTGCACAAGCTCATGTTTTCCGACGCTACTGCCAAATGGCGTTCGTATCTCACGCAGTGCCTGCCACATTTGATCAATGCCAGCCAGATTCAGGCGATTCAACACTGTCCGAGGCATGGGAAAACATGAATCTCCGCGGATGAGGCCAGGACTCATCTAGTATAGCCAGGAAAAGATTCAATGACATTTGCAGTAAAGAACACAGATACGCGGCCAATATTTTTCCATGTGCCTTCATGTACCTATCACCCTCGTTCACTACGCCGAGGTACTTGTACTTGCTTACCCTTAGTATTTCTTGGCCCTGTGTGGACACCGTGTCATCAATTGGACCACTGAATACCATATATTCCCATTTTGTTACGCCCAGTCCTGGTCCAGATGGACATCGCCGAACAGCACCTGCAGGGGCCACCTCTGCAAACACGCATGTTGTCTATGGGAGAGCGTTACTGTTTGGACGTGTCAGCTATAGTACTTTTTTTTTCAGAATGCTTGCCGCTTTTTTCGACCAGATTGTTGTTTGACACACCTTGATTCAAATTTCGTCTCTTCGTTGTCATGGGTAGTTCTGGTGTGACGTAACATAACTGTCGTGTTTTGTGCGCGCCGGGCGCAATGAATTTCGAATTTCGAAAGTTTATTATGAATATCTCGGACTACGTATAATTTTGTGATGAGAACAGAGTATGCCATAAATTAGCGTGTTCTACAACTTTATAATATCAAAGTGCACGCAAATCAATATTTAAAAAGCAAATTAACGAGCTTTGTTAATGATTTGTTGAACCTCATTTCAGGTGCGACATGTACCGTATTTCCCCATCTACGTGGAGTTCATGTGGTAAAACGAGAGGAGCCTTGCCGTCAAGGAATTTTCCTGGAAAAATCATTTGTATGGCCTAAAAAATAAACAGCCTCGACATTGCGCCCGAAACCAAAATGAAAGCGCCTTTTAAGAAATTCGCTTTAGCAGTGATGCCAGAACTCTGCTAGAGTTTGCACTTACTTGTAGTACATGAATATAGTTCACATAAAGGTGGCACCACTCAAGTAAACAACGCCCTCTGACTTCGACATCGTCATCTTCTTCCACTGGTTACATCAGAGCATAGCGCTTTTCATCAAGGGTCTAGCGATGAGCCAACAATATGTTGTCTTTGCAATGAGTGTGAGAAAATAAACAAGCGGCTCAGTTTTCCTGATCAGGGAGTTTTTGATTTTGGGGCCCCTATGGGGCAACTGCCCATACAAGAACTCTATACAGCATTTTGGTTTTACTTTCGAGACACTATTTCTTGAACTTAGCGGGAGACCCAAAGCCTGTTTCATAAAAAAGTTTTCCGTCACACCATAGCGGCAAGCATTGAAGTGACGATTCTGAGCGTGCTCTTGGATGATAAAAGCTGATAAACTTTGCTGATAAAAGCAGGCTTGCTTACCTAACGAAAAAAAGAGTTGCTTTTGATCCTAAAACATTTTTTGCACTTAAACATAAGAAATGCCACTGGAATATATGTTTTAATATCAAACGGTATGTTTTCTTTTTTGTAGTAGCTTGTAGTTATTATTTGACGCCGTTGTGGCACTAGAACCGCAACACGCAATCGGTAACAGCGAAACCGTATTCAAGAACTCACATCTCTTGCTTTACTTAATGCTAAAGCGTGCGCTCAAAAGATTTGAGCTCTTGAGCCCAAGACTTTTGGGGCCCCTATTCGAAAACTTCATTATCGTTCATGCGTATTGAACGCGTATATACCTAACAATATTTGAATTGTTCAGGTACACCGTATACAGTAGTGAGCCACAGTTATGTTTGGCCACATAGCTAAGGTTTCTCGAATAGTGAAACCATACGTTCATATTACCTTCCATCATATTGCTCCGACCCGGGCGAGGAATCACACTTGCGGCCTTGGTTTCTGACTAATCAGACCACATTGAATATGGTGCTTTCACTCTCCTTTGGAATTATTGGCGTAGAGAACTTGAACACATGAGCGTGCGTCTGTCACCAGCCACGCCAAAAATGGGTAACTGCGTCAGTGCTTAATGATCAGGATACACCACACTCATATAGCGGCCCCATCAATGACACGCATACCACGCTGGCAGCCAGTGTTGTTTGTTCGAGGGCATCACTTCTTCGCCAAGTGCAAGAGTACAAACGCCATGGTTACGCGCCCGCCTTTCTGTGGACACAGCAGGTATATGCAAAAGCGGGCCGTATACTTCGGAGAGCTTAAGTGATTGGAGAAACTTAATCTAAATCAATGAGCTTCAGGAGCTCCAACGCGCGGGAGAAAAAACAAGGCACACAAAGTCGATGGAACAGGCCAGTTTTCCCTGCGACCTTTTTCGATTCTGCCCGGAATGGTCGCTGTTGCTGCACTGTATTGAAAGCGCCTGCGGTGAGCGAGTTGCGTGCAGCGTACAATTTTGTCTGTAAGTGAGTATGCGCGAGGCACGTTTTCGCACACTCGTGCCTACCAGAAGCATACAGTATTGCGCCCTATCTTGATTATTGGTCTTCGCACTGCTCGATCCGCAAATGTGCGCCTTTAGCTTTCCACTTAGTGTGGTAAACGGAAAGAGTACTCGTTCTGGGCTATTTCGTACTGGTTGAGGCGAACCATACGTTCTGCCACTACCTTTTAGCGACGTGCCAGGCATTTGACGCTATGACAGCGACAGTGGCAAAATGCAGCGTCGACAGCATGTGTTCATGAGTGTATCTTTGTCAGCTTACAGCTATCTTTCTCAGTTCCACTGACCTAATGCAGGATTTGGGGACGTCTGTATGGTGTGCTATCTCTCAGTGCCCGTAACGGTGTCCTGTAGTAACTGAATGGTAAACAGGCAGGATGAAAACATATCTTTTGAAAAGGCTAGCTATTAAAAATGACTCTTGGTTATATATACAGCAAAGACGCAGTGGAACAGTTCGGTAAAATCGCAGCACCGCACTTCATAGCCTGTGACTTCCCAGGACAGTTGAACACCACCCATTAAAAGCAGACATCGGGCCCCATTGTGAAATATTGAAGACTATGGGAAGCTACAGGGTTCTTAGTGCGACGGTGTAACTTTAATGAAATGTTCAAATAAGTCTGCTGTATGGATCCTAGCGTCATTCTTGATAGCTAGTTGTTTATTTCGTCAGGTACGATTTTTTGCGCCTATTTCCTATTCAGTTACGGCAGACCACCGCTGTCACCGATGATAGATGACGCTAGTTGCGCATATACGCCACTCCTTCTTGTGATTCCGTCAGATTTACTGTTGCTAGCGCATCGACGCGAAGCTGTGTCATACCTGGAGAATCACGCGAGTTCGGAAAACGCCAGGAGTCCGTGAAAGTGTCTCTGCGAGGCAAAAAGAACGACAGAAGTGGCGAAGAAACAGCCTCCCGGATTTCTTCGCGGCTGGTGGTTGCGTTCACTCGGTAGCGTGGAGGGGAGCGAGCGCCCTCAACGCCCCGCGCAGCCTCCCGCTGGAGAGCACCTTCGCTCACGCAAAAGAAATATTTAAAAGAAACAAGTGCGTCCGTCGCTGTAGGCCATAAATCTTGGCCATTTTGGGAACGCTTTTCTTTCCGTTTCCCTTCTGCCTCTCCCGTCTCGGCCGCAGCGGCTGTGTACTCTATAAGTTTTGTCTTTTCACTGAAGCTTCATTTCTTGGCGATCTGATGGCCGCTGCGTTCTTCTCGGTGCTGCATTATCGTTACTGTATTTATTGTTTGGCTTCGTTTTACGGAGCGTCGCCGTGCGTGCGTGCTCGGCAGAAGCGAAAACGTTTAACAGGGGGCGCGCCCGCTTCTCCCCCGCCGAGAAGACGAAGCGGGGCGAGGCGCGCGGAGAAAATTGCTTGTTTAAACACCCCCGTCGAGCTTGTTTTCCCTGGGCTGTTCTCTCGCCGTCCTGACGACTTATCTGGCGCGCGCCTTCATTCATTTGAAGAGGAGCGGGCGCCTGTCCATTGCGGCGAGGTGCTTACGTTTTATGGACCTTCACGCCTCCTCCGGACGCTGTAATGAGTGCGCTCTCTTTTTGGGGAACGAACCACGATGACGTCGCAGCCGCAATGAATGCGCCGCCGGACATCTAGGCGATGATGCCCTCGTCGATGGCGTCGTGCGGAAAGAGCGCCAACCTTGAGCGGGACTCGGTCGCTGCAGATGTATGCGCCTTTTTTGTTTTCGCGCCTGGTCCAAAGATGTGTAAAAGGGATGCACAGGAACAGGACATACCGGTAAAGCCCGCCTCGCATCATCAAAGGTGGCTCAGAAAAATTGCTTTCCGTTATACACAGAGCACCAGAAGTGTCCGTTACGCAATAATAGCCCATTAATCACATAATCATTGTCGTCGCTGAATGGGCGATGAAAGCTTCAGTGACACTACCGTTACTTGAAATAACGCGGAAAGCAATTTTCTGAGCAGTTTTTGTTCACGTGTATCATACTTCTTTCCACCCATTTTTCTTAACCTTTGGAATCTGTGAGAAAAAAAAAACATACATGTGTAGCAACCAAATGAAAATAAAGCCAGTTGATAGTTAATGCTTTTTCCGCTAACTTCACCTATTACCTGTGTTCACCCGACAGTATGCATAATGGCTTCTCACCACAGGCATGCACCAACACGCTCAGGAAAGTATTTCAAAGCGATTAAAGAAAACCGCCAGGCCTGCACAGAACGGGTAGCACAGTCATAGCGAAAGCTAGAAGGGTGACCTTACAGAGCCTTTTCTGACCACTAGATGGGTAACTGCTCAAGCACACTTGCTTGGTACCCATTACGCTTTAAATAATCAAACTTTTGGTGTAGTAGGCCGGCATTTACTGTGCTATCCTTCGTCATTCTTCTTAGGAGCATTGTATGCCCTACACATTTGCAAATAATTTTATGCTTTTTTATGAAGTGGTTAACGACAATGAAGAACTATACCTGAAGTAGGTATGCGCAACAGTTATTAGAGGATCAAAAACAAGCTTTTGTAACGGGTTGGAGCATTGGACGAGCCACTCGTTACCCAATTCGCATTGTGTGATGCTATGTTGTTCTGTTGCTTTTCTAAAACGCATTATTTCTCATCTTAACGCGTTTCCTTTCCCGACACCATGCCTGCCTAAGGTCAGTTTGCATGCGAGTTCCAAGTATAGACGTCAGACTATGGAGTTATGCCGACACGTAGCACCACCTGTCGACGCAGTTTTGAGTAGTGCAAAGTCCGACTCCCGTGCACAGTTCGCTGCACAATCAGGTGCAACTACAGCGTACGAAACAAAGATTCAGCTTAATATTACGTGTGTTTGTGCATTGAACACTTAAAAGGAGGGCTACGAATTTCCCTCCGCTAGTCGGACGCGTCACTGAACCGCCATGAAATGCTTGCGGATTCACTTGCCCGAATGACGGCGAGAACAAGAGCCGACGCAACAGCTCTGCGCTCTACAAAACCTACCCCAGTCGATGGTACGGTTGCGTTGCGAATAGCCACAAACATAAAACACTTAACTGTTGCTGATTTCTGCAGCTTTTTTCAAACAGAACGACGAGAACGCTCGGTACGAGCCGCCGCAAACGTGTTCTCGCGTTCTCCACAGCCGGCCGCATGAGAAAGTGTGATAATGAAAACGATTTGATAATGCACCCGATCGTTACCACGGAGAGCCATGGTGACTTTGATGATGAAGTTTAACAGGGCCTTTGACCGCGGTGCACGCAGTTCAATAGTAAACAGGTGGTGCGCGCAATAAACATCGCGCACGCAGCGACCACCGATAATCTGAAGTGGTCACCACTACGCAGCATTACGCAAGTAGGCTTCGAAGGCTCTAAGTTCCTGTTTTAACTAGGAAATGTGAACACGTACGCAACACAGGTAAATCACAAAATGATCGTGACCACAATCATGCTACTTTTTTCCTTTTGCCGTTTGTCTCCGCGATTGCCAGAGTTACTCGGAGGCCTCAGTTTTGCATTTAGCTATTCCCTGAGAAAGTGGACACGCATATATCCCCATTTGCAGTGAAGTTAACCGTCAACTGAACACTCTAGCAACAGTTCATCGCGCAGGAAGTGAGAGATCGATAGGGGCCCTCACTCACTGGATTTCATGCCGACCGGTTGTGCCCCTGCGATCTCCGACGACACCACAGCTCTGGCCGACTGGGCCCACCCTACGCCATCCCCTGACACCGATCTCTAACGACAGCACAGCTCTGACCAAGTGGGCTCGCCCTACGCCATCTCCTGACACCGACAAGAGCTCTAGCCTGTGGCGCCCTGTCCTCAGACCCCTGCGACCGTGTCAATCTTTCCTATCTTCTCTTTACATATGTCACGCTCGCTATACCTTTTATATATATACCTTTTAATCCCTCCTTACCCCCCTCCCCTGTGAGCTACGGTTGAGGTGTCGAACTCTGATGCAGACGGTTACGGGGCTCACGTTTCTCTTATTTTACTTCTAAGAACCACATAAGAAGAGAAGATCGATAGAGAATGCAGCTGCAAAGACGAAAATCGTCAGGGCCACTCGTGCCAGATAAAGCGAGCTTCGTACCACTGGTCGTAAGATAGATTGCTCGTGTATGTACTTGGTCACTTTGACATCATAACGCATTTAGGCGTTGAAGAACGCACGTCGGAGTGCTTGCCTCGAACTCGATGTCATGCGATGCTCGTTTGCACTTGAAGCACACCGAAATATTGAAACATAATTTGCGTTGCACTCATAGTTCACTTTGATGAACTTTTTACTTTTCTGAAACGAGGTCGGATTGACGGGAGAAGCTTGCCAGGTCCTTTAATTTCAAGAATCCGCGCCGCAAGATCGACGAAACCGGGGGGCCTATGCACGTTCTCTTGTGGACGGCTCTCTTTCCACTACCGTTTTATGAATGGCGCGTAGATGGGGGCGCTAGTAGCAGCTTTTTTCGCAGCGCCGCCAGGGCAGACTAAGACGTCCATCGGAGTGACTCAGTGGTAAAATGCTTGGCTGGCACACAGGAGACCCGGGTTAAAACCCCATTGTATCCTTGTTGCTTTTTATTTACTCTTTTTTTCTCATTTCGTTCAATGGCGGTTACAAACACCGGCGGCGGATAACTGCGGCGCCACACGCACCCTGTGTTGTGATTTTCCAACAGCTTTAGCTGTAAAAAAAAAAGTTCTCAGCTTGCACGGACAGACCGTAAGACACAAGTGCTCAAGTGCCACGCGGCTGCTTTGAGGTTGTACATGTTTAGATTGCTCGGAATTACGCTGTTAACTGAGTTTTTCAATCATTTCCATATTAACTGTTCAGTGCATGAGGACCGCTTAACGATTCCTAAAGGGTAGGCGACCGTCGACGCACGCGTGTATTTGAGCGCAGTTTTGTGGTTTCCGACGTGCTCATTACCGTGATTCATAATCGGCCTTCGTCGGCGCAGCTCGAACACTGGGAGAGAATACATATGTGAGATGTATTACATTTATCTAACAGTTGAAAGCGAACACCTTGAGACGGTAGCTGACATTATCCAACACTAACCCTAATTGCACAACAGTCGACCATCTTAATCTATAGCACTAGCCAACAGCAACTGGAAGTGAGTACGCGATATTAAATGCTCGTTCAGAGTCAAAACAAGCAAGCACACATCAAAAGTAGCTGAGTCTGCATTGGCAAGCACTAGCCAGCATTTTGAACACTATAGACAGCACTTATACAAATTTTATAGTTGTGATGAACACAAGCAAACATTAGCACGCACCATAGCACTAAACATTCTTGAGCTTTAACTAACATTATAAGCTAGTAGAAGGCCTAGACTAGTCGAAATTCACACTGAATAAGCATTATCAAAAAGCAGGTTTACACTTAGCCAACATTAACGAGGATAAGTCACTAGTTAGCCAATTGTAGACACCAGTGGCGAAGCAAAAAACATTTATCGGGGGGTGGTGTTGTGCGCAGCAACTACAAAAAAAGGAAAATAGAAAACCTCAATGGAAACAAAGTGTTAGTAACTTTTCTTTTTTAATAAAGCCGTGTTTCGTTCCTTGTAACTTTTACACACAAATGCGAGTTGAAAGGGGAGAGTGATTACACAGCACTCAGAAAATTTCGGGGAATGTTCGAATAGCGAAACACCCCCATTGGCTATACCAAACCCTGCATAGGCGACAGTAGGCCAACAAGTGCTGGTTTCATGAAAGTACAACCAGGTGTTGAAAATTGAGCTTTATGGCGTTATTAAAGTTCAGCAATGAGAGATACATGAAAACCACAGTTGCAGATATATTATATATGCAGGAGGACAAAAAGTGAGACAATTATCACTACCAGTATCCAACTTTACTAACATTCAACAATACGCATTTTATTCGCTGCAGCAGGGGGGCATGTTTTTATTGAAACCATTAGAGGTTCTCGCGTTTTGATACAGTTCCACTTGCGATGAAACGTGGTCACAGATCAAGCCTGATAAATTGATTTGACCTTTAAGAACCACATACGGATTTCTTGTTCACTTATCTGGACTAGAAGTCGTCAGCTATGTAGCCAGTAGGTGACGCAACGAGCGTGCGTATATACATAGCAGGCGTAGTCCCTGTTTTCCTATTTATGATAGCTGGCGTTGACAGGATGACTATATATAAAGCGATTATAGAAGCCGGCGGGATTACACGTTTTTTTTTCTTGGCAATTACAGCGGCATCGCCCTGGTCATTGATCTGATTATCCTAATGCGCATGCTGAGCAATGGCATTTGTCATGTTGCTGTTACTAGTGGCGTGACGTTGGCGCTGCTTGAGGCATCGGGGGAACTTTCCTGTTCCGCCCATACACATTCGACGTTAGTCAGCACGCGGTATCTTATTCACGACTCCTCATTCGGCAGCTTGTCTTTTACATTGACAAGATGATTCTGGAGCTTGCTGGTAGGGATGTGCCTAATACGTAAATCATATTCTGAAAATACACGGTAAAGGACCTCCCTGATTCTTTCGACGTAGGGCGCACCTGCGAAGGATGTCGTGTTGCTTTGTGAACCTGGCTGTAGTGTCCGCTTATCAGCTTTAGAATTAAAGCTATCAATGTAGCCGTTGCGTCTTAGCTCCTTAGGAATGGTCCGTAATTATTTCTTCAACTATGATTATCTGGGCAACACGTATGGTGCATGCTTCCAAAGATTACACCACGGATGTCTTTTAGCTGATGGGATGATGCGAATTAAAATTGAAACTTGAGTGCCCATACATGGCCGTTGTCCTTCTTGTATGCAACGGTAAATTATGTGTTCATATCCTGGGTGGCCAAGAAGCGCTCTTCTTCAAAGCGTCGACTGCTTCTTCAAAAAGCAGAAGCAGTCATCGACGTACCTACAGAGCACTTTGGGTGCAGGAGTGAATGTTGCCAGGACCTTTCCTTTCAAAGCTTTCGTTACTCTATTAGCCATGTTGAATTATATATTCATGCTTACAACGCCATACCATGCATTTGCTGACAAATGATGCCACCGTATGGAACATGTGTGCTGCAGAGCAAAACCGCAGCACCTTTATAGGTTAGGGAGGGTCAAAGGGGTCGCAAACAGGAAGACCACTGTCTGCTTTCATGGTTTCTTCCCACGTGGTTACTACCAAATTGATTGGAACTCTCGTAAAAAGTGACATGACGTTGAACCAGGTCATAGCGGCAACTTTCCTCAGTGTGACGTTCTTTACCTTTGGAACAAATGTGGGCGAACTTTCAGCCCACGTCAGTGTTTTGCCGACTAAAGGACTCAAAATTAGTGAAGGTATAGCCTGATATTCGGAAGAGCAGTGATCTGGTGAAGTTTAAAATAGACCATGTGAAACACCAGGCTTGTAGACTTTAAGCCGGCCATACATTACAGGGGCTAAACCGATCATGCTGAACTGATGCTAAGATGGACTGGTTAGGTGCAGAGGAACCAATTTGAACAACCTGGAGGGCAACTTTTGTAGCTTAGTGTGTACCCTGCTTGTGGCGTCATAAGCAAATAGATATGGCGGCGTACATGTGACGTATGGTCTCCGAGAAGGGTCAACAATTAGTCGCTGTATACTCGTTCTAATCCAACAATATCGCAGCTTTCCCTTTGTTGGAGGGTATACATAATGACTTCTTGAAGAAAGATTAGCCAAAGAAAAACGAGGACGAGACCTTCTCGGTCATGTAAGAGCTTAGGTTGGTAACATCTTGTTCGCCCTGTGACCCCTCTGGTTGGAGTTTTCTTTCTTGCCAGGTGTAATGACGAAGCTTCTGTTGCTCCGTATTGGCTCCAAATGGCTTCCTCTCAAACGCAAACCCTAAAGCCCATCAATAGCATGGATGCGAGCTTCTTCTGGTGCTTGCGAGGGAAGTTGGTGACGGCATGTTCTCTCCCACCGACCACATCTCTTGGCCTTGACTGCACTTCCTTGTTAAAGTTTGACCCACGAGACAATACCTCATCCTCCCTCTCGGTCGTGTGAGAGTATAGGTTGATGTCATCTTGCTCACCCTGTGACACTTGCGGTTGGAGTGCCTGCAGTTTTCCCTTTTGTTAAGTTTTGTGAAAACCTTCCTTCGTAGTCGCTGTGAAGTTCTCATGCACTTTCAAAAAGTTATATGGCGTCAGATGCTCAAGCTAGCGCTGCGCAAAAAATCTCTGCTATTTCAGATTACACACTTTTTCATGGTACTCGACAACACATGCTTGCAGCAGCTTTCGCTCGGCTTGACGGACAACCTAGTGGCCCCATGTGGCAACTCGTCATCTCAAGTGCAGCCTCCTTAGCATCAGTCTTCCTGTTTACATTTGAGTTTGAAAAGCAGGTGCATGTTGAACGTTGATATTTTCAAAGTTAGTATTACTAATCAACGTTTCCTCGTAATGACGTCTTGTTCATAAGTGCTCTGGTGAGTGACATAATCAAGAGTTCGATGAAAGTCCGTATGGGCAGGCACTGGATGAGATGAAACGTGGCCACTGACCAAGTTCTACTCGGAAGAATTTTTCTATAGTTTTTGCGTGCTCCAAGTTATGGCGCTGCAAGGTTTAATTGCGAGAGAAAGAGAGGCGTTTATTCACAGGATGGCAGAGCGGTCGGCCTGAGTGACAACATGCTCTGGCCTGCCACTCTGCACAGGGGAAGGGTTTCATAATTACGCATGCAAGGCCGTGAGCACTGTCGTAAAACTCCTTCTCCTTGTGCTGCGGCAGCTGCATGCGTCGTTTAATCTACCAGGTCGCAGGCATAGGAAAAGGTGATCACGGCTACCCTTATACTATATACCGGCTGGCGATAGGAAGCTCGTCACATCAAGAAAGAACATTGCAGTAATCCTCGCGTGAGAGATTGCCCATTTTAATCGCAATCTTCGAAAATCGAAAGTTACTGAGTTGTGAATTACGGTTCCGTAAAATTAAGCCCTCTCTTTCGTTTTCTGAGCTTGGAGCTTCAAAAAAAAATGCCCCACATTTGACTTTTGTTTGTGCGTTTATGACTATTCATGCGCACATGACTGCGTGTAGCCGAAAGGGCGAAGTCCTATCAGCGCGCAACAATTAATGCTAATATCGCCCATGTGTTTTATGAAGAAATGAGTGACGCGGAGGAGTCAGCACCTGTAATAAAGGCAGTGAAGGCTAGAAAGGAAACACTGCGTCGTCCTTGCAGTTGGAGTGGTTTAGGGGACCTTTTGCGGAACTATGCTTGGTAGAATGGAAGTGGCATGTTGAACACCTTTGGCTGCGCCGCTGCGATGTCTAGCTGATCGTGACACTTGCAGAGAACGTACACACTTGACGCCAGGTGCAGACTTTGTTTTTCAGGGGGGGGGGGGGGGCAGCTTCATGATTTTAAGGGGAACCGGGTAGGCAGATATGGTCGAGTGCTATTTTGTGCTCTATATTCTATGGTTGGACTCGACTACCTTCTCGGATCTCCCTTGCGGCAATGCGTTGAGAATGAAAGGACTTTTTGCTGGCGAGTTGCTCAGTTGCGCTGCCACTTGACCTGACCGTATCTGAGGTATCCGCGGGCGTGTGGAGGCTCTACAGATGCTCCCGCTGCGTTCTGCTGTCATCAATTTCGAGAATATCCGGCTCCGTTTGGTGACATTGTTGTTTTCGGAACGTCCACCACACTTGTGAGTTGTGAAACACGATATGAGTGTCCACTACACGAATAAGTTTCTTCTTACGCTTTAACAAGCGCCACAGTTCCCTCTAGTGTATTCATAGGCGCGGCCGGGCAAGACTGCATGTGCGCACTCGATTCTCACGACATTCACATATAGTGTAGTACATGCCTCTCGCCGCTGTTTTGAGGAGGGTGCTGCGACACCGACCCTTCTATAGGGTTCCTCAATCGGTGCGTCCCCCTCCAGCACCTTGGGAGTGGCGGAGGGGGACGCACCGAAACAACAATGAAGAAACTGCGTCCTGTCGTGAGGAAATAGAAAAAATTATGAATGGATACGATACTTTCATATCTAGCTTTTGAATTATTCATCATCTGTCTATAAATGTGGTTTTGTAAATCAGGTTATTTACATACCACACAATGCAACTCACAGTGTTTTGAAATTCGTTTTTTTATCTGTTTCACTTTTCTGGAAACAGCACATTGGCGAAAGAATTGTTGAAAACATTTACTACTTGGTGCCTTTGTGTCATTAAATTATGACTAACTCGCAGACATTCAGTATCGAAACAGATTTAGTGTGTTTTACACAGGAATATTGTACATTAGTAATTGCTATGAACCGTTCATTGATATCGTTAACATGAAGTGACCACACGGCTTTACAATAATGTGAAAGCACTTTTCATTCAATAAAAGGCCATTTCATTTGCTACAGCTTTATTTGGACGATGACTTTAATATACATAAAAACAAGCGCTACAACTCACTGCAAGTTAACCGCAGCTCATGTCTTTTCTTGGAAGACGGCAATTCGCCGGTCAAAGCGCGTCTGGCCTCGCGACACAGCTGGTGGGTTGCTGCAGGTGAAGCCAATGGGTTAATATGAAAGAGGTGCAGGAGTGTCGTTTTTTTTTTCTAGAAAATAATGACAGTGAGATCAACGATGAACTGATGGGATGCGTGCTTTCAATGATGCTGCAAAAGTAAATAGTTGAAGGAGCTGGTAGCAACAAGGTCACAACGTAGGTTCACATTTTCGCGCAATTGTAGATTGTGCACAACAAGCGATTAAGAACAATGCATTTCGTGCAATCCAAAAGTAACGAGTTGTATACGTATGCACAAAGCGTGCAGAGGAACGTGTATTGCACCAGGTGCACTGGTGATTAGAAATTGGGATCAAATTTCTAAACATTGATTGGCGTCCTTCTGCAGCTGGCGCGAGAGAATTAATCACGTCAGGCTCGATTGCGATCTTAAGTGCCCATGTGACAGTGCTTTTAGTTATAGCGCTAGAAATGCTGATACGGCATAACATTACGCTGCACAAACACGAACGGTCCGTGGGTTGCCACTTGTCACTCTTGATCTTCACCATGCCACAAGAGTCACCTTTTCGGATCTTTCGTAAATGCGAACATCTTATATCTATTTTGCGAATGGTTTTTGCACTGTGACACGCAACTTCCAGGCATTTTGTCCGAGAAAACGCCGCACACGTGTCTCGTTCATAGCCGTTACACGCGCTAGCCGCACAGCCGCTACGCACACCCGCACCGCACAAATGGGCGAGAGCGGCTGTCTCTGTGACGTCAGACAGAACGACTCGCAACTTTTGCAAGCCTCAAGCCGGCTCGCATGGCTGGCCTCTCATTGGCTATAGCGAAAAACGGCCTGGACGGCCGCCCCGTTGGCTTGCTTGGCAAACATGGTGCTTGCTGAATTGGGCGCTGCGGTGACGTGGGAAAAAAAAGAACGGCTGATTTTATCGTTGTGACCATCGTAAGCGCTGTGAGACTCCCGGGGAGATATCGGTGGCCAGTCAGTGTTCACTGCCCCGTTAGCACGTGCGATCGACAGCGGGAACGAAGAAACGAGCACAGTGTAGAAAGTGTGTTTGCGGACGCGGGTGTCGACGTTTCGTGACTTTCCTGGGTTGTACCGTCCATCTTTCAAGTGTAATTGCAAAGAACTTCGAAGATTTCTGTGATGTAATAATCCAACTTTCTAAAGCAGGGTATGCGTTTAGTGCGCGCCGAAGTGAAAAGTTTGTAATCATCGCAACAAGTGTTAGCGTCGGGTGTGTTCTGTGTGTGCCGTTCGTCGCAGCAAATAGTATGCATAAATTTTGAACGGTGCCCCGCCACGGTGATCTAGTGGCTAAGGTCCTCGGCTGCTGACCCGCAGTTTGTGGGATCGAATCCCGGCTGCAGCGGCTGCATTTCCGATGGAGGCGGAAATGATGTAGGCCCGTGTACTCAGGTTTGGGTGCACGTTAAAGAACCCCAGGTGTTCAAAATTTCCGGAGCCCTCCACTATGGCGTCTCTCATAATCATATGGTGGTTTTAGGACGTTAAAACCCACGAATCAATCAAGTCAATTTTGAACGCTTGCGAGCGTTAGCTTCTGCTACGTTAAGGATGGGCAAGTTTTATTGCCCGTCATTGTTGTCATTCGTAATGCGCAACGCCGTACGAGTGCTGTTGTGAGTAGCGCAGTGGTGAAGTTCTGTGGACCGTGTCACATTTGAGCGATTCTCTCCAGTGTTGTGAAGTGTGTTCATGAAATGGAAACCATAAAATATTTAAGAGTGTATAGCTCAGTTTCGAATTTGTGTAATTGCTTGCACGTGCCCTGAAAAGGAGCTTGCATAAAAGACATTTTTGTGCATGTAGGATCCTCCCCCTTTATTCAAGGTATGAATTATGATCGATCGTCTATGAATCTGTAAAGTAATTTATTGTAGACCAAGTTTAAACGAAGTGTAAGTATTGCAATGAATTGTCAGATGTTTGACAATAGCTGCTAATACAGTATCAATAATTTCTTCGAGATTGCGGGCAGTCATGCTACATTACTTCAACACCATGACAACTGATATAATATGCAATGGTTGTCTACTTGCATCAAGCTTTTGAAGAATAGCTAAACAATATTATCAATATCCTGCCGAAACGCCCATGTCTGTCTTGTTAAACATTCCTCTGTCATCATTAAGTGTGCAGGAAATTATTTCAAGCGCACGTCAGATCAAGAAAACTTTAAACAACAAGAATGCTCAGTGTTGGATGTCTATTCCTTCGCAATATTGCACAGAAACTTAAAACGTACGCCTTGTCTCCAAAGAAGCATGGCGTCTCTCAATCAGCTAAAATATTTTATCAATGAACTACATGAATATGATGATAATTCCTGATTCTTGTCGGTAGTAGATATTTTGCAATTGGTACAAAACAGCCGAAGAAACTTGTCGGCAAACTTGTACACTGATCACATGTCGTTGGCAGTTGTTGAGGCTTTTTAGGTAGATAAAATCAGCATAATCTTCCAAGCGGGCTATAATCAATAAATCCAGCTATATGTGCATGTCATCGCGGGGGAGGTGTTGCAATGATTTCCGAAAAAGCTGGAGCTATTTCACTCTGTGAAGGTGGGTGACCAGCCAAGCTGTGTCGCAAAAGGATTGTGTTTGTTCACTTTTTATATTTGTACATTTATTAAGACTTAAAATTTTACCATGTGCTTTTTTAAAGCAGTTCCACCTCAGTTTATGTGGCCTAGAAGTGCAACATGCAGGTTATGTATTTATTTATGCATTTATTTCTTTGCTAAATAATTTTTTCATTCGCCTTTTTTCTGTTCAATTTTTTATGCACCAGTAATGAGTGGTAGTGTTTGCCCCATTTCTATGGTGCATACCCACTAGGAGCTTTCTGTAGATTATGTATGTGTTTGCGGAGTCGCAGTACAGCCACACCTATTACTCTTATGGTTGCAGTGACGTCAGACAATTTTCCTAGCGATTCAGCTGCCAATTGAACTCAGTCTGGACGCACACATGTCTCTTAATTCAAAATTTAAGTCTAGAGACAGTTGACGACCATAATTTTCTGTTTAATATGTAAGCTCGTGGAGTTGTATGGACCAATACAGTAGAACCCCACTGATACATTCCCGCTTAAGACAATTTTTCAGCTGATTGATATGTGTGGTTTCACATCCCAAAACCACGATATGATTATGAGAGACGCTGTAGTGGAGGGATCTGGAAATTTGGCCACCTGCGGTTCTTTAACGTGCACGCAAATCTGAGCACATGGGCCTGCAGCATTTTCACTTCCACTGAAAATGCAGCCGCTGCATCCCGGATTCAATCCCCCGACCTGTGGGTCAGCAGCTGAGTACCTTAGCAACTAGACCACTGTGACAGGGCAATGATTTCTCGGCTGCTACGCTCGCAATCGTGAAAATAGATTAAGCCGATTTGGATCATAAGTATTCTCAGATCCTGCATTTATTGTGCGCATTTTTTTCAGAAACGTATCCACGTTTTATTGTATATTGGTATACTGCATCATGAATGTAAGACATAATTCCAAGGTCGCCACATAGGTGACTTCGAGGCAGTCTAATCATGTAGAGATTAACCTGTTTTGACGCGATAGCGATGCCGGTGGAATGTTGTTACGTCTCTGTGCATGAATAACAAAGTAACCAGCTCGTAATGTACTGATAGCACTGAGCTAACATCAGAGTTCGCATCCCACTGTGTCGGTACTGCAACATGGCTGCTTTAGGGCCAGCAGTGCAAGCCATTCACAGCCTTGCCCTGTCAAGAACATTGAGAATACTCGAGTGCAGTGGGATAGCATTAGCAGCACCCATTTTACTGTATTCACGTTTGCTTGCCAATATTCATTTCTCTATGCACACGTGAACCATGCTGTGCCATTGTGCTCTGGGTTGGGGTCAAGTTCAAACTTGTGCCCATTGTAGAATATTGGCCATTGCAAACTCTCCCGGGGTTCCAATTGTGATTTCAACCGCAAAATACCTAATATGTGTCTGTTTAGCAAATCACGCTCCTGTGTAGCTCTGAAATTTTTTTAAATGCTGTGTTTGTTGATCACAATGAATTACAGCTGGGCACTTTGTAATGGTTTGTTGGCTATCACTTATATTAGTGGCCGATAAAACACTGGGCTTTTGTTAAAAGGAACCTGGAACGGTTTTGGTGATTTTGTACAAACACATTGGGCTGGTAGATAAAGTCTCAAGGGTTATTAAGAGACCGATTTGAGCACTCTGCATAAACTGTGTAATTTATTACTACGCGCTAAAGCTGTCAATCACTGGAAACTGGTGCAGATCATTGC
Source organism: Rhipicephalus microplus (assembly GCF_043290135.1). Taxonomy (NCBI): domain Eukaryota; kingdom Metazoa; phylum Arthropoda; class Arachnida; order Ixodida; family Ixodidae; genus Rhipicephalus; species Rhipicephalus microplus. The sequence continues at coordinate 488,653,538 of NC_134710.1, read as the reverse complement.
AACTCGACCGATTGCCTTTTAAACTGCCCATTCATAGGGCAAAATGCTCTGCCCAGAGCACGTAAGCAGCCTTGTCAACATCGCTGCTTATCTGATTGGCTGTCATGGGCTGTAGAATGTGTCGAAGTAAGATCGACTGGTAGGGTGGCAGCACCTGTCAGAGCAGATATCAAGCACTTACTTCATGGTCTTTGTTTCTGTTGCCAGACGAAGTGCGTGCTGCCAGGCGCACTGCGTGATGGCCTCCGAGACTGCACGCAACCTGTCAGTAGGCCATCTCGGAGGTCTAGACTGGTAAAAGCTCAAAACGGCGAGCGCACTCATGATAGCTCTGCGATCGCCAGCGTGCCTCGTAAGTTGCGGCGGTCAGGCATAGGTGAGAAGGAGGGCATGATATAATTGTCTGTAGCGGCCTTGGTACACTGCGTGTCAATAAATTTATGGTGCGAATGGTTTCATGATGCTCTAACTCAATGCTGACAAAACTTTAAAAAACCGTTTCAGGGTCTCTGTAATGGAAGTTCGCAGAGTTGAATAAGCGTTGAAGTACAAGAATAGGTAGGGCTACGTAGAGGCAGTAATGCATAATACAGATTCAGGTGGGGGAGCAGCCTATGTGCAGAGTCGGAGGGGCAGACAATTGATAGTTCATGACCTCGGAAAAGAGGAGGAGGTGTAAATGAACAAAGAAGAGGGATCTGTAACTTTCGTAAGCGCTAAATGCACGTACGTGACACGAGTGAAGGACACAGGACAAGCGGTTCACTCGTCTTACATACGTGCATTTATTGCTGACAAATGTCATGTATCAATATCAACTACCCTGAGCCCAGTGCCTTCTCAGAGAAGGAGGAAGGGGAGAATTCCAAAAAAAAGCACGTGGCTTGTGTAGGTTGCTGCAAATGATGGTTGTGTTATCTGTGCATAGGCGTACCAGCCGGAGAGAGCAAGGGGGTGCGAGCCACCCTACTGAAAAAAGTTAGGGGGGATGAGCCCCCCCCCCCCCACTTTCGACAGTGGTGACTGTTCGCTGCACACCGGGGAAAGCAACAATTGAGGGAAAATTCTCCTTCACCACAGTAGTCACTGAATTATGTTATTACTAGGAAATATTACAATATAGTGAAATTTCTCCAACATTGTATTTGTGACCACTTTTCTTGTAGGCTCTTGCGGTGCAGGCTGCCTAAGAGCGCTTTCGTGCCTTGTGCCTTGTGCCATTGCAGAGCAGGCCAGCGCTGAACATGGCCTAATAACATTGCATAACTTGTCCACGCTTTCGTTCTGCTGCCACTGGCTGATGCAGTTACGAATGCGAACGGGCAAACTTTTTATAGACTGGTGAAGTCATCTGCTGCTGCAGTAAAATTATTTTCATTGATCGAAAATAGATACCAACGCTGCTTTGTCGAAGCTGTTGTCAGCTGATTAATGTTGCGAATGCTTTTTAATGTTCTATAGTGTTATCTGGAAGCGCCAAAAAGGGGTTGCCGCTTTAGTCTCCGATTAACGTGATCAGCCTTGCTTCTGGTAACTTGTAGCGATGGTGGCAGCTTGCAAAGTGGTGACGAACGAAGCAGCGGACTCTAGCACAGTGGGAATCTCAGTTTTTAAGCTTGCTCTTTAACTTGATCCACCAGACCAAGGAGAAGGTGAAAGAGTATGGTTTTTAGCTCTATGGAAACCTAATTGAGAGTCGGGCTAGTATGTTTTCATTCAACTCGAATGGCCTTTTTGCGGCTCAAAATACAACTTGTACAGCAAAGAAGCACACACGTGCAGCACTGCTTCTTTCTCTCTCTCCCTCTCTCTCTCTCAGCAAAGACGAGCTCACAGAGATGTGTGCGCGCACAAACTACTAAACGCCTTGATGCTGCAAGTGAAAATATTTTATTACGCTCATGTTATTTCATCTCGAAAGCTGCTAAAAATAACCGTTGATAATGTGATCGGCGGCTACTTTACTTGAATATTTTTCAAAAGAATATGCTCTCCGACTACCCCAAAAATATTTAGGTATTGTTCAGTGCGTGAATGCCCTGTTTGATATGCATGCGCTGTAATGAACACCGCAATATTTCACAGATTCCTGACGTCATGTAAAAGGCAGGCAATTTTTTGACACACAAACAATTTTAAATGCCGAAAAACCAATGGCAAACAATTTGCAGCCGAATTAGAATTAAAACAGCTTATTCTCTTACTTTTTTTGTGGTCGTTGATAATTGGTCCCTAGGTAATATATATATATATATATATATCTAGTTCGGTCTGCCCCCCCCCCCCCACTCGCGAAAGAGTCGGTACGCCCCTGCATTTGTGGATCTCTTTTGCTACATTCATGCCTTTCTGAAGTCATTTCTTCAACCAACTGTGAGATCCTGGAGCCTCTTTGGAGGCTGTATGGTTCTTCGAGGTCCGGCGGAAATTCCAGTCTGCTTCGGTTGATCTGTCTCCAGCTCACTGACTTCAATGTGTTTGTCTGAGGAAGGACTGCCCTGTTGAGTACTCAGTTCCTTCTCAGGATCCTGTCTTCCATCTGAACTTCATACGACCTGTCATAAAGTATCCTAATTATTGTCTTTAACCCATGCTTCTGTTTTCGTTGGTTGAACTGCGACATCCGCTGACCCTTTCTAAGACTTGGTGAATCCTTCGCTTGTCTGCAATGGTAGCTCATGCTTTTCTCCTTCTTCTACATTCTTATTTCACTCGAATCGACTGCTTCGGATTGCAGTAACTGTGAAGCTGTTGGCACACTCATTTTAGTGTGGCAACTCATTGGCACTTGTGCTGGAGTACCATTCTTTTCTTGAAGTGATGTGTTTTGTTAATAAACAAATGTCATTTGCGGGTCTGAGTGGCTTCCATGTGCTCTTTTTAGGGAGCATTTTCGCTCTCATTACGGCTGATTCAGCCCTTCTATTTGCGCGCGGGTAAACCGAGCTTCACGTTTTGTGTTCGAAGTTCAAACTCTTCGCAGCATTTTCGAATTCTTTGCCTGTGAATGGAAGGTCATTGTCGCTTATCAGAATTAACAGTACCCAGTACACTGGAAAGCGAGCCCCTTAGTTTCAGTATCACTTGCTTCGAAACCATCAATTCGACTTTGTCCACACCCCAAAAGTTGCTGTAATAATTGGCTGTAACCAAAACATTCCTTCCCTAGAATTCGAGCATGTCGCGTCTAACCCGTTCCCATGGATAGCTTCGTTCTGTAGGGAGTGAAAGAGTTGCCGTTTTTTCTGGGCTTGGGCGTACCTTTAGCTTATTTCACACCTCATGATCAAGTGTTTCAATTCTGTGTTCATTCCGAGCCAGAAGACACACTCACGAACGCATTGAAGACAGCTCTCAATTCCGAGATTTGTTGTCTGGAGTTTCACTTTGCTTTCACCTCACAGAAACATTGCAATAATTAGGCGTAATTTTTTGAAAATCAGGCAATTCTCAACAGGCCTCAATTCTTGGAAATTACTTTTTCAAAAAGCCCTATTTATGTGTGTTAAAGGGACCCTGAAACGGTTATCACAATTTTTATAAACACTTTGGGCTTGTAGACCGAGTCTCAACGGTAATTTAGAGACTGACTTGAGCTCTCTGCGTGAACTATGTAATTTATTACAACGCTCTAAAGCTGCGAATCACTCCAAATCGGTGCAGATCGCACCGACTCGGCCAAACGCGTTCTCAACCGCCCATACACCAAGCGACACGCTCTGACCCACTGACGTCATTGTTTCCAGCTGATCTGATTGGCTGTGGAACGCGCAGCACAGACTGCCGGTATTGAATCGGTGGCGGGATTTACGCGTATGTGGTCTCACGCCACATCATGACGCAGACGCCGTGAAGGCCGAGCTTAGCCCCGAGCACTCGATGGAAGAGTCAAGGGCAGTTGAAGGTGAAAAGAGGAGTGGAGGAGGAGGGTACTTTTTTTAGTACTCATAGCTTCATTCATAATGGGCGTTTCGATTGAACTCTGGTGCCAATGATTTGCTCCAGTAGAGGTCTAATAAAAAACGGAATCTGAAAAACCGTTACAGGGGCCCTTTAAGTATAATAGCATGCCTTTGGGTAGTTCATGTTTATGTTGTGGCTAGCCGGAACGAAGGATTTACTTTAGTCTTTGCAGTAATTCATCACACTCAGTCACAGCTTTCATCTTTTCCAAGGTTTTCTTTCTCACACGGACGTATTGCACGACCTGGATGTTCTTAAGTTCCTCTTCGTTGCTTTCGTTGTGAAAGAAAGCCCTAGATATCATGTCAGCCAAGACAAATTCCTTTCCTGGTCTGTTTTCTATTGCAATGCTGTGTCTTTGCATCTGAAGGATCATGCTTTGCAGTCATCTTCGAACTTGAAAAAATCTTGCTTCAGTGGCTTACAATTGCTCAACATCTTTGTTTCTCTTCCGAATGTATACTGATAAAACTTTTTAAGGCAAAGACAATGACCATAATGTCCTTTTCTTTTTGTGCATAACAAACTTCCATTGTTGTCATTGCTCTGCTAACGAAAGAGACTTGCTGTTCATTTTAAAGAATAGCGGCTCCGAGTCTAAAATCGCTCCCATCACATTGGATTTCTAGCTGCTTTCATTATTCAAAGAAAGGCTAGAAATGAAGCGCTTCTCGCGAACTCATGTCTTTTCGAATGCTTCCTCCTGCTGTTTCCCCGTCTGCTATGGTGCATTTTTAACAGTGAGTTTTCTCAAAAGCCTCAATACGCATGACAATTCAACTAAAAATCTGGAGAGGTAGTTCATTTTAGCTCAGAAGCATTGCACTCCTTGAAATCCGTTGTCTTTGGTATCTGCTGAATCGCCTTTACTTTATTTGGATCAAAATTTTCAGAGTTAGGAAGGTGGTCAGCAAGCTTGGTTCATCATCGGTTACCCGCTCTTGAAAATTCAGTTTTAAGAAAACTTTGACTTTAGCACTATCAAGTACAACATCATCAACAGTGGACAATGCGTGACATGTCCTCTGTAGAGCTTCGAGCACATGTGCATCGATGGATACTCACATTAGTCCTTTTTTTAAATGCGAAGCATTCCTTAGCGAACTTCGGCGACCTTTAGCGTATCTATCTATCTATCTATCTATCTATCTATCTATCTATCTATCTATCTATCTATCTATCTATCTATCTATCTATCTATCTATCTATCTATCTATCTATCTATCTATCTATCTATCTATCTATCTACGACTTTTAGCTCTCCTGGCCGTTTCTATATTGACATAACATGACTGTATGACGAGCATAATTGACTAGTCGTAAGATGAAAGGCATGACATGTATGTCATGAATGTCATAATTTACCTTTCATGGTCTTTCTGCTCTTGTGATGTTTTGGCCACATGACATGTTGCGAAACTGGTATGGTGTGACGTGACTACATGGTGAACACAAGTGACACGTCCAAATATGATAATCAGGACATGCGTGTCATGTAACAACCTGACTACTTGCCGCACTCACGATGCGCTCACGGCCATTTCGCTAGTTTCACATATTCCAAATTCGGTAATACGTGACGTGAATAGACGAGGAAGGTAAATAACACCTCCGAACATAATAATCATGATGGGCGTGTCATGTAAGACATGACTACATGCTACGCTCACAGTGCGCTCGTGGCTATTTCGCTAGCTCCACATATACCAAATTAGGTATCACGTGACGTGAATAAACTACGAATGTAAATGACATGCCCGAACTTAAAAATCATGACATGGAAGTCATGTACGGCAAAATTCACGTCCTTCTCGTAACGTCTTGCTGATATAAAAGTGACATATCAATCTTCATTCGTGCCGCATATCATCGATTTCCACAGTACGTAGGATCTGCAAATTTTTTTTGTTGTGACAACCATTCACTTTACCCATTGTGTTGGCTTTTGATACTAACACAACGGCTTAGGTATATTATGCTTTTGACGACACCTCTTTTGTTTGGGTTCATCAGCTATTGTTCGAGGTGCAATTTAATGTTGTGACTCCCTCTAAGCAACTCATTATTGCATTTGGGAGCAGATCAAGCTTACTTTCCAAATGAAGAGTTCCCGAGAGTGTTCTTAAAGTGTCTCCAATGGCGTCAGGGTATTTTTCTACTATCTGACGCATGAGCTGGTCTTCGGGAACTACGTGTATTTAAATCACAAGGTCATGGGTGAGGCCACGGGATTTTCTTGTTGGGAGGGGGGAGGCAGAGACAACAAGCGAGTTTCGTCAGGGTGCCACAAAGGCGGGGAAGTTATGCGTTGTGTTTGGGATAGGTTTTCCTTTAGGGGAGGGAGGGGGGCACCAGTGCAAACACTCTACCCTCCCCCAGCGTCGCTTTTGCACAAGTTTATAGTTTACAGTTGTGAGGCCCATTTTATTAGCTCTTGTTCTTCCAATCAGAAAAGTGAGGTCTTCTCTAAAGACTATAATCTCACTGTTCATTTGCTGGGGTGACGTCTAGTTGAGTATTGCCCCAGTATTGCACTTCAATTCCGTACCACGTTCGCAGTGTCATTGCATATGGTTCTAGTTGCTGTGCGTTGACGTGTCTAGCTGAGATGACGTCAACAGTTGCTCTGCTGTGCACTTCAAAATTTACCAGCTTTCCATTCATTGTAAGGAACGTGTGGTTTGAGCTTGGTTGGCCGCGTTCAACTGCCAAGATGCTTTTGTCCTCACTATCTACGGCCAGGTCTATCTACTTAGCCACTTTTACAAACTGCCGTGAAGCCCTTTTGTTCGTTGTACTTGCTACATACCCTCTTTCAATGCTTCCATTTGAACTGCAGTGGCTTCATGGGCTTGACACACCTTTTCAGCCTTCTTTGGTGTCGGACCTTCTATCTTTAGAATGTCTCTACGAGCATTTTTTTCGTACGTGTTACAGACGGTATGACTACGACCTTTTTCTTGTTCGTTTCCTAAAAGGACAGCCATGCTCCTAGAGCTTCAAATCAGCTAAGATGTCAAACTGATCTTCAAATACTTGTATGCGAGTTCTGAAGAAGTATTATGAGTGCAGTTCATTTAAATTTTGTAATAAATGCTTGTCAAAATGGACGATGACATGAACACAGTTGCATTCTTGGTTGGCATCAAGTCCAAAGCGTTGAATATTATAAATAGTGAAGAGCCTCCGACATGCATCATCTTCCTCCAGGGGAATTTGCATTTACATACCCCGGCAGGGATACCCTATGGGTACATATCATCCTCATTGTCTCACTGGTGAAGACATGCTTACGTCATTAGATTGTGTCAGTCTAAACTAATGCTCAGTTTAGACAGTCACGTTCTAGAAATGAAAGTCAACGGAATTTCATTACAATTGTTGCAGGCCTTCACTGAGGGAAATTCTTTGGGCGCGATGATTAGGAGTGTTAAAAATATTGACCCCAAAATTTGATTAGAAAGCAATACAACAAGAAAGTCTATTTGCTGCTGGCAACATCAGCGTACACCACGTGTGACATGGCGGCAGCATAAAGTCAACCAAACTGAAGTTAATAAAAAGAAAAAGTACAGTGCATCATCGATACATGTGCTTGTACGAAACAAAGTTCACACTCAGTTTGCTTCAAACAAGTGGACACATGCAGGATGCACCATTCCTTGAGTGCACACTGAGTTAAAGATGTCCTTCAAGAATATTTTACAAGCTGAGTTCCACGAGCCAACATCTTCCTTGCATAATCCTGAGGTATATGCAAAAAGAATGAGCAAGGTTGCCACTAGGAAAGAAGTGCTGGCAGACATAAAAATTAAAAACGAAAGCAGATGATAATTACTGGCATACCTTGTGATATTTCATTTGGATAGCATGGTGGTTGTCTCCTTCCAGTGAAAATGCAGCCGACATAATGTGGTACCAAAGCATACGTAGCCACCACCATAGTTTTTAGAAGGAATCATTATGAGCTACAGTAACCACATGGGCCGTAACAGTAGAATATGAGCAATACAGTGACTTCAGCAGATATTATGACTAGCATCCGAGTACCCATAAAAAGTGAATAGTTTTGCCCTAATGTTGAAATGAAATGTAAGATTTCACTTTGCGTAGGCTGTTGGTCAACACTATTTGTGTTGATTGCGCATAAAAGCAAACCGTTTCGCATAAATGTACATCTTTTTTTGCTCCTCAGGAAGCATGAAACACGCTTCTATTCTCATAATCGTAATAATATCCACACCACAAGCATACAAAGTAGATTCTTTTTTGGAGCCAATGAACACTCGCACTTGATTATGTCACGTGTGTTGCCAGAAATTATTTAGATTTAAATGCTTTCAATTTGTCACCTTTACTGCAAAACATGAAAGAAAAGCAGCATGCATCATTCGAAACACATGGACCCTTTGGGGGGTACATCATAATGCATATTTTTAGGAACTCAAGCTTGTTAATGTTTGTGAAATAATGAATTGCTTTGCCTAACATGAGACAACATAGTAATGCAAATAAGTTCTGTGGAAACCTGCCAGGGGGCAGAAGGGTTCAGAAAGGGAAACTGGACAACCACCCGTTTGTGGCACGAGGCCACAAGGAAATCTTTACGGATTTCTCACAAAGGAAAGCTTCTTGATTGCCGGAAAATTTGTCTTGGTCCGGGGATAGAACCACAAACCAACGCCTTTCTGGGGAGGAGGGGGGTCACTCTACCAATGCGACAACAATTGACAGGTAGCAGAAAACAGAGGCATACAGGGGTGGCGCAAGGATTTCATTACTGTGGGGGGTCACCCATTATACGTGAGTTCCTTCAGGGGGCAGGTACGCTGAGAACTTGTGGGCTGCGTTTCACTATGTTTGCTTTTGTGGTAGCAGGGGGAGGGGAATTCTCAGAGGGCTCCAGCCCCCAACAGCCTCCCCCCCTCCACTGCTGGCACTGCCCCTAAAGGTGTACTTACTGAATGGCAGGCACGTGTTTGCCATTAGTAATCCCCTCTGCAGTTTTCTGGAAGCCAGTTTTCCATGCAAAAACATCACTGCACGAGAATTGTAAAAGTTGAACTCACCATGTAAGTGGCAACATATGCTCTTTACACTTGCATTGAACCACTTTAATTGCTTCAAACCAATAACTAGTATAGCAATTGGCAATGTGGATGCATACGCACTTCCGAAAACATAACTTCAGTTATGTGTTCAGTTGTGGTACTGCTGGTTCGGTATGACGTCCTACATTCGAACGTTTTGCTCTAAATTGGCAACATATATTTTTCGGCTTGGGTTCAGGCGGGTTTTGAGAAAACTGATTCGGATTCATTCTTGCTAAAATTACTCATTGGGTACAGTTTTTTATTGGTGCTTGATGCGACACCATGGTGTTACTACAAATAATGAATGGGCAAACATGTTGTGAAGAAGGCATCTTACAACATGCATGCCGACTTGTATAAGCATGACGTGCACAGTGCCGTCCTCGACGACCCACTTAAGGTTGCTTTGAGTGAAATAGGTTACAATTCCCATGATTTGTCAGGCTTAGTGCTTAAAAGCTCGTGTTTGGATATAGCTAGTACAGTATGACTGATGACAGTATGACAGTATGACATGGGCTAGTACAGTATGACTGATACTTGATTTTGGGATGATACAACAAAAACATTAGCATGCCAATGCCCCATCTCAACTCTATATGTCACATCACGTTCCTCCTTTAGTCAGTGGAAAGAGGCTATGCATACACATCTTATTCTTAGTAGGGCAACGCATACAACGTTTATGGAGCCCAGTAGCAAAGCCAGGAGTTGGCACACTGGGCTTACCCCCTCCTCCCTTTTTCGAACATTTTCGCCCGTAGTATACAGAGTGAAAAATGACGCTCGATCACATCCACAGACCGGGCCCCACTTAAGATCATAGTGGTGCCCCTCCTCTGATTCCCCGCCCACCAAACAAGATTGCCTACGTCCCTTTGGCAGCCCACACACATTCTGGTACTCACTTCACTGTTGTCAATTGGTGCAATGACCATGTGTACGCATAATATGAAGGCACACATTACGTGCACATTTAGAATAGCTATGCGTACAAAAAATAAAATGCTGAAGTTCAAGCACTTTCACACCAGTCAGAATTCAGGATAAGATGACAGATTTTGCAAAATAGTCTATATTGGTTAACGTGGTAGCCAAAAAAGAAGACATCACAAATTGTATGACAAGTTGTCCCAAGGACAGCTAGTTAAAGCCAAGGTCATGCCTTGTGCCAATAGAATGGTCTCGCACACCGTATTACCCTACGTTGTGGCTGTTCTTGTTTGTGTAGCCAGAGTTAAAGTGAACAGAAGTGATCTCTCTGCCCACTGAGTAGTGAACAGATTTTGTCTCTTCTGAAGCCTTACACATTTCAGCACATTTAAGTTTTCAGCAAGGTTTTTTGCAAGACCCTTCAAATTCATGAATTGATGAAGTGACAAATGATTTGAATTTACGGACACTATTATGCCTCAAAATGATTGCTAGCTGCAAATGTGTCGTAGAAGAAGACGTTGTGCACAGCTCGAGTGATCATAGAAGAAATGCCTTAGATGCTGCCCATTTTTTGGTGCATTTGGCACTCTGCACCAGCTAGCAGAATATGAAATAGAGGAATTAAGGCTCCCCAGAAGAGACTGGGATATTGAGTGATAAAAAAGAAGGTTTACCTTAGAGTAGGCACAAATATGCGTCAGTGAACGAGATTCATGGTTTCATTGGCATCCAAAAAATGCATTTCATTCAAACATGCATTTCATTGGACTACTGTGAACATAGCCAAATAGAAGATTTCCTGCTAACAATTACTCAAGCAGAGTAAAATGGAGCTGAAGCACCAAAAATTTGTCACACATCATCCACAGAACGTTCAAGTGGGTGGAGAAACCTAATGTTCTGAAATAAAAACCTGGTTATGACATCATGTTAGTCCATGTAGCATTGAGGCTGTGTCGCGGTATGTAATGAACCATATTGCCAATGGGAAAAGATGATGAGGTCAGCAACAGGAATGTAGAAGTGAATTGGTAGTAGCAAATAAATTGTGAAACCTTCAGGTGACTTAAAACAACAGTGATGTTTGTGGAGGCATTTTTCACGTACACCAACAAAAACTGTAGACATGTGTTTTTGACAGCAACAAGGTGCCTTGCATGAAATGTAAACACGCATTACGCTTCATATTTGCATGCTTTTAAAAACAAGCTATAGTGCCTCTCATATTATACATGACTATTTGATATGCACCTATAATTAATGCCAGATTTATAGAATATTTCACTCATACTAAACTTTTTTATGCTGAAACTGTAATTACTTCTATAGTTGTCGAGCTCATTGTGACATGTTATAGAGCAAACGCGAACTTGTATAGAGCAAAGTAAAGAGTGCGTCAGCAAGGCGCGCACAACGATATACACCAGCGGCCAATCATAAACATTACGGACCAGTCGATTCCTTCGGCTATTTGTAGATAGCATCGCGATATCAAAGCATGCAATGCCGCTGCCACTGTAGGCCTTTTCTTCATTGTAATACAAAACGTTTGTGCGTGTTGGCGCCCGAATTCCTGCTAGCTGTAAAAGATCGCCATCACGCCAAATGCAACTCGAGCGATACAACCTGTGTGCGGTAACGACGACGAAACCAACAAAAAGGAAGCACGTAATCAGTCTCAAACACAGATGACTATGGCGACGCAACACTTGTGGCCGAAAAACGCGTTGTGAAAATGCAACAGCCTCAATTGCATGATAAACGTGGCAGCTTGAACCAACACATTCAAGAACTTGTCAATGTCGTCTGCTGTTGGTGATGGTGGCCGACCTTAAAAACTGAAGCTCCGCCAATTGATTGCCAGCCTCAACAGAAGTCGCGTCATCCAACCAGAGTGCGCTTCAGAGCCGCTAACGCAAAGCTCATGGGGCTAGTGCTTGTGTTACATTTTGGCGCCGGGCCGCCATATCGCTCTCCGTTTGCGGGCGGCAGGGGTCCCGCCACGTGCGGAGTGGGTGTGCGGCTAGCGCATGTAAGGGGCCTCAGCCAGCTGCCACGAGACGGGGGAAGCCGAATGGCAGCCGCTGATCGGAGGGCGACACTCACCCCTTTAAATATTGACTACACCCTGCGAGGGGGCACGCGCATCGAGGAACACTAGCAAGGTCAGGGTCGCAGTGCTCCTACTGCGAACGGGTGACGAAACATAGCCAGAAACTCTCCTGTTGCTTTCTCCACAAGTTAGAAGGCCGTAAGAAAAAAATGGCCCCGTATCTGCGTTGAAGAAGAACGGCTATTTGGGCTAGTTGGTTGGAATTCATGGTAATAAGGGCTGCAGCGCGACCACGAAAGTGCTAGAAGAAAAGTGAAACGAAAGGCGAGGCACGGAAAGCAAAGAGGACAACACGAGCGCTGTGTTGTCCTCTTTGCTTTCCGTGCCTCGCCTTTCGTTTCACTTTTTTTCTAGCACTTTTGTGCTCGCGCTGCAGCCCTTATTACCCGTATCTGCGTGTTTCTGCAAATGTCGTCGAAAAACGATATTCTTGCGCGTGGAGAGAGTGAACAAGACATTTATTTGACGTTCTTCGCAAGAAAATCGGTGAGTGGTATTCTGGAGGCGCTGCGCTAAAGTGCCTTGAGCGTGCAGCGGGAGTGAACGAGCGCATCAAATACGTCACACGTGAGACATGAGTGCCATCTGGCAGTTTTCTTAGAAAACAAGGCACGTGGCTCTGAGACGAGTGTGCGCGCCCATCTCAGAGGTGATATGGTGTAGAACGCGAGGCGACGGGCAGGTGCTACCACCATCTAGTCTTAGCAAAGCGTTGGGAACACTCCCTGTTCCGTGCAAGCGTTGCATGGTAAATGCGTGATAAGCGCTACGGTCCTTAAAGTTACTTATGTATGCCTTTTCTAGTAAGAGATGCACATGCAGAATATATGAGTGTTGTTATGGTGCCCCATACAGGCGCAATAATTGCTTTTTAATTGACAATTGCACAAGCATGAACGCTCAACCTTGAGCAACATTGGTGGTCGCTGCAGAAGGGGTCGGCCGTTTCAAGTACCAATTGTCGTTAAGAACAGACAAACAGACAAATGTACAGACAGACAGACAGACAGACAGACAGACAGACAGACAGACAAAAATTTTTGCGTCGGAGGTCCTTAAGAACGACTATCGTCTTTAAAAGCTCGCGCAGCTGCAGTCTAGCTTGGGTCATACGAAGCTCTAGAAAGCTCACGCAGCCACCATGCCGACGTTCGGTGGGGCGCGAGCCGAGTAGGAGCGACAAAAGGCCCGCACTTTCACCGCGTCTAAGATAAAGAAAACACGTTTGAACGGGAGTTTCTGGTGCTAGAGCTTGTAGATTCCTGCATAGTCTCTGACAGGCTGTGCTTATACTCTGTTATTTATATGCCAAGGATGGACCTAGCACAAGTCAAGAGGGCCATCGTGAGCCAGTACGATCGACCAGCTTCACTGTTTCTTGAGATTTATGGCTATTGTATACTTTGTAACGAGAGCGGTGGACACGGAGCTCAGGTAGAGAAAGAAGAGGACGCACTGGTATCACAGGCTTGCATTCAGTTAGCCCTTGCACTAAATAAATCTTTTGTTCGCCGAGTGAACTCCTGCTGGTTCAACACCCCCTTTTAAGTGGTGGAAGGAGGAAGAGAAGCAACAAAAGGAGAAGGCAGGGAGGTTAACCAGAAAGACATCCGGTTGTCTACCCTACACTGGGGGATTAGGAAAGGGGACAAGAAAGACAAGAAAGAGGGAAGAGAGGGAAAAGAAAAAAAAGGCGCGGGAGAGACTGACAGTAATTTCACTGCAGCGTGTAGAACTCTACCGCATGTCAGAGGCGTTCACACAAGCCTGTATTTCTCAGGAAACACAGCAGGGCTTTCACTGCCTTGTGGGCTGTCGAGGCATGCGGACGCTGCTGTAATAGCATTTGCACAGAAAGAGGCCGATCATCCAGTCGCCTCATTGCATTGGCAAGTACTTGTCTATCTGAGGCAAATCGAGGACAATGGCACAGCCGGTGTTCGATATTTTCGTCGGTGCCGCAAACATCGCACGCCCCACTGTCAGTAATTCTGATTAACGTGGTATAAGCTTTCGTGAAAGCAACTACCAGCCAAAGGCGATAGAGAAGCGAAGCTGCACGTCGATGTAGGCTGGGTGGAGGCCGGAGTTGTAGTGAAGGGTCGAGCTCGTGAAGTCTTGTACGTCGTATGCTTGGTGTGTTCCACTCAGTCAGTGTGAGACTGCGGGCCAGTTGACGAATCTGCCTCGCCGCATCCGCTCATGAAAGCGAAATCGGAATGTTGTTCGCTTCTTTATGTGACGTGCGGAAAGCATGATCTGCAGAATCATTGCCGCCTATACCACAAATGCCCAGGTAACCACTGAAAGACGATGTCATGGCCTTTTTGTATGAAAAGGTGGTGAAGTTTCACGGTTTGGTAGGTCAACTGGTCGTGGCATCCGCGTCGGAGAACTGATATCAGTGGTGAAAGTGCTGGGATACATCTGGTCTTCACCCTGGAACTTCACAGCCGTACACACCAGCCACCTTCTGCAATGAATGATCCGGGACCGTCTCAAGCCGCCACTCAAGGTCTCGCACCCATACCTGTCTTCTGCGCTGGCGCTCTCCGGCAGCGCGACCCCCCATATTTGGTGGCACAGAGGATCAAAATGTGGACAACTGGATTGCCGAGTATGAACTGGTGAGCGCGTACAATAAGTGGAACGCAGCCGATAAGCTCATAAATGTGAGTTTTTACCTGACTGACGTGGCGAAACTATGGTACAGGAATCATCAAAGTTATTTCAGTACCTGGTCGGAATTGGCGAAAACCCTCTCGGAAGTCTTTGGCTATCCTGCTGTCCGCCGCCTGCATGCTGAACAGTGCTTGCGTGGCAGAGTACAGAGAACAGATGAGACTTTCACGAGCTACATCGAATATGTGCTCTTCCTCTGCCAGCTCGTCAACCCGACTCTGGATGAGGCAGGCAAGATAAAAAACATCATGAAAGGAATCGATGACAGTGCATTCCAAATGCTTGCTGCGAAGAGTCCCCAGACGGTCGCCGAGATGATTCAGCTCTGCCAAAGCTGCTGCTCAAGACACCGCGGACCTCTCATCCCTCGACTATCATCATGACACTACCGACCACTCTGCGCCAATGCCACTCATAAAGCAATTCATACGCAAGGAGGTCGCCAGGCAGCTATCTATAATCACCAGAACTACCGAGCCGATGGCACCCTTGTCGCCATCGCTTCGCCAGGTCATTGAATTGCAAGTTGCTGAAGCATTACCGCCAGCTCAGGCTCCACCATCTGTTACCGCACCACTGACATATGCAGCTGCTGTTGCTTGGCCACGTGCTCCATCGTCTCCGGCTATCTACGAAGCAACTCGCCACATTTATTCGTCGACGCAACCCGCCCGCCCGTTGACTGTCCCGTCTCCGGCTGTATACGAAACAACTCGGAAAGTTTATATGACGCCGCCACCTGCACGACCGTTTCCGGTACCTTATTCAGCGACAAGTGCCCCTACCGTCAGCCAATGGCGCACTCCGGATAATAGGCCATTATGTTTTTCATGTGGCATCCCAGGCCACATAGCTCGTCAGTGCCGCTGTCGCAGCTTCCCTTCTCATGATATTGCAGGGGCCTTACACTACATGCAAACTCAGCCGCGATATCCTGTTCCTGCCAATCCACCTCTAGACGTACGTACTGGTCGCCGCCCATCCGGCTCAAGCCTTTCGCCTTCTCCTCGTCGCAGACTATTTCTCCATTGTTACGTCGCAACAGCCCACCGCGAAGGGAAAACTTACGGGCGCAGTTCCGGAGGCAAGAACTGCGTTGACAGCGAAAATTTCAAGACCTAGCTGCTGTCCCCCGAACGAAATCGAACTTTATATTGATGGTATTAAGGTGCATGGACTTGTTGACACTGGGGCAGCCGTATCTGTAATCAGCCAGAAACTGTGCCGAAACTTGAAGAAAGTGACCACTAAACTTACCGACCTATCTTTGCAGACATCTACGTCCCACCATGTTCAGCCTTCAGCTCTGTGCACTGCACGAGTCGTCATTCAAGGTGCGATGTACGTCATCGCATTTGTAGTTTCATTCTGTTCTTCGCATGACGTTATCCTTGGATGGGACTTTCTTTCGTCAAATTCTGCTTTGGTCGACTGTGCTCGTTCCGAACTCGCGATATCTGTGCCGTGCTATGACCCCGACGATGGTGATTCGTGTAGAGTGTTTGCTGCTTCTGACGTTGAGATTGCGCCTTTCCCAGCTGTTGTTGTCCCGGTGTCGTGTGCCTCTCCTCCGAAATCGCCTGTGTTGTTGATGCCATCGGTCACATCTGCGTTCCGTCGAAATTTCATGCTTCCATTTGCCGTCATCGTTTTTCGCAACGGCCACGCTGCTATTTATGTGTGCAATTCCTCGGACAGCCCATCATCTCTACTATGGGGGAATGCCTGGGAAGCTACGAACTTTACGAGTGCATTCTTCCAGCTACTACACCCGATTTTACGGTTTCGCTCCCAATTTGGGCTGTCACTCCTACCAATGCGCCTAATGATGTTCTGGACGTCTTCTCGGATGCCATTGACTCTAAGCTCGCTCCAACTAAGCGCCAAGAGATTATAAATCTTCTACTCCATTTTCGCTCTTCATTCGATCGTTACCAGTCAGGCTTAGGCCGAACCTCTGCGGTCGTTCACCGTATTGACACTGGTCAACAAGCCCCACTTAGACAGCGTCCATACCGTGTGTCATCTGCTGAACGCCGTGCCATCGACGAACAAGTAAACGACGTGTTGAAACGTGGCATCATCGAGCCCTCCAACAGTCCCTGGGCTTCTCCGGTTGTCCTCGTCAAGAAAAAAGACGGATCCATCCGGTTTTGCGTTGACTACCACCGAATGAACAAGATAACACGCAAAGATGTATGCCCCCTGCCTCGCATCGATGATGCTCTGGACTGCCTACAAGGAGCAGAGTTCTTTTCTTCGTTAGATTTACGCTCCGGCTACTGGCAGGTGCTCACGGCAGAAGGTGACCGCCCAAAGACAGCCTTTGTAACACCGGATGAACTATATAAATTCACCGGGATGCCCTTTGGCCTCTGCGATGCACTTGCCACTTTCGCAAGGATGATGGATACCATCCTGCGAGGTCTAAAATGGAAAACGTGCCTGTGTTATTTGGACAATATTGTGGTATTTTCAAGCGACTTTGCGACCCACCTCAGCCGCCTCGAGCAAGTACTTGCGTGCCTTTCCACGGCGGCACTTCAACTTAACTTGAAGAAATGCCACTTCGGTGCTCGCAAGCTTGTAATCCTCGGCCATGTGTTTTCCAAGGACGGCCTTCTTCCGAACCCTACAAAACCTATTGCAGTCGCGGCGTTCCCGAAACGAACCACTATCAAAGTGCTCCAAAGCTTCATCGGCCTATGTTCGTACTTCCGGCGCTACGTGCGCCATTTCGCCACCATTATCGCCCCCTTGACCAATCTTCTCACCGGAAGTTCTGATTTGTCAGCGTGGTCGCAGGCGTGTGATGATGCATTTCAGGAACTCCAACGGCTCCTCACTACGCCTCCCATACTTCGACATTTCGATCCATCTGCTCCAACGGAACTTCATGCGGATGCTAGTGGTGTCGGGCTAGGGGCTATACTGGCCCAACGCAAGGATGGCTTTGACGAGTACGTCGTCGCCTATGCCAGTGGCATCCTCAGTAAAGCCGAGAAGATTTACAGTGTCGCTGAAAAGGAGTGCCTTGCCATTATTTGGGCACTCGGAAAATTTCGGCCTTATTTATATGGACGTCTGTTTGATAGTGTGACAGACCACCATGCGCTTTGCTGGTTATCTTCACTAAAAGATTCGAATGGTCGGCTCGCTCGTTGGACATTGCGGTCAAAGGAATTCGATATCCGTGTTATCTACCGTTCTGGTCGGAAGCATTCCAACGCCGATGTCCTGTCACGCTCGCCGTTGGCTTCAGAGCGAGTCTGTTTGCCTATCTCCACCAGTTCTGCCTTGGCCATCAGCATTTCGGACATGCCTTCTGAGCAACGCAAAGATGCTTGGATTTCTTCCCTTTTGAACTTTCTCTCAAACCGGACGCCCGCTCCAGTTCCCAGGACGCTTAGCCGTCAAGCACAACACTTTGCTATTCGGAATAACCTGCTTTACCGCCGAAACTACAGCTCAATCGGCCGTAAGTGGTTGTTGGCCATTCCCCGACATCTCCGTTCTGACATCTGCGCCACGTTCCCCGATGATCCGCAATGTGGCCGCGCCGGTGTGTTAAAAACATACACTCGCTTGCAGCTGCGGTACTACTGGCACGATATTTACCGTTTCGTCCGCCGTTACGTAAGGTCCTGCCTTACGTGCCAGCGACGCAAGATGCCCGCTCAACATACCACTGGTCCCTTGCAGCTTTGCCATGTCCAACACGCCCTTTCGATCGTGTAGGATTCGACCTTTACGGTCCGCTTCCCTATACTTCGAGTAGCAACTGCTGGGTCATTGTCGCTATCGACCACCTAACGCGGTACGCTGAAACAGCTGCTTTACCTTCTGCTACCGCAAAAGACGTTGCTTGTTTCATACTGCAAAACCTGGTTTTAAGGCATGGAGCACAACGGGCGTTACTAAGCGGCCGTGGCCGAGTTTTTCTCTCCGATGCCATCAAAGCGTTGTTGAGCGAGTGTCGAATCATACACCGCACTACCACAGCCTATCAACCGCAAACTGATGGAATGACAGAGCGTTTTAATCGTACCCTTGTAGATATGCTGGCCATGTACGCTTCATCCTACCAGTCAAATTGGGATAGCATACTGCCTTTTGTGACATATTCATACAACACTGCAACGCAAAGCACCACTGGATTTTCGCCTTTCTTTCTTCTTCATGGACGCGAGCCATCATCAACAATGGATACTATTCTTGACAACCGTTTTATGTTGACAACCGTTTTATGAGCAGCAGCACACGCTGAAGAATGCCGGAAGCTTGCCCGTGCGTTCACGTCACACCACCAGACGCGCCAAAAAGATCGCCACGACACGTCAACCACGCCTATGAGCTTTGCTCCTAACTCACTGGTGTGGCTATGGATTCCTTCTACTCCTCCAGGACTCTCCCACAAGCTTTCGTCCAGGTACCATGGTCCATATCGAGTTGTACGCCAAACATCCCCTGTCAACTACCTTGTCGAGCCGCTGGACTCATCTCCGGACAAGCGCCGCCGGGGATAAGAAATCATACACGTCTCTCGGCTCAAGCCATACCATTACCCTTCTGTGTACACTTGGCCTTAGGTCGCCAGGATGGCTCCCTCTTCGCCCGGGGGTGATTGTAACGAGAGCAGTGGACACGGAGCTCAGGTAGAGAAAAAAGAGGACGCACTGGTATCACAGGCTTGCATTCAGTTAGCCCTTGCGCTAAATAAATCTTTTGTTCGCCGAGTGAATTCCTGCTGGTTCAACACCCCGTTTCAACTTATTCATTTAAAACATACTTGGCCCAAGTTAGATGAGACACTTTGCATATTTTTAAACATGTGTTACGAAGCGACAAGCAATGATTGTTTTTTTTTCTGTTGAGGTTATATTCTGGTTCAAGCGCGTTCTGAGAGTATCCGTTTCGATTGAGTTGCAGCCAAATTACAGTTAGAGATTACGTTCACTTCGGCATTCTTAAGGTAAAACTTTATTTCTAGGGTTTTACTTGCCAAGTCCAGACATGCACACAAGAAAACAAACTCAGACAAAGAAACAAGCAAGCAAACAAACAAACAACATTTCGGTGCACCAAAGCCTATGTGTGCTGTCGCGCCCATAAAACAGTTCACTACACTGGTATCAGTTTTCTAAGCGCAGATCTGGAGGAACAACGCACGCAGCCTTCAACGTCAAGCCATGGGTGATGCAGGGTGCAAAGATCAGTGGCTCCAAGAGCAAGCACATAAGTGATAATGATGCACAAACCTCTCGCACACTACTTCATCTGTTTAGCAAAAGGCGCGCACTTGGGACGCGGTCGCCTGCATCATGAGCACGCTCCCCACAGGCGCTTTGTTATATCCAACC
Source organism: Rhipicephalus microplus (assembly GCF_043290135.1). Classification (NCBI taxonomy): domain Eukaryota; kingdom Metazoa; phylum Arthropoda; class Arachnida; order Ixodida; family Ixodidae; genus Rhipicephalus; species Rhipicephalus microplus. Next base: position 488,633,391 of record NC_134710.1, on the reverse strand, counting down.
CGGAAAGTTCACTCTCGTTTTATGTTCAAAGAAAAGCGGCGCACAAAAAAGACGGTGACAAAGAAGAGAACCACACACAGCGCTGCACTCACAACTGAAAGTTTAATCCGAGCAACAAGAATTTAAAAAGTAATAGCCGCGCATGACAAGTGAGGTACAACGAGATTAAGTGATACGCTCATCAATAAAAGTGAACTCTTTTTTGTGCAATGTAACCGAGGTCTGGCTTACGCAAGCATCACGTGACTTGTTAATATGATAGGCTTCAGACACCTCACGGGTGAATTGATCGTGGTGCTTAAAAATAATAACAGTGTTAGACAGAAGAGGTGTGCACCCACACGTGGCACAATGCGAAGCTAAATGGGAAGGCGTGCCGTTATGCAAAGAGAGATAGTGCTCCCGCAACCTTTTATTGATACAGAGGCCCGTCTGTCCCACATAATGAAGGCCACAAGATAAAAGAATGCGGTACACCACCCCCACAGCACAAGGCACATACTTATATCTATGGTTTACGGCACAATTCTTTACATCTGGCTTGTCCTTCTTGTCTAGCTGATTGCACACCAAAGCACATATCTTTCCCAATTTATTGGGTGCCCTAAAAACCACATCAACTCCGCAGCGGGAACCAACATTTTTTTAACCCATGTGCCAGTTTATGCATATAAGGAATTACTGCAAACTTCATTTTTTCCCGATTGATTTTCCTAGCTGCACGTCCTTTTAAACCACCAATTAACTTATCGCAAACAGCCACAATTATGTTAGGGGGGAACCCTGCTTCCTCTAGTCTTGCAACTTGCTTAGCAAAACCTGAGCCCAACATATGCCTGCACGATTTTTCTAGAGCGGATTTAAGGCAGGTGAAAGCGATGCCCCTCTTTACCACCTTTGAGTGCGCTGATCCAAAATTAAGAATTGGTTTCACTGATCGTGGCTCAAAACACCAGCAAATATGGGAACTCTGAAACCGAAGTTTAAGATCAAGAAATCGTAGACAGTCAGATTCTGGAACCTCCGATGTGAAGGACAGACCCATTCCTTCTGTCCTGAATACCTTCAACACATCGGAAACATTATCCGGGAACGTGGCATCCTTTACAACAACTAAAAAATTGTCCACATATCGAAAAATACGCATCACAGTTCCGCTTAGGATTGTGTCTACAATGCGATCTATTTTGGCTGAAAAAATTTCACAAAGGACAGGTGCAACGCACGAACCTATACAGACTCCTGATCACTGGATTAGGGTCTGCCCTCGCCAACCAATGTACGTAGACTTTAGGTAAAAATCTAGTAATTCAGTGAACGATTCTACAGATATACCACTGCTACTTCTGAAACGAAGCTCATCATTGTCTTCCTTGAAGCATTCCTGAACACACACTAGGAGCTTATGATTAGGAATCGAAAAAAACATGTCAACAACATCTATACTGAACGCCAGACAGGAGCTCGTGTCGCGCTCCCTAAGAAACTGAACCACCGCACCCGAATTTTCCACTCTAAAGGGATCATGAACGCACAGCTGCTTCAAACGGCTTTCTAAATACCTGGATACATTTTTCTGCCACGTGTCTGTTTCCGTAATTATGGTACGAAAAGGCATGTCAGGCTTATGGGTTTTTATCGTAAAGAACGGGCTCAATTCCAAACCCTGGCTTTTTGCCACAGAGGAGGCCAATCTCTCAAGATCAAGGTCCCGCAAAAGGTTAACCGCCTTATCTCTGACCTTGGACAACGTCACAGAGGCTGGCCTAAAGTTCTTCTCTATAGCTTTACATGCCTTTTCTGAAAACATTTCACTATCCAAAATGACAAAGAAACCTTCCTTATCCGCCACAACCGGTCTTAAATCCCTTCCTACGAGCACTTTAGCCAAATGAAGAACAGGTGAAACATTCCGCGCAATTCCATCAGCTTTGGCTAAGGCATCAACACACTCAACTACACACCGTGGGCGTAAGTCTTCTTCCACACGCCTTGAAACTGACTTAGCAACCACGACTTTTTCAACCGGGTTCATTCGAGGCTCAAACCCGAACTTGGGGCCCAAACGTAAATTGGGAAAGATATGTGCTTTGGTGTCCAATCACCTAGACAAGAAGGACAAGCCAGATGTAAAGAAATGTGCCGTAAACCATAGATATAAGTATGTGCCTTGTGCTGTGGGGGTGGTATACCGCATTCTTTTATCTTGTGGCCTTCATTATGTGGGACAGACGGGCCGCTGTATCAATAAAAGGTTGCGGGAGCACTATCTCTCTTTGCATAACGGCACGCCTTCCCATTTAGCTTCGCATTGTGCCACGTGTGGGTGCACACCTCTTCTGTCTAACACTGTTATTATTTTTAAGCACCACGATCAATTCACCCGTGAGGTGTCTGAAGCCTATCATATTAACAAGTCACGTGATGCTTGCGTAAGCCAGACCTCGGTTACATTGCACAAAAAAGAGTTCACTTTTATTGATGAGCGTATCACTTAACCTCGTTGTACCTCACTTGTCATGCGCGGCTATTACTTTTTAAATTCTTGTTGCTCGGATTAAACTTTCAGTTGCGAGTGCAGCGCTGTGTGTGGTTCTCTTCTTTGTTTCCGTCTTTTTTGTGCGCCGCTTTTCTTTGAATATGAATACACACCAACTCGCCCAACTTTCTATTCGTTTTATGTGTCTTGCCATCATGCGCACAACACTCTTAAAGGGGGGGTTATTTCGGGGCCGCCGTGCAGTCTGCACACGCTGAGCCGCGGGTATATTGCGTGCGGCCGCGGTTGTCTATCAGTGGCGACCATCTCGGCGCGTCGCCATAAACGACTTGTTCGAGCGGCGCTAAACGCGACCGCGCTTTACCCCCTGCTAACGCCATGCACGCCGTGACCACGCACCGCTTTCATGGGCACTACTGCACCCGGTCGTATAAGATTCCGGCAATCTCGGTCGGGAACCTGGCATGCGTGAACTTGGCTCGGCCGTAAATAAAGGTGAGAAAGAGAGAAGCGCCGGATAAGGAGCCTCACCGCCTCAAGTACCCTTCGAGAGAAGCGACGGGAGATCGAGGCGTGAGAGCATATGCTCCTTGTGCGCTCAGTCATACTGTGGACTTTTAGTTTGTGCGCGTACTTTGTAAAGTTGTCGCGTAAGCGGTGTCGCGTAACTGGTTCACTGTTTTATCGGAAGACATGTTTGAGAAAAGCTTTAACTTGCCATACCTGATGGTTTCCTAAGTCCGTAAACATATACCTTTGCGTTGGCTAAACCACCAATTAGTTATTATAGCAGCATTTGAACTTATTTTATTTAAATAAGATTGAATCATTATTGCAGCAAAACAATAGACGATGTTTTTAGCGTGTGCAGTATCCCGGTGTACGCAAGGGGGTGCAAAAATACCAGGTTTCCGTATGACGGTGTCGACTTCTTTTTACGATTCGTGTAACCAATTCATAGACACATTTCTATCGCCTGGTGTTTATCAGAAAAAATTATTAATAATGCAACTCATTTGTAGTTATGCCACTGGAAGACATTCAGACAACAAGCACAATGCATGGTGTTTTTGCAATAACTATTTTATGCTTGTCGGCTTCGTTTGGACCCCGCTAGGTGGCGCCGCCTAGGCAGCCTATCGGGGCTTCCGGTTTTCGCCTTTCATGTTTACGGAATACTGACACAAACTTTGTTTTCATGTTGTTGCTTTAAATGAAGTCATTGGTGTCGAGAAACCTAAAAAGAATACCATGGCGCTTGGGAAATCACTAAACAAATATTTAATACTACTACTTTTAAGGATGGTAGTAGTACAAAAATTTCGGTTTCGGTATCGAGAGGATGGCTTCGCAGTGACGTGGTAAGAGGAATCTGAAGTCACTACAAGACTGAAACTCGCGATATACTTCAACAACAGCCCGTTTGCTTTCACCCGCCCGTGGTTCACGCAAACAACGATCAGTAACTTACAGTCCAGAGATTTTGACAGTGATTTCTGCGGTTTAAACTGCACTCAGCACAAAAATTTTTCAGAGCCAGTCAATTGTGTTTACTTGTGATAGTGTCCATTGTGGTAGGGCTGGCTTGGCAATGCTGAGCGCGAAACTTTATTACCAAAGAAAAATATTTTTGGCGTGTTGTCTTGCTCCGGTGTGTGGGAAACTTTAATCGTTCACATCATGAAAACGAAAAATGTTCGTTTTGGGGTGCCTAAAAATTCTATCAGTACTCTTTTAAGGCTTTCGTCACTCGCTGAGCCGGCTGAAACGAAGTGATTGCAATCAGACCTTCAGCTATTGGGCTTGTGAAGGCGAAAGACTTTAACGTCCCCTTCTTACGGTAACCGGTGTTTGTCCAGTGCCCTGGAACGATGCCAGCTGCTGCGTGGCTACCGTGGAAGAATAAATAAGCTTTATGAGCACTGCAGCGCAGATAGTGTCTGCACGATGCGCAAAGTGCGAAAGTACAAACGCAATCGAAACAGAGGCAGATTATTCTTGCATCTCTCGGTGAGTCGTGGTAAAATTTCTAAAAATAATAAAAAAACCTTCACGAATTCGGTTTGTGTGCTGTCCCACTAGGGGTGTAAAAAATACATGGCATAGTGAGACGAATGGCCTCAGGCTTTCGTCAAACTCAACGAGAAACTTACCAAGTGTCCTTCAATCTTTAGGCTCTGAGGCTGGAGTCTCCGCAAAGCGGATATCGCACACAGCCATGAATGCAAGTATATTTGCGGGATGGGGCAATCATCATAAAGCCTATCCGGCGAGTACTTTACGTACCCTAGAAGTATCCATTTCATAAAGGCTCAGGCATGAGCACATTGCTCCCGGTATTCTGTCACATGATAGTGCAAAAAAGTATGCGTACATTTTGTGAGCAATGTGATTTATAAGAAGCGAGTGCGCGGCGATTAGCCTCGAAGCCTACATCGGCTGAGCCGCCGTCATCCCAAACTAAGCGTAAAGGTCAGCGTGGTTCTGCTTGCTGTTCACACTCCGACCTCAAGAGAGAGAGAGAGAGAGAATTAACATTCATTTATGCATCCGGCGTGTAGGAAGTCCCCGGCCTCGCAGGGCACGTATGTTCCCTATCTTAAGATTACGGTTATAAGAGTGCGATAATCTCAGAGCCTAAACCTCGAGGACGTTGTGCTCCGACTGGGCGACAGTTACTCGGGTGCCTCCACGCCCGTTAGACAGCTCCATATCACCGCTGCAAAACGCAGCTTATAGCATCTCAGCGGCTGCTTGTGGTGATACGACCTCACATCAACGCGCACAGCCACAACCAATCAGGCTGTGCAGCCACGAAGATAACAGCTATGACGTAGCGTGCCGTGATGCACAGGTCGTGCTAATATTACATTTTGGTGGCGTTCGCTGAGCCTTTTAATAAGGATCCTTCACTCATTCAGTTCTTGGTAAACTTTCTGTTTGTATTGTCATTATTAGCGGCCGAGGGCACGTGCTCATGATGCTGTTTCTCAGCAGCAATAACGTGGTAGGACATGTCAGCGGAAGAGTGCCCTCGCTTCCCCTCCGGTTTCAGCAGCGCCATCCACGTACCACGCCATCTCGGTATTGCGGCCACGCGCTCACGTGTTCGAGCTCACATTGCTCATAATAGTACGTGCTTTTAAAAGCCTCTACCTTCTTCGCTGCAGTTTTTAGGCCTCGCTGAGGATTTTCAAACCAGTTTACGCGTTTTGTGAACATGGAGGCTGAAAGGGGAACTCCGGCGCACATTCGACCATACTGAGATAATGCTGCTTTCAAATAGTAATAATAGTCCGCTAGGGAGGCTCATTTTGCCCAGGTACTCCTTAATAATTTTAATAAGCAATAAACGGTGGGTCAAAACACAAAATGAAACAGGGAGATCTTCCGTCATTCATGGTGGGTATAAGATGACGTCAAAAGAATTCGTTGCTAATGACGTAACGAGATCCGCTACACTCCGCCACGGCTGGCCAGAGTATAAACACAACTCACGTGGCGCGCAAAAAGGAAGTTGGCGATGTCGATGTCATCCGACGTGGAATCAACTTACTAGTGACAAGTTCAGCGATGATTGCAGGTACTACCTGAACGCGGAAGCATCGCTTTCTCATTTCGAACAGCCGGAGCTCGAAGCATATCACAGGCCCGATGCGATCCTCTCGTTGTTTAATATTGTAAGACCCGACGTCACCGACGACTAACACGCTGTATGCAGCTGACGAAACTGAACCATGCTTGCGTTGTTGTCGCCTCAAAAGAGAAAGCACGCGCTCTATTTGTCGGCGGGAAAAGCGGGGTTTTAGAAAAAGAGTAGGCCCTTACGTCACATGCACAGGGTTGCCCTCGTTTACAAAAGTGATTCCAACTTCGGCTACCAATTTTGAAATTTGTTTTTTAAACTAAATGGCGTATGGATGTACAAGTTGGCACATATCATCAGGGTACCGACCAGAACACATGTTCAAAGTTTTAGTAAAATTGGTGACTATCGAAAAAAAAAACGCCGGAGTTTCCCTTTAAGCAACATGACTGCGTATGAAGGGCGGTGCAAAAGTTCATTCCTAAAGTAATTGAATCAAAATCCTATGCATTAACGAGGGCGTAATGTACACAGCGCTTCATAGAGAACATTCAAGTGCGCGGCCATGCGCGTACTTACTTTTTTTTATTTCCTTCTTTTACTCTCTGACAACACAATCGATTGCTGAGTGCTGGTCCATCTGCAGATTGCGCTTTAACTTGCATGCTGTATCGTGAATGAGGCATACCGTGTTTTTTAAACACTGTGTGCCCGACGCGTACGTTTTTTGAGTACAGTCCAGACTGTAGGCGAGTACCGGTAACAAAACTATGCGATGCATGTATAAAAGCCGATGCATTTTCACCACTTATCAGACTACCTATGGCTGCGCTTATATTGTTGCTTCTATTACTAGGCACCAGGCTATCAAATAAACCGTTTCACCTTTACCCCCTGCGTTTGCTTTCTTCACCATCAAAACCTCGTTACATCTGCCACAGGTGCTGTTTCGTTGTTGATCCGAACGCCTTATGAAAGCGCTGGCGAACAAGGTTCTTGGCCACCTTGACGAGAGTCGTACACGAAGCGAGCTCTCTTCGAAGCTCACCAACAAAAATGCCACACTCTTCTGCAGGGCGATGGCCCGGATTTACCGAAACACCAATGTTGACATGCACGAGTAAGTCCTCTTAATTACCAGAGGGCTCAAGCAGGAACTCTTCGTGATACTTTTGCGGAACCACCCAGAAGTTCCTTTCGGAGACCACTTGCAGTTGTGAGCAACTACACTCTTGAATGAAAGAAGATTGGAGCCGACTACGTGCTCGGCGTGTAGGAGTACCTTACATTCACCAGCTAACGCATCGCTTGCAAAGAGTAGACCAGCCATGCTGATGCGGCTGTTCCCCGCTGTGAGAGAGAAGTAAACGTTTATTTTCGAAACAGTGCCCCGATCTATTCCCGGTGTCACCCTGCACTCTAAGACAAAATTACCCAAAAAAGGAGTAACGGAGCCCAACAGGCGCGCGTGATGAACGGATAGACCGTTGAGGAGCAACCAAAGAGGGAAGCGTGGGGCGCGAAATCACTTACTCTTAACTGAAATGAACAACCCGGGCATGGCAGGCAGCGCGAAAAGCGTTGCCAAGGTGACCAGCCCTCCTTCTCTAGAGAACACATGTCCTTCTCCTCCTCTGCTAGCTCAGTCTTTCCCCGTATTTTGCCGGCGGTGGTCGCGTAGCGTCGCGCTCGTATTGCTTGACCACGGCCGCTTGGATTCGATGATCTGAGAATTACAACGTGGTGCTTGTGTGTACGCCTGGATGAGCGTGGGCTGCTGCTTTAGCGTTTCGCTGCTCCCATGAAGCATGGAGCAAGCCTCGACAGGTCACCACGCCACGCTGTATATCTCTGGCTTGAAGATAGTCACGGCCAACACACGACCGCAACAGTTGGGAAGGCCAAAAGGGCGGCCGAGAAGAACAGGCCTATCGGATATATACTTCACTCCGACCCAGGGCAGAAAACAGCGCTGGATTCTAAGGCAAGTAGGTTATCATTCTTTTTTAGATGCGGAGCATCTAATACTCGAGGCTTGTAGTGCGGTGCCGTCCGCAAGCTTCCTCCTCCTTCTTCCACCATCTGTGCACCCTTCCTCCTCTACACACCGCGTGCGCTTCTCCTCTTCACGAACATTCGCTAGCTGTATAATGTAGCGCGCATGCGCCGTCACGCTTCGAGAACATCGGCAGCTGACGCGCGCGCATGCGCCGTCGCGCTTCGAGAACATCGGCAGCTGACGCGCGCGCATGCGCCGTTGCGCTTCTCCCCCTTCTCGAACATTCGACAGCTGACAGTGCATGCGCCGTCGCGCTGTATATATACTCAAGGTCGGCGCTCGCTCGCTCAGTTGCCGCTCGTCGGTTGGTTTGTACGGTGCGTCGACGTCCAAGGTCGCGGTGAAATGAATTCCAACGAATCCACAAACACAATGATCAACGTACCTTCGACCAGTGCCGCCCTTTCGCATACGTGTGTACGTGTTCACTCATTTAACACCCCCTCCTACAACCACGTTAACCAATTTAGCCATCGACCCAAGTAAGTCGCAATTTAACACCCCATTTCACAACCACGTTAACCAATTTAGCCATCTACCCAAGTAAGTCGCACTTTAACACCCCGTTAACCAATTATATGCTCCGCATCCTCCTCAGTGTTCCCCTGAGGGAAGCTGCGGGCAATTTTTTCTACTCTACTTGTCGCGTGTGCGGTACTGATCGCGCTTGTTGGCAACGGGCTCGGTCGTGTTGTATACCGAACGCACGAAATGCATCTCGAAGGTCTGCTTCGGCGTCTTCAGTTCACCTGTGCTTTGCAACGGCCTGGAAATTGGCCGCCATTGTCGTCGGCCTCCCGTACGCTCACTCATCGAATGCTCGCCTGTCTTCGCCGCTGCGATGAGCTTCGGGCTGACGATATTGGGCTGAGACCTCGTCGCTGTGTTGGGAGTCGTCAAAAACACGTTACGGGTTCTCGTAAAGAGCTTGGTTGTAGTATGTCGCGCGCTGTAAGTGCACCAGCACGGGCTGGCGGGGCTTTCGCTAGCGTCGGAACTCACTGAAAATTGGTGGTGGCCATTACAGTTGGCTTTCCCGCCAGTCGGTTGCAAGCAGCTCGGAGCTGACTGCAGCGGTGGACTCGCGTTTGCGCGCTGCACTCGCTCCAGTTTGTGCAAAAGGGCCGCATTACCATCGATTTCTTCGGCGCTAGCTCCAAACCAGCTCGGCGCGGTTCGTGGCGGCGGCCAAGCGCACGCTGGTGGCAGACACTCCGCGTTCAGTGCCGTGTTTGGTCTCGCGTTCGCTTGCTCGAGCTGAACGACGTCGCTCGCTTAGGACTCGTCAACTTGTTAGCGGCACGGTGGTTCACGGAGTTGTGACTGCGGCTGCCGCTCCTAAGCTGTAGTGCTACGGGGATCGAAATGAGTCTTTGACGACGTGTGACATCATGGTGAAATTATTAGCATGTCATATCTCACATATGTTTTCATTTCACTTTGCACGTATTTCTCATAAGCATTTGCATTCATTCTCTGTCGCGTGTGACTCACTATTTTACATGCTTATTGTGCAGCCGTAGACACACACCGTGCTGAAGACTGTGCGCTGGTATCTGCGATGCCCGTCATCCATCTCTTTCGTCAGATGAGCTTCAGTAGGACTGTGAGAGATGTGAAGGTAAAGTTATTTGTGTGTCATACTTTAACGCTTGTTTTTATATTAACGTGCACGTACTTGTCATATGCATGCATCTTCATCTTCTGTGACGTGTGCCTAACTATTTTTACTGTATTATTGTACGTGCAGCCGTGGGAACATAACAGGCAGGCGGCTGCGGGCGCTGGCGTCTGAAATGCCCGTCATCTATCGCTTCTGTTAGAGGAGCTCCTCGAGAAGGGAACAAAATTTGACAACGAGACTGGACTTGTACACTTCCCCATGAATTCACTTAAAAGAATGGGGAAACTTCACGTGTATGTAGAAAAATAAAAGATTTCGATGCCTCACTTTTGTCGTTCGTTGTTGCCGTGACTGCGAAAGCAGTTATAAATAGGTTACTAACTACTTTTTTGCGTGTTCTTTTCTGCGGAATTTGTTGCTCACTGCGCAGTAAAGCAGGTGAAAAAGTATTAGGCCTGGAGCAAAATAAACAAACAACAATGTTTGAACTGGGGACGAAAAATTTATCGGATTGGAGTATTTGAGTGGATCTACCGTTTGTCCGGCAAGGTGCAACTGTGAGGACTAATGGTTGCCCGGTAAGGTGTAAATGTGGAAATTAACAGTTGCTCTATAAGGTCCAAATGTGAGGACGAAAGGTTAGTCCTTTGGGGTGAACTGTGGGACTAACGGTTACTCAAGAAGGTGTAAATGTGTGGACTAAATGTTAGTCTCTTGAGGGGACTAACTGCTAGACCCAGTGCCGTTTGTCCTCAAAGGGGTTAATGGTTGTGGCAGCCCCATTAGTCCCCAAAAGGACGAACCCACACCCTTTTAACACCATTTGCCTTAAAGTGTGAGATGGAAGGGCTCTTCAGTCCAGGAACCCTCTGGCTTTTACTGCCCTCTTGACCCTGACAACGAGTTGTTGTTGGTCTTCCAGGTCCTCGAGGGCGAGCTTCGCCTCCCATGTTTTGGTTAGGTCTTCATTCCTCCGTCCTGCTTCATTATCCAACGTGTGTTGTTCCAGATTTCATCTGATTTGATTGATATGTGGGGTTTAACACCCCAAAACCACCATATGATTATGAGAGACGCCGTAATGGAGGGCTCCGGAAATTTAGACCACCTTTGGTTCTTTAACGTGCACCCAAATCTGAGCACACGGGCCTACAACATTTCCGCCTCCATCGGAAACGCAGCCGCCGCAGCCGAGATTTGAACCCGCGACCTGCGGGTCAGTAGCCGAGTACCTTAGCCACTAGACCACCGCGGCGGGGCCAGATTTTATCTGGCAATAAACTGGCTTGCAAGAAGCAAGTGTGCCAGGGTGTCCGGTACGCTGTAGAGTTGGCACTAAAGCTATATTTCGTTGGGGAGAGACGGTGCATTAGGGCTCCATGTGTGTAAGTGTTTCTTTGCAGGTGTCTCAGTATTACGCTTTCCACTTTTGTCAGTTTTTGGTGTGGTGGAAGGTATACTCGTCGCTCCAGCCTGTAAAGGTGGAGTAACGATGACTAGGTGTTTTGAACAACCTCCGTCTCTTCAAGGAAGGGTCGAGTGTCCTGTGGGCAGGGGGCAGCCTGGCTGACGTGCTCGCGGGCAGCGGCGTGGGCCGCTTTATTTCCCTGCGGACCCTCGTGTCCTCGCAACTATAATATACAAGTGTATGGAAGTGTAGTGCCATCAATATTTTGAAATGGCAAAGTGCTCCACTCCCTGCTGTGAATCAGAAAAGAAGTCGAAGGGACTCAAAGAAACCCAGGCTCGATTCCTGTGTTGAAGGCGTCGTTTACAACAACCCTTTGTTCTGTGGAGAGATAGAGATAGAGAGATATAAAATATATTTAAAGAAATCACATGCGCACACATTCAGAGAGTTTTAGTGCATTGCAGAGTGACTGTCAATGCGAGCATTATTGTGGGCCTTCACACAAATTGTGCCAAGTTCTTTCGTCCCTGGCGCAATGGTCTCATGCAGCAGTGTCAGCCATTCTTATGCGGAACGCGTACGCATTGGTAAATGCGACGTCGAACCATAATCTGCACAGCATAGTAGCGTCTCGTCGGCGTAATTCCGGAGGAATTTGAAGACTGAGAGTTGGGTATAAGGTACATAACTGTGCATGAATGAAATGTAACTCGTTCCAATCTGACATGGTGCGCTTGTGAGCAAGCATGCGGAGTTTCCGCGCAGCGTCAGTTGTGGAAAGCGAAGTTGATATTTGATCGCTTTCAGTATAGGCAGAACGGGCAGCTCGATCAGCCCGTTCATTGCCAACTATTCTACAATGACTTGGAAGCCATTGAAAGGCTATTTCATGTCTTTTCTCAATAAATTGGTGTCTTTTCTGCAATCTTGAATACCAGCTGTTCGTACGGGCCGTGGCGTAAAGGAGACAAAAGGGATCGCAGTGCCACCTTGGAGTCATTGAAAATTGTCCATTTTTGTGGCTGTTGATCACTGATGAATTGCAATGTGGCACGAAGAGCTGTGAGGTCTACTCCCGTTGATGTCGCAAGGTGGGAGGTCTTGAATTTTCTTGTCGTGTCTTTCATTGGTATAACAAATGATGCCGTTGAACTCTTCTGTAAAACAGAGCCGTCGGTGTATACGTGCATACAGCCTTGATACGTCTCGTATAACAAGAGCACAGCAAGCTGCCTAAGAGCAGGTGACAACATATGTGCTTTTATCTGGATGCCAGGTATAGTTAGCCTGATGTTAGCCTGAGTCAGGTACCAAGGAGGAGTCGAAGGTTTGGCGGCGGGTGTGAAGCATGTTGGCAAAGAATCGCAATATGTGGTTACCGTTTGGCAAAATGACGAACGTGGTCTGTCTGCTGGTAAAGAGGCTAGGTGGTGGCAGGGTGTCCGAGCAATATGCCTTATATGTGTCCTGAGTGCCTCAACGTCGATATGTGTCGTGATAAGGTGGTCACCGGCGATCGCTATAGTAGCCATTGTGGACGCACTACGAGGCAAGCCGAGGCAAATCCGGAGTGTCTGGGACTGAACACTCTGTAGCGTTCGAAGGCTTGTTTTGCTTGCATTGGTCAATACCGGTAATGTGTACCACAGGAAACAGAGAAAAAAAAATACCCTGTACAGCTGTAGCATTGCACTGGGAGGCATTCCCCAAGTCTTCCCTGCAAAGAACTTCAGTATACTGTGGAAGATTCTACGTAGGGCATAGAGGGTGATTTATAAGCGAGCATCGGGCATTGCTTACCGTGTGTGTGTGGGGGGGGGATGGGCTTTTGGTACAATATTGCAAGCAGTTTGGGTGGGTTCCAGCATTTTTGGGGTTGGTGTACCCGCAACAGTCCTTACGAAAAGTGAGAAAATAAACAAAATATTTAGCTGCTTTCACGGGAGCAAGCGCACTATGTGATATATCTGGCAAGGGAATGCTGATGCTAGAATCAGCCTAAATGCCTTTTTGGTTGTTTTATCACCTAAATACGGCATGCATATGAAATGAAAATTCAACTAACTTCTAGCGACAGTCCTGTGTACTAAAAATTTGAATGTACGGTGCCAGAGAACCACCCTAAGGTAAAGAAAAAAAGAACGATATCACAAGAAATAGCACATGCTATATGAACGGTTATATTTCTTCACAGGTGTCAGGATGATAATGAAGAGGAGATGCAACCATGCCACCCATAGTGGAATAATATTAATTGCGAAAGATACATGCATACTCTGTTTGTAGGCACGTGCATGCAATAAAGGTGTGCATCCTGTGACTGACGCAAATGGTCGATGATCATTTGTTTGAACGCTAAATGCATCTGTGGAAATGCGCGTGCGCATACACAGACACACACAAACACACACTTTCTCTCTCTCCCTCCCCCCTCTCTCTCTCTCTATATATATATATATACTTATACATACATACATACATACATATATATATATATATATATATATATATATATATATATATATATATATATATATATATATATATATATATATATATATATATATATATATATATATATATATATATATATATATATATATATATATAAGCGCAGCTAGGAAACCATTATCAAAAATCAGGGCAGCTGCTCTCACCAGAGCTGCAATGCTAAAGAGAATGGAGCTGATGGGCATCTTGACACTAGCGGTGCCATCAAGCCCGAACAGAGTGCAAAGCTACAGAGCAGCCTTCTTTGGTTTTCTCTTTTGTTTTTTTCTCTCGGTCTCTTTCTCTATATTATTTCGCTCTTTCTCTTTCTTTCTCTGCAATGTTTCTTCTTCTGTATCTTATTCTCGTTTGCTTCGTCTCTCTTTCCCAGTCCTGCACTACAAAGTCCTTCACAATCAAACTGTGTTTTCCGAAGGTTAGAGCCTCACAATATTGTTATTCTTGTTTTTTTCTTTCTTTTTTTCTTTCATTCTTTCTTTCTTTGTTTTTTTTTCTTTTTTTCATTTCTTTCCTTGATGTTCCCTGTTTCTTTCTCTGCCTGCATTCATTTCTATTTCTCTCTTTGTTTCCATGACATGCTCTATCTGGCACCTCAGCCTCGCTTCCTTGTGCTAGCCCATTGCTATGCGATGCTTCACGAGGTTATGTTATGTTCCGTCAGCAGGCCTGCATAACTGAGTAGTCGAGACAATCGTCTTCAGATCACGGGTTGGAACCTCGGCGCCTCGTGAAAAATTTACAACCTTTCCAATTTTAAAGACGATAGTCTTTCTTGAGGACCTTCGACGGAAAAATTTTGGTCTGTCTTTCTGTCTGTCTGTTTGTCTCTCTGTCTGTATGTCTGTACATTTGTCTGTTTGTCCGCCCTAACGATATCTCAAACGGAACGAAACGGCCAACCCCATCCGCAGAGTCCACCAATATTGCTCAAGGTTTAGCGTTCATAGTTGTGTCATTGTCAATTAAAAAAAAGCAAATCTTGCGCTTATCTGAGGCGCCATAACAACATGTCTATGTTTTGCATGTCTACCTTTATACTAGAAGAGACACACACAAGTAACTCTAAGGACTCTAGCGTTTAACGCGCTGTGCTGACAGTGCAATGCGATGCTCAAAAAGGTGTTTCCAATGTTTTGATACGGTGGCACGGTGGTGGCACCTGCCCATCGCTTTCCATTCTACACCTTGTCACCTCCGTGACTGGCGCGCATCTTTCTCCGCGGTCGCGCACGCCTTGGTTTTCGAAGAAAACTGCCATATGACGCTCGTGTCGAACGTGCCTAGATGCGCTTGCTCGCCTCCGTTACACTCTCGAGGCACTCTAACGCAGTGCCTTCAGAATACCATTTACCGATTTTCTTGCGCAGAACATCAGATAAACGTTTTGTTCCCACTTTCCAGATTGAAGACTATCGTCTTTCGACGACATTTACAGTGTAACATGTAGATTCGGGCCATTTTTTTTCTTTCTATTCATTTCTTTTTCTTTTCATACTCTCTTTCCCTCAGCCCCTTGCTAAACTCCGGAATAAGCAGTGCACATATTCCGATAATGAAACAGACGAGGAAGAGGAGGACGAAGAAAGCGGGTGCTGTTGGTTGGTAATGACCGTGTTGGGTACTACGTCGAGCATGTTGCTTGGAATGATGTAGCTGTTCAAACAATGGTGACGCTCGCGTAGTAATTCGTTCTTTCTGTATTCTTACTTCTTCACACTGCCTTTCACTTCAGAAAGCTAGTTTTGGGTCACGACAGACATTTTATGAACTCCACGTCAATGTGACGGCGTAGTGCCGCAGTTGTCTCTATTCTATAAAAAAAACCTTACAATTTTCCGTTAGTTTTATCTCTTGCGCTTGCCGTGACACAAGTTTTGTAAAATTTTTGCAGATATCCATAGCTTTTAGAATGAGTGTAAAGGTCACAACAAGTCTTGGTTTTTACAGCTAATTCATGTTCAGGTTTTCGGTGCATAATGTAGCAGCCCGTCTGTCATATTTAGGACCATGCATAGAACGGTGTGATCTGACTCTCGACACCAAGCGCATATTTTGCAAACATAGTCATATAATTTTTTTATACAGCGGCTTCTTCTGCTTGTTCACCATGGCATGCATGTTTTCAAACTTGATGTCAGCCTAAAACATTCTATCGACACGACATCTGCTTGCAACTTTTTTGAGGCTATAAGTTAAATGTTGTGCATGTATGGTACCTGAACCATTTTTTATTTCCTTCTTATTTTAGCTGGAAAACAAGAAGAAAAGATTTGACGACCTGACCTAGGTGACGAAATTTTCACACTCTTTATGTCATGAGCAGACAGTCAAAATTGTCGAACCTTACTCCTCCCGTACTAATTTTGTCTCGAGAGCTCCCAGACGTAGGCAGCTAGATGTTGATATACGCATATCAAAACGCTCAAAGTGTCTGATATGCAAATGAATGTTTCTTATTTAATAAATGTAGCTGGTAATGACAATAAATTATGAAAATACCGTCTAGTACGTTGTGAAACTCTTTCCCCTAGACACGTGAGGCACATACCCATATACCACGGGCTGTGGATTGCGGGAATTTGACACAGGTGACTGGCAGCTTATAAACAAACACTGTACACAAAACATATATATCCAGCTGAGAGGATTTGGGGAATGATGCTCCCGCTCTGCTTCGGTAACCTCACTGAAACCAGGATGTACCGGAGCATATACATTCGTTTTCCACCATAAACAAATGAAACCCGAGGAAAACGGGGCCAATTCCCTGATTATGCTCCGGTAGTTGCTCCGCAGCTGCGCCGAAGCATCGCTTATGCTCCAGTGGATGCTCTTTATTTGCTCCGGCGCATCGCTCGGTGCTTTTCATTGGCTGTTGGAGGAGCGACGTAGGCAGCCTCACCCCCGGGCGGCCGTCGTTTCCCACAAACCAACATGGCGCAGACCAAGCCAGTGAAGTGTGGATTGTGCGAAGCCTTCAGCCGCATTCAGGAAAAGCAAACCGTTCTATGCACCTCCTGATTATCACAGTACATTTCAAGCGGCAACGAAGGTTGTCATCGACAGAAGGTTGTTGTGAGATTCTTAATCCTGTGGTGGTTCCGGGCAGCGAACGACACTTTGTGATTGCGCTAGTGTTAAGAAATCCGGTGGTCACTAATGCAGGGCAGAACTGGCGAGTGAGCGCTTCTTGAATTACCTGCGTTTTTCTTGTCGAGTTGTGCTAAGATTGAATTATGTTTGGTTGATAAACCATACATGTGATCTATATTAGGCTACTTTTAGAAAACGTCAATAATAAGTCAGCGGAATTTCGATAATACGTTGTTTGGACTTCAAGTTTTTTTTCTTAACATAACTTTAGTGAAGCAAAAGAGAGAGACGAGCGAGTTGGTACTGATTCTTTATGAAGCGCAATAAATGTAGCGCAAAAAAGACGATGCCAAGAAAGTGAACACCACAGGCGCTTGTGGTCTTCTTTCTTCTCCTCGTCTTTTGTTGCGCTGAATTTAATCAAGTAGACGTAATAATTGGAACGATGATTATAAATGCAGCATTAGAATGTATCCTAATTTTGAACCTATAAAACGGTAATAATTGTTATAGGTAAACCTAACTGTTTGAAAAATGTCTCTGGTCTTTTCAGTACACATAAACGGTAACATTTGTCGGCTTTACATATCAATAAACGCCAGGTCGAGGTCTACCACTGCGCAACAATTATTTTGATATATAAATAAGCTTAACTAATAAAACAAGAATAACTGAAATCAGCGTTAATTTTTTGAAAATGTAGTGAATTGAGCTAGGGCGATGTGTTTAGTACAAACTTTTTAAAACGCATACCTGCACTCATACTGGTGGAAAGTTATTTTGATTGGGTAAGTGGTATCTGAGATAACAATCTAGATGTAAATTGGACTATTCGGGCAATGTGGCACTTTCAGGACAAGAAGAAGAGGCGCGATAGAAACTGACAAGACTGGGGACGAGGAATGCAAAAAAAGAGAGAGAGAGAAGTTGCTTTGCAGGACGAGTCATGGGGCGCTCGGCGTTTCTGTGGAAAGGGGCGGGTTGGGGAGGTAGTGAAGCTAACTCATAAGGCAGCTGAGCTCAACATTCTAATACCCCTTTCACACAGACAGCCCTAAATGCGGTTAAGCAAACTTCGATTACGGCTAGCCACGGTTAGTGCTAGCTACACAGCGAACGTTAGCATGGTTAGTCTCCTAACCTTGGTTAACGCAAACCGAGCTAGGCAACCACGGTTTATGCTCGAAAACCAAGTAGTAGACAAGATGGCTGACACCACTGCAGCAGCTTGAGCTTCAGCGTTGGCAAAATGACAACGCAAAGGCGCCTCAACTAACCAGACGCCACAACGCGAGCGTTAATACGCTTCTGGAAGGATAACCTCTCTGCCCTGTAGTAGAACGCGCGCAATTCCTGAATTTACGCTAGAATCATAGAAGAACTCAACGCTGGGATACCGCATGGCAAAGGACTGTACAACATAAAACATCTGTGGCTGAAAATGGACAACCTGGCCAAGAGCTATCTGGGTAGGCACTGAAGGAAGAAAGTTTAGGCGGAAAGACAGGGAGGTTAGCCAGTTCTTAGACCGGCTGGCTACCCTGTGCGGGGAAAAGGGGTGAGGGGAATGAAATATGTTAAAAATAAATGTTGCGAAGAGAGAGAGAAATTACAAAAAAAATTCCGACAGAGGAAAGGCAACATCAAAGAGTATAAGACACTAAAGCCTGTCTCTGAGGCCAGTTGTCCGCAAATAGCGCAGCAAAGCTCTCAAAGCCTTCTGGGCTGAGGATGGGCTCGGCCAATGACCAAGAATTCTTTGTTCCGACAAAGGCGGATTGTCTAGTCTATTCAGAGCTGCAGTGAGTTCTTATCTTTGAGCGTTGAAATGGGTGAATTCACACAGAAGGCGCGCGATGGTTTCTTCGCAACTGCAGTAAGTGCATGTAGGAGAGCTGGCCATCCCAATGAGATAAAAGTGTGCGTTCGTGAATGCACTCCAAGCCACAGGCGACATAGAACAGTCTCCTCAGCTCGAGATATTCTTGGGGAAAGACGAAGCTGCAGATCGGGATCCAAGTTATGCAGGCGCGCCTTTGTGAAGTCTGTTGTGTTTCACTGTACCAGTGTGAGGTCACGTGCAAGCGAACGAAGTCTTGTAGCTGCGTCGGTTCTTGAGAAAAGAATGGTTGTGTATTGGGTACCATCGTGTGCAGATCTAGCGGCCTCATCTGCGCGGTCATTGCCATATATACCGCAATGACCTGGTATCCACTGATACACTATGCTGTGCTGTTTTTCGATTGCTTGGTGATGAAAAAGCCTTATTTCAGCTACTAACTGTTCATTAGGTCCATGGCGAAAGGGTGACATAAAACATTGAAGAGATGCCTTCGAGTCCGAGAAGATAGACCAAAATCCCGAAGGTTCTTTCACTATAAATTCCAGAGCTGCACGTATGGCGGTGAGTTCTGCACCTGTCGACGACGTCAATTGTGATGTCATGAATTTAATTGTGATGTGCCTCGCGGGAATAACCACCGCCCCTGCAGAGCTTACTGAAGGCACCGAGCCATCCGTGTAGATGTGAAGGCGTCCGTTGTGCTTCTCTTGCAGGAAGACTAATCTGGCCTGTTTCAGGGCTAGATGCGACGACGTTTTCTTATTTTGGATGCCAGGAATTGTAAGAAGGGCTTTGAGTGGGTGTAGGCACCATAATGGTATCGGTGGCTGTGCTGCATGCGTGAAGTGCAATGGAAGCACTGCGCAATGCTGAGCACAGTTGCGCTGAACGCTGAGTGGAGCCTGGAAGTTCGAAGTGAGGCGAGGTGATGAGACGAAAGCCGAGCGAAATGTCCTATGTGCATTCTCAAAGCGTCTACGCGGATGTATGCGTTGACTGGATAATCACGCGCAATGATGACTGTCGCTGCTGTAACGCGCATCTCGGGAGACCAAGGCATATTCTCAGTGCTTGGGTTTGGATAGATTTGAGGACGCGCAAGTTTGTTCTTCGGATCACGCAAAGCACGGGTAAGCTGTATCGCGTATAACCGAGAAACAGAACAGTGTAGAGTTGAAGCATTGCTCGTACCGATGCACCCCACGTTTTTCCAGCAAGAAACCTCAGTACGTGCGTTATCATGGTGAGTTTAGTTTTCATGTGGGCGATGTGAGGGCTCCAGGAGAGGTTGCGATCAACTATGACTCCGAGAAATCGGTGGGTCTTCACGTAGTTGATCGTGTGTCCGTTGATTTTAATAACATATGGGCTCATCGCCTTATGCGTGAATGCTATAAGCGAGCATTTCTCTAATGACAGCTCCAGTCCCCGTTCTTCCAGGTACTTTCTCGCTATTGTAGCCACTCTCTGAAGCCGGGCACGGAAATGAAGGCGTGTTACGCCTGACGCCCAGACGCAGATGTCATCTGCATATATTGATAGATGAACAGATTCTGGAACTGCGTCAACCAGGCCGAGTAGCGCTAGATTGAAAAGTCTGGGGCTAAGAACACCGCCTTGAGGCACACCACGACGGTTGCAATGGTGCGTTGTTGTGCCATTCTTCGTCTGTACAAAGAAAGTTATGCCTCTCAGATAGCTGTGGATCCATTGGTTAACCTGACCCCCTAATCCAACATTTTCCATGACATCCAGAATGGCTTCATGTGATACGTTATCGTATGCACCTTTCACGTCCAAGAACAACGCCACAGATAAACGTTTCAGTCTTTTTTTATTCTGAACTGATGAGGCCAGGTCTATAACGTGATCAATTGCGGAGCGCCCACGCCGAAAGCCCGTCATAGCATGAGGGTATACCTCGTGGTGCTCCAGGTACCACTCTAGGTGAGTCAAAATCATCCTCTCCATCACTTTCCCGAAACAGCTGGTAAGCGCGATGGGGCGATAAGAGATCAAGTGCAGATGAGATTGACCTGGTTTAAGCACAGGGACGAGGCGGCTGGATTTCCATGAATGAGGGATAAATCCGCTGCTCCACAAGTCGCTGTACACGGATAGAAGGGCCCGTCGAGCTGCTTCTCCGAGGTTTCAAAGAGCCATGTACGTGATCGCATCCGGACCAGGCAATGAAGATCGCTTGCATGCCGTCAAGGCCTCTTGTAGTTCCTTTAGAGAGAAAAAGGTGTCCATTCTTGAATCTCTGGAAACTGGAGCATTTTCTAGGTGGCGCGTGAAGCACGCGGACGCCTGACCGACAACTTTCATGCAGAAATCTTCTGCTACTTCAATTTCGGCGCGGCCTTGGTGGAGAGAAAGACACTTGAAGGAGCGATGTTGATGTGGCGATGTTCGTAGGCCACGAACAATCCTCCATGTCTGCGTCAAAGGCTTGTGTAGATCCAAAGATTTGCACAGATATTTTGAGCGAAAGGACTGAAGTGAAATGATTCGCCACTGGATTTTTTTCTGTAGGCGCCTTGCCTCCCTCAAGTCGTGAATGGACTTAGTGCGCCTTTCTGCGCGACGACGGATCGCTCTGAGCCGTTCCAATTCCGCTTGATGTCGACAATATTCTGAAGTATGTTGAATATGATAGGTCGCTTCTCTAGTAGCACCTCTAATCATATTCTCGAGGGTGTCAAGAGGAGGCACTTTATTTTCTTGACATCTCTTTTTCGTCAGTGACCTGAACTTTGTCCAGTCGATGCGAGTCGAAGTGTCGTAGTTTTGCGATTTTTCCAGGCCCTTGATCTTCAAATAAGTTGGTATGTGGTCGCTTCCGTGAGTTTCATAGTCTGCGAACCACTTGACCTTTCCATTTAGGCTTCATGACACAAATGTCAAGTCAAGGCAGCTGCTGTATGTCATTCCCCGTAGAAACGTTAGGCTTCCGTCGTTTACACAAAGCAGCTGCTGTTTCAGAGCAAAGGAGAATACTGGCCTTCCGTGACTGTCTTGTCTTCTGACTTCCCCATAGTGGGTGGCGAGCGTTGAAATCTCCGGTGATGATCCATGGTCGAGGTGAGGCTGTTAACAGTGCACGTAGTCTTTCGGGTTCAAAACGGTTTGAAGGTGATATATATGCGCCTACAAGCGTGAAATTGAGGTCTCTACGTTTAACTGTCAAGCAGACATACTGGTTGTCATCGTGAGGTGCCACAGGGTGCTCGATATAGGTAAGGTCGCATCTGATATATACAATGACTTTACTCTGTTCGTTGCAGGTAGCGGGCTTCAAGGCTTCGTACCTGGACAGTCGTATTACATTGTGTAGCCTTGGCTCGCATATAACAATAATTGGAAACTGGTTTTTAAACACAAATTGTTGGATATCAGAAATGCGGGGCTTGAGGTCTCGGGCATTCCACTGAAATATCGAAGCTCCTTTGACCTCTTTACGAAAGGCTTGCAGAGGCGGAGCCATGGTGCCTTTCCTGACTTGATAGCACCGGCTTCAGCGCATCCACTAACTGAAATGCACTCTTAGCAGCCGTACTGCCAATGCTAGTGAGGAGCATACGGATGGTATTCATAAGGGCCTTTACCGTGGCTCCAATTTCTTTGTCGCAACTATCACCACATTCTCGTTCCGAAGTGATTGTAGACGAGCGATGCGGCGACTCAAATGGCGGGTCTATCGTTGGCAGCGCTGGCCATGCTTCAGGCGAGCCGCTGATGCTCTTGTCTTGCTTGGAGGATTTGTTGTCGGCGTGTCTGGACGCTTGAGATGGTATGCCGGCGGTTATTTGGTGAGGTTCAATCCTTGCTTCAGCTCTGGGTCTCCTCAGGGGCCTCCAGCGACGAGACCACCGGCGTCGTACTTGGGCAGCAGCCTCCCTGTGAGTTGAGCCATCCCGGACCATTTGCCTCAACACGTGCACTTCCTTTTTCATGATTGGGCAATCTTTTGACGATTCTTTGTGAGGGCCATGACAGTTTCAACATTTTCGAAGTTCTGCCTGGCAAGCGTCTGCGCTATGTGATTCTGAGCCTAGCGAGCACACAGCCAGGTTTGCACACACAGAACTGACATGTCCCAATCTATAACATTTCCGGCATTGAAGGGGCTTCGGTACAAAGAGTCGCACTGTGTGTCGAAAACGGCCGACCTTGACTTGCGATGGAAGGCTGTCACCTTTGAACACGAGCTTCACGCAGCATGATTTTCCAAGGCGACGAGCTTGCAGTATAGTAAGTTCTGCAGACACCGGTTTGATGAGAGAAGCAAAGTCACTTTCGCTGATGGAAATGTCGACGTCGTGAATGACACCTGCCATAGAGTCGCGGCCATCAGGTATATATGAGCGAACATTGATGTTATCCAGCATCTTGACGTTGCTCAGCACTTCCAATGTGCTTCGTTGAGGGACGTCTACGGCGAGGATATTCTTACGGCCATTGATCCGCGCGTCCGCGATATCTCCCTGGGCGAGTTCCTCCAGAGACCTAGACGTGACTTGACGATTGAGCCGGTTGAGACTATGAGCCGCATCGACCGGCACAAACAGAATTGTGTATATCGTGGGCTCTAGCATCGTCGTCGCATTCTTACTTGTTGTTGGAGAGACGGCATCACTAGTCTTCTTTTTCGCTGCCGCCTTGTCGCAGGCACGAAGTCGCCTTCATCGGAGCTTTCGTCGCTGGCCGTAGAGTAAATCAGCGTGTCCTCGCTGTCGGCATCACTCGGGTGGTCCGTACGCTTTCTCGTGGTAGCTGCAGACGACATCGATGGTTGCGGTGGAAGCCCAGGCGAATCCACGTCATCGCCGAAGTCACTGGAACGGTGCCTTCCACAGAGTCGCAGAAAAACTTTGAAAAATTACAGATAACGACAGCAGTGTTCTACGCCAGAATCACTTCGTTGTCGTCCCTATGCACTGAAGGTTTTCAGTTACACTATTGAACATTCGGAATAACATTTGCAACCATGAAATTTACAGAAAAAGTGCAACAGAAGTTGCTGGTGAAACCCAGTGAAGTTAAGCGTGCATGTAATGCGTGGTGTGGCACCCGCCATATTTCTAATGTTCATACTGCGTTTATGTTGTTGTTACACGTACGGTATTCACTAGTGCCAGGATTTATCGCATCGCGATGTATGAGCCGCCTTTAGGGCCCATGTCGCATTAACTTGAGACGGGCGTCCTTGCTACCCTTCACGCAACGGATGTTAAAACTGTTGCAAAAAATGAACTACATATCACCTTAATTATTTTATGGCCTCTCGGAAGTTTTACTGACTTCTTTGATTACATTTGCAGAGCTTGACCACAGCACTCAACTGCAACTCACTCCTTCTATTGTAAACACAAAAAATTGAATTTTTACTTGGTTAACTTGTCAGTATTAGGTGCAAACTTTTCTTAGTTCAGCACGTAGAACACGTGGTAAGCTTCGTTAATTATTAGACACACTTATATTTCCCAAAAGGGTGGGAATAAAAATGCTCACAACTTGCATAACTGTGAATATGATTCTCAAACAACGCTCCTGCTGCAGCAAGTATCTAGCCTTTCTCTATGCGAAATATAATATACTGCTAACGCAATGTCATGAGACAATCCTTCGTGCTTTTGTTTTTCTTTACTACCACTGCATTTCATATCAAGTAGTTATAAGAGTCCCAGCGAGTAGCAGAAAGCGAAAGCGTGCACTAGATTATTAGGCCTGTAGGCTAAATGCACATGCAGCCAAATTTCCGTCATGTGGAATAATTCTGAAGCGTTATCACCCAAATTGATTTTACTTTTTCATATTTAGCAAGGGACATCTGCTTTGTACGCGAATGGGGTCCAGCAGCTCAAAGTGGCCATACTACTGGCTTCTGCACAACGTTTTGGGATCTCTGCCAATGAACGATGAGTAGCTGGTCGAGAAGAACATTGAGGTGATTCACAATTCCTTTTTGCATGACTTGGCAGAATCCTGTTTACGAACACGCTAGAGCGATGATTTCAGTGAAAAACTGCACGTATTGCACACATTTTTTTAATTGCTGTTGACACCAGAAACATGTACATAAGAGTCGCTAGAATTGACATCTGCCATTCTTGATCATAAACAGTAGGAACAAGACAGCGGAACCTGAAACTAAATATTCAAAAAGCTTCACAGCAGCTTTCACCTAAAAAGAGTAAATACCAGACACACTTTTACTATCATTAGGCAATTGTGCAAGGGTTTCCCCATTATGGTGAGTCTCGGAAGCTACTCACAAGCTACTCTTTTGAGCAATCATTCTGTGCCAGCACAGTACACGAGTCTCCGAAACAGTGCTCAAAATCTGATATTGCTGAACCAAAACTATTATCTGTTATATAAATTACACAGCTCTAAAAATGATGTTAAAAACCACACGTCACAATATAAATACTAGTGAATGAAACATTGTCAAGGTAATAGCGAATAATTTATGATGCTGTAGTAACTAACAAATATGAGCTCATATCTTAGCTATAAGCAACACACTACAAAATGTCTGTGAGAACTTTCAGAATCTTGAGGTCCGTTACATTTTTGTGACTACTTTTGGCTGAATGAAAACCACAAAACTTGACTTTAACTTGATATAACAGGTGTTGCTGTCAAATATGATGTACTCGTGCCATTATATTGAATCCCCACAAGACTGTGCACGGCATAAAATGGCAGAAAGCTTCCATGGAAGACTATGTGGGTGACAGGCACCCATTGTCTATGCCGAGTAATACTGTGGCTTCGAAAATATCATACGGACAATTTAAGTACATGGATCATTCACAGATGGTTTATTTGAGAATTCGTGGCACTAATCAAGCATGAGCAAGAGGAATTACGGCGCTCAAAAATAAAGAATTCAACAATGTGTAATAAGCTGATTTTCATGTCCAACGCTCGAAGAACAAAAGTGCATCTTGGTCAAAATATGTCAAAACTAGCTGCATAGACTACTGTCTCATGTTTCCTTGTGCGTTTTGCTCTCCAGGTTCCCGAGGTTGCAGAAACGCTCAAAGGGGCCAAAGTGATTGCCTCATGAGGGAACCCTGCACATGATGAGAATGTGAAGCCCAGCGACAACGCTGCAACAACGAATGAAACCCTGGAGGAGACCCGTCTGTGCCTTGCACAGATACCTCCGGGGGCGCTAGCAAATATAGTTCACCCCATGATGCCAGTGGTGGCAAAAAAAAAAAGTACGCAATCGGCCACTGACCACTGCAAAACGGCTCCTTGAAGGCCATAAAGAGGAGGTCAAGCACATAAAAAAATCTGAAAAAAGAAAACACAAGCGTAAGGAAAGGCTTGTGAAACTTCAAGAAGAAGCTATTGACATAAACTCGAGCATGTGTCGAATGATGTAAAGGAATTTCCAGTCAAAAGAGATGGAAAAATGAACCTTTTTTTTGTTTTGAGCAATTTCTTGCAACAAAACTTCGAAAGGCTTTTGACAGTGGCCAGATGCCGGCTCGGTTTCAGGAAAAACCAAGAAAGGCGCGGTCTGAACGACATGAAAGTAAACGCAACTTACGATGTTGCTACACAAAAAATTCCGCCCGCACTTTCTCACGGGGGGAACTCGAATAAATGTGTCGCAGAGTAGTAGGTATCGCATGAATGTTGCCTAATTGGGTATGGTTTCGTCTTTATTATTCTTATTTATTGAAATAAGGAGAAGCGTTGCCTTCAATGAGTGGTGAGACGCGGATGTGCAATCGAGTGCTTACATATACGGTGTGGCCAATGAATCGTTGTGCATCTCAAGCAGTCGGTGCTTACCAGCAGGCGCTGCCTGCGTTAGCCTTGTGAGGCGGAAGAGGGGGAGCAAGCAGTTCGCACGAGACGCAAGCATGCGGCACGATACGCGAAGCACGAGCATGCATCGTATAGGGGTGTAGACATCGCTGCCAGCGCACAACGGGTGACATCGTGCTCCGCATTTGAAAAGGGAAAAGCATGTGCAGCAGCACATAGACATCACAATGCTACAGCCTCTTATGTCAGTGCGCTCATGCTTTACACCTGTGCACATGGTATACTTTTGGAACCTTAAACACTTACAAATATATTGTCACGGGGTCGTGACGTGGCCGAAGACAGGAGACTTCGTGTTGGGATTTAACTGTTTATTTGGGCGAACCTGTGCCCGGTAAAAGGAAAGTCCAATTACAGCAGCAGTCTCGCACAGATAGCAGTCTCGGACTGATAGCGACGAACAGAGCGTCGGCCTTCGATCAACAACTGACAAGCGGCGAAGCGCGTCGGCATTTATACTCTTGCCGTTGAATGTTCTAGCGTTATCGCTGGCGGTGGTGTAGGTTTCAGAACAATCTGTACCGTTCGCACAGTGGGCGTGATCTTATCGAAATGATCTACTACAGTCCGGAACCTTCTCGAAAACTGCAGGCGCGGTTCGCGCTGAGAATGGTGTGGTGTTTTGGGACGATAACAAAAACTTGGGAAATGGAACGTGGCATTGCCCCCTCTGGAAAAAAAGGCATCGTCCCGATGCTTTAACTAAAGATGAAAATACAATAATAATGCAAGAAAGTACAATGAATAAATTACGATACAACAATAATACAAAAAAACACTGGTTCAGTTTGTTAACGCGCATGAAATGGCTTGAGGCGCGCGACATGTACGACTTCAGCTCGCGATCGGCGTCGTTGAGAGTTCGTGATGCCGTCGGGGACAACCTCGTAATCAAGTGGGCCGAGACGTCGAACCACCCTGTACGGTCCGAAGTACCGTCGCAGAAGCTTTTCACTTAGTCCACGTCGGCGTATTGGCGTCCACACCCAAACACGTTCACCGGGCTGGTATTCCGCGAAGCGTCGTCGAAGGTTGTAACGGTGGCTGTCGGTCGTCTGTTGATTCTTGATACGGAGACACGCAAGTTGTCGGGCTTCTTCGGCGCGTTGAAGGTACTCGCTCACATCGAGGTTTTCTTCGTCGGTGACGTTGGGTAACATGGCATCGAGCGTCGTTGCCGGGCTCCTTCCGTAGACCAATTTGTATGGAGATATCTGCGTCGTCTCCTGCACCGCCGTGTTGTATGCGAAGGTCATATACGGAAGAATGGCGTCCCACGTCTTGTGTTCGACATCGACGTACATTGACAGCATGTCGGCGATCGTCTTGTTAAGCCGCTTGGTGAGGCCGTTGGTCTGTGGGTGGTACGCTGTCGTTCGGCGGTGGTTTGTTTGGCTGTATGCCAAGATCGCCTGAGTTAAGTCGGCAGTGAATGCCGTTCCTCTGTCGGTGATAAGGACCTCCGGGGCGCCGTGACGTAGGACGATATTTTCGACGAAGAACTTAGCTACCTCGGATGCATTGCCTTTTGGCAGGGCTTTTGTCTCGGCGTAGCGGGTGAGGTAGTCGGTAGCTACCACGATCCACTTGTTTCCGAAAGTCGACGTCGGGAACGGCCCCAGTAGGTCCATACCAATCTGCTGGAAAGGTCGGCAAGGTGAATCAATTGGCTGCAGAAGTTCCGCTGGCCTTGTCGGCGGTGTCTTGCGTCGCTGACAGTCCCGGCATGTCCTCACATAACGAGTGACGTCGGTGGTAAGACGTGGCCAGTAGTACCTTTCTTGTATCCTCGCGAGCGTGCGAGAAACACCGATGTGCCCTGCCGTCGGATCGTCGTGCAGGGCCTGCAGGAGTTCTGGTCGAAGAGCTGAAGGCACCACAAGGAGGTACTTAGCTCGAAGTGGTGAAAAGTTTTTCTTTTGTAGAAGACCGTTTCGTACAAAGAACGACGCAAGTGCGCGCTTGAATACCTTCGGGACTTCGGCGGTCCTGCCTTCGAGGTATTCTATTAGGGCCTTAAGTTCCGGGTCGGCCCGCTGTCGTTCAGCAAAGTCGTCGGTAGTTATCGTTACCAAGAAGTACTCGTCATCCGGGTCGTCGGGTAGCGGTTGGTCGACAGGCGCACGAGAGAGACAGTCGGCGTCAGAGTGTTTTTTGCCGGACTTGTAAATGACAGTAATGTCATACTCTTGAAGTCTCAGGCTCCATCGTGCGAGGCGACCTGAAGGGTCCTTCAAGGTGGCTAGCCAACACAAGGCGTGGTGGTCGCTCACAACTTTGAAGGGCCTGCCGTAGAGGTAGGGGCGAAATTTCGACGTAGCCCAGATGATGGCGAGGCACTCCTTTTCTGTTGTGGAATAAATTGCTTCTGCTTTGGATAGCAATCGGCTGGCGTAACTAATAACCCTTTCAAGTCCGTCAGCCCTCTGCACAAGAACGGCGTCAAGACCTACGCTGCTTGCGTCAGTATGTATTTCTGTCTCGGCGAATTCGTCGAAATGGGCAAGTAACGGAGGCGTCTGGAGGCGATGTTTAAGCTCCTGGAAAGCATGTTCCTGTGGCGTTTCCCACTTGAACTCCACGTCGGCCTTGGTAAGGTTAGTGAGAGGATTGGCGATGCGGGCGAAGTTTTTCACGAACCGCCTATAATAGGCGCACAGGCCCAGAAATCGGCGCACGGCCTTCTTGTCAGTGGGCGGCGGGAAGTCGGCGATGGCGGCTGTTTTCCGTGGATCGGGACGAACTCCAGACTTGCTGATAACGTGCCCCAGACACAAGAGCTCCTCATACGCAAATCTGCACTTTTCTGGCTTCAGTGTGAGTCCGGACGTCTTGATGGCTTGAAGTACAGCTTCAAGGCGCCGAAGATGCTCGTCGAAACTCGAAGGAAACACGACGACGTCGTCCAAGTACACATGGCAAGTTTGCCACTTCAATCCTGCCAGTACTGTATCCATAACGCGTTGAAAAGTTGCAGGCGCTGAGCAAAGGCCGAAGGGCATCACTTCAAACTCGAAGAGGCCTTCCGGTGTTATAAACGCCGTCTTCTCTCGGTCTCTTTCGTCGACTTCGATTTGCCTATAGCCAGTCTTGTGGTCCATTGACGAAAAGTACTTGGCATTATGGAGCCGATAAAGTGCGTCGTCTATGCGTGGGAGAGGATACACGTCCTTTCTTGTGATTTTGTTCAGGTCCTATAATCAACGCAGAAACGTAGGGTCCCATCCTCTTTCTTCACCAACACCACGGGGGACGCCCATGGGCTCTTTGACGGCTGGATAATGTCATCCCGCAGCATTTCATCAACTTGTCTCTTCATGGCCTCACGTTCTCGCGTCGTAACCCTGTACGGACTCTGACGGAGTGGTCTGGCATTTTCTTCGGTTATGATGCGATGTTTCGTGATTGGGGTCTGCTGAATTTTCGATGACGACGAAAGGCAATCTTCGTATTGCAGGAGCAGGGCTTTGCGGTGTGCTTGCTTATCATTCGAGTGTCTGGGATTGACGTCGAAAGCTATGGGAGGGGCTTGGTTCCTCTGAGCAGGTTCCGCAGAATCGGCGAGGGCGAAAGCACTGGTGGCTTCGACATTTTCTTCGATGTGTGCGACCGTTGTTCCTTTGTTCACATGTTTGTACTCATTGCTGAAATTCGTGAGCATAACCGTTGCTTTGCCTCCCCGCAGCTCTGCAATTCCTCTTGCGACGCAAATATTTCGGGTGACCAACAGATGCTGACTGCCTTCAACGACGCCTTCCAAGTCACGTGATTTAGGAGCGCCGACTGAAATAGTGACGCTTGAGCGAGGCGGAATGGTGACTTTTCTTCCAGCACATTCAAGGCATGGTGTCCTGACGGCGTGCGCGGCGGTAGTGCTTCTTCTGTGGATAACGTTATCGACTTTGTTTTTAGGTTGATGACAGCACCATGGAGGCATAAGAAGTCCATGCCAAGGATGACATCTCTCGAGCAACGCTGTAGGACTACGAAGTCTGTAGGATAAATACGGCCGTTAATGGTGACTCTCGCTGTGCAGATTCCTGCAGGCGTTACGAGATGACCTCCAGCTGTGCGGATTTCAGGGCCTTTCCAAGCTGTCCTAACTTTCTTTAACTTCGTGGCGAACGACCCACTGATGACAGAACAGTCAGCTCCAGTATCGACGAGAGCAGTCACACTGTGGCCGTCGATAAGAACGTCGAGGTCGCTAGTTCGCCGTCTCGCATTACAGTTAGGGCGTGGCGTCAGGTCACGGCTGCGTCGGCTTGTTCCCCTGCTTCCATGTTGTGTCGTCAGGCCACCTTCGGTAAGTGAGCTTTCGCCGGCAGGGCTTTGCCTGGTTGGCGTTTTGTTCGGAAAGCTTTGTCGCGGCGTGGTCGTCGTCGGAGGATCTTCGGTAGTTCGTCGCACAGCAACCGCACCTCCACCGGTTGCTGCCCTTAGTTTCCCGGATACGGGCTAGGAGACCGGCCCCGCGTTGGGCCGGAGTACTGCCGGGGGTGCGGTGACATGCGGCGGCTGGGCGACGGTGAACGGGAAGGACTTCGTGGTCTCCATTGAGTTTCTGTCAGGTAGTCGGCGATGTCACGCGGCCGTTCCCCTGGCTGCGGACGTGGTGCATCGACGGTGAAGCCACGCAGTCCCATCTGTCGGTACTGGCAACGGCGGTAAGTGTGCCCGGCCTCGCCGCAGTGGTAGCACAGTGGGCGGTGGTCAGGGGTGCGCCAGACGTCGGTTTTCCTCGGCGCACTGCGCTGGCCCGCTGGCGAACGGTAGGTCGTCGGTGGGGGTGGTGGTGTCTGGCGACGGAAGTGCGACGGGGCGGCGTTTCGGCGTGGACGGGGAGGAGCGTTGTGGCGCACTGCAGCGGCGTAGCTCATAGTTTCTGGCTCGGGCAGTGGTGTTTGGGGAATTCGAAGCGATTGCCGAACTGCTTCTCGCACAATGTCGGCGATCGAATCCACTTGAGATTGCGCCGAAGGCAACAGTTTGCGCAGCTCTTCCCGCACGATCGCTCGAATCGTTTCACGCAGGTTGTCGGA
The DNA here is from genome assembly GCF_043290135.1 of Rhipicephalus microplus. Taxonomy (NCBI): domain Eukaryota; kingdom Metazoa; phylum Arthropoda; class Arachnida; order Ixodida; family Ixodidae; genus Rhipicephalus; species Rhipicephalus microplus. Next base: position 488,601,868 of record NC_134710.1, on the reverse strand, counting down.
GTCACTGGCTTGAGCAGCAGCGCATTCTGGAGTCAGGCGACGATTATACCGTCTGGTGCGCATGCCCAGGTTTTTTTCGATGGTGGTCGCTTCGGCTACAAATTCTTGGACGGTGTTCGGTGGGTTTCTCATCAGTCCCGCAAAGAGCTCCTGTTTGACCTCTCGCATGAGGAAACGAACTTTTTTCTCCTCAGGCATGTCTGCGTCAGCGTGACGGAATAGTCGGGTCATTTCTTCTGTGAAAATGGCGACATTTTCATTTGGTAGCTGAACCCGGGTCTCTAATAAAGCAGCGGCCCTCTCTTTGCGAGCGACGCTCGCGAACGTTTGCAGGAATGCGCCGCAGAAAACATCCCACGTTCGGAGCGTGGACTCCCGATTTTCGAGCCAGGTCCTTGCGGTGTCTTCTAAATAGAAGAACACACGATGCAGCTTTTCGTCATGGTCCCAGTGGTTGAGGGCGGCCACACGGTCGTATGTTTCTAGCCAGGACTCCGGGTCTTCGAACGATGACCCATGAAAAATTGGTGGTTCCCTGGGTTGATGCATGACCATCGTGGGCTGGGATGCTGCGGTTGTCATTGTCGCTGCAGTCGCGGTCATGGCCTTGGTCTTCCGCGCCTTGTCTTGCAGAAGCCCGTACTCCGGTGGTAGCCCTTGCTGTCGGCGGCTTGTTCGCTGCTCCTGGTTGGCGTCGGTATCTTCTCCGCGACGTGGGCTGGGTTCACGGCTTGACGGGGGCGTCCGGTACATGAACGAAGCAGCACCTCCACCAGATGTCACGGGGTCGTGACGTGGCCGAAGACAGGAGACTTCGTGTTGGGATTTAACTGTTTATTTGGGCGAACCTGTGCCCGGTAAAAGGAAAGTCCAATTACAGCAGCAGCCTCGCACAGATAGCAGTCTCGGACTGATAGCGGCGAACAGAGCGTCGGCCTTCGATCAACAACTGACAAGCGGCGAAGCGCGTCGGCATTTATACTCTTGCCGTCGAATGTTCTAGCGTTGTCGCTGGCGGTGGTGTAGGTTCCAGAACAATCTCTACCGTTCGCACAGTGGGCGTGATCTTATCGAAATGATCTACTACAGTCCGGAACCTTCTCGAAAACTGCAGGCGCGGTTCGCGCGGAGAATGGTGTGGTGTTTTGGGACGATAACAAAAACTTGGGAATGGAACGTGGCAATATCATGCCAGGTTAACCCAGACAATGCAAAAAAAACTGAAAGGCACTACACAGCAAAATGCAATACGGTGCGCACACAGAGCACCCCAAGCCTTCCTTTCAAAGCCTTTCACCATCTGTTTATTTACTGCTGTGCAAGTGTACGCCAACGGCATTCTTTATAGCTGCACCAGATCGTTCCACTTGTCTTGTTGTACAGACTGGCTGAGGTCGTCATCTGTATTGATTTACAACATCATCCATTTAAGTGGCGTCACAGGGATCATTCAGTTGCTCATAAATGTTGTGTAGAACACCACAGGCTCGAATGATGCTGTTCAGATTGTCAATGTCACACTCGAGTGACACAGTATGCGAAAGCGTGCCTTCAGTCGACCAAATGCATTTTCAACTACACACCTGGCACTCGACAGACGGTTGTAGAACATCTGTGTAGGAAAACCACAAGAGCCAGGGTGTGGATAAGGCTTCATTATGGTGGACTGCTATGGGAAAGCCTGGTGCGCAAGCAGCACAGGGCCAATGCATACATCATTCAAGAGCATTTTGTCTTTTGTGAAGCAGTTCAAAGTCAACACTTTCAGAAGCCGTGGCCGCCAGAATACGCTGGCATCATGAATTTACCCAGGAGATCCCACATTTCTGTACAGGACCTTGTAAGTGTCATCCAAAATAGCTAACAGTACATATCACAATGTACCGCCCTTTATAGTTAATATAGTCAGTGGCATTCTCTTTCGGCGGACAAACTTTGATATGGCACCCTTCCGAGGCACCCGCTCCTTAGGCAAAGCCTGTCACTGCCTTGAATCTTTGAATGTGCTTGGCGACTTTCCGATCCCTGGGAAATCACAGGAAGCGCGATTCCTGGCGGGAAAAGACAGTAGTGCAGAACTAGTGCAAAAAAAGGCTGACTGTGGAACGGCCAACACCAAATATATTGGCCTAACTTCTATCTTCAGCGGACGTAGCGAGGCGGTGCTGTGCTACAGCGACAGGTTTTCTAAGTGGAATGGCCATACACATAGTATTCATGTCCAGTTGCCTTATGTATTCACAAACGCTGACTATATAATCGAATGTGAAGCGGTTCATACAAAAGTTTTCTTTGAAAACGTTGTCGGGGAAGTGTGGAAGCGGTGTCTCGTAACACGACACCTCCCGGAGGTATACGCCCAAACGGAACGTTCGCTGGAATAACGTGCTGCAGCTGCCATTGAATGCTTTCTGCTCCTGCGCCATGCACGTTTCATGTCGGCATCCAGTTCCTCTAATTCGGCGTTGACAGCCAGCTGCTGTCTGCGCCACTCCTTCGCGGACGCTTCGAAAACGGCAAACGCTGCCTAAAATCTTCGTTCACTGTCACCACCAAAGGTCATTTTGTCCACGCGTATTCGCAACTTTCACGACCTATAGGTGGCGCGACTCTACATACAACATGGCTGTCATTGAGATGATCGCCCCGAAAGAGACAGTACCGGAAAGTACAGTTTTGGCGAAGAATGCAATTTTTAGCGCTTCGGTGGCCCTTCCATTTATGTTTTTGAGAAAGCAGAGGAGCGCTAACATAATATATTAAGTGAATAAATGCTGGGTCACATGTTGGGTAGATAATTATGCGCGAAATTGTAAATAAGGCACACAAGTATGCTCTTCACTGGGCGTTGTGCGTAATCGCACGCAACGACTGGTGTCATGTTGAAAAAAGTATTATAATGGGAGTCTCAGTACAAAATTCTAGGTAGTGTCAGAAGCATTTTTGGAGACGCTCTTTGTCTTACAGTTTTGCTTGCATTGTATTCTGTGCGAAGCTTGTTCAGCTTACCTAAAAGCGCGAAACAGGGTAGGATAACAAAAAAAAGTTGTTTTTCAATTCCAAAGCACAAGCACCATGTCATATTAAAGCAATATAATTTTAGCGTGCTTTCTTGACAAAAGTAACAACAGAATAACAAGAGAATGAATTCGGCAAGCAGCACGAACGAAACCAGTGGTAGTACGCAATTTTCACGTTTAAGAGGGGTCGTTCCCGTTACTATTCTATGTTTCGGTGTCAGAGAAGTACCTAAGATAGCATAGTATGGGACAGAAATGAAAAAAAGCGCCATCAGCAATTAAGACAGAGCACAAATTGCTAAAGATCTGAAGGTCATAGAGGCACTTCGCATACGCCTCAGATGTTTAATGATGCGATGGACGTTTTGAAACCGGTCCTTTCATTTTGTTCTAGAGGCGGAACGCATTACTAATTTAGTTCTTGTACTTTTGCACAGCGATCGTCTCGAGCAGATGGTCTAAGCGCGAAAACTGCAAACCTGCAAGTTGCTGTACTCGTACATAAAATGGGTGCTGCATACATTAACGGGATTTATTTGCCTGTTAATTTTAACCATCCTAATCCCTAATGGCTTTTCGGGACACTAGTTTGAACGGGAGGCTTGCTTTTCCTCACGGTGTATGTATGCTGTTAGCATCGAGGCTCGCAATTAGCCTCGATGCTTTTGTCGACTGGAATTAGTCATATTTTTTTCTTTTTATTTCCACTTTCGCTGCAACTTCCGAAACTCAAAGGGTTCCGGTAATATCAAGGCTGTTGATAACGTTGCAAAACGACCACAAAAGCGGGGAAAGAAGAAGCAACAACTGCTGTTTGAAGCAGGTTCAAAACTTCGGTTATCTCACGAAGCTTCCGGCCGCCACCGCACAGTGGCGCCATGGTACCTCGAAGTTGCGAATAGCCCAACAGGCACGCAAAGTACTCAGTCACACAAAAGACAATAAATAACACGCACACACACACGCGCGCGTGGACTACACGACGTGAATTTTCAGCTGATACACGCCTCTCGGGTCGCATAAATCACAAAGGTACACGCACGCAGACTGGATTATAAAAAAAAATAAACACACAACACCTCGTGAAGAAATCTCAGCGCAACTAAAGCATGTCGGGTCCTTCCTCAAACTCACGGGCGTACACTCACAATACTTGATCGAGCACACACACAACAAAATATTGCAGTAACAGATGTACACGCATGATAACTAATCGATCATACACACAAAACAGAATAAATAAACTACAACAAGGCACGATCAATTGTCAGCCATTCGTGAGCAGCACAGTTCGTACGACACGGATTGTTTTGACTTGTCTTGGCTCTCGCGATGGCAATGTTGCCAAAATTGAAAGATTCTCTCTAAAAACGGCTGAAGCTCTCAATGTTTACAATTAACTGAAGGCTTAAAATAGTAAAACAGTAATTGCACAACTTGGCGCGACATGTTTATGCATTCTAGTCATATATTATTTGTTGTCATCTACGAAAATTGCGTGTGAAAATTTGCTCGCACGCTAACCCCATGATTGCGTTAGTTTGCTAAACTGAGCCCGTGTAGCCCTGCCAAACCACATTCACGTTAACTACAGTCAATCCCAAATTTGTCCGCATGACGGAAGTATTAGACAAAGGGGGACATAGTGAATGAAAGAGAGAAAGGAGAAGGCAACCTTTCGAAAAACTAGCCGTGTTTTCTGTGTTGATGATGACAGAGAGTACAATCCTGCTGCTGCTTTTTTTTTTTTCTCTTTTCAGTCTTACTGCCGTGGCTGTGGTTACAGTTTTTTGGCAGAAGACGGTAGTACGAACAGTGCTGAGACGTAGTTTTGACCTGGACAATGCAACAGCACAGGCCTAGGAACAGTGCAGGGGAAAAGAAAATTTCTGCAAGCCTGGCACGCACGTCATGACACTTCCACGCGCATCACCGTCCGTGGCCTCCGCACGTTTGCACGGACGTATAAGTTGCCCCAACGCGGTGGTATATTGGATAAGATACTCGGCTGCTCACCCGCAGGTCACGGGATCAAATCACGGCTGCGGCGGCTACATTTCCGTTGGAGGCGGAAATGTTGTAGGACCATGTGCTCAGATTTGGGCGCATGTTAAAAAACCCCAGGTGGTCGAACTTTCCCGAGCCCTCCACTACGGCGTCTGTCATAATCATATGGTGGTTTTGGGACGTTAAACCCCACATATCAATCAATCAATCAATCAATCAATCATCAGACCTTAAGTTGAGAAAACTGGTCAGTTTTTTCTTATTTCTGTCAGTATATATGAAAATACAGTTGGAGAAGGTGGCTAAATGTTTGTACGGTTTATTTTGTTACATTGCAGTGAACTTTTCTTTATTTTGTACTTGAGGTTGTTCGCCTTGAAGAAACACATGCTCATGCAATAACTACTTTAAAAAATGCTCAATACGACAAGTATTAAAACAGAGTGGGCAGTGTGAATAAAAAAATAAAAATTCCAACCCTACTTGAAAATTATTCTGCAAAGGAGATAAAGCTACGTTTTTCTTAAAGATGGGGCCACAAGCCCGCTACCATGCCAACTGTGAGGCCCTACTTTGCTAGAAGTATGATGATGAGCACGTATTAAAATGCGACTGTAATAATCAACACCAATATTTGATGATATTCGGAAATGATCGGAAGGGGAATTTTCGATGCTGTCTACGAGAGTACCGAAATTAGATTTTTGTCGAAAACTTTCTTATGAATGTTTCAGCGGAAGGAGAGCTATCGATTTATAAGTTTATTGAAAACTTTGGTTAGTTTCGAACTTTGTTCACATCATTAAGAAATGTCTTTCCAATTTAGTGGTTGTCTGACACCGGAGTAGATGGGATGTGCTTCTTTATACGCAACGCTCATGCGGTCTACTTTTTTTCGTGTGTGTGGTAGACTCAAAAGACTGTATAGGGTTTAATGAGTGTATGTGGCTTCAGTGTTCTCAGTTTTCGGGCCTGTCACATGATCGGCAGTTTTCGCTTATAAATATTTTTTTCCTGAATTATGCAGGAAGCTATCAGCTCAACCTTTGCGTCGTTAATGAATCTCGTGGATCGTCCTTCGAGGATGGTGAAGAGTTGTTCCTGGTGGCCGCGCTTTCATTGCTTGTTGCGCATCATTTTGCAGCGTTTCGGACTTCATTTCAAATAACTGCACTTAAAACTTGTGTGCTGTTCATTTCGTGCGGTCTGTTTTCTTGTGATTTCTTTTTGTGGTTCTTTGGCACGTTTGTTGTCTTTTCTCCCAAAGGTTGGGTCATCAACCAGAGACTGCACCATATTTCGAACAAATCAAACATTAACAACTCAAATGCTTTCTCGAATATCATCTGCTAGAGCTCTGTGGAAAAACAAAACTTAGTAACTCTGCAGTGCTTGCATAAAAATTGAGACTTCCTTCATCTATCAATGCGTGAAACGATCCGCATACAATAAATAACCAGTGGTGCAAACACTTAAAAAAACTGATCCATCTCACTGAAATTCTGCCCGGACGAAGTAAGTATATATTCGTAAAATACTCTGAAAGTTCCACACAAAATCTCCGGATAACCGCAACCAAACACCCACGAAAAATGCTGCGGAGGTACCACGTAATTGCTCCAGCCAGCCAGAGGAAAATGCCAGTAAAAAGTACTCCAGTGGCGCCACGCATTTGCTCCAGTCAGCCGGAGGGAAATATTTGTTAAAAGTACTCTGGGTGTGCTACGCAATTCCTCCGGCCAGCCGGAGCAAAAATTTTGCGCCGAAGGTCCGGAGCGGATATTGCTCAGAATAGTGGGGACGCTACAAAACAATCGTTTTACTCCTATCTCGGATTATTTTTTACAGTGATATCTACCAAGAAACGCTGAAAAAAAGACATAGGTTACTTCAATACTAGAGCATTCAGAAAAACACAGACATCGACAGCATTGACTCGTCGAATGCAAAGAATAAATGTCAGAGTCCACAAAGAAAATTAACCCAAACGTTTTGCGTGGCAATCAAGTATTCCACCTCTGAGTCATGCCAGGTGTCGGAACGGCTTTAAAACAAATACTCTACGAAGGTGCAATGCAAGTGAAACATCACTTGTGGTTGAAATTACTTGTGTTTGACAGACACCAGTCTGGCCAGAAAGAATCGTTGAATAAATAAACAGACGAGGACGCCAGCCCTAAAAACGAAATGCAGAGATGTTTCGGCCTCCAAAACGGGAGGCCTGAACAATTTCCTTGTGAACAAGACTCCCGTCCTGGATGTCGAAATATTCAACACACTTTTCTCTTGACGTCACATTTCTCCTCTTTGAATTCAATCAATTGTGGTAGCAGTGCTGCGTATTAAATTTTATTTACATTACATATGCACCCCAACGATACAGGCGTCACGTCGAGTTGACGTTATATGTACCTAAGCACCAGCCACTGAAGTTTGTCTACGGAGCACTATTCAGCGCTACCATCCTCGAAAGCATGAGCGCTACATATCAGCTTCCCGCTTCTGGTAACACCTATGTTGCTGTACACGCAGCTATAACAACGCAGCTGTAAACGACTGGTTATATAGGATATACGTGATTGTTATCTGTGCGTACATAAATACCTATATTTAGCGTCGCTTCATAACGTTTTGCTCAATAAAAAGATCACCTCATTCCCTGGTGGCCCTCTCTGTCTTTTCTAACGTTAATGCAAGGCTGTCTGAGCGTATACTGTTCAAGCATTGCTCTGTTTGGCCCACGTACTTTTTTGCGCGTGACAGAGAAATATCCTAGACCCCTCCCATCAACATACTTTGCTTCATGATTTTCAATAGAGCCAGATGCGTTGGGGAGACAACTTTATGTCATTCACGCCTATCTCACACCGAGACGCATAGGCTCTCGGCGGCATACTCCCGTACCCAGACGCCGTTTTGTTCTTGACTGTCAGGCGTTGATCCTGTTGCGCCTGGTTTTATCTATAGTACTCAGTCGAACGGCTACATGCTTTCATTGTCACAAGGCCAATCTGTGCTTCCAGCCAGCGTCACCATAACACTCAAAATATTTATCTGGCTGGCACTTTTGCACTGTGTGCGTTCCGAGTGCCAGGCTTGCTGGCAAATATAAATACATGTGGTGCATGACCGTAAGGCGGAGCAGGATTCTAACGCCATACGGTGACGCCAGCTGAAGGTACAGGTTCACCTAGCGAGAGTGGAGGCATGTCGCAATTTCAGTCAAAAGCCACGCTTTCCACTTTTCGCATTTCTTTCCATCGCGGCAGGACGAACCCAATGAAGTTGCTTCCGCAGTCTGCAATGCACGTGCTGTAGACATTCCGCACTGTCGAGGAAGGTCTTCTTGACGTCTCAAAAGAAAACAGCGCACATTTTCAGGAGAGCTAGGGAAAGCGCGAAACATGCTTACAGCCTGACTTCGGTAGGAAGTTTCACGTATGATTTGTGGATCGTCTACTAGCAAGTGATTGATTGATTGATTGATTGATTTGTGGGGTTTAACGTCCCAAAACCACTATTTAATTATGAGAGACGCCGTAGTGGAGGGCTCCGGAAATTTTGACCACCTGGGGTTCTTTAACGTGCACCCAAATCTGAGTACCGTCTACTAGCAAGGCAGTTTGGGGTGTTGCTTTGCCGTGCAAGTGGCAGATGGCGTGACGCGCTGCCTAAATATGGCAGCTTACAGTGAACTCGTTGTGTTCTTGTGTGCAGTTTCGAAGGAGCTCAGAAGACCAATGTTGCATCTGCTCTAATGGCAATCATTTTAATGTTGTGGGAATGGGACCCACGACGAACGCCAATATTGCAGCTTTATCTGCGCAGCAGATACCAGCCCAGCCCAATAGCACCATCATCGTGGACATCACCTAATCGGGCCGACTTGAACGACTGGCATCGCCTGTCGTCCTTCAGTGGGCACGGGAGAGAGCTACGATGCGTTCGCCTTTCAACGCACCGCCCTTCTTTGTGCAGGTTGGTACGGCCCCACTCTAAGCGCTCTAATAACGCATTTTTGCTGCTGCTCCCGTGCCCAAGTGTACTTTATGAAATTTTGTGTGACTGTATTTTTGTTTGTAAGTTGCTCTTTCTCTGTGGAGACGTCGAGCTAAACCCCGGGCCCAATCGTGTTGATTCTACCTCACAGCACAATGAATTGCTTGCCGCTATTGCTGCCCTCTCTTCCAAACACGACCACCGTCATGAGGAGGTAATGGAGGCATTTGCCGATCTGGAGAAAACTCAAGCAGCACTCGCGGCAAAGGTATCAGACCTTGCGGCCAGGCTAGAAACCGTTGAATCTATCGTTGAAAACCTAGATGTAGTGCCAGCTGCAACCGAAATCCAACGGACTGTTTCAGAGGCAGTTAATGCACAGAGCGCCGACCGAATTTACCTCTCGCCTGAATGAACTAGAGGACAGATCGCGGAGAGATAACCTCATTTTTTATGGAATCCCTGACAATTCATCTGAGACCTGGGCGGAATCTGAGGGTCACATCCGGGATATTTGCTCGCGTTTTTTTTTTACTTTGAACTACCCGAAGGGGCGATTTCCAGGGCGCATAGGTTAGGCTTTTTTGCGGCGAGTAAGACTCGCCCAATAATAACCAAATTCTGGTCTTTTAAAACAAAGGACCACATCCTGTCACTAAAAAGCAAGCTTAAAATTACAGATTTTTCTTTGAGTGAGGACTTCTGCCAAGCTACTCGGCATTGCAGGAAAAAGCTTATCGAATTCGGAAAAGCAAACGGGCAATCTTTTTCGCTGCGATACAACAAACTTGTGAGGAATAAGAAGCAATATGGATACTGCGCAATAACCAACAGCGTTTACGCGCTTGATAGCTCCCGTCAGACAGGCGTTCCTCGTGGTACACAGCCTCCTGATAGTGGCAGCGCTTCCGCGAGCAGTCCCTCTCCGGAATCATCCTAGCAATCTCTTCCCAAATCCAATCTAAGCAATGTATCGTTTCTTATCACCAACATTTGAAGCGTCATGAATAAGCGTGCCACCCTCTCTTCAGCCATCGATTCTTGCTCAGCCGATATTATCGTATTAAAAGCAACGTGGCTCTCAGCAAAAATAAAAAGTAGTGAAATATTTGACTGCGATAAGGCGTACAGAACATATCGTTATGACCGTGACGCCCGTATCGGTGGGGGCGTGCTCGTTGCTGTCAATGAAGCGTTTAATTCCTCTGTCGTTCCGATCAGGTCATCCTTAGAAATATTATGCGTGCGAATCATTTTTTCCTGTCGTGACTATATTTTGTGTGCATGTTATCGATCCCCAGCTCCTTCCCCCTCCTTTGGTTCTGAACTTCATTATGTTCTGAATCTGCTGATTGTACGCTATCCCAATTCCCCCTTGATCCTTATGGGCGATTTCCATTTTCCCGGTATTGTATGGCGTGCAGACTCCGTTAGCGTAAAACAAAACTTACCAGAAAATATTGAATTTTTGAATTTGTGTACGAACTTTAACCTCACTCAGCTTGTTCTTGAGGCCACGCGGTCAACATCAACCTGTTCTAACACTCTAGACCTCGTACTTACAACTTCACCTGATCTAGTTTCTTCGATAACTTATCTCGACGGACTAAGTGATCACATGTTACTACATTTCACCGCGCAAGCTCACCGCCCCTCGAGATCTAAGGTTTTCAAAATTATTAGGGATAATTCGCGTGCCAACATGGCACTAATTACAGCAGAAATGGAACGTTTTACCGAAGAATTTATAACTAACTATGAAGAACGATCTGTCAATGATAACTGGTTGCTTTTTAAAAACAAATTATTATCTTTGCTAAACGAACATGTACCCACGAGAAGGATTTGCACTAAACCTCGCTCTCCTTGGTTTAGTTCCACTTTACGCCGACTCCGCAACAAAAAGAAGCGTCTGTTCCGAAGCGCTAAACGTTCTAACTTCCCCAGCCGTTGGTCTGAGTGCTATAGCATAAACAAGGAAAATAACGACGCTGTTAGCAACGCAAAAACAACATGTTTTAATTCCACACTGCCTGCTCGTCTCCAGACTAATCCCCGCAAATTTTAGAGCATAATGAGAGGTGAATCTCAATCTAATATTCAATTGACAAGTTCTGACCTGGTTGTACAACCTGACCAATGCGGCACGGTTCTAAATAATGCTTTTTCTTCAGTGTTTCAAACAACAGCCCCCTTCATTATATCCCCATGTACCCAATGCCGATTTTCCGCCCATGGAACCTATTTTTGTTGGCTGGGTGGGCTTAACTAGGCTAATTCAGGGTTTAAAAATGTCTTCTTCTGCAGGCCCCGATGAAATTTGCTCTAAAGTATTGAAACTAACAGAAGTGTATTCATCTATTGTCCTTGCAAAGCTTTTTCATCAGTCATTACAGTGTTCATCGCTACCGCTGATTGGAATTCCGGAAAGGTGGTTCCCGTCTATAAGTCAGGTAACCCGCATCTTCCAGAAAACTATCGACCAATATCTCTCACAAGAATTTCCTGTAAGCTACTCGAACATATTATTTTCTCTCATTTAATGGACTTCCTTGAAACAAATTCCTTTTTTCATCCTTCCCAACACGGCTTCAGGAGAACATTTTCATGCGAAACCCAACTAGTATCTTTTACTAACGATCTCTTTGCCAATTCTGACGAAGGTTACGACACTCATTGCATTTTTCTTGATTTTCATGAGGCGTTCGATACCGTTTCTCACTTCTCCTCTTAACTTCTCCTTGTTAAAATAAATCAATTGAACCTTGACCCTAATGTGCTTGGCTGGATTAAGTCCTTTCTCTCTAACAGGTCGCAATATGTCACTGCTAACAACTGTTCTTCCGATACCTCTGCCGTAACATCATGGGTGCCGCAGGGCTCCGTGTTAGGTCCATTGTTATTTTTGATTTATATAAACGACCTTCCTAACTGTGTTAAGTTTTCAACCATTAAATTATTTGCTGATGATTGCGTGCTGTATTCCAAAATCACTAACCCAACTGATTCTATCAGACTTCAGAATGACCTAGATAACGTGTCTCTATGGTGTCGTGACTGGCGGATGAAACTTAATTCAACCAAATGTAAAAGCATGCGTGTATCTCGAAAAACTTCAGCTTCTAACACTTGCATGTATCTTCTTAATGATGCTCCCTTATCCTCCATGCACTCGTATATATATCGTGGGCTTAACATTACTAACAATCTATCCTGGCAGAAAGACGTCGAATACGTCCCTAATAATGCTAACCGCATCCTCGGATGTTTGCGATGAAACTTTTATTCCGTACCCATGTCAGTGAAACTAAACCTTTACAAAACGTTAGTACGCTCTAAACTGGAATACGCATGCGCCATCTGGGATCCCGGTCAAGGAACCCTAACTCTCACTCTAGAAGCCGTTCAAAACCGCGCAGCCCGTTTTCATTTTGTGCAATTATTCCCGTCATTTCAGCGTCACAGCCATCAAAAAAACTCCGAACCTAACCGACTTATCGTTCCGTCGAAAATGCTCTCGTCTTTCTCTTTTACATAAAATTTATCATTACAATCCATCTTTAAAAGAGAGCCTTCTCTCTTCCCCCTCTTACATTTCACCTCGTTTCGATCATTGCTTTAAAGTAGGTGTGCCATTTCGCCGAACAAACCACTACAGTGATTCCTTCATTCCCAGAACAAGCAAAGACTGGAACGGCCTTTCCGCTGCCACCGCATCCCTTATGGACCCTGCAAACTTCTAACTCTCCATTTTGCAGCAATTGTAACACTTCGCTTACTTTTTGTTGTATAACCCCCACTCCTTTCTGTAAAGCCTTCGGGCATGGAAAGTATTCAAATAAATAAATAAATAATTATCTTCTCTTATTCACGAGGTGGTTTTTTGTCCTCAATGTGCGTTTGTGATTTTTCAAAAAGAAAATGTTTCATGCTGGGGTTCACTACTGCTCCACTGACGTATTCCCGTCACAAATGTAGCATTGAAAAATATATAATGACACATTGCAAAGAAAGAATTGAGGAGGCAAGAACGTGTCGCACAGATTTAAACCAGCAACCTATCGATTCGCAGGGCGCGGTGCTAACCACTACGCCACGGACCTTACGATGGCTAACGAACGGGAATGCTAACGGCAAGCCATTTATATACACCATACAATATGTGGAAGTCTTTAGAGCTCCGAAACTTAAGCGCATTTTCGTTATAAATAGCGAGATGGCACGACGGGCTCGCATTGGGCCCGCTCTAAAGGTCGTCGGCTCCACGAAGCACCCTCTCTACGGAGTGCGGTCCGTCCTGCGCGCGCAGTATCAGACGCTTAATTCGGCAGAGGACGAAGATCACTTCACCTGGTGCGGCGGCTCCGTTTACGAAAGGAGCGTTCTGCTGACGCATGATGTTTAAGTAATTGTCACGGCTGACATGTGCTTGTCCTGTGCGTACTTCAACGCTCATTTCGTGCGTATGCCTTTCTGTTTGAACCGCACGATTTAAGTGTCGAGCTGTGACATTTGTCCAGCTCGACACTCGTCCTGTGTATGCTCATCCACTCGTCCACGCTCGCCCTGTGTATGCGTCCATATGCTCATCCAGTGTATGTTAATTTCGTGCGTGCTTACTGCTGGAGGTGTGCGCTGCATGTTTCGAGCTGGTTGCCATTGTTAGCGTGACTTTGCAATTTCTTGCTCTTGGTCAAACAATGAACAATAAACGCTGTACTACCTCTGTGAAGACACGTTTCAGTTTCGTGGTATACTAATTCATATATAGGGAGATCAGCCACGTTTTTTTTTTCAAGGTTGTTTCAGCCGCAGAAGCCAGTACAGTTTGTGGATAGCCTGCCTCCTCCCGACACTCAATCTGCTTGCTGAAACTCCCCGCTACGAGATTGCAGCGGCACTTCTTAAATTCTTAGATAATAATTATTGGGGTTTAACGTCCCAAAACCACCATATAGGTATGAGAGGCACCATAGTGGAAGGCTACAGAATTTTCGACCACTTTGGGTTACTTAAGGTGCACCTAAATCTAAGCAAACGGGCCTCAAGCATTTTCGCCGCAATCAAAAATGTGGCCGCTGCGACCGAGATTCGATCCCGCGAGCAGCGGGTCTGCAGCAGAGTGCCTTAGCTACTACACAACCGAGGTAGATTTCAAAGAGACAGAGTTTTCTGTGTGTCACAAGCTTAGAATTAGAAGAGCTGAGGGACAGCGGCGGTTTAATTGGCCCAGGCCATACAACAGAGAAACTTGGTCTTTCAGTTCAGACGTGGGAGCAGCCCACAATGTGCTCAAGCTTGTTCCAAAGGACCTAATAAAGTTCATCCATCCATTCATCCATCGCACTGCTAGAAGACATGGTTATCGAAAAAAAAATTGTATCTAGAAACCCACGGATGGTTCAACTGCAACTTCGTGAGACCCTTGAATTGGAGATAAAGTTCACAAGTTTTGAAAGTTTCGCTGACGGTGAGGTTGGCGACACTGCAGCAATTTTCAGCAAATATTGAAATCTTATCTATAAACCTAAAACCGTTATTAACAAAGCTACATCCGAGAAGGTTGAAAATAGATCTGGCCAGTCTAAGCTAAAAATAGATAATTGAACATCGAAGCTAAACGAAACGTTTACAAGCGCCTTTCTTTTGCAGCTGGAGACGGCTGTCAAGTTCACTGTAGGTGGCCCTTGGACACAATTCTAAGAATGCTACAAATTTGTTTTTGGTGTACCCGTGTCGTTCTGAAATGTCACGGCAACATGCTTGACTGTGCATTCTTGGACGCAGAAAAGTAACTTATTCTTTGGTACTGAATTTGCCACTCCTTCAAATGTAAAAAAAGCGCCTCAAATGTTGACGGTGTTTGTTTTGAAAGGAAGTTAACGACACCAGTAGAACCATGGGCGAGGTCACGTGTACCAACCGTGAGTACCTTCAACGTCTATTGCGGAAGGAGAGTGCGTCACTCCCGCTGGTATTACGTTCAGGCACAATTACCCTTAATTGACAGTTTAGCGTGTGTGTTACGGTTTTGAAAAATACATCGAGTGTACCTGCTTTACTTTTAGTAATTTTTCTGGCTAGTTTTAATCGAAAGATGAAGAGTGAAGTTAAGAAGCTATGTGAAAATACGAACATTTAAAGCGAGCCAGCAACGTTACGAATTGTCACTGCGTTGTCTCTTTTTTTCCGGAATAAACATTGTTGGAAGCGGCGTCTTCTGTGAGTGCCTTCTGCCTTCTGAGCTGTCTTTGCACCTTTGCCTCAAATCAGGCCCATGGATGACCAGGTGTAAGGGGTGCCCCCTCCCCCCCCTAAGAAGGAAATTGTGATGAAGGGTGCTTCTGACAAAAAAAAAAACTTGAAGTTAGGTGGCTTTCATAAACAGTCAAAGGCTCCAGTAAGTGGCCCTTCCACTTCGCAAAAAAAAAAAACAAGATCCTGGCTACGGATCTTGCAAGTCAAACACGCCTAGCTGTCCACCCTACGTCGTAAATGTGCCGCTACACTCCCGAAAACTGAGATCAACAGGCTAGTCCAAAGAGTCAGGCCAGAAAATGACGCCATCATACGAAGTGCGGGACCAACCAAGGGCGAATTCTCGCAGTAAGTCGTGAGTTACCTCTCACTTCCTTTAATTCCTTCAATATTGCTCCCTCATTTTCGCTAACCCGCCATAGCAAAAAAAAAAAAAGAGCGAACGGAAAACACGACTCTTCTCTCTTGCGCTGCGGATTGACGTGTGTGCGCACGCCTTTGGCGGGAACCATCAAGCAGCGACAGTTTGATGGCGAGATCTGCGCGCGTATCTCGCGCTTGCAGACATCGCGATCGAGATTTGGAGCTGTGGCGGCGTGCACTGAGTCGGAACCAATGGGCCTCTTCGAAGCCGGATGGGCGGCCGCGCGAGAGCGACGCGGCCGGTGTCGTTTTACGACTTGGAAACGAGCTGATTTACAGGCGCCGAGGTTACGAGGTGAGCCGCGCTTATTGAGCCGTTCGCGTGGCCGATGGCCACACCGCCATGTAGAATTTCGCCATGCACTTGTAAAAAAATAAAAAAAAGAATGGGCAGGGGGGCTCAATAAACTGGCCCGCGCCGCCTGGCGTGTCCACTACTTCGCTGAGTGGATGACTTTTGTCTTCTTTTTGAAGGAGTATGGCTCCAATGCACCCCCCCCTCCCCCCCCGAAACACAGCGCTGAACGACATTAGACACAGAATCGGAATTGTAAGGCCTGCAAGACTCCAAGACTTCGCGCACAGATATCATTATTATCAATAATTTATTTAGAGAGGTGGTCGGTCGCCTCTGCCATGCTGACTGCCGTGTGTGTGTGTGTGTGTGTGTGTGTGTGTGTGTGTGTCTCTTTTCGTCCGAGGCCGTCTTCATGCCTCTTAGTTCAGGGCCTGTTGACCAGTACCATCCACGCTTTTTTTTGTTTTTTTCTTAGGCGTTGGTGAGGACACCTGAAACAAGTTTATTCAACGATGGCGACAACTCAAGACCACCACCATTTGAATGAACTAACCACACTTCAGTGCACAACTGCGAAAAGTATGAAAGGTTGGACGTACCGATGATTGTAGGAAATTTCAAGAGACCTTTTGATTTCGTATAATTAAATTCTTGCTCGGCACTTCCATTCAAGGGCGTTGTAGTGCACATTACTGCGCAGCTTTTCAAAATTTCCTGATCGAATCACGATTTCGTGGCTGCAACCTCAAATCTTTGTCTTACGTAACTTCTGACCTCACTGAATATTTATACTAGTGGTGTTTCCGATACTTTAACACTTATTTTGATAACTCAGTCTTTTCCGGCTGTGGGGGCTGCATTTTCGGTAGAGGCGGAAATGCTGTAGGCCCGTGTGCTCTCATTTGATTCACGTGAAAGAACCCCAGGTGTTCGATATCACCGTAGTCCTCCACTACGACGTCTCTAACAATCATAGGGTGGTTTTGGGACGTTAAACCTCACATATAAACAAATCAACTTACTCTCGTCTTCGCCGATACATCAGGTACCAGCATTCCACCTGCGGCGTTCCCTTTACTGTGGCAAAATACATCTTTAGATGCGTACAAACATTCGGCATTAATTGTAGTAATAAAACAACTACCAGTAGAAATGCGTGGTCTAGGCAAATGGACGAATTGAAGTACTTCCTCCGAATAAACCGTAGATACTTTAAAATTTCTCAAAGGCGGCCACTGGTAGTCACTGCCGAGAGATGAGGTTTGGCTAATTTAGCTGGCGAAACCACAACCCACGCACTCAACAGCGCATCTAATATTAACTTCAAAAATGCCCTTGATGACGGCACTGTTTCCCTTGCATCGAGGGAGAAGTATACGCAATCGTTCATTAGAGGTCATATCTAGATTGAAGGTTAATAATGGCGATGAAAACAGTGTCGTCGTTGAGTACGTCTTTGAAATAAATGGTAGAGACACTGCTTGATGCGTCGGTTTCGGTTTTTCCTGTTAAGTTAGGCAGATTTCATCGCTCCGTCGCCGCCCTTAAAGTATAGTAACGTTCTTAGCTCTTCGCGATCGTGTCAACGTGTGACGGCTCGTTGTCGGAGTCGAGCAGCCTCCACAAACCCTAGCAATGTTTTCCCGCTGCTTACTGTTACGATTGAGATAGCACCAACTAAGCAAACTGCTGCAATAAGCGCCGCAGGAACAAGACGATATCGATGAGTGAATGTCGTGCCTTTATGGAGCGAGAAAAAGTCAGTGGACGTGGAATGCTTTCGCGGTTCGTGACTGAAGGTACAAGCTTTTGCTTCGCCAGTTGCTGAAACGCAGGGTAGTCGTCTATTCACGAGCACATCGTCAGCCTGACTACGCCCAATGCAGGGCAAAGGCCTAACCCATGATCCGCCAGTCAACCCAGTCTTATGCCTTCTGCTGCCACGTTATACTACGTGCCATGAATGACTAAGAAATGTATATGACTGGTGCAAACATGATAATCATCCCTTACATGTCGTGTAAAAACATGGCTACGTGCCACGCTCATGATGCGCTCGTGGTCGTTTCGCTAGCTTAAATGACGCCAAATTTGGTATTACGTGCCGTGAATGGATGATGAAGGCATGTGACAGGTGCAAACATGATAATCATGACATGCGTGTCGCGTAAAACATGATTACATGCGGGGTTCATAGCGTGCTCACGACTGTTTCTTTAGCTTCACATATACCAAATTCGATATTACGTGACGTGAATGAGCAACGAGCACAAATAATGCCAGGCGCAAACTTGATAATCAAGACATCGAAATTTTGTACGCTATAATTAACGTCCGCCTTGTAAGGTTGAGCTGATTTTAATGTGCAAATGCATCCTTCCTCCTTTGTGCTTATCATATCACTGATTCCCACATTGCGTGGGAAATATAATTTTTTTTAATCTTATCGTCACACCCCAATTTCTGTCTCACCCTGGTGCGCTTGCCTTCTCTGGGAATTCAGTCAGTTACCCTTGGTGCATGTCCAGCCCATGTTCATTCTTCTTATTAATTTCAACTATTAACCTTGTCTCACCTATAACCACAGTCAAGTACGACAGCCGTTAAGTCTAACTGCTGCTAAACCAGGTTTTTGCACTGACCTACACTGTATACTCTCTTCTAGTCTCTTAAGGGGACACCTATCATTTTTCTTTTGATCACTTGCTGCGTCTTACTCAATTTAAGCTGAACCCTCTTTGTAAGCCTCATGTTTTCTGGTCCATGGGTAAGCACCGGCAAGATTCAGCTGGTATACACGTTTTTCTTGAGGGTTCGGGGCAGCTTGCCATTCATGATTTGAAAATGCTTGCAGAATTCGATCTACCTCATCCTTATTCTTTTAGTTATTTCACTGTGATTATTCGGCTCCGTGGTTACTAGCTGTCCTAAGTAGACATATTCCTTAGCAACTTCCGGCTTCTCTTCACCTATCACAAAGCACTGTTTTCTGCCGAGACTGTGCATACTGCCTTAGTTTTATGCATATTTATTTTCTGACCTAATCTTCTGCTCTTCGTGTTCAGTTCAGTAATCATGAGCTGTTTTCGTCCCCTGAGTTACTCAACGAGACAAGCTCATCAGCGAATGCCAGGTTACTAAGATACTTTCCGTTAAATTTTAACCGTAATTCTTCCAAATCTAGAGTCCTGAAAACTTCCTGTACACACGCGGTGAATAGAATTGGAGAGATCCTGTCTTTCTGCCTTACACCCATATTTTGGGGGATTCTGTCATTTTGTTTATGGCGAACTATGGTGGCTGTGGATTCACTCTAGATTTTTTCCAGTGTGTTTATGTAAGGTTCTTCGATGCCATGATTTCGCAGTGTCTGCATGACTGCTAATGTCTTCACTGAATAAAACGCCTTCTCGTAATTTATAAAGGCTATGTATAGAGGTTGGTTGCATTCCACGCATTTCTCTATCAGGTGATTGGCAGTACGAAGACAGTTTATTGTGGAATAACCTTTACGTGCTTGGTTCTTGTTTTATTGTACTCTAACTTTGCCTTACTTCTAATTTTTGTAAATAGTTTGTAGAAAATGGACAGTAAGATGATCGGCCTGTGTCTTTTTCAAGTCCTTGAACTTCTATTTCTTATGAATTAAGATGTTGTTTTTGTTTTTCCAAGACTCTCGAACCCTTTCCGTCAAGAGACACTTTGTATATAAAGTGGCCAGTTCTTCTAACACAATTTCTCCCAGATCTTTCAGCAGGTCCATTGGTATGACTTATCCTCACCAGCGGCTTTGCCTCTTTGCATTCCTTGTATAGGCATTTCCTTACTTCCACTGCTGTTACTGGTAAAATGTCGAATTTTTCGGGGCTAGTAATAATTCTCACGATGTAATCCTGGTTGTTCCAGCTTCTATACAGCTCTCTGTCAAACTACTCTGCCACCTCGACTGTGCTCTCCTGATTGGTTAAAATGCCTTTCTTGTACCTTAATGCGTACATCCACTTTTTTTTCCATATGCACAAGTTTGCCTTTGCAGCTTTCAGGCTTCTGCTGCTTTTTATAGCCTGTTCGGCATTCTCTATTTGTACCTTCTTACGTTGGCTACTTTACGCCTATTGATTAAATTTGAAAGCTCCACTAGCTCTAGTTTGTCGGTTGCACTTGACTATTTCATGGTTTGTCATCTCTTAATCAGTTTTTTTTTGTCTCTTGGGATAGTCTGCCTCTGTCTAGTGACTGTAACTCTGAATTCTATCGCACAGTCTTTGATGATACTAGTAAGATAATCATTCATTGTGTTAACGCTAACGTCGGTTCCCTCCTTTAGAGCTCCGAATCTATTCAGAAGCGAAACTTTGAATTTATGTTCTTTTCATCTGATCACTAGCTGATTAACTGGCTTCTTGAGTATCAGTTTATGCGTATGCTTTTTTTAAAATCGGGGTGAATTCGAGCTCTTATCATTCTAAGGTCACTGCGTCCGATCTTTCCGACTACTTCTACATCCTGCACAATGCCTTGAGTGTTCACACAAAATGAAGTATATCTAATTTTTAGTTTCGCCATTAGGGCTTCACTTGTCCACATAATGTTTTCCCGTTTTTTAAAGATGGTATTCAAGATCCGTAAATTATTCTTTTCTGTGAACTTCACTAGTAACTACCCTCTGACATTTTTATAGAGTCGATGCCATATTCCCCCACTGCATATACGGCCTGTTTCTTACCCACTTTGGCATTAAAGTCGCCTATCAGTATTATTACAGTAAGACGGTATGTTGGGCCAGTCGGTTAGGATCCATCGTGAGCTTATTTACAGCGCAACACCAGAAAACACAGACAGGGAAGGAGCAAAAAAGAAAGAAAAGACGGCGGTGTCTTTTCTTTCTTTTTTGCTCCTTCCCTGTTTGTGTTTTCTGGTGTTGCGCTGTAAATAAGTTCACGATGAATCAGCATTGTTATACTGGATCTTTATTTTCGTAGAAGCGTCTTCGTAGAAGCGTAGAACCAAATGGTCATCATGGCTCAATGAAGGCACGTAAGCCTGTAATATCTTCATCTTGTACCTTTGGTTAACCTTACTACGTTACTTGCCAACCTCTCACTAATGCTACAGCATGCCTTTGTGTTGCCACAGATATTCTTGTGTATAAGAAATTACACCCGTATAGTTTATTCTGTGAACAAACCCACGGTAGCATAAGACGTGTCTGTTCTTCAGCACTGTATAAGCCTCACGTGTCCTCCTAATTTCGCTCAGCCCTGATACATCCCATGTAACTCATTTAATTCCTCGAATAGCACAGCTAGAATAGCCTAGCGTTAAAAGTAGCCAAGTTCAGAATCTAATGGGGGCCTGTACAGACCCAGAAGTCCTTAGCACACTTCACTGTGTCCCAGGTCTGACCACTGCCTTGGCTGCATCGCAGCCGCAAAGGACTGAGGGCTGAGGGTTCAATGGTGCGTTCATATGGGATAGTGGTCAAGTACTGCACCGGAGTAGTCAATCCTGATCTTGTTATAGAGTGCATTACCGGCAGGTGGTTCGCCAGTGAGGTTGCACCCCAGACATTTTTTTTCTTTTTTATCAATTCCTTCATCACACGCTTTCAGTAAATATACAACTTTGAATGGTCCGGCTTCGGCATTCCAATTGAATTTTGTCATTGCAGGCAAGGCTGAAGCGTTATCTTCAAGTAGGGACTTCTGTTGCACTTTCTTAGCACTTTAAAATGCCACCTGACCACCTATTAGTTCTCAACTTCACAATACTCTTGTAGCTCGCCGCGCCTTCTCTTAACTATTTGAAAATCCATATTTTTAAAAAGAGAAAACAAAACGGTGCGGCTTCGAACTTCCGACGTTGCGAGGTCAGCCCTGCTTAGTGCTCTGGATGACTCTTCTTCTTATGTTTCTATTCTGCCATAACTTATTTCTGTCTCGCTCAATTTTGACATTGTTGGCTTCAAAATGTCCCCACTGTCGAAGCTTTGCTGATTTTGAGGAGTATAGCTCTCTTACGAGGACGTTTCCTGTCAAGTGACGAATTGCGCGTTACATTTGTGGAACTAATTGACTGCTTCTTTGTGGTTGTTACGTTTAGTGTATACGTCTTGGGTGGTTTGAGTGCATGAAAAGTAAAGGCGATTTATTTCTAACTGCGAAAGAACAAACTGGCACTGCTTTAAGGGCTGTACGTATCGTATTTTGTGGGCGTTTTGGTGTAGTAATTAAAGATCTGGTAAATAGATAAAGTATTAGACAGGGTTTCTCAGTCAGAAGTCAGATATACGCACTAATAATACAACTACGGCCAGCCGAACGACTTACGAGTAGTTGATGAAAAGGTAAGTGCAAAGTTATTTCTGGTTCTAGAGAGCACCGGCGAAAAGCAAAAAACTTCGCACGAAAGTAATGACGTGTTGGCGTCCTTCACCGCATAGCGTCGTGAGACATGATATGCATGTCGTGAGACAGGAAGGACATTCACTGGCGCTCCAAAAGTATTTGGTGGCGGCGCAAATTTCCTTCTCTTGATATTTTGTTATAGCGAGTTTCAGCTGCACCTTCAGATGCCACTTCAAGTACTTCTTTTTGTACGACATGAACTACGCATTTTGTAATTGCAAACCTTAATTTTCAACAGTCATACAGCTTTGCGTTTAGAATTTATCTAGCTTTCGCTCATGAATAAACCGCAGAGGAGAAGGAGCAGGAAAGTTTAAGCGGAAGGACAGGGAGGTTAGCCAGTTCTTAGACCGGCTGGCTACCCTGTGCTGGGGAAAGGGGTGAGAGGAATAAAAGATGATGAAAAAAGCTTGCGAATAAACTACGAAAACTGATGACAGAGGAAAGGCAACATCAAAGAGTGTAAGACACTAAAGTCTGTCTCTGAGGCCAGTTGTCCGAAAAAAGCGTAGCAGAGCTTTCAAAGCCTTCTGTGCTGAAGTTGGACTCGGCCAATGACCGAGAATCCTTGGTTCCGACAAAGGCCGATCATCCATTCTATCCAGAGCTACAGTCAGTCCTTGTCTTGGCGCGTTGAAATGAGTGCACTCACATAGAAGGTGTACGATGGTTTTTCCGCAGCTGCAGCACGTGCATGTAGAAGAGCTGGCCATTCCAATGAGATAGTAGTATGCGTTCGTGAAGGCTACTCCAAGCCACAGGCGGCATAGAAGAGTCTCCTCAGCTCGAGATATTCCTGAGGGAAGACGAAGCTGCAGATCGGGATCCAAGTTATGCAAGCGCGCGTTTGTGAATTCTGTTGAGTTCCACGGTACCAGTGTGAGATCGTGTGCAAGCGAATGAAGTCTTGTAGCTGCGTCGGTTCTTGAGAACGGGATGGCTGTGTATTGGGTACCGTCGTGTGCAGATCTAGCGGACTCATCTGCGCGGTGGTTGTCATATATACCGCAATGGCCTGGTATCCACTGATACACTATGCTGTGCTGTTTCTCGATGGCCTGGTGATGAAGAAGCCTTATTTCAGCTACTAACTGTTCATTAGGTGCATGACGAAAGGGTGACATAAGACATTGAAGAGCTGCCTTCGAGTCCGAGAAGATAGACCAAGTTCCCGAAGGTTCTTCAACTATAAACTCCAGAGCTGCACGTATGGCGGCGAGTTGTGCAGCTGTCGATGACATCAAATGTGATGCCATGAATTTAACTGTGATGTGCCTCACGGTAACAACCACCGCCACTGCTGAGCTTACTGAAGACACAGAGCCATCCATGTAAATGCGAAGGCGTCCGTTGTGCTTCTCTTGCAGGAATGGTAATGTGGCCTGTTTCAGGGCTAGATGTGACGACGTGTTCTTATTCTGGATGCCAGGAATTGTAAGAATGGCTTTGAGTGGGTGTAGGCACCACAACTGTGGTCGTGCTGCATGCGTGAAGTGCAATCGAAGAACTGCACAATGCTGAGGTACAGATGCGCTGAACGCTGTGTGGGGCCTAGAAGTTCGAAGTGAGGCGAAGTGATGTGATGGAAACCGAGCCAAATGTCTTAGGTGCATTCTAAAAGCGTCTACGCGGATGTATGCGCTGAGTGGGTAATCACGTGCAATGAATAAACCGTGTGTATGTAACAACACAAAAGAGTTATTCGTCACTTTAGTTTTTTCTCTCTTTGACGGATATACTTGAAAGATTTATATCACCAATAAAAAAATCAACCCTGGTGGATCGCATATGGCAAAAATAATAATAACCTCTTAGGGTTAAATTCAAGTTGAACCAAAAAGAACTACCACATTTACTTGCGTGATGAACAAGCCTTTTGTTTTGTTTTTTTTGGAAAAATAAAATGAAGATCAGGGCGCCTCTCCTACTTGGAGTAAATATTTAACATTACTTGTTGAGCAGAACAAAAAATGTAGCACTGCAAAAGCATGCATAATAACAATTACGTCCAAAAATGCGAGAGACAAAACGAGTACCACACAGGACAAGCACTGGCCATGACTGACCCACCAGACTGAAACACGTACTGCACAGGACCCATGGTTAAAGGAGCACTGACATCAAATTCAAAGATCGAGATGTGCCCATCATTCCGTCGCTTGGTATGCATAGGTCTTCTTGGCCAAATTTGAACGGCATCCGCAGCGTGGAAGTTATTTTAATTCGTTGTCAAACAGCGCAGAAAAGCTAAGGAGAGAAAACGAAAACTAGACGGCCCTGCGACATCGACACTACAAGGTACGTGTTCGGTGTGATACATTCCACAAATACCATCCTGAGTGACGATGCCCTAGTAGCGATGACGTGTCCGATCCGAGTGTCCTTATTGTGGCGCCGACTAGCGCTGAAGTGCAGAAACGCACTCGCTCGTCCACGGCCGGTCAAGCGCGCGCAGGTGCAGTCTAGCCCGGCCGTGCCACATCGCGTCTGATTTCAATCGCACTGGTTTGAATGATTTTGTGATATCATCAAGATAAAAACTACGTTTAAAAGAATAGTGAAAGAAAAGAGCATGCTTAAACGTGTGCTTGTCGGTCAGCATGTCGGGGAATCATTGTGAGTTGCGGGTGAGTTGCAATCCTCTGGTTCGAAGCGTGAAAAAGCACAATGAGGGTGTTTTTTCATATCACGTATGTGTTATACATCAACACAATTACAAGCTATCAAAAGTGGAAAAGCCTGTAGTCAGATATCATCGCTAACAAGTAACACGCAGGTATTGTTGAATTTTAGTTCTTCTGTAGACTCTGCGTCCACGTAAAAGTGGTAATACTATGTTACAGTGAACTAGAAGGTTTTTAGTGGCAAGAGCGAAGCGGGCGTCTATAGGAGGCGCTGTGACGAAAAAGCTGTCCGCCGCGCGTAGCGCTGCAGTCAGATTCGCGAGGCCAGCCAGGCAGGCTCGACCGGCGAGTTGAATGCTGTCAGGGCACTTTGCTGCTGTGGCTTTCGATTCTTCTTGTATCTTTTTTCTGTGCTGGAAGAAAACGTTCTCGGTACCACCATGAACAAGAAAAAGAAGACGGATACGCACTGTTTCGCCCCGGGTTGCCGGTCAGGCTACCCCGGCCATCGCGTTGAAAACGGGCGGAAGATTTCGCTTTTTTCGGCACCAAAGGACGAAGACCGACGAAAAGTTTGGGAGCGGAACCTCAAGAGGAAAGACAAACCTCTAACGGACACATCCGCGGTTTGTGAAAAACACTTTGCAGACCATTTTGTCGTTCGTGATTATGTCCACATCATCGGCGGCAAGGAGGTACGAATCGCTCGAGGAAAGCCTGGTCTTACTGCAAATGCAGTGCCAACGTTTTTACCTGACCTGCCCGCATACCTTTCCACATCTTTGAAAAAACCAAGGCCCGAGCGAAAGCGCTGCTTAGTTTCTACGTCTGAATCGGCGAAGAAAGTTCGTCTCTCTCGTCGCGACGAGCACGAAGCGAGCTTGCTCGGCGAAGAGAATTCCGACCCGAACACAAGCCCTGCCGAAAACATGCAAGCGAACCCGCTCAAATCAGGTGACTTAAGGGACCTTGCCACCTGCTTAAGTGTTCCAAGGCTGTGGACGAAACTGACCACTCCAGACCTTGATCTCCTTGTGTATGCCACTACACGCAAAAGAAAACAGCCTTTCAGTGTCTCCCACGAGAAAGTGATCTGTTTCAGCTTAGATAGCAACAGTGATGTTGTGGCAAGCTGTTATCTCGGTGCGAGAGAAAAGAAGTACGGCAAGATCACCTCCCTTCTTGAAGCAACGAACATATTTCAAGAAGTTGACACTGCATTGCTTTGTTCAAGCGCTATGAGCAAAGACGCTTATGACGGCCTTGCTCAGACCCTGACCGAGAAGATGAAGCGCACCCTCACCCCCGCGAGTGACGGCGTGTTCAGCAAGAACTGTCTTGGAACGGTGACAGTCAAAGGTGTGTGTTAATATTTTTAATAAGAAACAATGTACTTTCTGTTCTAGCTAACATAGCCTGCGACTTTTTTTTCATAACCTAAGCATATCCTTTGTATCTAAAGCAACCTGCATTAAAGGGAAATAACACTAGTCAGGACCTGTTTGCTATTACCCACTTTGTAATAGCTCTGGAGTTTATTTTTCCTCCAATTATCTGTTAGCCCTTGTATTCATGTCTTGCAAATAGTTCGAAGTAAGGAAGTGGCTTATTTTATGTTTTACGTTTTTCAGGAACCATCTGTGTTCATTGTCGCTATTTGCGAAAGTCGCTGCTGGCACGGAAGTCCAAGTTGAAGAAAAAACGTGTCACGCATAACTTGTCTCACAAGCTGCGAATGGCCAATCAGAAGACAAAGCGAATTGCTTCACGCTTGTGTACCCTGGCAGGCCAAGTACGAGCCATGAAAGAAGAAAACTCCAGGCTAAGTGATGAAACTTTCCTTGGCCGAATTAAAGAACTCCCCCCAAAGCAGCAAGAGGCAGCTCTACACATGTTCAAGGCTGCGAAGAGGAAGAGTGTTAGAGGGATGAGGTACTCGAAGGAGTTGATTTTGGAATGCCTCATCATGCGCATGAAAGGGCCAAAGCTTTACGAGGATATGCGGAGGCAGAAAGTTCTTGTTTTGCCGAGCAAGGTTACTCTTCAGAAGTATCTCAGGTCGTACAGGACGGGATTTGGCTTTAATGTCAAAGTGATGAGCATGCTCAAGCAGAAAGCGTCTTCCATGGATGCCTTCAAAAGGCACGGAGGGCTCATCGTTGACGAAATGAAACTGTCCGAGAATCTGTCAGTCTCATCGTCAGGGCACATACAAGGCTTCGTGGACATGGGCCAGTTCACCCCCAGCAGTGACAAGCATAAAGTGGCTGACCATGGGATGGTCATAATGTTTGTGCCATTCACTAGCGAGTGGACCCAAATACTTGCTTCTTTTGCCATGCAGGGCAACATGAAAGGAAATTTGCTCTCGAAAGTGATGCTGGAGGCAGTGATTCTAGCGGAAAAGGCTGGGCTATTTGTTGATTTCATAACATCCGACGGTGTGACCTGGAATCGAAACATGTGGTCCACGATGGGCATTTACGCGACTGCATCTAGCACAAAATGCAAAGTGCAACATCCAGTGGACAACAAGCGGTCACTTCATTTCATTTCTGACTTCCCACATCTTGTCAAATGCATCAGGAATGGGCTACTCCAAGCAGACTTCACCACTCCAACAGGACCAGTAAGTACAAAAATTTATGCCTTTTTCAATATGAGAATGTTTTTATCCCCAGAAAACATAAAAACACAGCACTGCAGTGTCTTATGAAGCATTTTGTTTTTCCATGCAGGTATCGCTTCGTCCTGTAAAAGAGGCTTTGACACTTGATGGCTCGAACGTGACTCTTCAAGCCATGCCCGGTATCACAACCCGCCACACTCAGCCCAACAACTTTGAGAAAATGAAGGTTACCTACGCCTTCCAACTCTTCAGTGACACGGCTCTAAATGGCCTTCGTCTCTACAAAAATGATGTTGAGGCCAAATGTGGGAGCATCCAGCCTGTCTTGACCTTTTTCGGGTAAGTTTATTGCCTCAAGTACTGCTCCACATGTATACAAGCTGTTAGGAGCATACTTATATTTCACTTTTTTGTTTTTATTTACCTTTCGCTGCAAATGAACCTTCCAACCTCTTGGCTAACTAATTTAAAATCTTATTGTGTGCTCTATGCATTTCAGCATGACGAGACCTTATCGAGATAATGTCATCTCGATTCCCCGCCAAGGCTTTTCGTCCGGACTCAGCTGCCGTGGATAAGCTGCTGTCATTTCTAGCCTACCTTGTTGAATGGGAGGTTTATGTAGCAGAAAACTTGCGTCAAGCGAAAAACGAAGGCCGAGCCGAAAAGCGTGGCCGCTTTTTGTCCGGGTCTACCGCAGTTGGATTGAGGGTCACCATTGCAAGTGTCCTGCCGCTGCTGGACTACCTGAGCCAACAACTCGCGTACAAGTTCATCATGACATCAAGGCTGAGCCAGGACCCAGCTGAGAACTTTTTTGGCATTGCACGACAGTCGTCAGGCTGTAACACTCACCCCACACCCCTGCAGTTTTTGATTACAGTTTCTTGCTTGAGTTTTTACAGCCTTGCCAAATCTGTGTCACACGGGAATGCAGAGCCAGGCATTTTCACTACACTGCTTGGGGCTGATGCTGCCGGTGGGGATGACCGTACCAAACAGTTTCTGCTGGACCAGCTGATTGCTGATGGGGATCTTTGCAGTGCTGAACTGGCATTGAACAGCATTGAGAAAGCTGCACCAGATCATGTTGCTTGTGTTTCTGCCAAAAGTGATGAGCGGCTAATTTTTTACGTTGTTGGATATGTAGCACAGAAGTTCTTGGCCAAAATCAGCTGTGTTGCTTGTAAAAACGTTCTGCTTGCAGACAAAAACGACATCAAAAACCTTCAAGCTGCTCAGCTAACACAGCTAAAGGATGATGGCGGCCTGCTGTACCCGTCGGGTTTCCTATTTAGGTTCCTAAAAAACCTGGAGAACCTTTTCACGGGTTGCTTCAGTGCACAAGAGCTTCATCACGAAAGCATCATAGATGTAATTTGGCTAATCAAATCCCGACCACAGCACCGTGTTGGATGTACTGACAACGCTGAAATGCTTACTGCTAAGATGGTGTCATTTTTCATTACCACTCGGCTGCACTTTTTCGTAAAATCACTCAACCGAGCCAGGATGCAGAAGCGGGAAACGGCAAAATACCTGAAACTTAGCCGCTGTACATAGACTGCTCTTGCCCCCATTTCAGCATTCATATGTCTGCAGGGGAACCGTGTTTGTTTATCCATTTTCTCTGTGCCATTCTTGTATTTTTATGCGTACTGTTGTCATAACTTACTGTGCAATAATTCTGTGCTTTTGCAGAATTCATTTGGAGTCTGTCTGTTACAAACGCCTATTTCTTTGCAATTTAACAGTTTTATTTGTCATCAAGACCCTCTTAATGTATTTGTGGTATTTTTACTTCACTACGTGTAAGGTAGAGTGCTTGTTTGATGTATTGAACTTCTGACAATTGTTTTTTTTTTGTTATCTAGTGAGCTATTTCTGGTCGACATTTTATTTTTTCATAGTCACATCGTTGTTTGTCATTGTATAAATTTTTAATGTATAGCTTTATGTTAAAATGTTTTTAATGTGAAAGCCTTAGATCTCTGTTTCATAGAATACATGAGGTACTCAACATCATTGTAAGGTCCACAAAATTGTACAGAACATTGGAGTGCTAGCCGGGAAGGGAGCACTGCAGCAGAAGGGTTGGAGGAGGGCTAGAAAGTTAAATAGCAGTGCAAGAGGGGAGGTCGCTGCCATGTGCATTATGAGCTGCCTTTAGAGCTGAAGGTTTTGACGGGTGTGAACAGGAGGCTTCTGGTGTTGGTGAGCCAGGATAACAAGCTTTGGAAAATGCTGTCTATTGTGCTATTCAAGTGGTGATGGGAACTTTCGCAAAGTTCAACAGAAAGTTCAAGAACACATTAACAGAACTTTCAACTAAACTTTCACCGTCACATTTTTGAAAAGTTCTATATGCACCCCCGTAACTGTTAAAACGTTCCTAGTATGTTTACTTTACTGTGATAAGTGAAAAGTAGACTGCCCATTTCATTTATTGCAGTCGTAATGGCAATTCGTGCAACCTGGCAAGCCGTTTTAATTTTGCACCTGATTTGTTCATAGCCGCACCATTGTCTTTGAGATTTCCTTTGAAATATTTTAAGTATATGTGTATATTCCTGTCTTTTTTTATTGTGTGAAAAGTAGACTGCCTGTGTCTTGCATTGTACTGTGCTTGTGATCAGTTTTTGCTTTCTAGCTGGTTATTTTTGTTTGACATCTCACTTGATTAGTTCATTTGGCATGTAGTTACAACCTAAATAAATGTTGTATCAAGTGTTGCCGAAATATTTCTTTCATTTGCCATTTTGTCACACAGCCTCTTCTTTATAATAACTATTCTCCTGGCTAAAATACTGTGGGACTCCAAGTGCTGAAAGCGGTGCTGACAGGGCTATCTGTTTGGTCTACAAACTAGTGTAGTCGTGCAAAAGTTGTCCGCATGTGAACCAACAGCAAGAAGTCCTGCTCTACTGAAAAACGAGTACCGCTTAAGGCACACATTCGAAATGGAATGCAGTCCATAATACACCAGAAGGCCGATAATCGAGACAAACATTGCGGTTCGAGCCGCTAAATTGCTACTCTGGTCAAGGGCGTCACCAGTCGTGGCTCGTGGCACGTTAATGACAAAGAATTCATATCAGATATCCGTGATTTGAAGCTGAGGTGCTCTGTAAAAAGACGAGGCCTATTACAAAAAAAAGCCCGTCCGACGCTACGCTGCGAAGTCGACGGGAGCTGCACATGTTGCTGCTCTTCACAGTGAAGCACAGGCTCGCAAAGCGTTCAGTACATAATCTCAGCACGCAAAACCGTTCGCCAGGTTAGTCGATTGTAGCTGCCCATTTTTTTAAAGTGCGATGCAACGGAGAAAGAAAGGGAAGAAGCTTGCGCAGCTGTTCGAAAGATGCCCAAATCCCCGCAGCAGCACCTCGCGATTACTACGCCAGCGCCGCCCGCAGCCGGCAGCTTCCTGAGACTCACGAGCAGGGGGGCGCTTTTGCCACTACAAAGTATTCTTGTTCACTGTAACTATGTTAACCGCGAGGGGCTGGATAGGTGGGGCCATCTGGAGGCGCAAAAAAGAACCTGACAAGCAGGAAACGTATTCTATTTCTCCACTGATGCTCATTCGTGTAGCTATATTGTATTGACCCCTCTGCGTATACCTGAACACACCAAAATAGCTAACTGAGACACACGAGCGAACATAGCTGAAGCGTACATCCTCGGGCACCTCTGCAGTGCGGCTCGGAACGGCGTCCATTTCGAAATCACTGTTCTGCAAAAGGTTGATCAAAGAAAAAAATAATTCGCGAGGTCACGAATCACGGTTATTCCAAGTTCCAGACTATCGTATTGAACCCGAGTCGACAGTTTGTACGGCGACGACAGCAATGCAGGTGACAAGGCATGACTGAATGGGTCCACCTAGCAGACGAAATGTTTGTGGAGCAGCTGAGCCTGACGTCACTCTTTTCTGTGGAGAAGTGGTCCTCTGTAGCGTGATCTGGAGGTGACCGCGGGGTAGCGCCACTGCTCATGCTCCCAGCGCTAAAAATGGCGGGATTGCCAGCCGTTTTTTACTAGTGCTAGATGCCAGTAATATAAATCAATAAAAGAGATAGTTATCCATCCCTCAATTGCGTTTTAGGTCGCGAATCATTGCTACGGGGTCTATAGCTACTCTCTGACGCAAAAATCTTGGCATGAGTAAATTTGATGCCAGTGTTCCTTTAAATAACGAATCCGCACACCAAGCACACATGCGTGAGCACATGCGTGCGCTCTTCTCATTAATAGGGAACACGCGCAGTGCCGCTTATCTTTGAAGAAGTGCAAACAAGTACCAGTTTTAATGACGATAGTCTTGTTTGGGTTACTTCGACGCAAAAATTTTGGTCTGTCTGTCTGTACATTCGTCTGTTTGTCAGCCGTAACGAAACTCCAAACAGTCCCAAATGATACTCCAAATGGCCAACCCCATCTGCAGAGCCCACCAATCTTCCTCAAGTTTCAGCGTTCATACTTGTTAAAAAGCAATTACTGCGCATATCTGAGTCACAATAACAACACTTCAATATTCTGTATGTGTGTATTTGTACTAGAAAGGCATGCATATCTAATTATAAGGACTGTAGCGTTCATCACGCTGCGTTGACAATGCAACGCTATATGCTCAAAAATGCAAGTGTTTCCAATGCTTTGCTAAGATGACACAGTGGTGGCACCTGCCCGTCGATTTGCATTCTACACCTTATCATCTCCGAGACAGGTGGGCACACCTTTCTTTGTTTTCGAAGATAGCTTCCACATAGCGCTCTTCTTAACGTGCGCTCGTTCGACTGCGCTGCATGGATCAAGACACCCTAAAGCAGTGCCTCCAAATTACAATTCTCCCATGTTCTTGCGCAGAACATCAAATAAACATTTTGTTTTCTCTCTCCAGACGCAAGACTATCGTCTTTCAATGACATATGCACTGAAACATGCCGATACGGGGCCAGTTTTTCATTAGGTGCTTGTTAACACCGTTTTTTGTGAGGGATTCCCTATATTCCGTGTCCTGGGTTTTATTAACTTTGGCTACCCCAATGGGTAAATGATGATGATGGAGGTTAGTCGTCGCGATGAACATGTGCCACTAGGCATCAGCGTGGGTGTGTCCGCAACAAACGGTGCTGTAGCTGCCAAGCACCAATAGGCATTCTACATGATTTCATATATCAATGGACATTAAATGCTCAACTGCAGTGAAAATAATTAAGCCAACTACTTATTAAAACACTCTTTTCACTTTCGCTTTATACCGATTGCCATGGCGGAAGGCTCAGTGATGTTTTTGTATGCATTTTGCAAATTAGGAATATTTCAACAATTTCTATTGTTTAGAGACACAGAGAGTACAAAAGACATAAAAAATTGGCACTTATGCATTGATTTCGCAAAAAGCCTTCACCGCAAATGCGAAGCAATGAATGGGATAGCAAAAAATCTTAATCCTGTACAAAGTGAGGCTGACACTTGACTCTTATGGGTACGATCTAACAAAACTTTTCCAAACGCTGTTGCAAGAAAATACAGCCGTTTCAATGTAACTAATCCCAGTATTTGCGCGTTGAGAGTGCAGCACATAGAAAGGTTATACGAGCCACTCTCTGATGGCTGCCTGGATAGCGAGGTAGCTCACGCAAAAGCTCTGGTGATTGCGCCTTTAAAATCAATGTTCATGGAACCCCTCCCTCCCCTCATGTCTTTGCATAGTCGTTAAAGATGGACGGGTCCTTTGCTTTCTGCTTTCACGGTAGGCTTCTCGAGCGGGGTAATGTTGTCGCATAGGCACTCTGAACTATGGAGATGGGCCGGCTTGTTTGATCTCTGTGTAAGCCGTGTTCGTTACCCCCACTTGCGCTCATTACACGTTCTACTGCCCTCTCATATCGTACTTATACCAGCAGCTAGAAAGTGCAATGCGTGGGGGCATGTTACCAATTTTTCACTTTATACGTGACATGACGGCAACGGCGACGGCAAAAACCAGTAGAGTGTTTAGGTAATTCATTGAATTGAGTTTATTTGCAAGAAGGTTGTAAGGGTGACCAAGCAAAAAAGCTATATTGAGCAGCTTGAGGTGAATGTGGAGCACACATAATGTTAGAGAACTAACTAAAGGAGTGAACAACCAAGGTCAGAATTATTGAAGAAGGTTGTTGTATTGCACAGATGAATTTAGAGAAACAGCGTTGTGGTGAAGAAAGAAAAAGTAAAAGAGATGAACGGACGTTTATGATGATGAAAGCGACTTTTATGAGCAGTTTTTTTCTTTTTTTATTGGCACAATAGTTATAGTGAGACCATTTTTATTGTGTAGTTGATTCACAGCTGCCGCTAAACAACACTGTAGCATTTGATCACTGCATTCCCTTCTGCTCTACTTCAAAGTCTAAGGTTATAATTGTCAAAATTAATAAAGTATTCAAGTTGTTGTAAGGAAGTCATTTGTGTTAAAGAGTCATAATTTATTTCTCCAGTTCTATAGATGTGACCAACATATGTGTGAAGAAATATCCAAGTCTCATAGCTCCAAGCGTTTTAAACAAAGGAGCCCTATGCCAAAGATATAGTACACTGTAGACAAAACGTACTGCTTTTTTTGCAATACCATCCGTTTGTGAATCTTTTCAGCTGAAGTCGTCTCCTACACTAGAATTCCGTATTGAATTAGACAACGAAACATTGAAATAAATAAAATCATAATACTTGATCTAGGTAGATCATTGCAATGCGAAACATAATACCTCTTGCTCTAGATAACTTGCCAAGTGATTTACTGGATAATCCCATGACACAGTTTGAGAGATCTTACGCTAAGCGATTAGAAATAACTCTAGCATTTCTATTTCAGTATTCTTCAATTTGATGGGGGCCAGTGGAAGTTCATTTATACGGGGATGAAGCTATTTTTTTATTTCAATGTTAGCCTTAAGCTAGTTATTTGTCGCCCACAAGTGCATACTTGCAGGCGACTTACTGGCCAGATTTCTTATCCCACTATAAAAAAGAGCCTTGTGTCATCTGCGTAAATTACGCATATATCAGATATATCAAATTCATTATGCCACTCATAACATTAAGTCGGCTGAACGCTTACTTATACACGCTTGTTTGTACCCGCAGTGTCAATCATCTCGTTCTGATCTTCTAGCTCGGGCTCGCTGGTCAACGCATCCGATCACATCTTATCGATCAAGCCTGGAACCCTTATGCTGAACGGCATCTTATTGACTAGCGTTGAATACACTTGGACTATCTTAATGCGTGACTGCCTGCACACTGACTATAGTCTCGCGCCTCTCCAGCACATAAGCCATTGCAAGCCTTACTGCGGCTATCATTGGCCAGCAGCGGCTGCAGCGAGCGGAACGCTGACTTATACGCACTTTGTATCCGCTTGAATGTGCTCATTGCCACTCTCTTTTTCTTTTCCAAGTGTTGATGCCAGTGTATTTTGTGTGGTGCTTGGTTGTGCTTTGTTAAATATTGGTAATGCTGCCTACTTGTGCTGAATCAGTCAAGAGCCTAAAAAAGTGAGGCTCTATCTTAAAGCATACTAGATGGGATATATGAAAGGCAGCTTGCGAAGATTCAAGAAAAAAATTTGTTCATCTGAACCAGGTGTAGTGACCTTTAAAACTGATATTGAGAGCCTTACTTCTATAGTCGATTATTCGGCCTAAAAATAAATGTTAGGTCCACCCATAGCGGTCACCGTCCCACCCAGCAGAATTTTCATATACATCTGTGGTAAAAAAAGTGGTTAACGATTGAGAGCACTAGGTACTCTACTATAGCATAGCATAAAACCGTCCCGGAATCTTCCCTTGTGATAAGGCCGCCTAGTATATACACTGTATGGGTGAACTAATTCCTGTGCTAGGGGCCCATTTGTATATATGGATATATGCAATTTTCATATATGTTTCACTGAATTGTGGTCGGCAACTTGCGGGACGTCAGACAGATTTCCCTGATTTCAGGCATATCACTTGCCCGTGCAGGCTCCCGTTTATTTCGCCTGTTCTAGGTCGAAAATTTTTACTTTTTGGAACTTTTCATGAAAAACTCAAGACTTCACTGTTTTGTGAAACATAACGTTTTTTCAAGGAACGACGACCTTTTCATTCACAATATGCTTAGTATTTCCATTACCAGCAAAAATTTTCTCATTGTTAGAATGGGAACCACCAGTGATTGCTCCGTTGCACAGATGAATGAAGGTGTGCTGCAATACAGGGACGGAGCGTGTATTTATTCTTAAATTTTAACGGACTATAGTACCTATTTGCTGAATGCAATGATAGAGGCAATAAATCAGAATATTGAAGCCTCATTCCAGCCAACAAGGACCTGAAGCGTAAGAATAATATTCTCAGGAAAAAAGATAGTATATCCACGAGGTTAATGATGGAAAGTGGGGTGAAGCTGGGTCCGCACACCGCTGCCGCACAGCTTCGACCTCCCTTTGTACTGCAGGGACCTCGCGGCGCGCTTCTGCTTCACGCGCCTGCACGTCGGGGTCCCTTCTTCGAGAGCGAGCCGCCACCACCCTGCGCGCACGCCCCTCAGCAGCCTTGTCTACTCTCCGTCGCCGAGTCTCTGAATGCGCGTGTGCGCCAGAACGACGCTTTTATTGTATTATAGAGCGCCCCCTAGCATATTACGCCACTGAAGAACACACGATCGTAGTCGCGGGATCATGTCTCTCTCCTTCCGCACATGTGACGTAAATCCTTCTTTTCTACAAGTAAAGCCATCTAGTGTCATACAATTCGCATTTTTCAGCGTATAGTACATGTACTGCCATCTATGGCCGGTTCAAGAATTGACGAAGGGCGGTTATCCACAACAGGGACGCCAAGCCACGCCATAGGAATTTCGCCCCTAAAATGTTGTTGAAGGAGGACACTATTCCAGAGAAAACAACGTAAAACTAATGAGCATTTCTCACTCGCCGTGAGAAAATTGTTCCGCCGTCATTAGAACTATATTGCCTTGAAAGTTCATTGTCCGATTTCCGACTCTGATATCAACATTGTTCATCGAGTACCCCCCCACCCCCACCCCAAAAAAAAAGCCAGATCGGCCAACATTGTCGCCAGTTTTTTTTTTCCTCGGGCAGAAAAAAAACAAGAATTCACCAACAAAGCTAGGAAGTGTTGACTTGATCCTCGTTGCATAGGTTTCTCTGGCTCTCATTCAAACGCTGTATTTGTCAAATACCACCTAACACCCGAAAACAAACGGCTTATTGGAAAGGCTATGTCACTTGATGATTGATTGATATGTGTGGTTTAATGTCCCAAAACCACCACATGATTATGAGAGACACCGTAGATTTCTGTTACCTGGGGTTCTTCAACGTGCACCCAAATCTGAGGACACGGGCCTACGGCATTTTCGCATCCACCAAAAAAAGTGCCACCGCAATCGAGATTCGATCCCGTGAACTGCGAGTCAGCAGCCGAGTAGCACAAGACCCCCACGGTGGGGCAAGGCTATGTCACTTGAGAGAGACAATGCCAATATCTCTGAACTGACAATTACAAAACTAAATCCAGAAAATGGAGTGACAGCCGCGTTTTCCGCACTTCTTCAGAAGAAGACCTGTCCGTTTTTCAGCAGACCAGCAGGGCCCCTATAGTTTACTTGCCGAACGGTCGAGCGCGCATCTTATTTTTTCTCTTCTTTTTGTTTATTTCATTCTTTATCATTTCATAACAATTTACAACCGATCTACTCCAGCAGTTTTGCTGTGATTCATATTCGCTGTCATTCACTTCAATGCATGCAGTCATTAAAAAATCGACAGCATACATGCATTTCTGTTCTCAAATCACTTTAACTTCTCTTTCATCTGCGTGACTGAGACGTGGATACCAACTAACTCACGACAAAACTATGTTCTGTTTCAAATCATGCATTTCCGGCTATTGTGATCGTTCATGTGGCAGTTATAGCAGTGCTGCTAAATTTATATCTTCATTGATTCTGTATCACAGAAGGGATGACCTTAGCCTTTGTGTTGAGAGTACCGAATCCCTATGAATGAAAATTGCTAACCCATCTCCGCCATCGAGCGATAAAAAGACAATCTTAGGCTTTATATACCGTTCGCCACCATCATGTACTCCCGCTTTCTGCTCCACTGCGGTGGTCTATGGCTAAAGCCCTAAACGCATGCATGCGTTTCATCGTGACAGCGACAAGCGGCAGCGATTATAGCGACAAGATTTGCTGTCATGGAGGCCCATCCGTCACCGCCGCTTGTCGCGTCGCGTGTTTCTAGAAAACTATAGAAAATTTCGCTTGTCAGCTGGAAGCCAGAGTGGCGACTTCCGGCCACATGGCTGCACCCATGGTCCTCGCTTCGGTTGCAATTTGCTCTCGATGCTTGTTATTCGTGCGTGGTTCAGGGGATTCAAGGTATCGACTATCTTTTTTTTTACAATCTAATTTCACTTGGAGAGTGAGAGAACGGCCGTATTTTCTCGTAAACATGGTTATTGAAGGTTTGTTTTGATGGCTCGACTTTAGCTTGGGACGATTGGATCACTTGCTACAATGCGAAATTGTTATGCGAAGTGCGTCATAGCCGTCGTAGCGTATGCGCTTGTAGACAGCCTGTCATGGTCAAACCAAAAATTTCAAAAAAGAAAGGTTACGAAAGGCTTGCGTGGCTTCCTTAGACCACGCAAGACAGTAATAAATTTGGCATGTTATCATCGACCAACTTATAAACTTCTATTCACAATTTATGGGTATGCACGCGATGGTTTTTATACAAGCACCAATGACACTTGGTCGCCGACATGCAGTGGCAGCCTTCGTGACGTGACGGTGCGAAGGAGCAAGTTTGTCGCTGTTTTTAGAAAATCGCGGGCACGCGGTTAGGGTCTATTGTAGTCGGCTACTGATTCGCATGTCACGGGATCGAACCCCAGCTGCGGTGGCTCCATTTTAGATGGAGGCGAAAGATGGAAATGGAGGCTGTCGGCCCATGTGCTCAAGTTCAGGTGCAAGTTAAAGAACCCCAGGTGGTCGAAATTTCTGGAGCCCTCCAGTACAGCGTCTCTCATATTCATATGGTGGTTTTGGGACGTTAAACCCCACATATCAATGAAAACTATTCCCGATTTCTCTTCATCACTCACGTTCATTTTCAACAAGTTATCACTTGAGAATGGGAATGTTATTTTCCTTGGTGTCATGAACATCAACCTTCTGAGTGTCAGTTGCTCAGCTTATTCTGATGACACTGCGTGCTTTCTATTATTTGGCTACTAATCCCTCCTATCGGTTCCTTCTAGATGTGTACTTTGGGCTTCTTTCTCTTTATTATATAGTGTGTTGTCATTTTTTTTCAAAAAAAGACTGCTTTGTCTTTGATGTTAGCTTAACTGTCCACTACCTCTATTTTGCCAATTTGCATGCGTTAACCAAATTAGCTGAGGTCATTTGAAAAAAAATATCTTTGGTAAAACAAGCTTTGTGACGCATGTTGGAGCCATAGATTAGTCTTCTTTAGAGCTGCTCCTTGACCCAAAAGCTGCTTTTAATTAGTTTTCATTTGCCGTGAAAAAGTGTTTAGATGATTTTCCTAGCTTGTCAAACGTTGCAAGAGCTTTCTGCCTCCACACAACACAAGCTCACAGGTGACCTAATGAAA
Organism: Rhipicephalus microplus; assembly: GCF_043290135.1. NCBI lineage: Eukaryota > Metazoa > Arthropoda > Arachnida > Ixodida > Ixodidae > Rhipicephalus > Rhipicephalus microplus. The sequence continues at coordinate 488,562,523 of NC_134710.1, read as the reverse complement.
GGCTTGTGAAGTAAAGATAATGTATATAAAGACGCTTAAAGAAACAGGATAGGGGAGACGCAGTATGAGCTCCCAAAGTGAGAGCACATTTTGGCCTCTGGTCCCACCAGCGCCATTTTGTATTATTGCAATAGCACTTATATGGACACTATCGGCTGAATTTTGCCGCCGACGTCATCGTCGGCGTCGCCGTCACTAATCGTATATGAATACGTATCTATATATATGAAAATGCAACAGAGAAAAATAATCCTGAAAAACACTCCAGCGTGTGGAATCGAAAGCGGTACCTTTGAAAAGTGAGTGTGAGGGGTTAACCCCCGAGCCACGGAGAAGCACGTTCTTCAACGTTCAAATGGCCGGCTATTTATATCTACCACTTACCACTGGTGACTGGCGTCTCGGGAGGAACTGTCGTTTTTTTTCAGCATTACCAGCAAAATGGCGTAATGAGAACGCGTTGCCACATCATCAACATGCGGTAGCGCGCGCTTTCATCTCCCACGCGTAATTTGGGCCGCAGAAAGGAGGGGGGTAGACGCTCACTCGTGCGCCATTATCTCACAGTGGCGAAGATTGGGCGTCTCGGCTCTTCGTGAGCTTTCACCGGAACGATTCTGTTGTAGTTACCGGGCGCACAAAGGTCACTGCAATCGTTTCACAGTCTCCATTTTCGAAAAAAGCGCGCTTTTCAGACACAGCGAAGTGACAACTCAAACGCTTAATCTTGTTCATCTGCACTAGCGAGTACATTTCGTGCGTCATTTGTGCGTGAGAAACACGGGGCAAGTTTTGATCTGCTTGCCATTCTTTGCGTGATTTTCCCAATTGTTGCTATCGCGTTCATTTCTTCGCCTTCGCGGCAAAGCTGTTACTTTTTTCTTCACCCCCACTTGGCACGTCCATTGTCGCAGCCCTTTTAATGGCTTAACATAGAGACCTGGGAGAATCTTCAGAATATTTGCAAGGACAAAAGCTTTGACCTTGCAGCACACTTGATCGCAGCTCCGGAAGGCGGTGCGCGAAAGTCCCAGAAGAACAGGAAGCCACACCAGCTGCTATTAAAACGCTGAAGAAGAGGAACCTGAAATTTATGGGGATGGAAGGTATCACCGATGACCCATCGAAGCTTGAGGAATCACCGTCTGCTGTTGAAACAGCCAGCACTGCAAGCCCCATTCTTGATAATTCTCACACGGCGAAGCAATCGCCATGATCGCCTGCGGGCGCGCATGAGGAGACCTCCACTCAGGGCACCCATTCTCGAACGTATTCAAGAGAGACCGACAACTTGCCTTTCTCCAGCTCCTTCTGGAAGCACGACATGCCGGCCTCGTCAACCGCCACCAGCGAGCAAAGTGGAGAAGTCGCACTGCATTTCTACCCCCCCCTCCCTACCTCCGACTCTCTCTCCCCAGCCGACCACCGAAGTCAACACGACCTTGGTGCCCGAGCCAGTAGCCCCTGCCTCCCCCACGACAGTGGGGTAAAGTGGCGGCACCATCATCTACAGACCAGTGGGGAAAAACAAACTTCCTCGCCATGTATCGCGATGTCATTGTGGCGTTTGGCCCCGGAGTTGCCGCCACCCAGCGCGTGAACGTTAACTTTCACCGCAACATTGTTGCCGTCAACGGGACGCCAACAGCAGGCGCTGTGCAATTTGTTGAAATTCAGAGGATCTGCTCCATCCAAGTCAAAGCCAAGCTCCTCGAGGAAAACTATGTTGACGTCATTTACGGGGTTGACGGGGTGTTGGACCCAGCAGTCATTGTGGCAAACATTGCCTCGGCCGCCCCAGTTGTGTCCTGTGTCTCCTTGCCAGTTGTGGCAAGTGCATCACCAGTACTTTCAAGGCAACCGCAGTTCCGGTGGAGTTAATGCTCTTCGCGCTGTGCAGACAGTTCCATCGCGCCTGCCTCAGCCCCTGCAGTGTGCCCGTTTTGGCCGTTTTGGCCAAGCTAGGAACACCTGCTCGCGCGACGACTCTGCATTCGTTGCGGCGGCAACCAGTCGAACTGACCGTATCTTTGTGAGCGCCCGCGCTGCATTACCTCAATACCTGCAGCGGCTACCATCCAGTGGAAAAACTGCCCTGTTGCAAAAAACAGCGTGATGCCAGTATTTTTTTTGCTACCGGTACACGCTGGAGACACTGGTACACGCTTGTAATCACTGGCCCTTCGCTGGGCGCACTGGGAAAAAGCTGTGTCGCACTGTTAGGAGCGCTGGCTCTACCGCTGTTATGCTAGTGCGCACTGCGAAGCGCTGGAAGCGCTGGAATTTTTACTGGAAAGCGCTGGTGAATACTGGACACGCACTGTTTCTAACAGCGCAGCTGCAGCGTGCAAGTTATTGTAGCGTGTGCCATGGTTTGTTTCGGTGTCGTTGAATATAAAACGCTTGATTGGACGGCATCAGATGCTACCCTAACAGATACCGAGCATACGTAAGCGGTCTTACCTAGTGCCCGGCCCAACGAGCATTAAACCTGTCATGCCAGCCGCGTTGGTATATATGTTACCGGCGCTTCTTGCTTCATGTACACACGACCTTAAAGTGTGAGAATAACTGTAAAGTATAGTTTAGACATCCATGAACCTAAATCAACTATTTTGTCTTGTGTCGATGTTCGCACAAGGAGCGCTGATGATCGAACGTCGCGCTTTCAGTACGCAGGGTGTTATTGAAAGCTGCCGGCCGCACTTAGCCAGCTGCCGGCCGCACTTAGCCTACTGATATGTAACAGCGCGCAATTTTCAGTTGGTAATTTAGTACGCCTTCGTGAACTGACTTCCTGGCATACGTTTTTGGTGGATTGCGTTGGTATATCTGTGGGTGTTTTTTTTAATTGTCGCTATTGATATAACTGCATATATCTGTACACTGGCACACCCGCTGTTTACTGCCAGCGGAGGCCAGAAAAACGGCTGTCGCTCGCCATCGCCACTCCGTAAATGTATATCTGGCATTGATTGACCTTCCACTTACTTCAGGTACAGTTTAAGTAACAGTCAGAATTATTGCGAAGCTCAAATGCAGAAACTTCAAGCATCGCAACTCAGCTGCTTCGAAAGGAGCCTTACCCAGTGCCCCATCCCAGCGTCCTATCGTGCCGCCCGCGTCGGTATACCTACTGCCGGCGCCTTTTACTTTATGTAGGCACAATTCTAAATTGTAAGAATGACTGTAAAGTACAGTTTAGACATCCCTGAGCCTAAATCGACTATTTATCCACGTGATAGGTGCCCGCACAAGGAGCGGCGACGATCGATGTGTCGTGGTTTCAGCAACGTAGGCTGTCACCGAAAGCTTCCTTCTGAGCGCAGGAGCCGGCACTTCTCTGACTCGTACGTAAGAACACGCAAATTTGAGTTTAAAATTCGGTGCGCGTTAGTGAATTAACATACTGGCATACTTTTTCAGTGGATTGCATTATTCATTTCTTCGGTGGTTTCTTAGTTGCAGGTATCGATATAACTGCAAATATGTAATTCGGCACGCCAGATGTGTACGGCAACATCGTCGCTTGCACGAAAGAAAAATACTCAATATTCACTCGTGTGCGGGGATATCTACCAAACAAGACATGTAGATCATGTACACTTGTTGACCAGTAGCAAGTGCTAGAAATGACTATAAAAGAAGAAACGACCATCGGCAGCAACAGCTCACAATCTGTGGCTGCTCCTCCAGTCAATTTGAGATTTTTCAGAGTCAAGATGTAGATGCTTCAAAAACTTTGCGCTCTTGCGAATATCTGCTCGTCATTCGGTGCCCGGAAGCCGTTCGTCACTGTCGAATCAAGACGGAATTGTTATTCGGAAAGGAATATCGTGTCAGTCTTGACTGTGCGACTTGTAAACATGAAGTTGAACGGCGAGTTTTTCGGATAAACAGTCGTTTTACAACCCCAAAACCATGTTCTCGCGTGACGTAGTGTCATGACGTACTGAAGCGAGTGAAAAACATGTGTGTACCACCCAATGTGAAAACCTTCTTTTTTAAACTTCATACGGGAACCTCGCCAGTAAAAACGTGGCTTGAAGAGAGAGGAATGTATGTACCATGGGGAAACAGCTGTCTCCTGTGTAACAAACCTGAGACCATTGAACATGTATTTCTTGATTGTATGAACGCTATTTTCATTTGGGAGATTTTAAGGAGGACTTTAAAAAAAGATTTACTTCTTACTTCATATGAAATTCGTTTTTCCCTTGTGATAGTTCTGTGCAAAATTTGGATGTTATATGTTTACTTGGTCTTCATTCGGTTTGGCATAGTATGCTATCGTACAGACACTGTGATGTGAGAGTTCTATCCAATACTGAGTGTTTCGTGGAAGCTGTTATAAAAGTGCGAGATGTGTATAAGACTACCGACTGTTTTGAAGATGTAATATCTTTGTTCGACGTGTTATCACGCATGAAACACGTGTGATAGTGATTGTCAGATTAGCTTGACCTGTAGTCAAGAAGGCAATACAGAAGAAAAAAACTGGCGTGACGTAGTAGGTAGCGTACTCGGTTAGAGATCTGGAGGTAGCGAGTTTAAATATCATCGGGTTGTGTTTTATTTTATTTTTTCAATTTTTATTTTTTTTAATTTTTATTGTGAATGCGCGTAATTTTACTTATATATTTATTTATTTATGGCGAATGGGCGCCCCCGTTTTATTCCTGGGAAGCCATTTTGCGCAGAGTACTGGGACGCTGCCGTTTCAGCGCCCCAGTACCTGCACTGGGAGGCGCTGGCACCAGTGCCATACTGGGCCCATAATTAGGCATGACGCTGGACGCTGGTACCCAGTGGCACTGGTTTTTGCAATTGGTTGCGCTCCCCATCCTGGCAGATTCAGCGGAAGGCCGCCATCATCTCAGCTTCTTCGGAGGGCCCCGCGACGTGCCACAGCGTTCGAGCACGCCAGGACCACTGTCAACAACAACGATAAGCGGGGCAGCGGGGCAGTCGTCGTGAAGGGCCACTCTTTTCGGGATGGGGCTGCTGGCAGAACAGCCACGCTGTCAACAAGCTGCTACCCCGTAGACGACAGTTCGGCGTGCGCGGGCAAAACGGCAAGCTGACTCGGAGTTGAGGGTTCGGGAAACGGCAGCTCAACTGCAACGCCGACAGCAAGCTGCTACTCTGTAGACGACAGATCAGCGAGTGTGGGCGAAACAGTATATGGACTCGGAGTAGAGGCTGTGGAAAGCGGCGCCTCAACGGCAACGCCAAGAACAAGCTAATTTGCCGTAGACGACAGCTCGGTGAGCGGGAGCAAACAGCAAACGTACTCAGAGTTGAGGGCGCGGGAAGCGGCTGCTCAATGGCAACGCCGACAGCAAACTGCTACCCCGCAGACGACAGCTCGGCGCGCGGGAGCAAAACATCAGACGGACTCGCAGTTGAGGTTGCGGAAAGCGGCGGCTCATTGGCAACACCGAGAACAAGCTAATTCCCGGTAGACGACAGCTTGGTGAGCGGGAGCAAAACGGCAAACGTACTCAGAGTAGAGGGTGCGGGAAGCAGTGGCTTAATGGCAACGCCGACAATGAGCTGCTTCCCCGTAGGTGAGAGCTCGGCGTGCGTGGGTAAAACGGCCAACTGCCTTGGAGTTGAGGGTGTGGGAAGCGGCGGGTGAACGGCCACGCCATCAACAAGCTTTTACCCTCTAGACGACAAGTTGGCGTGCGCAGGCGAAATGACAAACTGTTTCGGAGTTGAGATTCGATAGGGCCTCTCCCTGATATATTATATAACTGTGCACCGCTTTGTCTCCCATTTACCAGCGTGAGTGGGCACTGTTTGGGAAGATGTCATGGCAGTGTCACCGATTGATCCCACTGCTTTGCCCAATCATCGTCGTTCATTTCATGGATATTGCAGTGATTTTTAGGGGCGACGTCGGTTTAGGCTTGTTCGTTGGTGGCGTTAGCGTTCGTCAGAGACGTGATGAAGATGGCGCTGATGACGATGAAGACGGTGATCCTCATGATCACATTCAATGACTGGCTTGTGTAGTAATGGCGTCTTGATATGCTCTATACGGTGCATCCCGTATAACTGGAAAGAATTAACAACCACCAGGGGAACATACACAAACCTTGTCTTTGCTGACTTCAGGCAAAATTCGATGCCGTAAAGCAGTATGAATGTAGGCGAAATGAAATTCACAACTCCACACAACACACCATTTATGACCAGTAAACGTTGTCTATAGCTGTACGCCGCTTTGTCACTGATTTACATGCGTGAGTTGTCAATGTCACTGATGATTCACGGTGACACCGAACGATCCGACTTCTTCGGCCACTCATAATAGTTTACTGCGTAGATAAACCATGTTTTTTTTTACTTGACTTCACACTTCGGCTTGATATACTCCTTGAAACCTTCGGTACTATGTGTGGGATTATAGGTCAGCTGTCAGCTCGTATAAGATCACGTGATACGTCACGTGAGGAAAAACTATGAACCATCTCCCGGAGCGTTAGTTACTTGGTACTGCTACCAGAGCGTTAGTTACGTGGCACCACCCCAACACCTGTGGTGAGGGGAGCGGTGCGGACGGAGGGAGAGCGTTACAGGCTAGTCAAAAAGCTGCATCGCATCTAAAAAAGAGTGTTCCACACTCGCCGTAATGGCTTCTGGTGGCACTAACTGATACTCCCACGTATTGAGGACGGGAGTATTGCGAACCAAGACATATCGGGCCAAATACGAAGAGGTAGACACGGTATGCAGTCCGTGTGAAGAGGAAGAGTACTCCGCCGAACACTTGATAATGTTCTGTAAAGGGCTTCACCCTATAGTTCAGGATGATGGCGCAGAGTGTTTCAAAGCACTGGGGTTTAGGGACAGCCCTATTGAAAATCCTGGGTTGGTGGATGCTGGAATCGTTGGTGCATATGGTAGAAAGAATAGTGGTTATGGTGGAAATATTAGTGGATATGGTGGAAACTGTGGTGGACATAATGGCTGATGGCGGCGAGAGTGGAAAAAATTGTGGCAGATGGTGGTGGTGGTGGCGAGCCAATGGTGGTGACGGTGTGAAATGCCGGCTGATAACGGCGAGTGGGAACAAAATGGTGGCAGATGGTGGTGGTGGTGGTGGCGTGCCAATGGTGGTGACGGTGGAAAATGCCGGCTCATGGTGGTGAGGCAAAACGTGTTTGGTGGAAGACTTGGTGAGCAAGGTGGATGACGGTGGCATAATGAAAAGCACGTGACAGTATGTGAAATCACTTATTTGTTGTGTTTCATTCTTGAATGCGCAGATATATATGTTTACGGTCAAAAAAAAAACCAACGCTGCTCATTATGCTTTCTAGTACGTTTTTTTTTATTCCTGTGGTGTCAACAACGCTTATATGTTTGTGGAGCATACAATATGCGGCCGGGAATGTGTTTACATTTCGCGAATGTACTTACAGCAGTTTGACATCCGCGATGTGTTTCTTTGTTGTGATGTTTAGAAGACTACAGTTGTCACTGTGAACATGAAAATAAATGTTTTACATCGGTGAGCAGCTGTCGACAAATAAATGGGCTCAAATTCGCAGTTGCCCCTTTCAATGTTAGAGCAGAACACAGCGGTCACTTGATGTCGCCACGCTAGAAACGCAACTCTGGTAATTCTTGGACACTCTATTGCTTGAGCCGTACCTTTAAGTTAACAAAGTGCGTGCGAATATGCATAACCTTTCACTTTCGACATGCGTCGAAAGGAGCCCCAGCGAATTTGACTTTCACCCTTCTGTTCGACCACCATGATTTCCGCCAAAGGTTAGGCATACCGACCGAACCCGTACAAGTGTTATCGGCACTTCTGGGTTTCAGAATACATGATTTTGACGAGTAAAAATGACAATACAGCACAGCTGCGGCATCATTTGCGCTAAATGAAGCCTTTATTACACACCGGTTCGGAACGACACCGGTTCCGGAATGGAGCGCTTACCCTGTCTGCTCTTACAGGTTAGTTATTTAGACCGCTCTTGCTGTCCCCGCAGCAGCAATCGTTGCTTTCTTATGGTGTCGTGCCCAAGTGAACTGTTCCTTATGTTTGAACGCTGTAAGAATTGGTTTCGCATGTATACCAATAGCCTGCTTTTATTGCTATCCGGTGACGTTGAATGGGGGCACGACACCGGTTCCGGAATGGAGCGCTTACCCTGTCTGCTCTTACAGGCTTTCCTGCTGATTTCTACTCCAGACGTGCTGCCTGATGCCGCCTTTCTGTGCGGCGTCACTTCATGCTCCGTGGAAATACCAGTGCATTCGACGATACCGCCAGGAGTGGATAATCATCAGTTCCTACACCAGCAACCATGGTCATCGACTACGATAATCAACGCCACTATCTTCGGGGGAGGCACCGCATATAAGCATTTTCCCGAAGAGGCTTGCTTGGGGCACGACACCGGTTCCGGAATGGAGCGCTTACCCTGTCTGCTCTTACAGGCTTTCCTGTTGATTTCTACTCCAGACGTGCTGCCTGATGCCGCCTTTCTGTGCGGCGTCACTTCATGCTCCGTGGAAATACCAGTGCATTCGACGATACCGCCAGGAGTGGATAATCATCAGTTCCTACACCAGCAACCATGGTCATCGACTACGATAATCAACGCCACTATCTTCGGGGGAGGCACCGCATATAAGCATTTTCCCGAAGAGGCTTGCTTGGGGCACGACACCGGTTCCGGAATGGAGCGCTTACCCTGTCTGCTCTTACAGGTTAGTTATTTAGACCGCTCTTGCTGTCCCCGCAGCAGCAATCGTTGCTTTCTTATGGTGTCGTGCCCAAGTGAACTGTTCCTTATGTTTGAACGCTGTAAGAATTGGTTTCGCATGTATACCAATAGCCTGCTTTTATTGCTATCCGGTGACGTTGAATCTAATCCCGGTCCTAACACAAACGAAGTTCTAACTACCGTCCTGGCCACTGTCCAGAGGATAGATTCCAGACAAGAAGAAATACTGAATGATCTGCGCGCCCTGAAACTTTGGCAGACATCTGTTGATGACGAACTAAAGCAGATATCCTCCCGGATGCATGCCGTGGAGGTGGACGTTATGGCTTTAAAGCAAAATGATGGTTCATCGACTTCCTTGTCACAAATTTCCGGCGTCAACATATGCGAAAAAATAAAGGCTATTGAATCGCGATGTGAAGATGCCGAGAACAGGTTACGACGTTCTAACCTGCTTTTCTTTGGCCTACCTGACGAACCGTCTGAGTCCTGGTTCTCATCCGAACAGAAAGTTATTCAATTATGTTCGGAGCACCTTGGCATAACACTTCAATCCTCGCAAGTTGAAAGAGCCCACAGGCTTGGAAGATACAACTCTGATAAGTGCAGACCGATCATCACAAAGTTCGCTTTCTTTAAAGACAAGCACAGCATCATGGAAATGGGCCACAAACTGAAGGGCACGCTCTTTGCCATCCGTGAGGATTTTGCTCCGCAAACACGGTTTGCTAGGAAAAAGTTGTTAGAATTTGGAAAAGCTAAAAACGTGCCTTTCAAGCTTTCAGTCGATAAACTGCGAATCGATAACGTTACTTACGTGTACGACGCAATCAATGACAAAATAACACCTGCATCGCAATAGCTCGCGCGTAGGTCGGCTACGCACACACTTGCAAACAATTTCCTGCCACATGCTGATCCCATTCCGTACAAGAACTTCACTTTATCATACACCAACATACGCAGTATTATTTCAAAGCGTACTGAGTTGTGCTCTTATCTTGAAAACAGCAACTGCGATATCTTGCTGCTTACGGAAACTTGGCTAAACCCTAATATCTCAGATAGTGAAGTTTTGCTTGACTCATCTGATTTCCATATTTTCAGAAAAGATAGGATAGGTAGAGCTGGTGGGGGGGTACTTATTGCCATAAAAAGTCATATCACATCTTTTGTGATTGACATTCCGTCACGGTTGGAAATTGTTTGGGTGTGCTCCTCATCACATGCATCCAAAACAATTTTCGGAGTATGTTACAGGCCGCCAGATTGCTCGGAAAGTTTTGTTACAGATTTGCACGACAACTTGACAAATTTGCGCTCTAAGTTTCCTAAAGCTGACGTTTTCCTCTTGGGCGATTTCAACTACCCTGAAATTGACTGGTCCAATCTAACTTCCCTCTCACGCAATTCCAGAGAGTTCCTCGATCTAACCCTTGACTTCTCTTTTGTTCAATTAATTGACCAACCCACGCGCCAACACAACATTCTTGACCTGCTTCTATCGTCAGCTCCTGAAAAAGCTACATCAACCTTATATCTAGATGGTCTCAGTGACCACCGTCTCATTCAGGTATCTATTAGCTTACCTGCATCCAAGCCTTATGTCTCTCCAAGGCCAATACTTGATTATAAAAGAGGTGATTATCAATCCATAAATCAGAGTTTAGTTGACTTCTCTCACTCATTTATGGCCTCTTTCTTCAACCGCTCAGTCAACGAAAATTGGTGCCTTTATAAAGAAAAATTGTTGAGCCTGGTGCATGAACATATCCCTCGCTTGACAATTCGCGTAAATACATCTAAACCATGGTTTACCCGTACACTTCGCACCCTTCGAAATAAAAAGAAGCGTCTTTTCAGTAAGGCAAAGTTATTGCAATCTTCGGTAGCATGGGCGAAGCATCGTGATTCTGATAAGGTTTATTGTCATGCTGTGCGTCAGGCGAAACACAAGTTCTTTTCACATGACCTACAGTCACTTTTAAAAAACGACCCTAAGAAATTCTGGAAATCAATCGCCCCCACACGCTCTAACACTCGTATCACGATTTTGAACAGTGCCGGTGTTACGGTCTCTCCTGAATCTTGCCCAGTGGTGTTTAATAATTACTTCACTTCAGTTTTTACGAAAGAAAATTACACTAACATGCCTCTGCCACCTACATTTCAGTATCGTTTTATGGATCCTATAGAGATTAATCCTGCAGGTATCTCTTCCCTAATTACAAATCTCAAGACGTCCACATGTTCAGGTGTCGACGGCATAAACTCTAAAATCTTAAAGCATACCGTTGTTCCGTCTAGTACCATTCTCGGTCACATCTTTCAGCAATCGTTACAAACTGGCGAGATTCCATATGACTGGAAAATCGCTAAGGTCATTCCGGTCTTCAAATCCGGGGACAAATGCCTGCCCAGTAATTATCGTCCCATATCCTTAACGAGCATCCCATGTAAGCTACTTGAGCACATTATTTCTTCACATGTTGCATCACACTTAGAACAAAACCAATACTTTTTTAAAAATCAGCACGGCTTCCGCAAAGGACTTTCCTGTGATACACAGCTTATCGAATTCACGCATGAGATCTTTAACAATATGGATGAAAATTTACCAACAGACAGCATATTCATCGACTTTTCTAAGGCATTTGACCGCGTTGCACATTGTCGTTTAATAGCTAAAGTATCATCTCTGAACTTAGATTCACTTACAGTCTCTTGGATTAGGAACTTCCTGTGTTTTCGCAAACAGTGTACTGTAATTGATAACATGTCTTCCCCTCTCTCGGAGGTGACATCTGGTGTCCCTCAGGGGAGCGTTATTGGCCCTTTGTTATTTTTAATTTTTATCAATGATCTTCCCTCAGAAATCACGTCATCAATTCGCCTCTTCGCGGACGACTGCATAATCTATCGCAAAATCACTTCACCATCAGATCATACAGCTCTGCAGCAAGACCTTGATCGTGTAACCACATGGTGCTCAGATTGGCAAATGTCATTAAACGTTGATAAGTGCAATCAAATGACCTTCACTCGAAAGCGCTCACTCTCAACATTTCAGTATTTCCTTGATGGTAGCCCTCTAAGACCTACTTCATCTTATAAGTATCTAGGCATCCATCTGGCATCGAACCTTTCTTGGGCTAGTCATATCAACAAGATTACTGCTGACGCGTCACGAACGCTTGGTTACCTAAAACGCAACCTTCGTGATGCACCTCCTACCACACGCAAGCTCGCTTACCAAACACTCGTGCGCCCTAAACTCGAATACGCTTCTTCTATATGGTCACCTGACCAAGATTATCTATCCCGAAGCCTGGAATCGGTTCAAAACCGCGCTGCTCGCTTTATCACCGGTAACTACAGCAGGCATTCTAGTGTAACTAAAATCAAGCAGTCGCTCTCTCTTTCCTCTCTCGCCTCCCGCAGAAACATTTCTCTTTTATGTCTGTTGCACAGAATCATCAACAGCAAGCACAGTTTTTTCTTGCCACTTCTCAAACCTCATCGATATTCCCGTCGTTTGCAGCATAACCTCAGTTTTCAGCGTCTATACGGGCACACTAACGCCTATAATTCATCTTCATTACCACGTGCCATTGTACTCTGGAACAATCTTCCTGAAAATATAGCAAACGTGAAAGAAACCGAGATCTTTAGAGGCTTGCTTGAAAAACTGCCTCTTGAACTCTAGTTGTGTGCGCCTTACCTATTGTACTCCTGCTAGTTTCTGATTCTTAACGCGGTCGCCTCTAACACTGTAACGCTTCTTGTATTATATAGTTATGTTGTATCGTTTGGAATTGTATAACGTTATTGTTTGCTATTTTTCTCATCTGTATCTTTTTTGCGCAGCCAAGTGCTTTTTGGCTTTTATAGAAAAATATTTCACAATTTTGTATTGTATACTTGCGTATTATCGTTCCGAATTATATAATGTTATTGTTTGCTGCTTCTTTCGTTCTTTTCTATTTTTACGCAGCCAGACTTTTGCATATGTATATATTTTCATCGCTCTTTGAAAATCAAAATGTACCCCCCCCTCACGCAATGTTCCCTCGTGGAACCCGTGAGGTACTTGTATAAATAAATTGTATAAATAAATATTGTTGTGTACAATGTCCGCGCAAGAAGCGACAAGCATCGATGGAACGCGCTTGCAGGACTTCCACCAAAGGTACAGCGGTGAGCACTGTTAGGGTGAACACGCGTGCGCGTGGCCGATGGCACTGTCAGCGCCCCGTTACGGTCATCACTGGAAACATTACGCAGGTGCATCTCGCCTTCCGCGAAATAATTGTTCTACCACTCGCATGACGTCATTATTTCCCTTGTTCGTTGTCTGCTAGCCGCATTTTTGTTTTCTAAGCCCATGCATCCTGCATTTTAAGATTTCTTTAAACATCTGCGCTTGAACAGAACAAGACAAAAAAACTTATATATCTATGGGGGCGTGCCTGTTCGTTCCCTTCAAAGTTGTTGTGCATGCAACACCATACATAAACCAACCAAACATCTTTTTCAGCCGTTCATTCTGTCGCCAGATCGTATTATGGCTAGGGTTCCTGATGATGCACGGCGCTCAATTGCGGATCTTTCTTTGAAAGGTTATTCCCAGCGGTATATTGGCGCTTTAGTTAATAGGCCCCTGAAGACTGTCAACAGGACAATTCAAGCCTACAAGTGTGAAGGTCGCATTCAGGATGCTCCCCGCGCACCCCGCCCTAAAGCTACCAGAGACGATGAAGACACCCTCGTAGTTGCAGCTGCTGTTCGTAACCCTTTCTTACCAGCCTTAGCAATACGCGAGGACTTGGATATGGATGTTTCGGACACCACTTTTCGACGTCGCTTGCGTACTGCGGGCCTTCGCAGTCGCATCGCAGCGCAGAAGCTATACTACTAACGGCGGCACACAAGGACGCACGACGGCAGTTCGCTGCACGAAGCATGGACATCAGAAGGGTGGGGTCGCGTCATCTTTTTGGATGAGTCGACGTTTTCGACGCGACAAGACTAAAGATTGCGTGTTTGGAGACTACCAAGCACACGGTGAGGCAAACTTCCTGCTTTGAAAAGCAATTGTTTTAGTTAACGTCAAAATGACACGCAGGAACGACCCAGACAACGTGCAAGGTGTTTCTGCCAGTTGCAGATCGAGTGTGAGTGTGTGGGGTGCTGTTTGAAGATATGGTTTCGGGCCCCTGCAACGTATACGTGGACACTTATCGTCAGAACAATGCTGCAAAATTTTGAACAATGTGCTGTTGCCATAAGCGAACAGTTTATTCCCAGACGGTGATTACCTGTTCCAACAGGACCTGTCACCGTTACACGTGGCGTGGGCTCTCAAGGAGTTCCAGGTGGAGCAGCACATGCAGCTACTGGAATGACCTCCGAAAAGAGTGGACCTGAATGTGATAGAAAACATGTGGGGCCGTCTGAAAGCTTCTATGGCAAGGAAGCCCCTTTATTCCGCGACTTTGGACCAGTTGTGGGCGCAAGTCAGCAACGAGTGAAAAAGGCTGAAAGCTTATCGGGAATATGTTTGATAACTTTACCACTCGTTACCGTCCAGAATAGCTGCAGTCGTTGCTGTAAGTTGTCACAGGACTCGCTATTAGATTTGCTCATGTTTTTATGTTTGTTCTCATGGCTTGTTTAACTTGAATTGCAAAAGTGCAATTTTCTTGAATAAAAAGTTTAATAATTATCCCTCTTACACTCACTTTTTTCCTTCTCGCGCCAATCTTCAATCCAGATGGACTTCGAAATGCAGAAGGTATCAGCTCAGCGAACAAAAAAAATGCAGCTAGAAGACAGCAGACGACGAACAAGCGTATCGATGACGTGATGCGCGCGGTGGAAAAAGTGTTTCGCAAAGCACATGCTGCGCATGTGCAATGTTTCCAACGATGGCTGTTACGTGGCGCTGATAGTGCCGTCGGCCACGCGCTCGCGTGTTCACTCTAACAGTGCTCACCACTCTACGCCTCACCTCACCGATAGCCGCCAGTCGCACTCGCCGGCACTTCGTTGGCTTTTATGCGAGAACATAGACACGTCAATTCATATGCTTACTGAACCAATATGATAACATAATGTTTCTGGCGCACTGCATTCGATTTGGACAAGCCGTTATGTAGCTGTTCCTAGCGACAGAGCAACAGCGGTGCGCTATCACGACTGCGGTGTGCGTTGCGCGAAACACATCAAAATCAATTGTGTGGGCGTATCTATCGAATGAGCATAGAAGCGTCATAAAGCGTGAACTGATATCACCCTTTGGAAGGAGCGAGAAACGGATAATAAACTTCGCAGTGACCGTCAATAAACTGTACCTGCTCCTTAGTCCACTCAGTTGTTTTTTTTTCCTTGCGGTTGTAAATTGTAACAAAAACATAGCGCTGTTGCCATTATCCCAGTGGCAATCGTTACAGGCAGCAGTTGTTCGTGTCTATCAAATGTGCAAATTTTCTTGGCAGGTGCAGATCCCGTCCCTCCCAAGTAAACGACAAAAAGAACTGAAGTTAAACAGTGACTTTGTGAGTTTACTACATCTTTACCACCCGCACTGCAATCTGCCGGCGTGGTGCAGTGGTTAGTGTACTCAGTTCTAAATTCGGAGGTGCTAAGTTCGATTCTACGCTGGCGCACAATTTTTCACGGGTGCTTGATACAATATATTACAATTATTTTTATTATTTCTTTAGCGGCAGCTCGTCACAGTGGTTCTGACGCTGCTTCGCTTTCCAGCATTGCTGGCTGTAGCGCGCCATCCACCATCCGCTCCACCATACGCCACCATACACCATCTGCCACCATTTCCACCGCCATAATCCACCAAAATGGTGGATGGTGGAATGCACCATTCCTATAGTGGACGTTTTCTTTTATAGGGAGGGAGGGCAAAATAGATTTTATGCGGGTAGAATTAACTAGAAGGAGGTTATCTTATTGGTGGCTAAAGTGAAGGCACGAGTGAAAATTAAACCCTTCACTGCAGAGTACTAGTCCTCAACCTCACTATTGAAAGGAACAAAAAAATAAATCTAGTTCTTGGCTCGCCAAGTGTTACGGCTTGGTGGCGTTGGCCACCGCCCGATCTAAAGGGTGCACCCATATCAATCCATCCATCCATACGTTTAAATGCACATATATACCCTCTAAAATGGGCCGAGTGATGACCGCCACTTTATAGCTCAGTTGTTGAAGCATCGGCGCATTATTCGAAGGTCACGGGTTACATATTGCTACAATACTGAGGGGGCGCGTGGAAAAAGAGAAGAACGAGGTTGGCACGAGCGGTGATCAGCCAGATCCCTCGACTATCGCATTGATCTTCTCCTGTAAATAAAGGCATCGCACCGTAACAAGATTGGTGGAGGTGCTGGGTACAGCGGAGCGATCCAAGGTAAACGATCACGGAAGCGCTACCTCAAGGACTACGCCGAAGCCACTGACTGGCTGGTCTACCACCACTCTCTATGGATCCGATTGCTGACGGCGACACCACGCACTCTTCGTCTGGCACTGCGTGGCCCCGACACATGGTACCACGAAGCTTCTCTGGGAGGGTCGAAGAAGACGTCGACGAATGGCTGAAACACTTCAACCGTGTGAGTAAATACAACTGTGGGAATGCGGCCTCCCGGTTGTCCAACGTCGGACTGTTTCTTCAAGGGACGGCGTTGGTGTGGTTTGAAAACCACCAAGAAACACTAACGACCTGGAAGCGTTTGAGAAAGAAATAGCGAGCTGCTTCGGGGACCCATTGATGAAGAAGAAGCGCGCTGAGCAAACTTTGATGCAGCATGCTCAAGTCCCCGGTGAAACATGCACAACGTACATTGAAGAGATTCTGAAATTGTGCAAGTCTGTAGACCCACGCATCAAAGAAGATGACAAGGTAGGGCATCTTCTCAAAGGGGTTGCTGAGGATGTATACAATTTCCTCATCGTCAAGGACACCTTGGCGTCTGTAGCGGACGTAATACAACACTGCCGCACGTTTGAGACACTGAAGGCTAGGCGCATCACTCCAAAATTTGGTAGACTTGCAAACGTCACCACCGTTGCAAGTGTCGACGTCCCTCCAACATCCTCCTGTGATCTTGCCTCAATGATCAGGCAAATCGTACGCGAAGAACTTGGACGACGTGATGCTGTCAACCCGCCGAGAGCACCTGCTATCAACACCTCCCCGCCATACGACGCAATGTGTGCTGCCGTTGATGCCACGCTATATGATGTGCCCCACTCAAGAGCACCAGAGCCCCCAACCGACAACTTACATCTTCGCCGTGGTTTCCAGAACGCCTCCCACCAACCACCTACAATGGTGTCTTTGTGGGACGATCATGGGCACATGGCGCCTCGTGGAAGATTTGGCGACGTGCGTGAGGCCCCTGTGTGCTATAACTGCGGTTTGCGTGGACATGTGGCTCGATTCTGTGGTCAAAGGCGTCGCCCCCAGCAGCGCTACTATGAGGGACCATCAGCTTCTTCTCGAAAAAACCGCTGGCGCGGTGGTATGCGTTCAATGCGGGACGCGTACGTTGGGGACGGCTTCCAGCAAATGACCCACAGTGATACACATGTAGGACGCAATTTCCACCGGAATTTACGCAACGACTCGCCTTCTTCCGTGCGAAGCTTGACGCCCCCCACAATACGCCGGTTCCGTTCCCCATCTCCTGGTCAACGCGTCTCCACCCCGCCTCCGGAAAACTAGGTAGTGCGGCCAATGGAGGTGAGGTAGCCGAACATTTGCCACTACATTCGCCTATGCCTCCACCCGTTTTTATGACGCAAAATAGGGTCCCTGTGCTTAATAATGGACTTCCTACGATGGCTTTGATAGATACTGAAGCAGCTGTTTCATTGATGAGTCTTAACTTCAAATTGCGGCTAGGACATAAAGTGATGTTTTGCTGGGACAGTTGTGCATCCTTTCGTGCAGTGAGCGGGGAGACATTGTGCCCGATCGGTGTGTGTGTTGTTAGTGTCACTTTGGGTGACAAGGTCTTCAAGGCTGAATTCGCCGTCCTCACCAGCTCAACCCATGACATCATCTTGGGCATCGATTTTCTACGCGAGTGCGGGGCTACTGTAGATTGCGGTGCTGGCGAGATTATGCTATCGGCATTTACTGACGATCCTAGGTGCTGTCAAGGATCTATCACCATCATTGAGGATGTTGTCTTGCCGCCCAACTCGATGAAGACCGTACGCGTTGACGCCTCTGCCTCGGACGCCGGAAAGTTTGATGTTCTTGTGGAGCCCATTCCTCTCAATTGTGCCAAGAAAAATGTGCTCGTTCCACATTGTGTTCTATTGATCAAGGATAGGCGATCGGCCTTACGGGTGTCGAACTATTCAAATGAACCTGTTATTCTACCCTGCGGAATGCGACTCGCCCTCTTCGAACAAAATGCGACCATTTTTATTGCATCTTTAAGCGACGAGAGAGTACATCCTATTCGTGCAACGTACCATACAGAAGCAAACTTTCTGAGTATGGTAAACAAGTCGCTATCATCAGAAAAACGTCAAGCTTTGGTCGAAGTCCTTGCGAAGCACGCTACTATATTCGACTTTGCGCAGAAAGAAGAGCAAATAAGTGTACCCGAGTCGCGTACTCGCCATGGGATCGACACAGGATCCTCTCACCCTATCCGGCAGAAACCATACCGTGTCTCATCTGCGGAGCGCAAGGTCATTACTCAACAGGTAGAAGAGATGTTAAAGAAAAGGGTCATCCAAGAGTCGTGTAGCCCTTGGGCTGCCGCTGTGATTTTTGTCCGAAAGAAGGATGGTACATGGCGATTCTGCGTGGATTACAGACAGCTCAACTCTGTTACTAAAAAGGATGTCTACCCGCTTCCCAGGATTGATGATGCCATCGATTGTTTACATTCGGCATCGTACTTCTCCTCCATGGATTTGAGATCTGGTTATTGGCAAATCCCCGTGCACCCGAATGACAAAGAGAAAACGGCCTTCGTAACACCAGATGGTCTATTTGAATTCAATATAATGCCGTTTGGCCTATGCAACGCTCTAGCCACGTTTGAGCGCTTCATGGACTCTGTGTTACGTGGACTAAAGTGGGAAAATTGTCTTTGCTACCTAGATGACATTATAGTTTTTGGCCGTACATTCGATGAACACAACCATCGTCTAGACATTGTTCTCACCTGCCTTGAGAGAGCTAAGCTCACCCTGAACTCTAAGAAGTGTCACTTTGGCAGCCGTGAGACTCTCGTTCTCGGTCACCTGGTGGACAAGCATGGCGTTCGACCCGACCCCCAGAAAGTCGCAGCAGTCAGCAGCTTCAAACAACCTCAGTCTACCGGGTACGAGAGTTGCGAAGCTTTTTGGGCCTATGCTCGTACTTCCGTCGCTTCGTGCCCAAGTTCGCTGACCTCGCTTACCCTTTGACATTCCTACTCAACAAGAATGCACCTTTTCGGTGGTCATCGGAATGCGAATCATCTTTTTCGCAACTCAAGTTTGTTCTTACGTCAGGGCCCGTACTTCGCCACTATGACCCATCTGCTGCCACAGAAGTTCATACCGACGCCAGTGGTGTAGGTGTTGGCGCCGTGTTGGTCCAACGCCATGCAGCCGCTGAACACGTCGTTGCCTATGCCAGTCGCTGTTTAAGTAAACCGGAGCGAAACTATACTGTCACAGAGCAGGAATGTCTCGCGGTCATATTCGCCGTGCACATGTTTCGCCCTTATATCTATGGACGCCTATTCTCGATTGTCCCGGACCACCATTCTTTATGTTGGCTCACTGGACTACAGGACCCATCTGGTCGTCTTTCTCGTTGGGCGTTATGATTGCAAGAACACGACTTTAAAGTCTGCTACAAGAGCAGTCGTCGTCATGCCGACGCCGATTGCCTTTCACGACTTCCCCTTCCGACAACCGAGTGTGACGCTGACAACTTTGATAAATATTTCTTTGATGAACGGCATCACTTTGATGAACGGCATCACTTTGATGAACGGCATCTCTTTCAACCGCAATTGTACCTCCTGACTGGAAAATAGCCCGCTTGGTACCCGTCTTCAAAAAAGGTGACCCTGCATGCCCTTGTAATTACAGGCCAATTTCAATGACATCATCGTGTTGCAAACTTCTTGAGCATATCATAGCTAACTACATTCACAAATTTTTACATGACCGTAATTTGCTTTCTTCTGTTCAACATGGTTTTAGAAAAGGTTTCTCTACAGTAATGCAATTAACATCGGTGTTTCGCAGTTTTGCCGCCATTCTTGACAAGTCGGGCCAAGTAGATGCTATTTTTCTAGATTTCTCCAAAGCTTTTGATGTTGTTTCCCATTTTCACCTTATCAATAAATTACAATCTACTGGTCTTCCTGCATTTATAGTTAACTGGATATCTTCGTACCTGAGTAACCGCAAGCAATTCGTTCGCATTGATAATGACTGTTCACAATCCCTCCCCGTGTCATCTGGTGTCCCGCAAGGAAGTGTCTTAGGTCCTTTGTTGTTCCTCATATATGTTAACGATATTGTGGATGTAATTACTTGCCCTGTTCAAATAAGGCTGTTTGCAGATGATTGTGTATTATTTAATGAAATAATATGCCGAGAAGACCAATCAGTATTGAATTCCAATCTTTGTAATATA
The DNA here is from genome assembly GCF_043290135.1 of Rhipicephalus microplus. Taxonomy (NCBI): domain Eukaryota; kingdom Metazoa; phylum Arthropoda; class Arachnida; order Ixodida; family Ixodidae; genus Rhipicephalus; species Rhipicephalus microplus. The sequence continues at coordinate 488,542,087 of NC_134710.1, read as the reverse complement.
TATGACTGGTGTACTAAGTGGAATATGAACCTAAATGCCGACATATCAGTTTTTATGAAAATAACCAATAAGAAAAATTCTCTATCCTTCCCTTACAACCTTTCAGGTCAACTTTTGAACGAAGTTACAGAATATAAGTACCTGGGTCTTACCATAACAAACACTTTAAGCTGGAACAAGCACATTTCAGACATTTGTGCGTAATCCTTTCGTAAACTGAGCCTTTTAAGACATAAGCTCAAACATGCTCCTGCAAGTGTTCGAATGCTAGCCTATACATCTATTGTAAGACCGAAATTGGAGTATGCATGTATAATCTGGGACCCTTACACAAAAACTAACATTCATGTACTTGAGATTATTCAGCATAAAGCGGGTCGGTTCGTTTACTCTAAATACCGTTCGAGCGATTCCCCAACCCAACTCATGAGAGACCATAACATACCAACCTTAGAACTAAGACGTAAAATCCAAAGATTAAAATTTCTTTATCTTCTCAAGAATAACAAATTGTCAATGAGACCAGAACAATACATCCAACCACTCACCGCTCGCAGAACAAGACACCGGCATGCCGACTCTCTAACGCCCTTCAATGCTACAACTAACATTTACAAATTCTCCTTTTTCCCGCGCACTGTAACTGAATGGAATCAATTACCAGCATTATTCATAAATAGCATAGACTCAATTGAACATATTGTATCTTGACCTGTATTGTTAAAGTGTTAAATGTCTTTCTTATTTATTGTTTGAGTTATGTCCTTATTCTTCGCGCTTTTCATGTTCTTGATCTTCTGTTGTCCTTATTACGAGCTTTGTAAATACGTCCCTCCTGCTTGGGCCCTTCACTGGGCCTGCAGTATTATGTAAATAAAAAATAAAAATACTTGGCTTTAGTGGATACTCCGTTTCCTGACCTAACAACTTTTCGAGCAGAGCAACGCAATGACAACAGTCTCGCTTCTTTCTTTATCTCCGGAACGAACGGTCAACGAGGTTTCGTCGTAAAGGATGGCGTTCTTTACAAAAAGAATTATTCCGGCGTAGGCCCTCGCCTACTTCTAGTTGTGTCTACAAGTCTTCGACAACACGTACTTCGAGCAATGCACGACGACCCAACATCTGGCCATATGGGTTTTTCTAGGACATTTTATCGCACGCAAGAACGCTTCTTCTGGCCGAAGATGCGTAAAAGTGTGACTGCATGCGTTGCAAGCTGTGAGCATTGTCAATGCCACAAGCGTCCTACAACTCCGCCAGCCGGACTACTTCATCCCATAGCACCCCCGAATTCACCATTTGACGTCGTAGGTGTTGACCTGCTTGGCCCTTTTCCGCGATCAACAAACGGCAACCGATGGATTATTGTGGGCGTTGACCACCTCACACGTTACGCCGAAACTGCGGCGATTCCTGCGGCAACGGCCACTCAAGTTTCACAGTTCATGCTGTGAAACATTACGCCGTGGATCCCCCTGTGTCATCATCAGTGATTGCGGGCGGCAATTTGTTGCCGATGTAGTTGAAGACCTCCTTCGTCTTGCTTCGTGCCATTTTCGTCACACTACCCCGTATCACCCGCAGACTAATGGTTTGACGGAACGAACAAATAAGACTCTCGTCAACATGATTTCCATGTATGTTGATTCTGGACACAAAACATGGGACGTGATTTTGCCATTTATAACTTTCGCCTACAACACTGCACAGCACGAAACAACGAGATACAGTCCATTTTATCTGCTCTACGCACGCCAACCCCGCACAGCTCTTGACACTATCCTTCCTTTTTCCGAGACTGATCAACCTACTCTCGCCGAAACCATTTGCCGCGCAGAAGAGGCCCGGTGCATCGCCTGTCTTCGAACTTTCGTCTCACAGAAACGCTCCAAGAACCGTTACGACAGAAGTCACCGGCACGTATTGTTTGAGAAAGAGGATTTGGTGTGGCTTTGGACGCCACTTCGCAAGCGCGGCCTTTGCCAAAAGTGTTTAGCCTACTACACCGGCCCGTTTGTTGTCCTGGAACGTCTCAGCGATGTCACGTACGTGATATCTCAGCTGTTGTCAACTGGCCGCCGCTCAAGCAAGACCAACGTTGTTCATGTTGCCCGTCTAAAACGCTATCATAATCGCAACGAAGCCTAACTCGCCCGTTGGGCATCGTGTGCAAAGGGGGAATTGCTACGATACTGAGGGGGCGCGTGGAAGAAGAGGAGAACGAGGTTGGCACGAGCGGTGATCAGCCAGATCCCTGGACTCTCGCACTGATCATCTCCTGTAAATAAAGGCATCGCACCGTAACAATATATTTGCCCACGGCAAGTTAGCTGTTCGTCCAGTTTTACTTTTTCAGATTTGCGATGCAAATAATACCAATAACATCCTCTATACTTTCCTTCACATCCTAGTCATTTTGCTATGAGCAACGTTTTTACTTGCTTTTCAACGCATACAACACTCAGTAAATATGAGTGAGCTTGGAGCAATTGCACACAAAAAAGAACCCGACATGGCATACATAAATTACGAAAAGGCATTCGAATATCAGTACACATATATCAGTGGTTCTAGAGGCATTCCGTTGGAAAGGAGCCCATGCATGGGAATTAGAGCGAGATTCCTCAGCTTCTCAAAAAAAAAAAAAAGTAGGAAAATTCCTCCTGACACTCTGCAAAAGTGAAGTACCTTTCAGCTTGCCCTGTTTTCTTTTGCTTTCAAAGACCATTGACAGGAAGAAGGCGCGCCGATGAAAGGTGGTTCAAGGACTTTGCGATTAGCTCTGCTTCCACAGATGACGCCGGAAAAAAATAGAGACATATCCACGAAGTGAATGGTGATAAGTAGGTGAAGCAGTGGGATCGTTCGCTGTTACCGTTAATCACTCGTCACTTTGACCACTCACGCAAATTAATGAGTTGACAAAGCACTATACACTGTAAACACAATGTTCATTGATCATAAATCGCATGTTGTATAGCAAATTTCATTTGTGTTTAACTGTTACTGCTATGTGATATTGGATCTAGGCTGAAGTTTTTCAATCCTGTGTGCTGAGATTTGGGTACAGGTAAAAGAATCCCAGGTGGTCAAAATTTCCGGAGCCCTCCGGAAATTTTGACTACGGCGTCTCTCATAATCGTATGGTGGTTTCGGAGTAGGTAAGGATGGACTCTGCGCACTTTTCTCTGAGGGTTTCTGGTTGTTTGCAGTCGTCGTAGAGCATAGCGAAATATCATGTACTGCACAAGCGAGTCCTTATCCGGGATCATCATCGCCATCATCTTGGTCATCAACGTCTTCGTCATGGGGTATAGTGGTTTTTTTGCATGCGCTGTGCTGTATTGGCAGAAAAAGAATATGTGGTCTCGAACACACTTGTTCTTCAATGTAATCGAGGAACAACGGTAGACACGGCTCGAGCATATAAGGGGCTTCACTCCTGAGTAGGCGAACTCAGATAGCTGTGAAGCGTTGAAACTTGCGCAAGTTGGTAGGACATAACTGATTATACGAACAGCGCAACTTGAAGGTATCTACTTTTCTATCCTTTTTTCTTTGCTTCCGTAGTTACACTGTAACTACTTTCAAGTTGCACTGTTTGTATATTCAGTCAGAATGCTGTTATAGAAAAAACGCCGTTACTGCTGCAGCAGCTGCCATTGTGAAACTCTCAGGCCGCATGTATCCTTCACTCTAAATACTGTTACCTATAATGTGACATTTGGGCGTGAGTAACTTATGAAATAAAGGTTACAAAGGAGTTTATTTTCATGTTTTCGTTATTTTGCGGTGCCTAAAAGTTACAAATCCACATTTAGAGAAATGCATACGTTACCAGCGCGAAAAGCGCAGTGTAACCTGTCTGTAGTAACCTAAGAAAAATGCTGTAACTTATGTGTACACAGCCTCACCACGTCCCTCGCCAAAAAAGAAAAAAAGGGTAAAAGCATGGTGAAGGTATACCACAGCCGCCAGCGCGGGTTCTCCACCGCTTGGCGGTCGGCTGCATTCGGCGCCATGAAGTCTAGACCACGGGAAGGCGCCGCCACGACAGGCGCAGCGCATTTGCACCGCGATTACAGCATGCAGCGTGCAGCGCCAAATCGCCCGGGCAGCACGCGTGAGGCATGCCATTTTCTGGCGGCGCTTGCAAACTTTGTTCCTAATTCGCTTCCTTGGGATTGTGTGCGTTGCGGGAAACCGGTGATACCGCTGAGCATCAATGACATGTGGGGTGTGCTGCGTGGCAGCTGCCACGAAACTTCCTGTGATTGTCGGCGTTACGTCGTTTTTTGTTGACCGGACGACTCCACAGCAAACACCATTCGTTGCGACTACTGCAACCACTGCCCAGTGGCTCATGGCCGAATAACTGACTTGGGTAAGTGGCTTTTGTTTCAGATACACTTTGACGGCATGTGAGGTCTTCCTGATTTCAATACTTGCCTAATTAGGACCCTTTCTGAGCTGGTAAGAGCGGCCTCGTTTGTGGATTTTGTTGATAGAGTGCTTGTCTTAGCTGTATATATATATATATATATATAAATATATATATATATATATATATATATATATATATATATATATATATATATATATATATCGGTATGGGATGTGGCAAAACGGGAGCGTTGTCAACAAGGATAAATATATTTATTTCCCAACAGTTTCGGGAGGGGTCCTTTCTTCATCAGGGGATGAGTTATACTGACATGAACTTCCAAACTTCGTTGCTGCCGCGTCCCTCTCGCCTTGAAAGATGTTTGCGAAAGTGAGAGGGAACTAAAAAAAGGAAAAAAAAACAAAAAAGCGGGGAGAAAAAAGACGAAAAAGAAAAAGAAAAAAAGAAAGTAAAAAAGAGGAAGAACCACTGTCAACACTGAGAACGAAACCAAGTATTGAAGTATAGTCACTATTCATGCAGTTATGTTTTACTAACATACGCAGCCTTATACCCAAACGCGATCAGCTTTGCTCGTTCTTAGAAGATAGTAACCCTGACATTTTAGCAATAACAGAGACTTGGCTTCATTCTGATATACCCGATCACGAGCTTCCCCCCGATAACAGCGCCTACAACATATTTAGGCATGACCGCGATAAAAAAAGAGGCGGTGGCGTTCTACTAGCTATTAAAAAAACACTGTCATCCTTTTGCGTCAATATAGACTCCACTATTGAAATTGTATGGACTGCATGCATCACATCAGCAACAAAAATATTGATAGGTGTCTGCTATCGCCCTCCTGACTCGGATAACTCGTTTGTAGAAGAGCTGCGCAAAAGCGTTGATTCCGCAATTCAGCAATGCTCTCCTGATAATATATACTTACTTGGCGACTTTAATTTTCCCCAGATTGATTGGTCTCTCCTAACTTCTACCTGCCACGAAGCAATGGAATTCCTGAGTCTAACCCTAGATTATAACCTGTTTCAAGTTGTCAAGGAACCGGCTCGTGGTACAAACATTTTAGACTTAATTTCAACTAATGCTCATGAGACTGTTAGTTCTATTCTGCACGTAGATGGTTTCAGTGACCATAAGCTACTTCAAATAACACTTAGCCTCCCAACCCACGTATTACATAGCACTGTTAAAAAAATTCGGGACTATAACAGAGGTAATTACAAAGGTATAAATGATGAATTCGAAGTTTTTACGATCAGGTTTTACTTCCATCTTTCCCGTACCGATCAGTCAACGAAAACTGATTGATATATGGGGTTTAACGTCCCAAAACCACTATATGATTATGAGAGACGCCGTAGTGGAGGGCTCCGGAAATTCAGACCACCTGGGGTTCTTTAACGTGCACCCAAATCTGAGCACACGGGCCTACAACATTTCCGCCTCCATCGGAAATACAGCCGACGCAGCCGGGGTTTGAAAGTCAACGAAAACTGGATTCTCTTCAAAAACAAAATCATTACTTTGGTTGATAAATATATACCCCTAATTTCTCTCTCTAACGACAATAAAAATTTCTGGTTTAACAAAACGCTTAAGTCTCATAGATCAAGGAAGTAGCGGCTCTACAAAAAAATTGCAAAACGCACTTCGAGCCCTTCAGATTGGGAAAAGTACAAGGTTTCTTTGAAAGAGTACTGCTTTCATGTAAGCAAAGCGAAATCTAAATCTTTTACACACGATTTGCCTTCCATGGTAAATACTAATTCGAAAAAAAAATCTGGCTAGTAATTTCCGGTCGGCGATGGCGTAGTGGTTAGAGCATCCGCCTCGCATGCAAGAGGTCCGTGGTTCAAATCCCGGCGCCGCGCAGTTCCCAACCGAATTTGAAAAAAAAAAATCCGCGTGTTGATGGAACTGCATTAAGAGGCCTGGGGTGCGGCCTTACCGGTAACCACCACCGGGAACGCACTCCCTCACCAGAGAAGGATTGGCCACCCTGGTGCAGTATCTGGCCACTACCTCCCACATGCATACGTCAAATAACTCACGGCCCTCAGTCCCCAGCAGCTGCGAAGCAACTGACCACGGCGGCGGTCAGATCTGCAACGCAGCAGAGGGCGCTAAGAATCTCTGGATCCGGACAGGCCGCCATTGGAACCTGAACTTGGCAACGTTTAACGCTAGAACCTTATCTAGTGAGGGAAGTCTAGCTGTACTATTCGAGGAGCTAGAGGGTGTTAAATGGGATATAATAGGGCTCAGTGAGGTTAGGAGGACAGATGAGGCCTATACAGTGCTACAGGATGGGCACGTCCTTTGCTATCGGGGCTTGGCAGACAGAAGAGAACTGGGAGTGGGGTTCCTAATTCACAGAAACATAGCTGGCAACATAGAGGAATATTATAGCATTAATGAAAGGGTGGTGGGTATCGTAATTAAACTGAATAAAAGATACAAAATGAAGGTAGTACAGACTTACGCACCTTCATCCAGCCATGATGACGCTTCAGTTGAAAGCTTCTATGAAGACGTGGAATCGGCAATGAGTAAGGTAAAAACACAATATACTATAGTGATGGGCGACTTTAATGCAAAGATAGGAAAGAAGCAGGCTGGAGACCAGGCAGTAGGAGATTACGGCGTCGGTACTAGAAACGCCAGAGAAGAGCTACTAGTAGAATTCGCAGAACGCAATAATTTACGGATTGTGAATACCTTCTACCGAAAACGAGAAAACTGCAAGTGGACATGGAGGAGCCCTAATGGCGAAAATAAGAACGAAATAGACTTTATAAGGAGTGCCCACCCAGGCATCGTGCAGGATGTGGAAGTGCTTGGCAAGGTACGATGCAGTGACCATAGAATGGTGTGGTCTCGAATTCACCTAGACTTGAAGAAGGAACGACAGAAACTGATATGCAAGAAGCCAATCAATGAGCTAGCACTGAGAGGGAAAGTACAGGAATTCAGAGTGAGCAAACCAACCTTAGCGTAGATACAATGAATGATAATCTGACGAGTATCATTAAGGAGTGTGCAGTGGAAGTTGGAGGCAGGGTAGTTAGACAGGACACTGGAAAGCTTTCCCAGAAAACGAAGAACCTAATTAAGAAGCGTCCAATCATGAAAGTGTCAAGTACAACAGACAAAATAGATTTGGCAGAGCTTTCGAAGTTGATTAATAGACGTAAGGTATGCGATGTAAGAAGGTATAACATGGAGAGAATTGAACACGCTCTGAAAAACGGAGGAAGTGTCAAAGCATTGAAGAGGAAACTTGGGATAGGCAAAAGTCGGATGTATGCACTAAGGGACAAAGAAGGCAAAATAACTACCAATATGGATAGGATAGTTAAAATAGCGGAGGAATTTCACAGAGATCTGTACAGTAGCCGAGACAACCACGACCTTAATACTATAAGAACTAGCAGTAACCCAGATTACACCCCACCAGTAATGATAGAAGAAGTCAGAAAAGCTTTGGAGAGCATGCAAAGAGGCAAAGCTGCTGGTGAGGATCAGGTAACATAAGATCTGTTGAAAGATGGAGGACAGATTGTGTTAGAAAAACTAGCCACCCTGTTTACAAGGTGTCCCCTGACGGGAAGAGTACCAGAGTCTTGGAAGAACGCTAACATCATCTTAATACATAAGAAAGGAGATGACAAGGACTTCAAGAATTACAGGCCTATCAGCTTGCTCTCTGTAGTATACAAGCTATTTACAAAGGTAATTGCTAACAGAGTAAAGAAAACATTAGAATTCAATCAACCAAAGGAACAAGCAGGATTTCAAACAGGCTACTCAACAATTGACCACATTCATACTATCAATCAGGTATTCGAGAAATGCTCAGAGTATAACCAACCACTATACATAGCCTTCATAGATTACGAGAAGGCGTTTGAATCAGTAGAAATATCAGCCGTCATGCAGACACTGCGGAATCAGGGCGTAGATGAAGTATATATAAACATTCTGGAAGAAATCTACAGGGGATCAACTGCTACCATAGTGCTTCATAAAGAAAGCAACAGAATACCAATCAAGAAGGGTGTAAGGCAGGGGGACACAATCTCCCCAATGCTATTTACCGCGTGCTTACAGGAGGTTTTCAGAAGCCTAGAATGGGAACAATTAGGGATAAGAGTTAATGGAGAATACCTTAGTAACCTGCGCTTTGTCGATGACATTGCATTGCTAAGTAACTCAGGAGACTAATTGCAACTCATGATCAGAAAGGCGGGTCTTAAAATTATTCTGCAGAAAACGAAAGTAATGTACAACAACCTCGGAAAGGAGCAGCGCTTCCAGATAGGTAATAGTGCACTTGAAGTTGTAAAAGACTATGTCTACTTGGGCAGGTAATAACCGCAGAGCCGAACCATGAAATCGAAGTAACTAGAAGAATAAGAATGGGGTGGATCACATTCGGCAAGCACTCTCAAGTTATGACAGGTAGATTGCCACTATTCCTCAAGAGGAAGGTCTATAACAGCTGTATCTTGCCGGTACTTAGCTACGGAGCAGACACCTGGAGACTTACAAAGAGGGTTCAGCTTAAATTGAGGACGACGCAGCGAGCAATGGAAAGAAAAATGGTAGTTGTAACCTTAAGAGAAAAGAAGAGAGCAGAGTGGATTAGGGAACAAACGGGGGTTAAGGATATCATAGCTGAAATAAAAAAGAGCAAATGGACATGGGCCGGGCATGTAGCGCGTAGACAGGATAACCGCTGGTCATTAAGGGTAACTAACTGGATTCCCAGAGAAGGGAAGCGGGTTTGGGGGAGACAGAACAGAAGGTTAGGTGGGCAGATGAGATTAAGAAGTTTGCGGATATAAATTGGCAGCAGCAAGCACAGGACCGGGTTAACTGGCGGAACATGGGAGGGGCCTTTGTCCTGCAGTGGACGTAGTCAGGCTGATGATGATGATGGTGATGATGATGATGAATTTCCCCTCACAATGCTACCACATCTGTCAGTATACAAGATGCTAACCATATGTCTCTATCAGATGTAGATAGCGCTTCAGTGTTGAACTCACTTTTTTATCTGTGTTCACGTGTGAAGATCATTCCAGAGTGCCCGAAGTTCCCGAGTTTGATTATACATTCATGGAACCTATTGCCGTCAGCACTGAAGGGATTGCGAATCTTATTGGAAAACTTAAATTATCAACTTCTTCAGGCATTGATAACAATAATTCTAAGGTGCTCAAAAACACGTCATTATGCTCAAGTAAAATCCTGTACACATCTTCACGTAATCTTTATCAACAGGACAACTGCCGGCTGATTGGAAAATAGGTAAAGTAGTTCCCTTATTTAAAAGTGGCAATAGATACTCACCAGAAAATTATCGCACCATATCACTAACATGCATTTGCTGCAAGATGCTTGAGCATATCATTTCTTTGCACATTTATTGTCATTTGGAAACCAATAACTTCTTTTTTAGGAATCAGCATGAATTTAGGCGCGGTTTTTCTTGCGACACCCAATTACTGGAATTTACCACTATCTTCACTTCAATATGGATAATAATTTACAAACTGACTGCATAATCCTAGGTTTTTCTAAAGCATTCGACCGCGTACCTCATTCCCGTCTGATTTCAAAATTAACAGAACTTCGTTTAGATTCGCTGACCTTATCGTGGATCCGTAACTTTTTGTCTTTTCGAAAGCAGTTCACTCTGGTTAATACCTCTTCCTTTCCAATTTCCGATGTCACCTCCGGAGTGCGTCAGGGTAGCGTCTTGGGGCCACTACTTTTTATAATCTACATTAATGATCTTCCAACTAATATTTCTTCGTCAATACGGCTTTTTGCTGACGATTGCATTCTATACCGTTCTATAACTAGTACCGATGACCACCTTGCTCTTCAAAAAGACCTTAATCTCATTAACAACTGGTGTGGTGCATGGCAAATGACTTTAAATTTATCAAAATGTAATTTAATATCCTTTAGTCGAAAAAAATTAACTGTTGAATTTGATTACTTCATAAATATTTCCAACGTGTCACGGTCGTCTTCGTATAAGTACCTCGGCGTTCATTTCACTTCTAATCTTACTTGGGCGGCACATGTAACCTACATATCTGCAAACGCATCAAGAACACTGGGATACTTACGTCAAAACCTACGAAACGCGTCAAATAACGTCCGCAAACAAGCCTACTTAACCTTTGTTCGCCCACAGCTGGAATTTGCATCACCCATATGGTCTCCCTTCCAAGCCAATCTCATTAACCAGCTAGAAGCTGTGCAAAACAGGGCGGCACGGTTCATTTCACGTATTTACAGTCACCCCTCGAGCGTCACACAAATAAAACATGGCCTTTCATTACAGCATCTAGACATACGGTGCACAGTTGCCCCCCTGTCTTTGCTTCATAAATATATTCACGCGTCCAGGCCACCACCCTTCCCACTAACGGCACCATTGCACATATCTAAACGACTTCACAATCAGCGAAGCATCACACGCATCTTTGGAAAAACAAAATCATTCAATTCATCGGCTTTGCCTCGTGCCATAACACTCTGGAATGACCTACCTGACGTCATTGTCAATTTAACTAATCATAAAAATTTTCGCGAGCAATTAATGATACATCTATCTCAATAGCATTGTATAACTTCCTTGAATTCTGTTTTTGTTGTTTGTGCTTTTTTGCGGCTGGGAAATTCTTGTTGTTGTTGCTTGAAGCCCCTCTTTGTCATTTGTGCAACCACTGTTATTAGTTCCAATGTTATTACTTGCTTTGTATTTTTATTAGTTATTAGTTATTAGTTGCTCTGTAGTTGCTTTGCTTTGTAGTTGCTTTGTATTGTGGCAGAAGTATCACCCACTAGCATTCTTTCCTATGTACCCCCCTTACTCTATGCTCCGTAATAGAGCCTGTAAGGTATTTTTAAATAAATTAAATAAATAAACCTTCCGTGTACGTCCACATACGGTTCTTATCACGTGCTGTTCAGTTCTCGACGTGTGTCGGACCACCCAAGATTGTCGCCGTGGTGCCGGGAGGGTCCGTGACGGCGTGCGTAAAGAAAGGGATTTCCCCGTGATGGGTCGATCGGCGTGCGGCGTGCGTAAAGGAAGGGTTTCCCGTTAATGGGTCGGTCGGCTCTTTACCTTTAATCTTCGTCCGTTTCCCGTCAATGGTCATCAAGTGGTAGGTGAACGTAAACACTTTGTATGTGCATGTGGAAAAAAGAAAAAAGGAAGAAAAAAAAGAAAAACAAAAAACAAGAAAGGACAGTGTACACGTACGAGCCAGTCAGAAAAAAGCATGGTCTCCAGCTATCAATCTTTGTCACCAATTTCTTCCTGGCTTACTTTTCGGAGGCAGTTGAGTTTTCCGGGGTCCTCGTTGATGCCGGCTACTAATGTTCGAAATTTGAAAATAAAATATGCCTCACGCTGTTCGCGCTCGCGTCTGTTTGAGAAACCGGACTGCAAAAGAGTTACGCTGATATTTTCAAAACTGTGGTTTGGCAGGCGCAGATGTCTAGATAAAGGTAGCTTCGGCAGTGAAGTGGCGTGGTACCGGTGATTATCGAACCGCAGCCGAAATGGCGTGTCTGTTTGGCTGATATATTCTTGTCCGCAGATGTTGCAATGTAGCATGTATATTACGTTACTGGAGTCACAATTAAGGCTTTCAGTTATGCAGAATTTGAAATCCGAGAAGTTCGCTTTGGATTCACGTGTTGTGACCATCTGTGGGCATACCTTGCATCGAGCTCGATGCAGAGTTCCAGCGCAGCTGCGTCATGTTGTCATGTGCTATCTTTAAAAAGTAGTTTGATTATCCTTCTCCAAATAAATATCACCTTATCATGTGTGCTCGTGCACTGTAGTGATTACGTGCTTTCATGTAGTCATAAATGCGCAAGCTTCCAGTGCATGGCTGAGGCATCAGTATTTTAAAACAGAGTTCTAGAACTCTGTGCATGCTTTCTGTACTTTTAAAGTGAGTTCTGCGCCGTAAGCTATTGACGATAAGCTTGGGGCACGAGTAAATATACTTATTGTGTGGTGTCACAGAAGAGCGGGCCCTCATTTTTTGCCTGCTCACATATTACATCAAAAATCTTGAGTACCCGCCTGCTTTCTCACCAGCCCTTGTCCTGCTGCAAAAGATTGCCTTGCCGGACACACCCGTGCCTCGTGGACTGCTCACAAACCGCCTCAAGAATCTTCTTTTGCTCTTGGGAAAGAAGAATGTGTAGCCTTGTACTCCACTGATATTTTTGTTCGTCTTGTGTTTGTGCGCAATTTTGCTGGTTGGATATTATATTGTATACAGTCACATTGCAGCATAAATAAGAGTTGCCTTTTAGTCCTTGAGAAAGCACGAAGGACATTTTAATAAAGGACGTTTTGAAAGTAACCTACGTCTTTTCGATTACTGTATACCTTTGCAAAGGTTACATTCCGAAAGAAAAGGGCGTAACCTATATAAACAAGATTGATCCTATAGTTTTGTAACCATTAGAAATGTTACAAATGTAAAGGTTACACTTATGTAACTTATAGGTTATAGGTGCACAAAAATGTGAAAAAGTTCACCATTGCATAGGTTACCATATTTAGAGTATTCCAACGTGTACAGTCTGACCACGATAACGCTTACTTGAGCACAAGGGAAGAAGCCCAAGTCGCTTCAAAGTGTATGCCAGTTCTTCGGTTAGGTATTTAGGAAGTGGGCTAACTTTATTGAATCCATGTCCCTCTATCATTCATGCCCCTCTATCGCTTGCCACAGAATCCCGTTTTTAAAATCGCCGTAACAGGGATTTACTGTTGTGCTCTCGAGACCAGTTATGATTATACGTTATCCCCTTTTCAATTAATTTTCAAGCCTTTAGCAAGGAAATAGCGCGATTTCACACGTTGATCAATTGATGTCTGCGTCATAGTGTAGCTCCCCTGGTGGAGGAGTCATCGCGCTTTCATTAGTTACAATATAAAGTTACGATCCCTATCTTGATGCTTCATCTTTCAAAATGAAATGCTAATGTCATTGTAACCTCTATGTGAGAAGAGCATGAAGAAATTTAAAAAAATTATATTGTTGTTGCAGCCATTTAACTTATAAAATATAAGTTACTTGCCGTTGTAGCAAAATACCTCCCTATGTTGGTCAAGTACTCATGATAAACAACTTTCTAAGTTGCTGTCATATCCACCTTACTTTGAGGCCACGGGTCTAACTTATTCGCCTCTAAGAAGCTTCGCTAATAGCGGGAAAGATACAGCAGATGTTCAATGGTGACACGATGAAGTTTGTTATCACACAACAACTAACAAAATTAAACTTAAACTAGCGAAGCGATCAAAGAACCATTCCAAGGGGCAAGAACATTAGATTCCAAGACTCACAATAAAATTTGTCCGAATTTTCTTGTAATCTAGTGTAGTAATTTTTCCCCGCGTGATAATTTGCTGGCCGTAAAGTACAGCGAACGTCTCGTCACAATATTGCAACATACACGCTTAACCGTCAACAATTCACCAACAGGAGAAAATGTCGCCGCTAAATTCACAAAACAACGGGCAATAGCCGCTATACAGGGAATCCCGGCGCGGGGCCGCGTCGATGCCTTTGTATTGAAAGACAATACCAGCTCCGCACTTTTCTCTTCACTTTTCCCTCTCAAGAACCTCTATAGTGAGTGCGCATGGTGAGATGCATGAGCCCACTGTGAATCACAAAGGTCGCATCTTTCAGCCCCACTTCGACTTCATCCAAAGAGGGATGGCGTCAATTTTCCCAGTCTTTACAGAGCCTGTGGTGTATGCCGGGAAGGGAATTCAAATGCTAGGCATGGTCGAAGTTGCGCTTGGGCTGTGCTCTGTGTTTCATCAATTTAAGCTGGTTTTATGCTACGTGCTTTGACGGCGTGCGTGGTCTAATCGTGTTTTGTACGTGACTGGTGTGCAACTCCATGGTAATACAGCAAGCAAAGCCACCCGTAAAAGCACAACCCGCAAATGAGCCATGAGGCAGTTCAAAATCGTCTTAAACTGTCGCGCGGCTTAGCAGAATTCCGGAGCGTCCTCTCGAGGATGATCAGTAGGCAGACGCTCCCAATGTGGTTTATAGGTGTTCTCTGATGCTCCCTTGTTCGGCGGTGCTACCCTCAGTGTTAACGCGTTAGCAAGAAACTAACACAAACAGCTTTGTATGTTTTGTGCATCAGTAAACATACCGGACCGTCCCTGACACGAGAAATCTGATTCATTCATGCGAGACGCGATGTTTTCGTGAAAATACGTGGCAACTCACGCTTTTGACTATAGCCCGCTGAGTACACATATGAGCTTCGCGAAATTTTCTGCAGCCACGATGAATAGTTGAATGTTGTCGTCAGAACTTTGCGCTTGAACATCTTTTTGTTTTACGTGCGTAGAGCATTCGCCAGTGCTTTTGAAGTGCATGAATCCCGTAACAATCGTTTTACGCTAAAAGTAGCACACGCTCGCGATTTGCGCTTCCAAACCTTGGCCTATACGCTAAGTCGCTTGTCTTTTACGTTCTTTTATAGATGGTAGCACACTGCTTGCCGGGTATCGAAGCGAAATGATCTCCGCACCCCCAGATAAACGTGGTGAGTGACGCCGTGTTGGTGTTGAGCGTGGTGTTTGACGCGTTGTTGGTGCTATCGAAGACGTTCGGCGGAGAGTGATGTTCAAAGAAACCCTCTTGACTTCGAAGATTTTTCACTGGCCGTAGATGGTTGTCAACGGGCCGAGAGTCACTGCGACGATCAACGATCAGTGACTAGCTCACCAGTAGCGAGTTGCACTTCACGTCCCGTCGTGCGTTAATGTTTTGTTCGCGTTCGTAAGTCACTTTGATTGTATTTTTTGTATAATATCATTCAGCGAGCTCAAAATAAAAAACTTTCTTTGTGCATAGCATGTAGCCCAATTACAGCGGATATTAAAAAGCGCCGCGTGCCGCAACACGCTCGAGCTCAACCAGCGCAGCGAAATGGCTAGAACAATGAAATGTTCAGTTATACGACTACAGTCTACGCAAACCTCTGCTGCACTTGGCCAGTGACATCCGAAAAACGTTGTTGTTCCACGAATGTTTTACAATTCACGTTGCGAAAAGCGTACGCGTGTATTCCTGTCGATATCCCCGTTTCGATCACACTGATGAAACCTGCAACACCCGAGTGCAAGGAATCACTCACGCTTAGAGTCTGATAATGGCTGTGACGCAAGCGCTGCCTAATGGGAAGTTAAATGCTTGTGTCACGTTGAAGAAGCAGCTGCAAGATGCTTACAGTTCAAGTAATCACGACGGCTTAATACGTTTGCAAACCAACGCTACATTCGGTCCTGTGCAGTCGCGACGGCGTGCTACTCGCTAGTGGCCTGTCTGCGGCAAATCCGCAGGCAGGCTTTGCACAAATTATCCCGGAGTGCTGTTCAGTTCATACACGAACTCTGGTTCACATAGTTTTCTGTAACACGCTAAGAATTACACAAAGCAGTGTTCATACACGGTCGATCAGCTGAAACGACCACCCTTAATTTGCACGACGGCAAGAAATGAGGTTGCGAACGTTTAGCAGTTCCCATCATTTGGGAAAGTACTGTGGTCCATTATACATTCATTTGACGATAAAGAGTTCATCCGGCGAAAGCGGCACGGGGAGCACGTCCATGCATCCTATCTTTTCCTATGCGAGTTCACGGGTTTATCATCCTCCTGCCCCCCTCCCCTTCCTGTCGCACGCCTATATGTTCTGTCATCCAGCAACATCACGTACACGCGTGCCAAGCACATGCGATACCGAAACTACCACTGAGACGCGACCGTGTGAGCGAAGAGCAGTCATGTGAAAATAGAAATTTTGAACCACTGGGGCTCACCGTTCCTGTGGTAACACCAAGTTAGTCTTTTTTGTTCGCGTATGAAACAGAAACGGGCAAGCAGCATTCTATTACGTGTTGTTACGCATGACAGGTCCTTTTATGACAACTGGTTTGAATAATAGTGACTATTGCACCCAAAACTCTTGAAGATCATCCAGATTATTCCAAAGTCTTCCACTCGTGACGCGTATGGTGTCGTACACTTATCTTATTTCCTCGATGAGTAGAGCACTGCTGTTGGTAATACTGAATGTTTTAGACGTTCTCAACTATTGATCGTTCAATCTGACGTCAAGTGTTTTGACCTAAATATTCCTTTCAATTCCATTCTAGCCATGGACATGTATTCGTAAAACCCAAACACCACACACCTGTGGTGTTTTGGTTTGAGTGTTCGTTAGTCTACAAGTTAGATACGAGAATTGCCAAGCGACGCAATTACACCAGCAAAACGGTCAGGAAAGGATCCGGAATGGACTAGGAAAGCAAAGGTTGCTAAAGTCAACCATGTAAAGCGTTCTCAGGATTGATTGATTGATATGTGGGGTTTAACGTCCCAAAACCACTATATGATTATGAGAGACGCCGTAGTGGAGGGCTCCGGAAATTTACACCACCTGGGGTTCTTTAACGTGCACCCAAATCTGAGCACACGGGCCTACAACATTTCCGCCTCCATCGGAAATGCAGTCGCCGCAGCCGGGATTCGAACCCGCGCCCTGCGGGTCAGCAGCCGAGTACCTTAGCCACTAGACCACCGCGGCGGGGCAAAAGCGTTTTGAGGAGGATCTTGTTTAAAACTGCTGGACCGAGCATAGCTTGGCTCTAAGCAATGCGATGATACTTGCTCATGTAAGCAAACAAGAAATGGGGGGAGAGGGCGGGGCATTTCAAGAAAGGCGGTTCATTCGCCACAACGCATCGGCTTGCAACAGCAACCGTGGCTCTACTGAACGTGCAGTTTTAAGTGAGCTCCTTATTTGATTGATTTGTCAGGTTTAACGTCCCAAAACCACGATATGATTATGATGCCGTTATGGAAGGCTTCAAAAGTTTTGACTGCCTGGGGTTCCTTAACGTGCACTCAAATCTGAGCCCACGGGCCTACAACATTTCCGCTTCTATCTGAAATGCAGCCGCTGCAGCTGGGATTTGATACCGCGACCTGCGTGTCAGCAGCCGAGTACATTAGCCACATGACCACCACGGCGTGGCCGTGTGGTAGAAGCGTTCATTGCCAACGGGCGTCAGAATGTGGTTATAGTAATGGCTCCGTGGTTCAAAGACGGTACACCACCACAAAAGGCACACACTGCACTTATTCTCTTAAAGCCACGTAGTGGGTGCATAGCAAATTCGAAAAGGTTTCATGTACTAAGTGTATGAAGTACGCACTATAGCAATGTAAAAAAAATTACTCCTAGGACGGAGTAAAACGCTTGTCCCCTAGCGTCCCTCCTATTCGGAGCAATTTTTGCTCCGGCACGCTGGAGGCATTGCGCTCCCGGAGTACTTTTTAACAGATATTCCGCTCCGGCCGACAGGAGTGATTGCGGGGCGCCGCCGGTGTACTTTTTACTTGCATTTTCCTCCGGCTTGTCGTTGTAATTGCGTGTAACCTCCGGAGCATTCTTCGGCGATTTTTCACTCCGGCTATCCAGAGCTTTTGTGTGGTACCTCCGGAATATTTCACGAATGTACTTAGTCCGTCCGGACAGAACCTTAGTGAGATGTATCAGTCTTTTTTAAAGTGTTTGCTCCACTTTTTATTGTATGCTGATCGTTTCATGCATTGGTTAGATGATTGAAGTCTCAATTCTTAGCGAAGCACTTAGGAGTTACTTTGTTTTTTTTTCACGGAGCTCTAACAAATGAAATTGAAGAAAACACTTGAGTTTATATTTTTTGATTTATTCAAAAGAAGTTGCTATTTCTGGATGATTTTCCAGTATGCGAGAGGCACGGAAGCTGAGAACACTGAAGCCATGGACACTCAATAAATCCTATACAGTCTGTGAATCTATAAAAAAAAACAACCTCTAAAACAGAGCACACACACACACGCACACAGACAGGATGAGCTTTCAATATCAAGAAGCACATTAGATTTAATCCGGTGTGAGACAGCCATAACGTGATAAAAACACACTTCTATGACGCCAAAAAAGTTCAAAACTGGCCAAAGTTGCGATATATTTTTAAATTGACAACTCTACCTTTGCTGGCACATTCAAAAGCAATGTTTGACTAAAATATACCTATTTGCCTACTCTCATAGACGGCATCAAGAATGCCCCTGCCGATCATTTTCCAATTTTATCAAATTATATTGCTGATTATTACAGTCGCATTTGAGTGCGTGTTCATCGTCATACTTACAATTTGCATGATTGCTGCCTGTATTTAAGGAAAGTGTAGCTTAATACCCCTTCGAAAATGATTTTCGAGATTAGTTCGCATTGTTTTTTAATTTGCGCTGACTGCTCTGTTTTGATACTTGCCGCAGTGAACATTTTTCAAAGTAATTATTGTGTGGGCATGTATTTCTTCAAGACGAACAGCCCCAACTGCAAAATAAGGAAAAGTTAACTACAGCGCAACAAAATGAATAAGCAAAATAAAAAGCACAATTGCATACCGCTACCTAAGCCAACAGCATTCTCACAGAAATAAATGAAGGAAGACCAGTTTATTTAAATTAAAGGTCTGTGCGACCGTCCGGCGGCCACAGAAGGTGGTGTACGTGGCAGCGTCACGATATGCCAGTGTCTCATCTTTGAAGAAATTTTTTTTCCCCCTTTTGCTCACAGGCCAGCATCGTTGCATTTTCCAGGTCAACACTACGTCCCAGCCCTGTTCGCACTCTCGTCTTCCGAAAAAAAAATGCTGCAGTCACAGCCACGGCAGCATGACTGTAAAGAGGAAAAAAAAAGGCATCAGCAGGATAGTAATCTCTCCCAATATCAACACAAAAAAATGTGGCTAGTTTTCGAAAGGGTGCCTTCTACTTTCTCTTTCTTTCCCTACAATGTCCCCTGCGTCTTAGAATGCTGAGCTGGGCTGTCATATGGGTTACATTCACTACCCCCCTCCCCCCTTTCTACAGAAACATTGAGCTCCGCATGACTCTTCCTGCCAAGCAACATCCCTCCTCCCTTTTCTTTTGCATTCGTCGTCCCCAGTCTCGTCAGTTTCTTTCACTCCTCTTTTTCCCCCTGAAAGCACGTCCCCCGAAGGGTCCAGTGTACTTCGAGAATAATATCTCAGATAATACTTATCCATTAAAAATAACTTTTCACCAGAAGGAGTGCCTGTATGCGTTCTAAAATATGTACTAAAGACATTGAAGACAATGCCATACCTCAATTCACTACATTTATAAAGAATTAACACTGATTTCAGTTATTCAAGATTTAGTAGTTCAGCTTACATACTCTATCAAAATTTTACTCAGTGGTAGACCTCGACCGGGCATGTATTATTATGGAAAGCCGACACTTGTTACCGGTTATATGTACTAACAAGACCAAAATATTTTTAACCAGTGAGGTTTACCTCTAACAATTATTAACGTTTGATAAAATCAACCTAAAACTATAATATTTTTATTGTTGCGTAGTCAGGCCTCCAAATATTACAGTGACTTGGTTCAATTTCCAGAAGTTATTATGGCGTAAATGTAGCGCAAAACGAACGAGGACAAATAAGACAAGAAAAAAATGGCAGATTCCACGTACAGTGGAAATCGATGATATGCTAAGCACGAAGGAGAAAGGTTGATATGTTATTTTAAAATCAGCAAAACGTTACGAGGTGGAGGTAATTGATGCCGTGCATGACTTCCGTGTCATGATTATCATGTTTAGATGTGTCATTTACCTTCGTCATCTGTCATTTACCTTCGTCATTTACCTTCGTCATGTAGCGCTAGCGGAACAACCGCGAGCACGCTATGAGCGTGGTATGTTGTCATGTTCTTACGTGACACGCGTGTCAGGATTATTTTGTTTGCACCAGTTATATACTTTCATCATCCATTGACATCACTTCACACAAATTTGGTATATGTGCAGCTTGCAAAACGGCCGCGAGCCCATCATGAAGGGCCCAATATACTCCAATGTAGAGTTGACGCGCGTGCACGCTGGGCACAGCGACGCTACGTTAGCAGAACGCGAGCACTCAATAGTCTGACGTGAGGTGCGACCAGCGTCCGTCGGCGCGGCCTGACGTCAACTGGTGTGAAATGCGACATGATGCATTTCGCACCGATGCGTTACCCAGACAACACCGCGTCTCCCTCTTTTCGTGATGGAGGGGCGGCGGACGCGCATACGTCAAAGCAATGTTGCGTGGCGCGCGGGCGAGTGTATGGCAGAGAGAGAGAAACAACTTTATTTTGCGAGTATATAGGAGGACCGGCGCCTGGCATCGCAACGACGGCGTGACGCGTCGAAATGAGCGCCGGCAAGCAGGCGCCCTGCGACACGTCAAAATGTACTGGCGCTTCGACAGTGGTATGTAGTCATAACCTAACATGACACGCATCTCATGATTATAATGTTTGCACCAGTCACATACCTTCGTCATCCATTGACGTCACGTATTACCAAGTTTGGCATGTGTGGAGCTAGCAAAACAGCTGCGAGCGCATCATGAGTGTGGCATGTAGTCATGTTGTTACATGACACGCATGTCGTGATTATCATGTTTGTATGTGTCATTTACCTATGTCGTCGGTTCACGTCGCGTAATGCCGAGTTTGGTACATGTCAAGCAAGCGAAACGGCCACGAACGCATCGTGAGCGTAGCATGTAGTCATGTTGTTACATGACAGGCATCTCATGATTATCATGTTTGCACCAGTCACATACTTTCGTCATTCATTCACGTACCGTAATATTGTATTTGGTATATGTGACGCTAGCGAAGCGGCCGTGAGCGCATCCTGAGTTTGGCATGTAGTCATGTTGTTCCATGACACCCATATCATGATTTTAATGTTACGGTCTGTCACTTTTGTTCGCCATGAAATCGTGTCATACCAAAACAGTTTTGCAGCATGCCAGGTGAACGAAACCACTGCAAGTGTTGCTGGACCATGAAATGTAAATCTTGACATTCATGACATCTATGTCATGATTTTCATGCTGCGGCTAGTCAAATACGTTCTTCATACAGTCATGCTATGCCATACCAAGTTTGGTATCGATACTATTATCGAAACGGCCAGGAGAGCTACAAGTCGTAGGTCGCCGAAGTTCGTTAAGAAATGCTTTGCATTTAAAAAAACACGTACTAAAGAACGCATTATCAAAATTCCACTGACTTTTCACAGACGTCATTTGAAACTAGCCGATATTGATCACGTGTTTGTGCTATCAACCCAAAAATATCCAATCTAAGCCCTAGCTGACAAGAATATTAGAGGTAATTCAAGGAGAGCTCACTCGCCTTTTTTTCGCCGCACCAGCTGCCTCTGGGTCGCTCAACACTCGCAAGATTACAGTGTGTCGTTCGCTGCCAGGAACCGTCGTACAACTATACCGTTCGCACAACTCGCTTCTATAGAGGATAACCTTCGTTGCTGCTTGTAGTCACTTGTGATATCCAGAAGGTGCACATAATGATTTCCTGTTGTCGAACGCAGCAAAACGCTTCGCACAATCCTCACTGCCCCGGCTGGAACTGTGCCATGTTGATTTTTGGAGAACGACGGCCACCCGGTGGTGAGGCTGCCTACGTCACTCCTCCGACAGCCAGTGAAAGTCGCTGAGCGGTGCTCCGGAGCAATTGTGCAGCATTCGTCAGGGCGATTGCGGAGCAACCACCGGAGCATTATCAGGGAATTGGCCCCGTTTTCCTCCGGTTTCCTTCGTCGGTCACCCAGAGGAAAACGATAGGAAACGAATGTATATGCTTCGGCAAATTCAAGTTTCAGTGACGTCACTGGAACAAAGTGGAAGCTTCATCCCCCAATTTTTCCAAATTGGGTATATTTTTGTTTACAGTGTAGGAACAGGATGTCGCTATCGCGTTCAACTTCTAAAGGTTTTGCTTTAGGCCCTCTTATATTTTTATGCTACTGATTCTGTTTATTCTTACTTGTTGTCATTACTGTGACGAACAGCGGTGGTCGTGGTCAACTACAGTATCAAAATGGCTGTGTGATCTCATAACAGCTTCACGGTTATTCGTTCAGCCACCATTAACAGCGGCGCCAGGAGGCTGTCAACGCCATATAAAACAGTACAGAAGATGCGAGAGAAAAGGACGCACGTGCAGACCAACTCATATTACTTAATTTGGAGCGTGGTTGACATAATCATAGCAAGAAATTTTATCATTTGCATGGTGACGAGATGATAGTATCCTTGCTTGGCAGACACTGAGCGAGGTGTCGCGAAACGTCGTTGTTGTTCAAAGTTGAGCGCATCGGACCACCAGGGAGACGAATAAGTGTGGGTGAAACTCCACGGAGGCAATCGATGACAAGTCAACACGATGATTTCGGGGAGCACTCATTTGGGGTTTATTTAGCTAACACAACTTCAATTTACAAAATGCACTAGGTCACAAAGACAAAGCATAGAAAATGGTGGCATACCCCTCGGCCTGCATGGCTGGTTTCCGGTGGTGAGATCCGCTGTTGACCCCGACTCCGCTCACCTCAAAAAGAGCCCGAGTCGCTGCCTAAGTAGGGTTTTTTTAGCGTCCCCGGTGGCGCGGACCAACCAGGCAAGCCGAGGATAATCAAAACAACATGTGGTTGCCTGAAGCCTGTCTCGCGACAACACTGTGGCAGCTTCTGAAACGGGCGCGTTCTCCGAAACGGCCTTGACACGCTAACAACTGCTCAAATTTCGGTAGCCTTTGTCCCCGGAGGACCGAAGCGGCGGGTCGTTCGTTTGAAGCGTGGGGGCTCAGTGGTTAGAAGGAGAAAGGCACCTAATTCCTGCGGTCTGGTCCAAAGCACGGCGCGGTGCCTGCCTTGGCGCGAAGCGCACAATGACCGACCAGACGCGGTCCTTTCTGTTCACTCATTCTTCCTCAAGGCGCGCTCCCCGAGACAAGGTAAACGGTGCCGCTAACAAGGGCATCTGGCAAAGAACAAGCTCCAGCTGTAGCTGAAAAAGAACAAAGTTTTCCGCGCGACATTGTCCTCGCGACACCTCCCCCCTACGAAAAAGAGTGTCCCACTCGTTTTATCTGCAAAACACGACAAGAAAAAGACTAAATATACACAAAGGTTTTGCATTCAACAAGTGTGTGATTTGCTTATTTAAAGACACTTATGCATGTGTATAAAAGGTGAGAAGTTTTTAAAAAATTACATAAAAACAACAGATGAAAAAACAAAACAAAATCACTGGGCACAGAAATATATAGGTTCACTCTTCGGTACTGCAACACAACTCACTGTCCGTGTCGTAAGTGCTGACATTCTGTTGTGCGTTGTTACCACTTGAAAATGTCTTCCAGTCGGAGTAAAGTTTAGTGTCCGTGTCGTAGCCCTCGCACTGCTGTACTGGAACACTGGTCTGTGTCCCGCGCACACAATGTTGCAAACGGAGTTCTTGACCCACTCGCGAACCGCACTCGCGCACATCACCATTGGAGCCGCACTCGCGCACAACACTTTGATAGAATCCCTGTTCATCACTCGTTGCACTGTTCCCGCGCACAACACTTCGATGCAATCCGCGGTCATCTCTCCTTGCACTGCACTCGCGCACATCACCCCCTAGATCGCGCACCTCATGATTTTCATCAGACTCATCGTCCGCGTCGTCGGCATCGGAGCCCAATCGAACGTGGCAAGGCTTTAAACGCGCCACATTCACATCGTCACGTTTTTTCCCAGTTTGTTCTACCACCTCCCAGTTGTTCTCGGCTACCCGGCGCACAAGACGGAAAGGTCTGTGATATTTGCGAAGAAGCTTCGTCGTCTTCCCTTTCGCCCGGGAGGGAGTCCACAAGTACACCAAGTCGCCCTGATGATAAACAACACTTCATCGCCTAGCATCATAGCTGCTGACGCTTCTCCCGTTCATTTACTATTTTTCGAGCCTGCCGCAGCCTGCGAGCCACTTTCATTGCATCCAGGGTGTAGTCGAATCCGCGTTGCGCGCCCGACCCTACATGCACCGGTAGTGTCGGTTCATGTCCGTGAAGAAGAAAGAAGGGAGTGAATCCAGTCGTCTCGTGGGTGGAAGAATTGTATGCAAAAAGAACGTACGGTAGAAATTCATCCCAGTCGCGGTGATGTGAGGAAACGTACGTGCTGAGCATGTCAGTCAACGTGCGGTTAAAACGCTCGCACAAGCCGTTGGCCTGAGGGTGGTATGCTGTTGTGGTGGCATGCTCGCTACCCACGAGCCGTAATATTTCTTCGGTCAAGTTGGCGACAAAGTGCTGTCCACGATCACTTATTACTTTCTCCGGGGCACCATGACGTAGGACGATTTGTTCGACGAAAGCTCTTGCTGTTTCTGTGGCAGTAGCCGCTGGACACGCGACAGCCTCGACCCATTTCGTATGGTAGTCGGTAATCACGACGATGTAGCGGTTCCCTGCTTTGGATTTAGTGAAAGGCCCAATAAAGTTCATGCCCACCTGCTGAAAAGGTCGACCTGCAGGTGGGATCGGTTGGAGGAAACCGGCCGGCCTCCCCGGTGGTTGCTTTCGTGTCTGGCAGTCGGGGCAGGAGAGAACGTACTTGCTTACGTACGAGAACATCTTCGGCCAGAAATATCGGCAACGAACTTTCTCCCATGTGCGCTAGACACCTAAGTGGCCTGCCATGGTGTTGTCGTGGCAGTACCTTAAAATCTCAGATCTCAAGCACTTGGGTACAACGAGCGCCGCACGATCCTCCTGAAACCCTTTCGCCCTTCGATACAGTACACCGTCGATCAACCGAAAGCTCCGTGCCGTTCTTTTAATTCTCCTAACAACGGGCGCATCCGGGAGCTCGAGGTGCTGCAAAATATCTTTCATCCATGGGTCTGCCCTCTGCTTTTTTCCAACATCCACCTGATCTAGAACCAGCAACGGTAAGGGGTTTTCTTCGCTTACAGGTGCGGGATCATGAGGAAGGCGGGAAAGCGTGTCGGCATTTCCATTCTTGAAGCCCGGGCGGTGTCGCAACGTTATGTCGAATTCCTGAAGCAACAGGGACCATCGCATAAGACGACCGTTCGGATTTCTTACTTTCATTAGCCAAGCCAGGCTGGCTTGGTCAGTCACGACCGTGAGCTTAGCACCAAAGACGTATGGCCAAAACTGTCCGCAGGCGTACACAACAGCGAGACATTCTTTCTCAGTCGTACTGTAGTTCATCTCAGCCTTGTTAAGATGGCGGCTGGCATAGGCGATGACTCTTTCTTGAGTTCCAATTTTCTGTACAAGCACGGCGCCAATGCCGTAATCACAGGCATCAGTGTGCACCTTTATCGGCTTTCCCGGCTCAAACTGACGCAGAATCGGGGCTGTGATCAGCTTCTCTTTGAGGGATTGCATGGCCACTTCGCATGCCGCATCTCAGACGAAAGGGACATCCTTTGTGGTTAAGTTGGTCAGAGGTCGAGAAATACGAGAGAAATCTTTGATGAATCGCCGATAGTAGTTACAGGTCCCGAGAAAGCTCTGTACACCTTTCTTGTTTCGTGGCTTGAGGAATTTTTCGATCGCCGCTACTTTGTCCGGGTCCGGCCGGATGCTTTCACCTGTGAGAATGTGTCCAAGATATTTGATCTCCTGGCAGGCGAAGCTGCATTTCTCGGATTTCAGTCGTAAGTTGGCCGCGTCTAAAGCCGAAAACGCACTTTCCAAATCTTGCAAATGAGTTGCCATTGTCTTCGAGAAAATAACGATGTCGTCTAAGTAGGCCAAACAAACTCTCCAGAGAAGACCACTGAGGACTTTGTTAATCATTCTCTGGAATGTGGCAGGGGCGTTGCACAGGCCGAAAGGGACAACATTGAATTCGTACAGGCCGGGTCCACAGGCAAACGCGGTCTTTTGCTTATCTTCCTCCTTGATGCCCACTTGCCAGTAGCCTGATGTTAGATCAAGTGTGGTGAAGTATTTTGACCCCTGTAGCACGTCGAGAATGTCATCAATTCGTGGCATTGGGTGCACAACTTTTTTAGTGACCTCATTGACTCTGCGGAAATCGACGCAGAAACGCCAAGTCCCATTTGGCTCCTTCACGAGGATGACAGGTGACGACCAAGGACTGTGAGATTCTCTAATTATCCCATCGCGCAGCATTTCTTCTACTTGTTGCTCAATCTGATGTCTTTCAAAAGGGGAATGACGATATGGGTGCTGATGATTTGGTCGAGAATCGCCTATGTCGATCACATGTTCAGCGACATGAGTCTGCCGAATGGGGTTGTCACTGCTCGTAAATAGTTGGCGGTACTTCTCAATGAGCGACAACAACTCATCCTGTTCAGATGGCTGTAGGTGATCCCCCGTCTCTATGTCAAACTCTTGAGGCACTCGATAGTTCTCAGGGGCCGTGATTGCCAGCTGTGCGTCATGAATAGAGGAAGCCCATCCAAGCTTTGTTCCGCTGAGCAGGTTTACTGGCGACATGGTAGGATTAGCTATGCGAATGAGACCTCTCTCATGCACGATCCTCGTTATTGTGCGTGCATTCTGAAGTCCGTTTCTGAGCGTGTTGTTCGGTTCGACGAGGTGAATTCCGTCCCTTGCGACCTTTACTTCAATAGCGACTTCTGTGCGAGGTTCATTCGAATTTGCTCGTGGCACCGCACTGTAGGTACATATTATGTTCGGGGGCACTTGAGTCTATACGTAGCCGGAAAATTTTACCGTTTAGTTGCAGCTCTTTTTTGGAGAAATCAATGAGAAGCCGGGCTGCTCGACAAAAAGGAAGACCACCGAGTAGCTCGTACGGGCAATCCTTGACCACTAAAAACGTCTCGTGAACTTTGGTGGTGCCAAATTCAAGTTTTATTTCAGCTTCACCATTGAGGGTGAGCAAGCCTCCGCCAATTCCTCGGATGAATATGTCTTTTCTCGATTTGGGTGAAGCACATATTTTGTTGGCTAATTCTTCTTAGATGACATTTACGGACGAGCCGGTGTCAATTCCAAGTTTTGTTTCTGTACCGTTGGCTTGTGTGGGGACTGTGAGAAGCTGACCTTCCGACAATGTGCCGATGGAGCGGCCGGGCTGGCCCCCTAGGCCCGGCCGTTCTCGTTTCCCGAAGGATTAGGCTGCACATTTTGATTGTCTAGGAGCTCCGCCTGATCGTTCCTGCCATCTCGGAACCGCTGCCAGCACTGTTTTACTAAGTGACCTATGCGGCGGCAAATCTGGCATCAGGGGACGCCCGTCGTTGGCATGGGAAGTTCTCTGAGGCCAAGGCTTTGGGGGGCGACGCACCTCGTCTTCAATGCTTTTTAGCCGGTCAGACAGCAAGGCGATCGAGTCCGCAATCACTTTCAGGTCTCTTTCGCGGTCGGCAGCCTCCCGTGGGCAACGCAATTCGGCCGCGGCTCAGGTGGCGACACACGTAGGAGGAGAGTGACCTGTCGCTGCGGCGAGTGCGAACCCTACGGGATGCGCGATGTTTTGCATCCACGACTGCAATCCGGTAGAATACTGGATGCCAATTGGTTGTGGCGCCAACGCACGGCTCATCAAAGCTGCCATATTTATGCGTTGCGAAATTTTGAGGACTGCAGTGCAGCTCTCCGGGTTTGCGATTATCATCTTCTCCAGAATACGTGGATGCAAACGGCGCATAAGGTGCCGCAACCGATCATCTTGCGTCATGTACGGGTTCGCTCTTGCACACAGCTGTACGACGTCATAGTAGTACTGCTCGGGGGTTTCGGACGGCTATTGGGTGTGGTTTCGTAGCCGCAAATGGGCGATCTCGACTGAGTGGCGACTCGTAAAGGACGTTTTTAGTAGCGTCGCCCATTCTTCCCATGTATTAGGGGCACCGGTTAGAATTTGAGTAGTGTGCCACTTTTTCGCATCTCCGTCTCAACCCAGTTATAGAAATTTCACCTTCGTGGCTTGGTCCCAATTGTTAAGCGACGCTACACGTTCGTAGCAAAGTAGCCACTTGGAAATAGATTCCTCCGGCGCGCCTCTAAAGACTGGTGGTCCGACGAATGGTTTAGCTTGGGGGGTAGACATAGCAGAGAAGGTAGGGGGTTCCATCATAGTAGAGCAGTCAGAGGTAGGTTCCTGATATTTGTTGTTGACTCGGGGCATAATTTCAGAGCGGGACTATCGTTACCGAGCAACCTCTACACTCTAAGCCAAAAGGGAGCAACAGAAGTATAGGGGTTGCTCCTTTCAGGGAGCAATTGCATTACCACTCCCATTACTCCCCTAAAAGGAGTAACTGCAGAGGGACGAACCGTCGCTCTCCTTTCCGTTCCTCCTTCGGGGGATGAACAGTTACTCCCACCAGTTGCTCCCTGCGGACCAACCATTACTCCCACCAGTTGCTCTTCTAGGAGCAACAGTTACTCTTTACCGTTCCTCCCACGTGTTCGCAGTTACTCTCTGAAAACCAACTGCACCTGCTTCCAGTTACTCTTTTGGGAAATGACTATTTATCTCGAGTATGCTTGTCACATGCTTAACACATGGCGAGAGCTCCTTGGAAGAGCACTGCTTGGGTGCTTCTAACACAAAGAGTGGCCAATATTAAAAGGAAAATGAATGCTTTATTGTTCTTTTTATGAGGCGATGTGGGAGCACACGTAAAAGTAGACTTCGCCACACCACAGCCAGCACTAAACAAGCACCATAATACATCAAAGGTTTTCTGCGTCATCCGTGGAAAAACAATCTTGAACTTCTAGCATAGAGCAGTCTGTGTCATCATTGGTGAGAGAAGGGCAACTTTCCCAATGCTGAAGGACTGAAGTTTCGCAGCTGGTGTTTCCATTAGGCTAGCGCAGCGGAATGTCACCACAGGCATATGTGAAGCATTTCATTGCTGCTGCAAGAAAAAAAAAATAGATGTGTGGGGTTAAACATGCCAGAATAAATACATAACAATGAGCCACACACACTGCAGCAGCGCTTACATTCTAGGATGTCTACTGCAAAACGAAATGTGAAAAAAAGGAAGGTTCGGCCAAACGTTACTTGGCAAGCCATATAAATGCTGATGTGGTAGACGCTTTTCACATGATTTCTCAGACAGCAATATTCTGGAAGAAAATGTGCAGCACCTCAACAAAGCATATTTGTGGCAGTTCAAGATACCCTTAGGTTAAGTTAACTTGTTTTCTATACACAGCTGAGTGACATTTCTATGAGTCCAGTCACCAATGGGCATTCTAAGTGAGATCATGTGTGTGGCAAATAACATGTACGGTCTGCTCATGTTAAAATACTTATTTAGCTCGTGCACATAGTTGCTCTCCATTCTACTGTTCTATCATACGCTGCTGCGTCTTGAATTGTGCTATACTTGTAGGCACAAGCCAAGCATGCAAAACCTGCTTGAAAGCAACTATTTGCAGAGGCTACATGATAATCTTCAGTATATTTCTTTATACCTGATGCAAACGGCTGGACAAAACTATAGACAAATAAATGTAGACTGTGCTACCTTCAAAAAATGCTTTAAATTTAGTAAACTAGGGTGCATTTGTTTACTCGGTTGACGAGTCACAGCCACGAGATATCTGAACGAAGCAATATATCTTAAGGCATGCACAGATATTCTGATTCTTTGTTTGACAGTGTCACAGATATCTTGCCAATACATATATATCTCAGAGCAACAAGATGTGAAGCTTTTATTAGTTCAATGTCTTGTTGGTTCACAGCCAAACAGGTTACTGCTCTGTTAGACAAATTGGAATAAGCGCACCGTGGTTTCCAAAAAAAAGCATTATTAGAAGTTAGCTCCCGGTGTGAATGTCTGCCTATTTATTTTGTACTGCCTTCTACATGTACCACAAAGACATTTTTGAGGACGTGCTACCAGTCTAGCCAAGATCGCATACTTGGTCAATGTGATGGAAATACAAACATTAGAAACACTGCCACCTCTAGTAAGAGCATAACAATTCAGGATCTTAGAACAGCAAGGAGGTGCACAAGAAAGTTAAGCCCACTCTTGCAGAACTTTGAATGCGAATTTTTCAGAGTGGGGGAGGTCAACATGCTGTGGCACTTTTAAACCCATGAAACATCTGCAGAAAACAGGGTAAAGGCAAGTCAAGAAACACTGTTATGAAGGTCTGCGTATGGACAGCTTTGTTAATCTAGGCCCAAGTGTTGTGCTTTGTGCAAGCCAAAATCCATGTAAGTAGGGAAAGCGTACTTTTAGGAGCATCAGCGTAAACAAATCTTGGCAGTTGGCTTTCTAGTACAAACAGCAATCCCTGCAATGAAAACAAACATTTTATCTTAATGGTAACAGTGTGAGCACACACACGGGCCAGCGGAGCCATGTCAAATTGTCAGTGCCAGTGTAACCATGTGGCATGATAAACTATTCTCTGGCCAACACATGCACAGTTTGCCCCTAAAAAGCGATGCTTTCATATACGTTGTACAAAAAGTCTGCACTTACTAAAATTTACTTGCTTTCTGTACTTTAGCATCGTTGGGAGCATCTTTATCTGCAGTATAACGAAATTTTTGTCATATACCTAAATAAAAGTAGTAAAAGACATGCATCAAATATTGTTTCATTTGGTAGCAGTGAAGTCAGGTTAAGAACAGTCAAGTGGGAATCAGCCTAATTAT
Source organism: Rhipicephalus microplus (assembly GCF_043290135.1). Classification (NCBI taxonomy): domain Eukaryota; kingdom Metazoa; phylum Arthropoda; class Arachnida; order Ixodida; family Ixodidae; genus Rhipicephalus; species Rhipicephalus microplus. Next base: position 488,510,988 of record NC_134710.1, on the reverse strand, counting down.
GTGCATGCGGCAAATCTCAAACGGCGTTATTGAGGTTGTCGAAATTTTCGTCGATTGGTATTAACATCGATATGCGACTTCAACGGCATGCCAAGTTTTCACAGCGCATAAAGATTTCATGATGCAGAATAATGACAACGCTAACGAGAACATACAGCATTTATGATTGTCTTTCACAATATTCAGTTCTGCGAAGGTTTTGCATGACTAAAGAAATCTGAAAGATTTGGGTCATTCCTCCTCCAATTGTTCTGTTCATATGTAAATTGCTCGCTTGATGGTGCGCTTTTAAAATAGTACGTTCAGCGCAGAGGTGAAGTAAGTGACGCAGTGATGTGGGCAGATTTTTTTTTTTAGGCGTGCGGGGAGGGGGGGGGGGGTCTGTTTATCTGAATTGGAGGCCGGGCAAGCGGATATGGTCGTCATTATGGGCTCCCTACGCCCGGCCTAAAAATATTCTGTGCGCAACCGCCTAGCTACGCCAGTGAAGTGATGCGACAATGATTTGTTCACTTACTGATTTACATACACTTTACAGCTCTAAAAAATGCGGCCCAAGGCCCCAACACTCAGCCGTTAACGTTACATAAAGCTAATGGTAGAAAATTGCCAGTATGAAGGCAGCTACAACCCTGCCCCAATGTTTTTTCAAGCGATGTAGTGTTGCGGAAATGAACTTTTAACTGCAAAAGTACACTGGCACTGCAGTGGTGACAGGGGTAGCAAGAGGGTATGCAGGCGGTAATAATAGAGGTAATTTAGTCCGATACGGCTAGCAATGGATACGGTAAATAAGAAAGAGTAAATCATTTCTCTTTTAATAGCGCAACCACTCAACATTGTATTGTAAGAGCATTAAATGTTGCTGAATATGCCACTCACCTGCACGCTGATGCATGCACAGTCCTTTGTCTGACGAGCGAACAGGCTTGCAGATAGCTGAAGACGTGTTTACGATGTGTTTGTTCCACCCAGCAGCAAAATCCACTACAACTTCGCGCTCCATAAAGATAAATATACACTAACTTTCATCACGAATAAGTAGAAACGTAAATCTGCGACCCACACACATGATCAAAACATAGCTCACAAGCTCGCATGTCCATGTGCTCGCCGACCACAGACCATATGGATATGAGTAGTGCGAACGCGAACCTAGTTGCGCCGAAAAAAAAAAAAAAAAAACGTCGAGCAGTGGCAGCACAGGCGTCAGCGCTATGCTTTCAGTGTGTTTTCCTAATACACTTATAAAAAAACTAAGGTACACTAAAACTCATATTTAAATATAAAAAATTGAGTGTAATTTTTATTAAGTGCTAGTAAACATAAACACTGAATAAAAATTACTTTGTAAATTACATCGCTTACTACACTAGCGCCACACTGGTCGTGCGGGCGCAGATGGCGCAGATTTGTGTACGGCTGAAGAAAAGCGCGTCTGGGTCCGCTTTTTTTTTTTCTTCTCCGAAATATCTAGGAGGGGGGGGGGGGGGCTCCTTATGCACGTGTTTCGGTGCTTGATCGACTTTAACGCCCTTCCTTCGCGGACGAACGGCGTGTCTAGGCTTTTTTTTATCGTTGTTTTGCACGTGTTTTGGCGTTCGGTCCGCTTTGACGTGCCAACTCTCCATTCTGCTGCTGCATGTGTTAGGTACTTGCCGTAGCTGTATTCTCAGGCCTTCTGTGTTCAGCCAATGCTGCTATCTTATTATCTGCGGATGCTAAAATAAATCCCAGTTTTGGTTTGGTGAAGTTTGGCACACAGAACAAACAATAATCTGGCCCATGAATATCAATGCGGGCGGCATGCATATTTGTGTGCGGTGTCCTGCCGGGGAGTAACCGTTGCGTGACGAGAGCATGTACAGCGGTTCCTCCTTCCGTTGCTGCCTTACAAACTTAGATTAATATAGTTGCTCACCCATTCTGGAACGAGTCGGCCATCTTGTTCCACTTAGTCTTTTCGGAGAGTAACAGTCGGTCTGAAGGAGTAAAAACAGCCGTTGCTCCCATTTCGGCCGTTTTTGGCTTAGAGTGTACCACTTTGTAGCGAAACGTCGGGGTTGTTCAAAGTTAGGCGCATTGGACGACCAGGGAGACGAATAAGTGTGGGTGAAACTCTGCGGAGGCAATCGATGAGAAGTCAACACGATGATTTCGGGGAGCACTCATTGGGGGTTTATTTAGCTAACACAACTTCAATTTACAAAATGCACTAGGTCACAAAGACAAAACTTAGAAAATGGTGGCATACCCCTCGGCCTGCATGGCTGGTCTCCGGTGGTGAGATCCGCTGTTGACCCCGACTCCGCTCACCTCAAAAAGAGCCCGAGTCGCTGCCTAAATAGGGTTTTTTTAGCGTCCCCGGTGGCGCGGACCAACCAGGCAAGCCGAGGATAATCAAAACAACATGTGGTTGCCTGAAGCCTGTCTCGCGACAATACTGTGGCAGCTTCTGAAACGGGCGCGTTCTCCGAAACGGCCTTGACACGCTAACGACTGCTCAAATTTCGGTGGCCTTTGTCCCCGGAGGACCGAAGCGGCGGCTCGTTCGTTTGAAGCGTGGTGGCTCAGTGGTTAGAAGGAGAAAGGCACCTAATTTCTGCGGTCTGGTCCAAAGCACGGCGCGGTGCCTGCCTTGGCGCGAAGCGCACAGTGACCAACCAGACGCAGCCCTTTCTGTTCATTCATTCTTCCTCAAGGCGCGCTCCCCGAGACAAGGTAAACGGCGCAGCTAACAAGGGCATCTGACAAAGAACAAGCTCCAGCTGTAGCTGAAAAAGAACAAAGTTTTCCGCGGGACATTGTCCTCGCGACAGTGGGTTGAAACTGCGAGCATCTGCTATGATGCTCTTTTCCCTCACGAAACCCGCCAACAAATGTTACACTCGATAACGCAACAAAAGCGTCTGAACTTTGGAAAGGATGAAAAGACAAAGAAGGCGTGGTGTTGTGTTACTCAGAAATGACATTGATGAATTCATACGTGGTTTGCACGTGCACATTCTGAATTATCAATAGAAGTACTAGCAACGTTCCTTTTAATGGTGCCCTCTGTTACACGAGGACTAAAGCACCGCAATACGCCGTAATCCTTTAATATTCCAGGGATTTACCTTACCTTATCTTGCCTAGCTGAGACTGGAATGAGGCTTGGAAACGTGGATTGGGCCACCACGATTGACATGGTAACCATCACAGTTGGAACAGGATGCAGCCAACAGGATGGCCCTGCTTTCATGTCGTGCGTCAACAGACTGTATGCAACAAATGCTACTGCCAGCAAGTTCAAGGGGCTGCATTCAGCGCCAGAGTAGAATGGTCATTTTGCCCCGAGCAAGGAGCGGTTGATAATTTACCACCGCTCACGTTTGTGTAGCGAGTGGAAAAGGCTTCGGATCGCTGCTCACAAATAAAATGGTTCTCGAAAGCGGCTTCTCAGTGCCATTTATCGGTGCCTGCTGGCTCGGGCTCACTCTCGGAAAGCGAAGTTAAATTAGGAGCATCGCTGAATGGTGGCGCCGCCGAGGCAAACATCCGCTGAGTGCAGCCCGACAGATTTCCGCTGCCCGTCTTTTTGAGTAGCTCAATCGGCAGCGTCGTCAGCAGGCGCGAATCCAGACAGGCATCCCTAAAGCCGCCCGCTATATCGGTCTCGGCGAGGAGGCCTCGGTCGGCAGCCCATAGAGCCGACATCGAAGGCAAAGCAAACATGGGGTGCTCATCGCACGCACCACGACGGCTTTCCTCCTGAGAAAACATTAAGCGAGCGGGATCCGCCGTTACGCCCTGCCGGTGGCAGGCTCACGAGAGTGCGGGCTCCGAGTAAACCGCCACCGTTTCCAGAAGGGTGCAACAAATCGAAGCATGCTTCCTCCCCCCCCCCCCCCCCCCGGAGGGTTAAAGATGGCGGCGGCACACCATTCTCGTGGGACGAGCGGCCAATCGCCCGAAGCCACGCCTCTCCCTCGGGATGTTTCCATGGCAACAGCCGGAAAGCAGTGCGAGAGAGTACCGCCGTAGTCCCGCGGGATCTATCGAGCTAGCGAGAGGGCACTGGACGCAATCTCGGCCCGACGATAAGCGGTGGGGTGCGTGGCTTGTTTTACTTACATGAAATGATCGCGTTGTTGTGCTCACCAAAGAAAAATCTGGGGAAGCGGAGGCTGCAGGCAGTGCGACGCAAAAACGAATTGCTTTCTCAGGCTCATCCCGCACGCATCATCTGCCACAGATCGTTCCGGACACTGTGTGGGGAGACTTCGTGTCGTGGTTCCGAGTGGCGCGTGTGGACACGGCGATGTTCACGACCCGGCCGCCGTCTGTCGATACCAGAACGCGGCAGTCCCTTTCCACTCGCTTCGAGCGAGCGGCCATATTGGGCCCGAGTTTATTACGCTCGCCTGGCGGCCACAAGTGGTCTCTCTTTGCTGTTTATTCAGCGGAATGGCCAACAGCCTTGAGTGCGCCGGTGTTCGAAGCGACCGCTCTCCCAAGTGACAGCTTTCACTTAACTGTGCACTGCGTTCGTAATTCTTTGCCACGGTGCGGATCATGCGCTCAGGGACGGCCTCTCGCCGCCGGTCGTCGTTCCAGCCCCTCACGCTTTCTTCCCCACTCTCTTCGGCAGCAATAATCGGAAAAGGGGGCACAGGGTCTCATGTCGTTGGCTGGCGGCGTGCTTTTTCTTTTGCCGGGCGACGTCGTAAAATATCGGTTGGTGTCCGGGAGCGGGGGTCCCGGCTCTACGGTTGATATAATTGACTCCGAAAAGAGCGTGTTCTCTCCCGGCAGGCATCCGAAATGGGAGCCGGACAATTATCGTCGACTGCGGCCGCAAGCGCGGGACAGCCGCTCGGCGAGAACTCGAATGGTCAGCTCGCTGCTGTGACTTTTTATTATTTTCCTCGCCCTTTTGGCCGCTTCGGTTTACAGCGAGAGAAGAAAAAAAGGAAGACAGGGGGGTGAAGTGTTGCGGGGCCACTCGTTAACTGCCGGACGGGTGCGCGCGCGTCGTCATTCGGCGTGTTTTCTCTCTTTCTTTTCTGCTTCTCTTTCAAGCTCTCAGTTTATTTAGTCTTTCACTGCGAAGGTCGCTGACGCTATCGTGCTTACTAACCGCGATGGTAATTTATCTGTAGTGAAAAAAAAAAGTCGGGAGCGAGGAAAACCACGTTAGTTTGCGCAGCCGCATCTAGATTTCAATCGCCGCGATGCGATGAGAGGCTAATCGGAGACGAACAAACAAGTCCCATACGACTCCCCCGAAGCGCACAGGGCTGCGCGGCGGTCGTCAAATATGTCAAGTCTCGTGTTTCTGATGATTTCCCAGTCGCTTGGCGACGCTCGCCGTGCATGTGTCTGCGATCGGCCGCTTCGTGGTCTCACACAATGTCGCCGGCCTCCCGGATCGAGCCATCTCTGGTTCGCGGCCGCCCAGATATGCGCCAGCAAATGTCCTGCTGTGAGCGTGCGTCGGGTAACGAAGGAAAGGACGACTCGGAACAGTGCCGGATAACTTGTCGAATATGCGCTCTAATCTCGGAGCTTCGTGGGCGTGTCATGGGTGGTGCTAGAGTGTCGTGCGGCCGCCGCAGCTCTTGCCGCGCGTTACGTGCGTGGAATCGGCGATGAGAAACTAGCGTTTATCGCGTGCTCTCGCGCTCCACGCATACGAGCAGATATATATATATATATATATATATATATATATATATATATATATATATATATATATATATATATATATATATATATATATATATATATAATTCTTGATCTTTGTTGGTTTGGCATCCACGCGGGGAGATATATGGGAAGGTTGCAGTGGCTGCTCGCTTGCCTTTCTAGACTCGCGTTTATCTACGCCGCAGTAATGGCCCAATCAGGTCTGCGTCCCGGACCGACGTGCACACGATGGCACATTCGAGAGAAGTCCCTGCTAAGATATTACCTTTTTTTTTATTTTACTTTGGGTGGCGCCGCCGTATAGAGTGCACATGCGCATCGACTACGAACTGCTACGTTAGTACTATAAAGGAGATTTATTACCAACTTCTGGACGAACCTGTACTTTTATTTTTCTGATTGACGCTTCGAAGCAGATATTGTGCATTCTAAACTGTGTTCACTGACACGTCTCAATGACTGGCTCCAACGTTATCGTTATAACACAAACAAGTTTCGAAACGACTCATTGCTATGAACGTCTACTGCGCATCCCTCTCCAATTTTCAGCTAACTCTGTTCCCTTCTGTTGCATCACGACAACCGTTATATCGCTGCTCACTTCCACGCTAAATAGAAACATCTAACTAGACGTGCGTAAAAATGCCGGTGCATCTGTGACAAAGAAACGGCTTTACCGTTGTCACGCACCATTAACCTACAAATGACGACTCATCACAATAGCGGCATCTGATTTTGTTTTTTGTTTTGTTGTATCTGTGCCAAAAAGAAAATTCTGGTGCGGGCTACGGTTAAATAAACTTGATCACCATGTACCAAAAAAATAAAAGCTAGATTTAATAAGAAAAAAAAGAAGTAGGTGGGAGACGAAACGCTCTATTCTTTTCTTTTTTTTTCTGGTGCCAAGTATTTCCCGTCAATAGCTAAAGAGGGTTGCGTGACTAAACGTCCAGTGTGATATCAGTGGCACGTGCTCTCAGCCCTGGCTGAAGCGATGCTGGCAAAATGACCAGAACAACACCTCCATTAAAACTGTGGAGCGACACGGCGCAGGGCCGCCAGTTATGTTGAAAAATATACATGCAAGACGAGGCATCGTAGTGGCACGGCACCAGTGTCACGTCGTTCATGACGTTTCTTCTCGCATTAAGTGAGCTGTTAAGAATCGAATAGACACCCCTTTCTGTTGTTTTGGGTTTCGTGGCGATACGTTTTTGTGGCTGAAAACGTACTTGGCTGTATGCCAACCACTAAAAGAGGACGGATATGGGCGAAATGAAATAGATCGATTTGTTTACATAATATGCCCCCAGACTTCATCAGGTGTGCAGCTCATCGAGGTAAAGAGTACCCTGTGCGATTGAAATGAAGAAAAAGAGAAAGCACTGAATAGAGTGAACCGTCTTTTTTACCATATCTGTTCTCCGAATTTCCCATATTTGCTCCACAGAGCGGTCTTTGCTATTATGTAGTTTAATTCGCTGTGGAAACGTACGGAAAACCATGCCAACACCGTATAGCACCTTTGCCGTGACTTCCGTCGTCATCGATAGTCGATGTTGACGATCGAAGCGAGGGGCGCGAATTAAGATATTTGCAGACTAGGCGGTTGGTCTGTGTTCTCGTGTGGTAGGGTATTAATGGCTGCGCCTACTGCTCTGAAAGAATCGAAGAGAACTGCATGTTTGCCAAAAGTCGCCGCGATGGAATAAATGAAGAGCAAAAGAGGAACGCTTTAACGCATTGCTTCCTTTTGTTTACCGCTGTCTTTTGCAGAGAAGAAAACAGGTAGCGTGGCCTTGTTAGTATTTTGTAGCAACGACAACCTTTTTTTCAAACTGGTTCACTATATGCGCTGAAGTAGTTGGACTTCAAATGTTCCCGCTTTAATGAAGTTCTCTAGAACAGAACTGAATGCTGAATGCCACAGACGGCAATCTTCGAATAACTACCGAAAGCTCACCTCTCTTATTCTCTTGAAACATCGTAATTAGTTTGGTATTTGAGTGTAAATGTTAGGCAGTTGTTTACTCCGGCAGCCACACCGAATGCTATAACGTCATACTCCAAAGCTCGCTTATACATGGGTGTCAGCTGGCTTTTGTTAGGGGATTTTGTTTTGCGAGGTGCAGGGGGCGGCCAATTGCATGGAGGAAGGTAGCGCTTGCGAGGCTTGAGAGAGGGGGTCACGTGTCCCCTCCCCCTTCTGGTGCCCATGCATGCGCCTACGTTGTTTCCCACCCTGCAGAAATGAGCACAATATACGCAATGACATACCGGGGCTCCACCAGCCGCCAGCTTTAGAGTTACGGGTAAAGCTGCATGACCTGCGTTATTTTGCACGCACTCTTGTGCGCCCATCACAGCGACGGGACGTTCTGGATTTGCACGTCTTCGCGCCATTCTCTGGAATCTTGCTCGGTTATCTCGCTTTTCGATACCAATATTTCTTATTTGTTCCACCTTTAGTGTATTTTGTACGCTGCATGGGACGTCAATTCCTCCGCCACAGTCTTGTGCCAATTCGAAACACAATTATCTAAGTATGCAAGAAAAAAAAGTCACAGTTTTGCAACAAGGGCGAAGCGAAGAATGCCAAAGCAACCCAGTATAATATACGATCAACGCGAGGAAACTCGATATTTGCGAAGCGTAGCTTAAGCGCCAGGGGCGCATCAGAAAAACACGCATGCGAACTGTAACCGTGACAGCTTGAGAGTCGCTCCGCTCTGCTCGAAAACAAAGAAGGACGCACGAAAAGAACGCACAGGTATACACAGGACGAGTGCAAACTAACGAATGTCACAGTTGTCGCTTCCTAATGTTTCATAAGTGCTCTGCAAGTGTGTTCATGCAGAACGCTGCGGTGCGTGAGATGACAGCTCTGCGCCTCCTGCGTGTTGTGGCGTTTAAAGCACAACTTAACACGGTGTTTCACATGAGTACTTAGCTACTTTCTAGCACGCCACAAGGGCAGTTCAAATAAAAAGAAGAGAGTTGCTTTAAGGGTGCCCTGTAACACCTTTCCGAGCAGTCACGGGGTGGATTCAGTAAAGGAGACTATTGCCTCACAAATCGATCACCACAGCAATATTTAGTGTCCGTCCGCTATGAGGTGAGTTGCAAAGATTTGTCGCATGCTTAAATTGCTTACTATTTTTTGTCGTTCCAGCGAAAGCACTGAAAACCATGCAGGGAGGGATGTCACGCGAGGGGAAGGTACTTCACGCACACCTTGGCACCTTGATCACTCGATATATTTCTCTGAAAACGCAGCTTTTCAGTGCGATCCCGCACGTACGCACTATAGTATACACAGGGACATGTCGCGGCATCCTGCTGCGGCTCTATAGTGACTCCCAAGCGCGCCATACTCAAATCAGCAAATGAAGTGGCACTCTGGCCTACGATGCTCTGATTTCAGAGTATATAGCATCATTTGTCGAGAGAATGGAAAGTGATTTTTAGCTGAATTTAAGAATTCAAACTGAATTCCAGAGTGCACGCTGCGCTGGAATACTTGGCTCATGTGTCCGCGGGAGTATACCGATTAGAAGCGTTTTCTGAACAAGCCCAAAGAGTGCTACAGGACCATTTTACAGCTTGGCCTTTGTACCATCTCGCGGGTGGTACCGAACACGTCGAAGCGCACCCGACCACCAGCGGTAAGTGGTCACTGTTAGCGTTCCGAAGAACAAGCGGCACGTGGCGGAGCTGTCTAACGCAGCAGCATGCGGAGCGAGGGTTCACAGTTTCGAAAAATGGTGGAGCAATTCAAGAACCTTTTATTTTTTCGCTTTTAGCTATTCGTACAGGAGGGGTCAAGAGTTCCCATGTCACGGTCTTATAGAAATACATGCGATAGTGGCCTGGGAACTTTTAACCAGCATTGTACATACGTATACAAATGTTGGACATGAGAGCGATGACAAAAAAGTGTCCATATACGGGGGGGACACAGTACTTCCTAGCAATGACAAACAATCCTTATACACTAAAAGTAATATGAACTCCATCTTAGTCTCGTTTTTGTTTTTGTTCAAGGCTGTATAACGAGCCATATAAAAGAGAAAGAAAAAGAATTAAGGTCAACTCGAAGCCTGATGCTTGGACGAGAAAAGGTATACGTAACTCTTTTCATTCCAAATGTTTTCAGGACAAACTTTCAATGGCTCGTTCTCGTGCGAGATAATGGTATATTGCTAACGAAATAATGAACTCATGAAATGCATTTTACATCATGTAAGTGGGTTATTATTCAACAGAAAGAATATGCGTGGTTTGGTTAACAGAACACGTTTTAAGAAATTATTGATGAAAAGACCACCAGGCTTGCGCGGAACGCGCAGCACTGTCAGAGCGAAAACTGGAAGAGCGAGCTTCCAGAGCCTTTTTTAGACACTCTTTGGGTAACTGCTACAAGCACGCTTGCATGGTACCCATGAACTAGGTCATAAATAATCTTTTTTTTTGTGTAGCACAGGCCACCATTTGCTATGCCATCGTTCATCATGCATCGCAGAAGCTTTGTGTCGACTACACACTTGCAAGAAATTATCTGCAATTTTTTATGCAGTGGCTTACAACGATTAAGAATTATGCCTAAAGCTTTTATAATGGGTTAGAGCATTCGACTACCCACTCGTAACTCAATTCAAATTGTGTGATGCCTGGTTATTCCTTTGGTATTCTACAACACTTCATTTCTCATAGGTCTACTGGCTGTCCAGAGGGCCTGAGCCATCATGGAGGGTCTTCACCTTCCTGTGCCAACCTGCAGGGGGGAGTCGGCGACTGGTTGAGGGGAGTCTTAGCACTTATTTATAATAGTCGCTCTGCGGATTTCATGAACTTCTTTGTACGTATGTACTCATATTTGCGCGATTCCTTTCCCTACATCAAGCCTGCCTAAGGCCAGTTTGCGTCGAAGTTTCAAAGCACTGGCGTGGCTCTGGTAGAATGCTGGGCGGGCACGCAGGAACCCGGTTCGGACTGCCATTTAGTCCTTGGTTTTTTTACAGCGAAAGCAGTTATGAGATCAGAACACGGGTCACGTGCTGTGCCGTAGTTGTCCGCTGCCGCTGCTGGTGTCCGTTACCAGTATCTAAAGAAAACAAAACGCTGTAAATAAAAACACCCATGACACATTGGGATTCGAACCGGGTCCGCTGCATGCTAGCCCAGTATTCTGACACTAAACTACGTCAGGGCTTGGAACGCGTTTATAAACTTGCCTAACGCAGGCTTGATGTCCGGAAAGGACTCACGTTAATATGAGCAATAAAGCGCTTTAGAACGTCAAAGAAACAGTCAGGCGTCACACAATGCGAATTCCGTAACGTGGGGGTCGTCCAATTGACGCTCCAACCAATTGGAAAACTTGTTATTAATCACCTATTAACTGTGGCGCCTACCCACTTCAGGCATAACATTTCATCGCCATCTTCCACTCTACGAAAAATTGCATGAAATTTCCAACAACTAAGCAGCGAATACCACGCTTCTCCAAAGAATCACAAGTGATAGCACAGTGAATGTCGGTCTACTACACAAAAATTGTGATTATTTATGGCGTAGGGGGTACCCAGCAGTGTACGTGTAGCAGTTACCCAAAGAGTGTTCAGAAAAAGCTCCAAAAGGCCGCACTTTCAGCTTTCGCTGTGACTGTGCTGCGCGTTCCACGCTAGGCCTGGCGTTTATTTTTATTTACCTCGATTTTTTATTTCGTGCGATAGTGGTTACCGGTGGTGGTGGAAAACTGCGGCGCACGCGACCCTTGTGATCTCATAACAGCTTTCGCTGTAGAACAAATTGTGAAAGAAGGTTATTTGGTCTGTTCACAAATGAAAAGCAGCGGCCATCCTAGCATGACCGTGTTAATGGAACAAAGATAAGTTAATTGGTTTCGTAAAAGACCGCTCGGTAATAAAAACACACCACAAAATGTATTTCGCTGGTTTCATTTCCTTTTTGTTCACAGAGCTATACGCATTCTAACAGACTGCCTTGTCGGACGTGGCGGCTATACACGAAAAAAAATCTTAGGCCCTATCATTCAGACAAAGCCTTATGATAAAAAAAAAGCTTATCTCGCAGTTTGAGTACAGTCTAAAAAAGTTACTGCAAGAAATTTGGGACTACCTTGGTCAGTGTGAAACCACCGCACTGATACGTCCATGTCTAGGAAGTCCATGACTATGGCAGCCGGGCTGCATGGTGATTATGTTATGCCTTTCCAGGTCCGTGGAGTGTAGGGAGGTATGCCTCTGCCAGTCCTCCAAAGTTTTGAGTGGCGCACAGGAAGCAGGGTCAAGAGACACATGATAACATTGGTTGCGGCTTCGGCGAGCTGCTTCATGCTTATAAAAGCGCTCGTGTCTTTCCTTCTTCATCTTGTGTCTCTCTGAATTTGGCTCTGTTTTTACCTCTTATAGACATGATAACAGAAGTGGCGAAGGTGCACGAAGAAACCTCAAGTGTCAACCACTGGCACGCGTATGCATGCGCCTACGCGTCAAAAGCGTGTAGTCGCGCCTGCGGAGGAAAACGGCACGCAACCACTGGCACGCGTCAACAGCGTTGACGCCCACGCGTCCAAGGCCGATGCACAATGTTGCTTGATCTTTTGGCTTTGAACTGTCTAAGTTCAGCACAGAACAGCACGTTCTTAACTGGAGCGGGTTTGTATGTTTTAGAGGACATGAGAACACGTTGAAAAACTGATAGTGCTTCACCCACCACAGTTTAGACTATTTTAGAAGTAATTGACATTCCAGTGCCCAAAGTAACTACAGCAGTATGCACCAGAAATCAACATCGGTGCGTGCGCCGCTTCCGCGAATGAAAATTCGCGTCTAGCGTACTGTACGTCTATCATAGGCGTGTGCAGGGTTCTTTTTAAGGAAGAGGCGGGGGGCAAAAGTTTGTCCCAGTGCCCCTCCCCATGTAGGGGCTGACTTAGCGCCCCCCCCCCATATTACGTTATTATATGAGGTTGACATTAAGCCCCCCCCCCCTCCTCTCTTTGGTGAATGAGGCGGCGGCTGCCCTCCTGATCAGGTTTACAAACCAACAGGTTTCTATACCTGCACTACCAAATTTATTAAAATATCTTGAATATGTTGGTACCTTCAGTATATTTACACAACATATTTTATAACACTCAACTTAATAATCACGCCTGCAACTTCATGATCTGACAGATTTAAGTCAGTCATAAGACTACAATTGAGGCCAGAGTAGCAGGCTTTTGGTTGATGTGGGTGTTCGAAATATCCTTTAATGCAACAAAGCACGCCTGGTTCTTATTGATACAACAGATATTGGCCATAAGTTAGGAATCAAATACTGCGAAGAATGCCTCCGGTTATTTTCCGTAGTCAAAATGTGCTCTTATGCAACTAACTGTGCCTGACACTTCATGATGTGACAGATATCGGTCATAATATTGCAACTGACCCCTGTATGGAAGACTTCTGGACGTTGTCTTTAGTCAAAGTATTCTCTAAAGTGACAAACCACAACCAAATGTTCATGAAGTCACAGATATCGTTTGAAGTTTTTCTTTTCTGTTTTTCATGGGCGGACTGGGATTGACCGTCATAACTATTTCAGTGAACCCAGTTACATATCTAGTCGACATGGCCACCGACGCAAAGTGAAAGAGTATCGTGCAAGAACGACCATGTTTCATAATTCCTTTTTTGTGACGACCATTAGAGATTGGAACCGGCTGCAAGACAAGCAAGTGTGCTGTATAAACGAAGAATTGTTTTATTCCAGTCTTTAACCCCCCTGCTGTAACGCCTTTTTGAGCAAAGCGGGGCACTCACTGAATAAAGAATAAAGAATATCGGTCATAATATTGGAACTGAACCCTGTATGGAAGACTTCTGGATGTTGTCTTTAGTCAAAGTATTCTCTATAACGACATATGACACCCAACTGTTCATGAAGTCACAGATATCGGTCATAATATTAGAGCTGAAACCTTAATGCAAGACTTCTGGACGTTGTCTTTAGTCAAAGTATTCTCTAAAACGACAAACGGCACCCAACTGTTCATGACGTCACAGATATCGGTCATAATAATAGTACTGGAACGTTAATGCAAGACATCTGGACGTTGTCTTTATTCAAAGTATTCTCTAAAAGGACAGATGACATCCAACTGTTCATAAAGTCACAGATATCGGTCATAATATTAGTACTGAAACCTGAATGCAAGACTTCTGGACGTTGTTTTTAGTCAAGTATTCTCCAAAACGACAAACAACACCCAACTGTTCATGAAGTCACAGATATTGGTCATAATATTAGAACTGAAATCTTAATGAAAGAATTCTGGACGTTGTTATTAGTCAAGTATTCTCTAAAACGACAAGCTACCCCTAACGGTTCCTGAAGTCACAGATATCGGTTATAATATTGGAACTGAATCCTTAATGGAAGACTTCTGGACGTTGTCTTCAGTCAAGGTATTCTCTAAAACGACAGACGACACTCAACTGTTCATTAAGTCACAGATATTGGTCATAATATTGGAACTGAACCCTGCATGGAAGACTTCTGGACGTTGTCTTTAGTCAAAGCATTCTCTAAAACGACAAATGACACCCAACTCTTCATGAAGTCACAGATATCGGTCATGATACTGGAACTGAACCCTTCATGGAAGGCAGCTAAAGTGTTCTCCAATGCAATAAAACACACCGGAAACATTATGATGCAACAGATAATAGGGATCAGATTGGAACCGAGCATAGCGAGGAACACTTTCGGATGGTACATTTATTTATTTTCAAATACGGCAGCCCAATGTGAGGCTACTGCAAAAGTGGCGTACATATATACAAAATGAAAGGATTTAAACAGTAATATCAAAATAAGTGTGCCAAGGTAAACAAATATCACTACCCTTGAGTGCACCCTGGTAATAAATGAGAGAAATAGGACATTATTATAATGCAAGTGCCTCCAAAAAGTCAGACACACCGGTATTAGGAATCAAACCAAGTAGATCAATCCAGTGTTTGATAACATTATTTGAACGTGTTAGAGAGCCCTACAAATGACTTCTAAGCTGGATGGTGATTGCGGATCAGTGCTGTGTTGATGACTTCAGCACTTTGCTGGTAGCTTATCCTTTAACATCTACAAAATGCATCTGGCTCTTTTTGATGAGACAGACATTGTTTTTGAGATTACAGCCAAGCACTGTGGCTTTCACATGTCATCAATTGTCAAAATACCCTATAATGCAATAAAGCATGTCCAAATTTTTTTATAGGACAGATACCGATCATATATTGGATTGCACCAGAGCACCGTACAGAAATTTTGGCAAGTTTTCCGACAGATCAAAACTGAATATGCTTACGTGCATGCATATACTAAAAAAGGGAACAGAAATGAAGGACTCCTTGGAAACACATACAAATATTCAATGTTTGAGACCATCGAATAATATCTTCAGCTCATTACAGTCTGGGGGAACAGATAAATACATGCACAGCTCTGAAAGGTTTCATAAGTCACATGAGGTACTTTTTGCATTTCTTCTATACAAAGTGCAGTACCATACCAGTGCACCTTCATTCATTCTGTGCATACATGTGGTGATCTTCTCTTCCAACTATCGTGTCATCGTGCAGCTGATTTAAAATCAGGTGCTTCTCACAAGGTTTTCAGTTATCTGTCCAGCTGTAAACAGAATGAGCGTTATGTTATAGTAAACTGTAAAACGACGGAGAAGCGCCATTGTATGCCTATAGCTATCAGTATCAGAATGAACTAAAAATTAGGAATGTGCGTGTTAGAATGCCTCCAAACAACGTATGTGCTACTAAGCGTGGCAGAGAAGCAGAACAAGCGAGAAGTGAAACAGCAGGCAATACCAGCAGCACCTAATCGCGCAACTTTCTTTTTCGATCACCACAGCAAGGCACGCTCGAGTTTCTGTCTTGTACGTGAATGGAAATGAGACCGCTGACAGTTGAATGTTTCAGCGTTGGTGGTACCCGACACAAAGTCAACCCACACTGCTACCAACCAGCGCACGCATGTTATTAGCTTGGAAACACACGAAAACAATTTGCACCGAAGCCAACGAATGTTTCAGCGTCGTACAGTCCGCGAATACACTTCTATGAGTACGTACGTTTTCACATCACCGAAATGTGTTGGCTAGTGTGAGGTTCGCTTTCAGCGTTGATGAATACCGATGTTGAAAACAAACGCA
The DNA here is from genome assembly GCF_043290135.1 of Rhipicephalus microplus. NCBI lineage: Eukaryota > Metazoa > Arthropoda > Arachnida > Ixodida > Ixodidae > Rhipicephalus > Rhipicephalus microplus. The sequence continues at coordinate 488,495,060 of NC_134710.1, read as the reverse complement.
GTGCAGATAAAAACTCCTCCGCATGAACTACGCGATGTTTCGGGCGTCGTATATGGTGTCTGTGTTGCGACGGAAACTACCGTTGAATTTTTTCAGCCGCTGTTCCTCGCATGTGCTGGTTCATACGAACTAGACGGTAGAGGCCTGCGCTGGATGCAGATGACACCAATCTCAATTGCCTCCGCCGTAGGCGAGGGCTCACCCTCAAACCTTTGAATTTCCGAAGTTTGTTTACACTCGTTTTTAGCACAGAAAGTCGCAGATCGAAGCACAAGAACACCGACATGCTCCTCTCGCTCGGCCGACGATCGCACACGGGACCGGCGCTAGTATAGCCGGCCGGCATTCGCTGGACTAGTCGGCATCGATCGAACTCGGCACGAAACCGCGTCATGCTGGTAGCACTCGCAGTCGTTCGTCATTTCGTTGTCGTTCTAGATTACGAAGCAGTCATTCAGGAACGTTTAGAGTAGTTTCCGTGCTTGCTTCCAGCACTCGGCTGTGCCTTCGAAGCGGCGGCCATTAGGCATAACGTTCCGAGGCATTGCGGCCTCTGGTTTGTTGGCGCGTGGCCCTGGTTGGTTGGCGCTGCTCTACGCGTGGTGACGTAGCGTACGCGTGGCAAAAATATCAACCCCGGCCAACGCCTCCTCTAAGAAGATGCCTGCCACATGAAAAAAAAAAAACAGCTGCCACACCCTTTTCCTCCTTCAATTTGAAAGTGTTCTAGGTCGCTAGCGTCACCTGTGGCGGACGGTGCAACAACGCAACCCTTTGCATAGCCTTCGAAACAGTGGTGCACAGTTGCAGGTCTCAAACAACTCTCGACTGACCCACCCCTATGGGCCGCAGATGAAAAACGCTTAGCTGGTACCGCCCGTCGCCGTGGTGATAGTGTCGGTCGCGAGCATCACCGCGCGGAGCTCGTTTAAAACTGAAGGCAGGCCAACTCCGCCGGGAGCGCGAGCCATTCCTCAGGCATCTTTCTGAGGAGGCATTGGCCTGGCTTGATCCCTCGCACCTCCTCGCGTATGACCCTCCGACGCCGACGCCGAGCGGCGCATTTGACACTTTTGACGCCTAGACGCGCAGCATACGCGTGCCAGTGGTTGGCACTTTATGCGCTATTGTGTTTCGAAAGCCTGGCGTCGTCAGATGGCGATGACAGAAATGGTACCAAAGTCACGTGTAGCAGATACCCGTATTTCGCGGGTGTTAATTGAATCGAGAAAAATCAAATGTGTAGAGAGGTGAACTAAAAAGAACAAAAATTGAAGTAAGGTGAAATAAATGTGCATAGCAAGTGAATTAATGCAAGATAATTGAAGGTGTGCCATAGGTGAATTAAAGTTGGTAAAAAGGTCAATCAAGTGTTATAGAGAATTGAAAGGAATCAAAAATGAGTTAAATGTTGTGAATTTGCAGTAAATGAAAGGGACGAGCATGGGCTTTCACCAATTTTCTTCTTAGCGTTGCTGCCAGATTATTCGCCGCCTGATTATTAATGGCGTAAAGTTCATGAAGAAATTATGCTTATTCTTCAAAATTACTCAGTACTTCAGAAATCAGGACTGTGACAGATAAAAACTACTTTTGTGGGAAGGGCGGACGTGTTTATCCACTAGTCCTCGTGTGCTGGCGTACATAGGTGCATGGTCACATGTAATCATATAGTCGTGCCGGAGACCCTCCAAGTTCTTTCGAGAGCACCGTCAGTTAAATGAAAGAACGGAACCGTTGCGGTATATCATGCAAGATCAGATGAAAGATGTCGAAGCTGTGAAGGCCGCGAACAGACAACGGAGTCACTTAAGTTGACTTTCGCCAGGAAAGAAGAATATCACATTCGTCACGCGGGCACACGCCACCACTGTCTCCAGATATTCAACATGATAGAAGCGACCGAGATTTGCGCCGGACAGCAATGCTTTTCTGGTGTTATCGTTAGGTCGTTGCAGTCGATGCTTTGTCGGCACCGAAAGTCACGGTACTTTTGAACTGGGACCATGGCAACTCATGAGACGATGGTTCTCAGCACTCTGGAAAAGGACCGCTGACGAATCTCAGCCATTGTGTAAATTATTAAATTATACAGGTGTTGTCTAAATAGGTGCACATTCCTCACACTGGCCACCGTGTTTCGGCAGAAAATTAGACTAATTTTTTCAGTAATCTAAACTGAATTGCAATGCAGTGAACGGCAGACGCAACACAAAGGCATCGCGAAACGTGTGAGATGGCCTGCGCGTGGCCACGGCTGTGACAGCGCATGCCTCATTGGGCCTTCTGGGCAGGACGAGTTTTTTAAGAGGAAGTCGGCAGCCATTCGTTCTGAAAGCCATTAACGATGACGGGTCTACACGAGGGATTTCTAAGCCATTTGTACCCGGCTCAACGAGCTTCGCTTGGAGGCCGGCTTTCGTTTCGAATTGGAATTGTCTGCTCTTTTCTGACAGCTTCACGCGTAGCTCGAAGGCGGAATACGGCAGTGAATGAACGCTTTGCGAGGCGAGTCAAATGACACGCTCCGGAGTGGGCGCGATCCATGGCTGTCGCAGCCTCTGTATATGCCGAGCCCCTCACTGCCCTTAAGGCCAGGGAAGCGTACTACATCTGGCGAATGTTTCGAGCCTCACGCCGCACCACATTTCAGACAACCTGTGTGTCCTATGAAGCACGTTCGCTCCACTTACCCGCCAAATACTCATGTCATTGCGATGCGAGCTAGTGTGGGGACCACCTGAATTACAGCAGCCGTATCCCTAAGGGCGTCACAGAGCTTAATTGGGCACACCGTCTAAATCCCCGGGAGACCGCCTCCCGCTATCGGTCCTCGGGATACGACTCTAGGGAGCCTTTAGCCACGCCAACCAACCGCCAATCCCGGCGCTGTTTTATGAACGCCGCATCGAGGCTGCGACTCACCGGCCGCTAGTGGCGGCCGTGTACGACGAATGCAGCGGTGGGGCGGCGATAAATGGGCGGCGGCGATTATGCAGTTGCATCTCAGGCCGGCGGAGGGGGATAGGGCCGTATTGCACGCAACGGTTCGCTTCAATCCCCTACGGAACGCTTGCGCACTCTTATGACGCTAAGAGTGAAATATTGGGCGCGTCACGAAAATCACATTGTGGATACGTCATTGTGAACGGCGCCATGTAAAGCAGCTCACTTAAATGCCCTCGTTAGTGTACGCGCACTACCTTGTCTGTTATGCGATGGAGAGTACATATGTGTAAGTAATCTTAAATCTAGATGGAAAAGAAGTCGCATCTTATTACTTACGCTGTTGGACAGAAAGAGGCGCTCAAAATACCAATATTTCAACATATTGCGTAATACAGTTCTAATATAGTTCCCTACCTACAGTTTCTAACGAGAGAATGGTAAAGTAAAACAACAACGCTTTGCTGTCTCCCCCCCCCCCCACACACACACACGTGTGTGTGTGTGTGTGTGTGAGAGAGAGTTTGGAGCCCACACAAGGTCATTGCGGCTTTGAAATAGTGAATTATCAGCTTATAGTAATTATTGTGGGGCAATCAAATTCAACATAATTCACCGGCGAGCCCTAAACTCTGATGAGCGACTCTAGCAAGCTGACTCCACCATTCACGACGGCGATTGCAGAGGTGTTAGTTCTGCATTTGCTCAGGTACACTCGCACTCATTATTTGTTGCAACGCGCTGTCAGTACTGAAAAATACGCCAACACTGCAATGTAGCACCCATGTATAAAAGTGTCAAATAAACTCCCTTAATTACCGGTACTTTCTGAACCAAGTTGACGTTTTCCGCGGCATTGTCCAGAATTGGGTTCACTTTAACCTGTACAGCGTGTGGCGACGCATATTGAGCGCGACTGTATACGTGTGCCTTACGTGCTGCAATCGTAAAACGAAACCCCTCATATCACGAAGCGAAGTCGATGCATGGTTGGTACAACGACGATGCTCGCTCATTGTGGACGTCTCGGAAGAGTGTTTGGCAGTTGCGACTTCCGTGTTTCGGCTTCACTTACAGAATTGTAATTGTTCAGATTTTATTATGAGCTAATAATTGGCAGCAGCTGATTTTACGAATTCTGGGAGTGCACGCAACAGGTTCTTCGCAGTAAGCGCTGCAATTTTCTTTAATGGCACAACTGCCTGTCTGAGCTGATTAATTGTTATTTTGCTCTATTTGCTTTTAATCACTCTCGTAGTTGATGCCTATACTGTCATCTTAAGGTGCCTGCTACAACAGAAGTGATTATAAAGGCGGTGTGAGAATATCTATATTTCCTTCTTTTTTTTAGCAATTTTGAACACATATCTTCAAACACCCTGAATTCCCGCTGATAACTTTATACAATGAATGCTACTAATGCTTCTGTAGTCGCAGCAAGAATCCTTCAGAACACTGCGAGCTTCATTTGTGTCCTTTTGCCAAACGACAAGTGGTTTCGCGACGGGCAACATTAAAATCTTGCAAACGTGTCGACTTGTTTACTGTTTCTATCAGACTAGGTAAGTCTGTGTTATTATCAAAATTATAGTCAGAATCTCTATGTCCTTTCTAGTTATAAGCCACAAAAAGATTTCACAATGAGCGTTTATATCGGCATGGCAGAACAGATGTTCATAGTCGAAATTCTTGCAGCTTTTCATCGGTATACAGTTCTTGAAACCTTACACACGTACTGAGCAGGTAAATAACAATGAAAAATAGAGGCAAGTGTTCGCTGCACTTCGTTGCTTAGGCAAGTGCTTTGCTTCATAAATATTACTGTTCAGAGTTGCAACTGCAATGAGGCGCGCATATTTATACACATGTTTCACTGAATAGGAACAATCTACAGAGGGGTGTGGGGAGTTGAAAGTTTCCAGGACATGCTCGCATATAAGAATACATGACATAGTGGTCTAGGAACGTTTGACCCCCCCCCCCCCATCCCCGTTCCTCTGTACATTGTGCATAAGGACCCTTTTATTTTACCTTTCTATATGCGGGAAACTTGTCGTCCTATACGACAAGGGGGAAGAGGTGGCAGCGTCGTATAGTGCTCTATGGTGACTTTAGCGGGTGCGGGATCCCTTGTACGCCTGTGATTAGACAAAACGTTGTGTTAGTAAACCATCCGACGATCTTAATGGGAAATGCGACTTTTGAACAGAAATCGCAACTTCTATCTATTGGTATTTAAAGCATTATGTTGGTTATGTATATATTTGTTTACTAGAAATAACATTTTATTACCGTTGTATGCGTTACAGTATTTGCAGATGTACCTTTTGTATTTTTGTATATTTTGTATTTTTCTGTATCCTGCAAAATTTTTATTACAGCCCGTCTGCCTCACTGTATTTGGAGCGAAGGCCATTAGTCAGGCTTTCAGCCTTTTGCCTTCACTCCACTTTCTGTACTGGCACAGAAAGAAACAAATAAAGAAAGAAAAAAGAAAGAAAGTAGCTAAGTGTGGTTCTGCATGTTGCGCAGCGCAACTGCACATGACATATGCCACCAATTAGAGCACACGAGGGCGCGTTTGCCTGATCGCGTATATAGTCTGAGTGGATTAGGCTGCAGAAAGATGTTCTATAGAATGGCACAAAATAATGAGAACGAGTGTAGCCACAATTTATCTATGTCAGGATAACCTCTGACGCTAGAAATGAAGACTCATAACTTTTATTCATTTTGGCTTACGGCTAAGAATTTAGTGGCGGCAGAGACAGCACGCACGCACGCACAGGTGCGTTTGGAGCACACACGGTGACATGATGAGGCTGAGGTAATAAAATGCTCATTCAGATTTAGTGCCCACAGTTTTAGAGGAACAAAATAAGCAGTGCAGAAATTAACGTTTTCAGAGGATGTTTTCCCGCGTTGTATGAATACATGTGTTTGCATGTATGTGTGCGTCAAATGTTCTGACGCCCGTTCGCTTGTACTACGCAAATTTTTTTGCGATATCACATGCAATTTGAAACCTGTATATAAGACGCATATGTGCGTAAATCATGAAAATAATTCTCACTGAATTTTCAAGCAGATGAAGTCACTTTCACTGTATTTCGAAGTGGATGTGTGGCTGTGTGGTATACCTATAGAACGCCCGATATTTCCACGCAAACGGCCCTGGTTCAATCTTCCCTCATACCCGCAAATTTTTGTTTTTTTTATTTTATTGCATGTTTGATTTTTTTTTGGGGGGGGGGGTACACAAGGTGATGATTTTTCACTCATAACAAACGACGCCCACACAATCGCCAACACCAACACCGACGCAGAATTTCTGCGAAATAAGCTCTTTAATACCCGTGCCACACGGGCAGATAAAATGGCATTTGCCTCCTAATGCCTTCAGATTTACTCCCATTCGTGTGGTGCCACACAGACTAACGAAATGGCATTTGCCTAAATGCCGTTCGTTGCCAAATGCCACCGCCAGAACTCATTCGACTGAGAAATGAATACTGTCGACGGCGCAGCTAATGAAGCAATTATAGAAAAATAAATTTATTCGGCTGGAAGGAAACTTTTCGTGTCTTTTATTCATACTAATCACATAAACAAGTGCTTAAAAGCTTATCTTCCGCTGGTAGACGCTGTAGATTAAATGTTGCAGGCGCCATTTTTTACGCTGTGGATTTGACTAGCTTTGGCTCAAGTTGCTAACCGGTCGGTTGCAACGTCATGAAACAAAGTAAGGAACTAAATCTAATGGCAGCGTATTATGCTTAATTCTACAGATAATTGTTCTCGAAGGTATATGTAGCTTGTAAACGCTATTCTATTTTGCCATTACTACAATACTACTCTACAATTGCTTGCAAAAGAAGATGGTGTGGTCTATATCATCCGAGCTAATTGTCATTCATTTTGGAATTGTAGGAACTCCGCCACAAAAAATGTCATTCGGGAACTAAGTGCCTTCACTACAGAATGACATTTTCTGTGGCCGTGTGGCAGGGGTGTAGCGCTATCGGTTTAACACTGTCATACATTATCCTCACTATAGCGCTTTCTCACATAGGCATAACTTTTTTTTTTGCCAGGTTCCACTATGCCATGCGACAGACAAAAATAAAATGACTAAGGCCAGTAAACAAAAAAACTATTAGGAGGCCTTCGCCTATCGAACAAAGGGGGGACCGTGAAAACTGTCGTGTGCGTGCATGCCTGACCTGGTATTTTTCTTTCTTTCTCTCCTTTTTCTTCCTTTCTTTCTTTTCATTGTTTCGCGCAATGAGGCTTTCAATGTTTTACCCACACGATTGAGGACATGATCCTTTATTAGAAATTGGCGAGGCATGCAAAGACGCATGTGACGTTCGAGGGTCAATTTGCGTGCCTTGGCGCCAGAGTTTTTCGACAAATATGCCGTGCTACCGAAATTTGATACTCGTAGAAGCTTCGCAAAAACAGCAAAAAAAGAAGCCAAGTTTTCCACACGAGGCAGAATTATAAGGAGAATAGTGGAAACGGAATATTGTTTTTCGCTGAGTGTGACTGTCACAAGAAAAATGTGCGTTACAATATCAACCATGAACTTTACATTTATTCCTCAATTGGTTGGAAGTTCAGAGTAATAAAATGTTAGTTAACCAATTATATTGAAGTGGTTTTCTTATTGCATTGAATGGCCCTCTTTTTTTTTTTTTGCTATTGCTCTGTCTTTTCATTTTGTTGTTATCACTGTTCTAGATTTACGAGGGGAGCTTCGTCTGCTCAGGGAAAAAAAATGTGACTATCTTGTGAAGAAGCTTCTAGGTTCACACGAAGTGAGGAGTATTTTTTGCATTCCGATTCTTGTTTTTGTTGCAAAATATTATCGAAATGAGTTTTTTGTGTCCCAAATAAGCCTCCGACTCTTGGAGGTTACTGAAAACAACCAGAACTTTGAAGAATTAGTGTCCAACTAACGGCGGAAAATTGCACAGTTAAAAGAACATTGTTCTTATGGCCATGAAAGCTGTTTACTAGATGAAGCTTTTGGTCGATAAGGTTTCGTCTGGGTAAGAGGCCCCTGAAGTTGCGATATTGTTAGTAGATACGTGGCCTAGACAAATTGAAGTAGCACGCATCACATGTCTTTGTGCAGTCGTCACGTGTATAGAAACATTGAAATTTGTATTAAGCTTACTGGCTCGTTTTATGGTCATCGTCGATGCAAAGTATTTGAGTGCGCTCGAGGTGTGCTATGGAGTTTGGAACGTACGAGCATGTGGCACGCCCAGCAGCACACGAGGATGAGAAAGCGTCAAAGAAGGCAGCGACGATAGCGTGGCGACCCCGCGGCGCGTACAGGTCCTTGACGACGTGACCGGCGGCTTCTTTACAGTGCCATTAGGAGAGACGACCACCGGTGTCCTGGACGCAGTCTCGTGTCCTCGCGCCCGACTGTTGCCGCCGCCGCACTGAGAGGAATCGGCGAATTAGTTCTTCATTGGCATGGACCGCAGCACACTTAGCGCCGCACACGCTTATCGAGAGCCTCGACGGCGGCCCCTGGCGATCGACACATGACGGCCCCGTGTCAGACCGCCAAAGCAACGCGCTGGGCAGCTCGCAGATTTATGGCGGCCGCCAAGTCCACGCCGGCCAGCCTCTCCTCCTCATCTCGTCTCTCGCTATCGCCGGTGCGCCCGAAGCGGGCCGAGATGCAGCCGGCTTATCAAAGACGTGCGCGCGGCCCTTTACGATAGACGAAAAGAGAGAGGTCTCACGTCCTCCTTGACGGCTTGTAACCCCCCCCCCCCCCCAGACAAGTATCCCCCAAAATGTCTCCACCGTCTTTTCCCCACGCCTTTCTCGAAGAAGAACAGACGGCCCTCACTGCGAGCCTGCGTGCGTCCTAAGTGTCTCTCTATCAGTTCTTTCTTCCTCGCTCTCTATAAGCGACGTATTATATAAGCAGTCGTATTATACAAGCACCGACAGTCGACCCGGGCTTGATTGTGCCGTGGCACGCGGAGCTCAATTCCAGCGTGGAATGCGACCGTGGCGTCCCCTCCTGGATGTCCGTGGCCGAGCATCACGCGAGAGCCGCCTGGTGGGGTGGCAATCTATCAGAGGTGGGCCCCCACCACAGCATAAAATGCGGCATCGAGCAGACGCCTTCTTGTTTTTCCTTACTGGATCAATATGTATACTGTCTATTCGCCGCGTAATACACGGCTCACTACACTTATCTCATGGTGTACTCTCCATTGAAGGAGACCGCCCGTTGCAGCGTCAGGCTCCTGTGGCAGTCGTCGTGTCGTGAACTTTCTGCCGGCTGCCGATAGACACGAGGCTTTCCGGCACTAAAAACTCTGTGTCACATGCTTGCTAAGCTGCTTTCACAGAAAGTAACAATGCGAAACGCGACACAAAAACGAAAAAAATAACACCCAAGAGACGGGAAAGCATGCACGCTTTGAACGAATCTCTCTGTTCGGACATCAGCCACGGTGTATTACTCGAGGAAAAACAGCCTTTCAACGATTTTGTGCCCGCTGTTCCAGTGTCGCGGTGTGAAAGCGCAAGACTTGGCCGAATACGGTCGTGAATACGTCTCGTGAGCACGCCTTTTCTTTCCCGTGTCTCTGGAAACGATTGAATGGGAAAAGTAAATGGAACTTTACTGAATACTTTTCGCTGGACATCTTAACGATATAGCGCTATATTTTGCCTCAAGGACGAAGAACATTACTCTCGCAACAAATGATTTGTTTTTTTTCCTAAAACAAGAAAGTTTGAACTCGCACGTTGCCACCATATATTGCACTGTACAATTGACTCACATGGTGTGAGTCACCTTTTCATCTTTTCTTTAAGGGGTGAGTTAATTTCCTCCCCCTCGACTAGCTTCAACACTAGCTAAGGAGGGAGATGTTTGAGGTTCGGAATAGGTCCCGTCGATGACTCGAGTGCACGGTGGCAGCGCGAAGGAAGAGCCGTAGTCCGGTGAAAAGACGCTTTATTGCAGTCTCAGGCTACTGCCCGAGTCCAAGCCTGAACCTCCGCTCGTGAACTGTGCGAACGAAGAAGTCTCTTTCTTTCCCATGCTCAGGGTCTTCCGCGTTTGTCTTCGCGGAACCGATCGGCTTCGCTAGCTGACGGGTCGGGAACTGGCTACGCACTCTACATCAGCCGCATTAATTGCGCTGCACCCAACACGCTGGTAATTGGTGTCTCATACTAACTGGGTGTTTTTTAATGGTTAGTATGTTTGCTTCAGACAGGAATCAATAAAGTTCGGTATTCGGGACACAGCAGTACACTTTGGTTTGTTTCCCAATTACCGCATATATAAAACAAAGGCTTACCAGGTGGATCATTCAGCACTCTAATTAAACTCGCAAATTGTTGAGACAATATTTATTTATGTATTTATTTATTTATTTATTTATTTTTCACCATACCGTGGCCCCGCAGCGCTGTCACCGCAGTGGGCAAATACAATACATAAAAAAGCATAACAAAATTCGCTGAAGATCACTGACTAGTAATATACAGTAAAAAATCATCACCTGGTGAGGATTGAACATAACCAGGCAAAGCATTTCACATTTCTATGCAATGAACAACAACAACAAAAAAGCCCGGCCTGCGCAAAACGCGCAGCACAGTCACAGCGAAAGCTGGAAGAGCGGCCTATCAGAGCCTTTTTTTAACGCTCGTTGGGCAGCTACATGCTGCCAGCACACTTACATGGTACCCACTACGCTATAAATCATCGCGTATTAGGCAGGCATTCACTATGCTATTCTTCGGAGAAACGTGGTATCCACTACACACTTGCAAGTAGTTTTGTGCAATTTTTATGCTGTGGCTGACAACGGTGATAAATTATGCCTGAAGCTTCGTTTTGTTTTTTAATAGTTATATATATTAGATAGAACACCGAATTTATAGTGCAATCTGTAATCTATCTATTATATAAGCATACTATATTATCTTCGCGCTAGATACACAACGATTCACTATTCTTACACAGTGATGAACACGTCAGTGGTTTTTTAGAGGCCCTTCAAGTAAGAATGAAAACATGGGATATCAATGCTGAAACACAAGCTTAAGTTGATCGGCGTTGGCGTGTGCGTGCCTTGTTTCCATGCGTCCCTTACGCCACGCAGGGAACAGAATGGCACGCAGCAGCACGATGGCATCTGACATGTGGTTTCTCTCCGAAGGATTCCAGCCTATAATAATTTTTGGATGTGCTGTAGGTTGGAAACCTTCGTCAACGTGGTGGAATGTCTCCGGTTTAGCATCTGTACGGTTGCGTGCACACAATGGAGTGAGCAAGCAATGGCGGCCGCTCGCAGTTGACTGTTCTGACACTAGAGGGCACTGACTTTTCTAAAGGGTCTGGCTTTTCTAAAGGGTCGAAAGGGCACAGACTTTTCTAAAGGGTCTAAAGGACTTTTCTACAGGCTGGCGATGCAGATTATAAAGGAAAGACTGCAGGCATGGATAGAGGATGAGGGGGTGCTGGGGGAACTGCAGAATGGGTTTCGGAAACACAGGAGGTTGGAAAACAATCTGTTGTCACTGACGCAGTGCATCGAAATAGCAGAAAAGAAAAACAGACCCCTGTGGCTAGCATTTTTGGATATCAAGGGACCGTACGATAACGTTGTTCTAGAGGAATTGTAGGGAATACTGGACACCCTAGGCGTGAAAAATGTAGTCACTAATCTTTTAAAGGATATCTATAAAGGTAACAAGGTAGTTATAAAGTGGGAAAAACAGGTATCCAAGCCTGCAGAGGTAAAACGGAGGCTTAGGTGGGGGTGTCCCCTGTCACCCTTATTAATCATGATGTACCTACAAGGATTAGAGGCCAAATTAGAGAGAAGTGGACTGGGCTTCAACCTCTCTTTAGTCAAACAAGGAAAATTTATTGATCAGGCACTACCAGCATTAATGTACGCAGATGATATAGTGCTAATGGCCAACAACAAGGAAGATTTGCAGAGATTGATGGACATCTGCGGTAATGAGGGAGATAGGTTAGATTTTAGATTCAGAAAGGAAAAATCAGCAGTCATGATTTTCAATGACAACGAAGGTAGTGAGCTTAGAATACAGGAGGTCATGCTAGAGATAACAGATAAATACAAATATCTGGGCGTATGGATAAGCAGTGGGACCGAGTACCTGAGGGAACACGAAATATACGTGACGACTAAAGGTAACAGGAATGCAGCAGTGATGAAAAATAGCGCACTGTGGAATTACAATAGGTATGATGTTGTGAGAGGAATATGAAAAGGGGTCATGATTCCTGGGCTGACGTTCGGCAATGTGGTCTTGTGCATGAGATCAGAAGTTTAAGCAAGATTGGAAATTGAGCAACGTGGAATAGGTAGGCTTGCTTTAGAAGCTCACGGGAATACACCAAATCAGGGAGTACAAGGTGATATGGGATGGACATCATTTGAGGGCAGGGAAGCTAGCAGCAAGATAAAATTTGAGAAGCGATTGAGAGAAATGGGGGAGGAGCGTTGGGCTAGGAAGGTATTCAGCTACTTGTACATGAAGAATGTCGATACAAAATGGAGGAAGCGAACCAGAAAATCTACTGGTAAATACTTAGAAAACAGCAGGTGGCCAAACCAAAAAGAACTATCGGTTAAGAAGAAAGTGAAGGAAACGGAGACTGACATGTGGAGAATGGGCATGATTGTGAAGTCCGCACTAGAGATCTATCGAACTTTAAGCCGGAAATTGCCAAGGAAAGGATCTATGATAATACTCGGGGTAGTTCTCTACTTTTTGAGGCCAGGACGGGAGTACTGCGAACCAAGACATATCGGGCGAAATACGAAGCGGTAGACACAGTATGCAGTGCGTGTGGAGAGGAAGAAGAAACTGCTGAACACTTTATAATGTTCTGTGAGGGGCTTCACCCTATTGTTTAAGATGATGGCGCAGAGTTTTTCAAAGCACTGGGGTTTAGGGACCGGGAGGGCAAAATAGACTTTAAGCGGGTAGAGTTAACTAGAAGGAGGTTATCTTATTGGTGGCTAAAGTCAACGCACGAGTGAAAACTAAACTCTTCACTGCAAAGTACAAATCCTCAAACTCACTTTAAAAAAAATGTAGTTTTTGGTTCATTAAGTATTACGGCTTGGTGGCGCTAGCCACCGCCCGATCTAAAGGGTACAGCCATAACTATCCATCCATCCATCCAGCTATTGTTGGCCAATTCTCCCCCCCCCCCCCCCTGCTGTAGGCCCGTGTGCTCAGATTTGGGTGCACGTTAAATAACTCAGGTGTGCGTCGAAATTTTCGGAGCCCTCCACTATGGCATAAACACACACCCAAACAGTGGGCATGAGCCACAGTTAACAGGTCAAGAATAACCTTCAGTGATGGGTAGTAGTATGGGTATGCGCCACAGTTAGGTCACCAAGAACAAAAACGAGTATTGAGTATTTGACGGCACATGTGTTACGCAATTCGCATTGTGTGAAGCCTGCAGTTGTTTTATTGCTGTTGTGAAACGTTTTATTACTCATACAAACACGATTCCTTTCTAGACATCGAGCCAGCTTATAGGGTCATTGCAATGGAGCTGCAAGCACAGGGGTGGCTCTGTGGTAGAATACTCGACTGGCCCACAGGAGACCGGGTTCGAATCCACGTGTGTCCGGGTACTTTATATTTACAGACCTTTTTTTTTTATTTCTCTCGATAGCCCTTACAGACATCGGCGGCCGTGGCAGCGGACATATACGACGCAAGCTTTCTTGTAGTAATCTCATAACTACTTTCGTTGGAAAAAACAATATTAAACGCCACTGTATGATGCAAAAAAGACAATAAAAATTATGATATTTCCGATTGAAAATTGGTCGAGATGTAATTGCTGAGTAGGAAGAGAAGTGAGGATTTAATTAAGGCACAAAAGAACTTCAAACATTCAACATGACAACGAGAAGAGAGACTGGTAAGCTGAAGAATAGGGCAATGGGAACTAGGTGATTAATACCGGTCGACGCGACGAATAATGAAGCGTATATAGATTCCTTCTGAACATATTCTATAATGCAAAGAACAATAAGGAGAATCCCAGCAGGAACGGAACCGAGCCATTCTGGGTGGACACAAAGTATTCTACAACGGAGTGATATAATACTCTGCCAAATCTTAACACTGCTAAATCTGCCTAATACTGCCAAATCTTAATACTGCCAAATCCTAAAAGGGCTTTTGAAGAACGCCTTGCGTTCTTCAAAAGCGGTCATGTTGTTGCAAGGTCACATATGGTTGTATTGTTGGCAGTTTAATTTCACAGCAATGTAAAAAATGCTGTCTATATACGTTTCGAAGACTTACCTGGATATATTCAAGCGTTGCTCGACCACGTAGTAATGCAGTAACCAACACTACGAATGCTATTGGACACGTTTAGTGGGGGGCAGGCAACGAGCGTACGTACGCAGCATGGCTACGAGAGAAGTGCGCAAGTGTAGTATGGGTAACGTATCTATTCCACCGATGCGTGTGTACGCCCGAAAAAAAAAAACGGTGCCTGCACACGTTACGATACGTAGTACATGCTATAGCTACGTGACACTATCGCGAGACCTCGACTGAAAGAGCAGTCATACTGCAAGATGGCGCAGCATTCAAAACCATGGATGCCACAATTCGGTTTGACTTGGATGCCAGTGGCAGTCATCACGGTCGCTCCCGCACACAATGACGCTTCGAAGCACTCGAAAGCTGCTTCATTTCGCATATTATTTTCCTAGTTGAATGAAACGCATCCCGGTATGGTCGATACGGTAAACGACGAGTGTTTGTTGATTGCCTCGGTTGCAGCGTATTTGCAACGTATCGTGCTGCGTACGTAGGGTTGTTACGCACGTGCAACTAAAATCAGGCCCCGAAAACTCGGCACTAGTTTTTGTTTCAGAGAACATGTGCGCTCGTAGTGGTTGGCATGCATCCTAAGATGTGTTCGAGCAAAGTTAGGTTAACGTGGATGATCGCATTTGTTGTATTTCACCAGTTTTTACAAATAAATACATTTGATTGAACTGCAGTGAAGTCATCTTCAGTGTATTTCCTTATATTGTGAATTTTGATTTGGACGAAGTGCAGGAAGACGTGTTTAGCACTTGCCTCCACTCCCCCTTGCCACTTGCTCAGCGATATCACATGTTGAATTGCGCTCAGTTACCCTGCCTATATGAATGCAGCGAAGATTTCACGTGGCGTGCAGTGAAGGGAAGCCGCAGTAGGCCTCGTCGATCAGGTCAACCATGATGAAGGAGGCTAAATCGGGGCATCACATGTTTTGCGCAGCTCTGCCGTCTGTTTTACCAGAGATTTCCAGTTCCGCGAAATCTTCTGATAGTTACAACGGGTGAGCACAAGTTGTTGGATTCGTTATTTGAAGTTCTCTGCAAGTTTGATGGGATTGACGTAAGCGCAGTGTGACTAGACTCATTGGTCATGACGAGAGCTACATGCTGCACACAAAATTATTGATTGATTTATGGGGTTTAACGTCCCAAAACCACCATATGATTATGAGAGACACCATAGTGGAGGGCACCGGAAATTTCGACCACCTGGGGTTCTTTAACGTGCACCCAAATTTGAGAACACGGACCTACAACATTTCCGCCTCCATCGGAAATGCAGCCACCACAGCCGGGATTTGATCCCGCAACCTGCGGGTCAGCAGCCGAGTACCTTAGCTACTAAGCCACCGTGGTGGGGCATGCGCACAAAATAGGTTTCATGAAAGGCTTGAAAACGTGTGTACTATACAGAGTTTGTTCATGATTTACCTTTTGCCTTTTGCATGTATAGTTCAAACGATGTGAAGCGATAGGTATAGCTTTGATCGTGTTCATAAAAAGGCATATAGTTCGCTTGAAAAATTGTGGACCTTTGCTTCCAACACTTCCAATGATATACATGTAATGGACTCGCTGATGCTTAGTGAAATAGTTTAATAGAGGACGTCGCTAAAGGTAGTGTTTTAGAGAGTTGACATTATTTCTTCAATGCAATGCCTTGACGAAAAAAAGTCAACTAGCTGAAACATAAAGTGCAGCAGCATCCGCTGTTCAACGGTTTCTAATCGCTCCATGCCTCTACCTTTCCGTGACCTTCTGTCTTGTTGAATACTCAAAATTCGAAAGAAAATATGTTAGTTCTCATAACAGGCGTGATTAAGTCAAGTATGACGTGAATGTTAAGAATTTTTCAATAGGTTGGGATATTCTTGGATCATTGTTTGGTCATTATGAGCAAATTTCAACTGTGAAATAAAGCTGCATTTGCAGATTCACTTTTTACACTATGTACAGGTCTCTGTTTTGATACGACAAGTGCGAGTAAAAAACTTAAATTTTGCTTGCGTTGATCGATTTTTGTATCATTGAGAAACTGGACAGCCTTAGTTTGTCTACTTCACCACATGCGAACTTTTAAAAATGGTTAACGAAATTTAACAAATCGCAGCGCTACCCGAGAGGCCTGAGGACGTGCAACTGAGCACAAAACAATCCGCTTGCATCAAAAGTGAAAAAGCAGAGCCTTCGCAGGAACTCTCCTCCCAGCGGTTCAGACCCTCTCCCTCCATTTGATGACCTCACCAGTGACGTCACGAATTAATTTTTTGGGAATGATTTTAGTAGGGTACCGGGCAGCTGCCAATGGTGGAAATGGCGCTGCCTCAGCGTATCATCATTCCGCTCCCTTCTAAATGTTTATGTATTCACAGCATCGCATGCCAAACGTGAATGACATCGTGCGTGCGCTTCGTTTCAATAATACTGACGTCTGGGCTCTAACATGCGTGCTGACGTTAGGTCAAACCTTAAGTTACGCTTTAGGCGTCACTGTAGTCGGCGCGCTTCGTAAGCGCTTGATGGGGACATTCCATTGACAAAAATACGCCGATCTATCCCGTAACCCTTTACTGAAAGACAAAATATGACAAGAAAAATACAGAAAATACAGCTATTCGCTGACTGCTTCACATGCAACCGATTCCTTTAGTTCGTGGAATAAGCCGAATAATTTAGAAGCTAGCAAATATAAAAAACAATGCCTTCAATCATTCCATCTGGGGGAGGGGGGGGTATTAGGTGAATATCTTTACCTTTTGCCACAATTTATGGACTATAATTTCATGACTTTTTCTTATCATAATGGCAAGATATGCTCACTTGCTCTCTCTCTCACACGCAGGCACACACTTGCACCTCAATGGTCGTTGACGTCTGTTGCTAGACCTGGGCGCACGATTAGGGCGCAAACGGACGAAAAAGGCCACTGTGGTCGTGCGGCGATTGCGTTGGCTAAGTCCACTGCTGCTCGTTGTCTTCAGACGCACTAATGCTGTCGCAAAACCTCTCTAACAATAAGCTGGCCGGGAAGAGGACGTCAGCACTCATACCCCGGATAATGCGATGGCGACGTCGTGCACAGGTGTGAACATCGGTCAAAAGCGTGAGTGACCCTTCACCTTGAGTAAGGAATAAAGCATTGGGTGGTCTTATTAGTCTACTGCAGACTTTGAAATCACCTATGCCCGAGCTAGTACAACACTTTGAAAAGTCAGCGGTACAATTAAAGCAAGTTATGTTGTCTTCGAAATATCTGAGATAAAGTATTGCAGCCGATGTTTTCTCATGCATGAACGACCAAAAAAAAAATTTTTGAAGAATATTTTTGTCTAAGCATGAGCCAAGAAAAAATACAAAAAACACGGTAGCTGTTTTTCTTAAAGCCTTTTGATCACAGTTGATAGTGTAGCGTATCGAAATTTTTCAGTAATGGGCACTTTTGAAAAATCTTTCGGGTGCAGCTGTATTTATAGCTATCTTATCAATTTTTATTGACTGCATATCTTGCAGAAGGTTTGCAACGGAATATGTCAAGAGAGCGTAATCAATAAGTATTTAAATTATCTACCGTTCATTGATTGATATGTGGGGTTTAACGTCCCAAAACCACCATATGATTATGAGAGACGCCGTAGTGGAGGGCTCCGGAAATAAATTATCTACCGTGCCCACGAAGAAGCATAAGATCTTTGTCCAGGTGCCTAGAAAAATAAAACAGTAAAAATAAACAACACAATACAGACAGTCTTCAGAGAAATAAATCGAATAAAAACGGCAAATATACGCAGAGACAAAAAGAAACAAACGCGAAATAGAAAGAATAAAAATACAAGACAAAAATCACAAAATGGGAGTGAAGAAAAAATCGGCAGATGCCACGTACCTATGGAATCGATGTTGTACGCGAATCAAGCGGAAAGAACGTGGTCATCTTGTAATATTTTATTGAGCCACGCGATATAGAATGACACTAAATGTGGCATGCAAAGAGATGTGTTGAACAGTTCCAGATGTTTATATAACCAGTTGTTTGAACTTCTGCAGTGGTTCCTACAGGAATATGATCATTATCATTACCATAAAACTGATATGGAGCGCTGGTGCTCGTGAGGATGGTATAGCCCTCGAAACATATATAAATCCGCTTCAGCGGGTAGCACCTAAGTACAATTGACGTTACCTGACGTAGCAGTTGTATTATAGGAATCCTATCGGCGTCGAATCAAACCCGAGTGCCGGCAAGCCTTCACATGGTATAGTGCTCACGTTACCCGACGTGGCAGTTGTATCATTGGAGTTCTATCGGCGTAGAATAAAACCCGAGTGGGCTTCGGATGGTATAGTGCGTACGTTACCCGAAGTGAAAGTTGTATCATAGGAGTACTATCGGCGTCGAATCAAACTCGAGCGGCGGCAAGCCTTCGCATAGATAGTGCGCACGTTACCCGACGTGGCAGTTGTAGCATGGGAGTTCTATCGGCGTAGAATCAATGGGCTTCGCATGGTATAGTGCGTACGTTACCCGACCTAAAAGTTGTATCATAGGAGTACAATCGGTGTCGAATCAAACCCGAGCGGCGGCAAGCCATCGCATAGCATAGTGCGCACGTTACCCGACGTGGCAGTTGTATCATAGGAGCTCTATCGGCGTAGAATCAAACCCGAGTAACGGCAAGCCTTCGCATAGCCAGGTGCGCACGTTACCCGACGTGAAAGTTGTAACATAGGAGTACTATCGGCGTCGAATCAAACCCGAGCGGCGGCAAGCCTTCGCATAGCATGGTGCGCACGTTACCCGACGTGCCATTTGTATCATAGGAGTTCTAACGGCGTAGAATCAAAACCGAGTGGGCTTCGCATGGTATAGTGCGTACGTTACCCGACGTGAAAGTTGTATCATGGAAGTACTATCGGCGTCGAATCAAACCCGAGCGGCGGCAAATCTTCGCATAGTGGGCATAGCGAAGTGAACCGAACTGCAACGCTGACCATGTCTGTCCGTTTCGTTATCCAGGCAATCCTGCTTGGTGGCGTCTTCTTCGAGCCAACCTGTCGCAAGCCCGTCATCTTACCTACGCCTGCCTTGTCACCAACTACTGCACTGCCCCACAAACCTCTCGCCGACCGCCCCGTGGCGTTATTCTCTGTGACGTCATCGTCGGCGAAGAGTATAAACGGCGGCCTGCAACGGTTCTACTTCAGTGGGCATGGCGAAGTGAACCGAACTGCCACGCTGATCATGTCCGTCCGTTTCTTTATCCAGGTTAGTAACGAATGTAGCTCGGTACGATCAAATAATAGGTGTCTTCTTCTTGTGCCATGCCTACACACTTGCATATGCATTATGTATGACTGTTTCCATGTCTGCAAGCTCATTCTTTGTGGCGACGTCGAAACAAATGCCGGTCTTGAGGTAATCAAAATGCTCATCGAAATCTTGGAGCAACAGGACGTCATCGTGAAAAATATAACTGATTTGAAGAACGAACAGACATCCCAAAAGAATGGACTTGCAATAATAACCGACAAAATTTCTGAACTTGAAAACCTTGTCACAGTAATGACGCAATCAGCAAGTAAAATTGATCAGGTTGATTCAAACTTAAACCAAATAAAATCTTCCGTAGCTCATACGTCAGCAAAGCTTGTCGATATCGAAGACCGTAGCCGCCTTTCCAATAGTCGTTTATGGCCGCGCAGAAAAGGTAAATGAAACGGAAGATGACTTAAAGAATGAGGTAGTGAATGAACTGTTTGGCAAAAAACTTCAAGTTAAATGTGGTTCAATTGGCCGCATACATAGACTTGGAAGAAAAACTGGAAACCGTCCCGTAATTTTGTACCTCTATGATTATAGTGAAAAACAAGAAATACAAAAGAATGCGAAGAAGCTTAAAGGTACCAATGTCTTTATTCAAAATGATTATTCTCACTGCACGCTCCGTAGGCGTAAACTGTTATGGGACAGTGCCAAGATAAATAAAGCGAACGGAGAGAAACCGTATCTCTTGCATGATAAGCTGCGGATCGATGACGACACGTATATGTGGGATGACAGCACTAACAGGCGCGTGAAAGTTAAAACGATCCCTCCTCCTAATTTAGTAGCTACATTGCAGCCCACAAAAAATCATGACCGAATACTTGTCTGCTAAATAAAACCTTGCGCCTTATTAATATCGACGCCCGAAGCATTCTTAATAAAACAGTTGAACTCGAAAGTACATTATTAAAATACTGTCCCCACATCACCTTAGTCACGGAAACTTGGCTTCACGAAGGCATCGATGGTGCCGTAATCGTTCCTCAAAATTATAAAATATATAGAAGAGATAGGTCTACACGTGGAGGAGGCGTCGCTGTCATTTGTTGCACCCACGTAACTGTTACCCCTTAGAATAAATAGAAGAGCATGAAAGCTTATGTCTGAAATGTAACATCTTTGGAAATTCCTTCATTTTAATTGCCGTTTACCGCCCTCCTTCTTCTGATGCCAATTTTCTTAGCAAACTCTACAACTTTACTGTCAAATACTCCGATTGCCGCCTTATAATTGCGGGTGATTTTATTCTGCCGAACACCTGCACTCCCTCTTTGCACTCTCTTTTCAATGACCCCCTCTTGCACTCTCTCTTCAATGCACTCCCTCTTCAATGACTAAGGGGAGCGGCGGCCCCCTAACTAGGTTTTTACCAAGGTGTATAACCAAGGTGTATAAATCACCAGGTTGCTATATCTACACTACCAAATTCCTTACTGTTATTGTGAATATCTTGGTACATTCAGTACAATTACACATCATAACTTACAGCACTCATTAATCTAATAATCACACCCAAGACTTCATCATGTGTCAGATTTAGGTCATAAGAGTACAATAGAGCCCTATGTAGAGGGCTTTCGGATGATTTCTATGATAAGAATAATTTCTAATGCAACAAACCACACCTGGCTCTCAATAATGCAACAGTTATTGGTCATAAGATAGGACCCGAGCACTGCGTAGAATGCTTCTGGGCATGTTTTTGTAGTTGAAATACGTTTTGACACAACTAACTCTGTCTGACACGTCATGATGCAACAGATATTGGTAATATTGTGTAAGTGAATCCTGTATGAAAGACTTCTGGATGTTGTCTGTATAAAGTCAAAATCTTCTCTAAAGTGACAAACCGCACCCGACATTTCATGATGTCACAGATATTGATCATAAGATTTCAACTGAACCCTGTATGGAAAGCTTTTGGTGATGGGTGTTTTAGAAATATCATCTAATGCAAAAAGGCACTCCTTGCTCCTAATGATGCAAGAAATATTGACATAAGATTGGAACCAAGCAGTGCGTAGAATGCTTTTGGACATTGTCTGTAGTCCAAATACGTCTTAACGCAACTGACTGTGCCTAACATTTCATGATGGGACAGATATTGTTCATAAGACTGCAACTGATTCCTGTATGGAAGACTTTTGAACGATGTCTCTAGTCAAAATCTTCTCTGAAGCAACAAACCCCACCCGACACTTCATAAAGTCACACATATCGATCATAAGATTGCAAGTGAATCACGTATGGAAGGTTTTGAATGATGCCTTTATTGAAAAAAAAATCTATAATGGAAGAAAGCACACCTGGCTCCCAATGATGCAACAGATATTGGTCATAAGATAGAAACTAAGCACTGTGTCGAATGCTTTTGGGCATTGTCTGTAGTCGAAATATGCTCTAACACAAATAACTGTGCCTGACACTTCTTGATGTGACAGATATTGCTAAAAAAACTGCACCTGAATCTTGTATAGAAGACTTTGGGCATTGTCTGTAGACAAAATATACTCTAAAAACACAAATCGCACCCAAAACTTTATGGAGTCTTAGATATTGCTCATAAGATTGCAACTGAACCCTGTGCAGAAGGCTTTTGCACGTTCTCTGCAGCCACGATGTTCCCCAATGCAATCAACCACACCCGACACTTCATAGTGCAACAAATATCAGTCAAGATTAGAACCGAACACTGCGTTAAACGCTTTCGGCTAGTATATTTATTTATGTTCAACCATTGCAGCCCAATGCGGGGCTAGACTGCAGGAGTGGTGCACATAAATACAAAATGACAGCATTTAAACAGTGATATCGCAAAGAGGGTTGCAACGTAAACAACTATCACTACCTCCTGAGTGCATGCCCGGTAAAAATGAGAGAAATAGAACATTAATATGATACAAGTGCCTCCAAAAAGTTAGACACACAGGTATCACGAACCAAACCAAGTAGATCAATGCAGTGTTTGATAACTTCATTTGAACAGGTTATAGAGCACTAAAATGCTGTAAGCTGGATTGTGATTGCAGATCAGTGCTGTTTTGAAGGGTTTCGCACTTTGTTGGTAGTTTAAATAACCTTTAACACCTACAAAATACATCTGAAACTTCTTGATGAGACACATATTGGGTTTGAGATAGCAGCCAAGCACTGCGTAGAAGGATTTCACATGTCATCAGTAGTCAAAATACCCTATATTGCAATAAAGCAAGCCCGAAATTTTCGATGCGGCAAATATCGGTAATAGGATTGCACTAAAGCAGTGTGTAGAAGTTTTTGGCAAGTTTTCTACCATGGCTAAACTGAATATCTTGAAAATTAGAATATGCTTAAGTGCATGTATAGTTGTCCTAGTTATTCTGTATACCAAAAAACTGAACAGAAATGAATCAGTCCTTGCAAACACATGCAAAGATTCATTGTTTGAAATCATCAAATAATTTCTTCAGCTCATTACAGTCTGGAGGAACAGATAAATACATGCACACTTCTGAATGGTTTCATAAATCAGACTGGACACTGTTTGCATTTCTTGTAAACAAAATGCAGTACAGTACTAGTGCACTTTCATTCTGTGCATACATGTGGTGACTTTTTCTTTCTACTACCGTGTCTGCAGCTGATTTCAAATCAGGTCCTTCTTAAGTATAAGGTTGGGAAACGATCAAGAAGTGTCATTGTATGCCTATAGCTATGAGTATAAAAACGAACTAAAAAGAATGTGTTTGTTATAATGCTACCATACAACGTATGCGCTACTGAGCGTGGCAGAGAAGCAGAATGAGAATCTAGACGTGAAATAGCAGGCAACAGCAGCAGCCTTAATCATGCAACTTTATTTTTCGATCACCACACCAACGCGCGTTCAAGTTCCTATCTTGTAGATAAATGGAAATGAAACCACTGACAGCTGAATGTGTCAGCGTCGCTGGTACCCGACACGAAGTCCCATCACACTGCTACCAACCAGCGCACACTTGTTATTAGCTTGGCAACACACGAAAACGATTAGCACCAAAGCCAACGAATGTTTCAGCCTCGTACAATCTGCGAATACACTTGTGCAAGTACTACGCTTTCACATCACTGAAATTTGTTGGCTAGTGCGAGGCTCGCATTCAGTAATGTTGAATACCGATGTTGAAAACAAAAAACAGCCCAGATAAAAACTTCCCCATAGCCACTACGCGATGTTTCAGTCGTTGTATATAGTGTCTACGTTGCGGCGGAAACTACCGTCCATTTTTGTCTCCCGATGTTCCTCGCATGAGCTGGTTCTTACGAACTCGATGGTAGTGGCCACGCTGGATAGAGATGACACGGCTCTGAATTGTCTGCGCGGTAGGCGAGGACTCACGATCAAAGCTTCGAACCTCCGAAGCCTGTTTACACTCGTTTTTAGCACAGAAAGTCGCAGATCGAAGCACAAGAACACCGACATGCTCCTCTCGCTCGGCCGACGATCGCACACGGGACCGGCGCTAGTATAGCCGGCCGGCATTCGCTGGACTAGTCGGCATCGATCGAACTCGGCACGAAACCGCGTCATGCTGGTAGCACTCGCAGTCGTTCGTCATTTCGTTGTCGTTCTACATTACGAAGTGGTCATTCAGGAACGTTTGGAGTAGTTTCCGTGCTTGCTTCCAGCACTTGGCCGTGCCTTCGAAGCGGCGGCCATTAGGCACAGCATTCGGAGGCATCGCGGCCTCTGGTTGGTTGGCGCCGCTGTACGCATGGTGACGTAGGCGAAAATATCAAGCCCAGCTTTATCCTGCACTACCAAATTTATTAACAATATCTTGAATATGCTGGTACCTTCAGTATAATTACACAACATATTTTATAGCACTCAACTTAATAATCACGCCTGAAACTTCATGATCTGACAGATTTAAGTCAGTCATAAGACTACAATCGAGGCCAGAGTAGCAGGCTTTCGGTTGATTTGTGTGTTCGAAATATTCTCTAATGCAACAAAGCACGCCTGGTTCTTATTGATACAACAGATATTGGTCATAAAATAGGAACCAAATACTGCGTAGAATGCCTTCGGGCATTTTCCATAGTCGAAATGTGCCCTAGTGCAACTAACTGTGCCTGACACTTCATGATGTGACAAATATTGGTCATAATATTGCAACTGAACCTTGCATGGAAGACTTCTGGACGTTGTCTTTAGTCAAAGTATTCTCTAAAATGACAAACGACACCCAACTGTTCATGAAGTCACAGATATTGGTCATAATATTGGAACTGAACCCGGTATGGAATACCTCTGGACATGTCTTTACTTGAAGTATTCTCTAAAACGACAGACGACACCCAACTGTTCATGAAGTCACAGATATCAGTCATATTATTAGAACTCAAACCTTAATGCAAGACTTCTGGACGTTGTCTTTAGTCAAAGTATTCTCTAAAACGACAAACGACACCCAACTGTTCATGAAGTCATAGACATCGGTCATAATATTAGAACTAAAACCTAAATACAAGACTTCTGGATGTTGTCTTTAGTCAAAGTATTCTCTAAAACGACAAATGACACCCAACTGTTCATGAAGTCACAGATATTGGTCGTAATATTAGAACTGAAACCTTAATGCAAGACTTCTGGACGTTGTCTTTAGACAAAGTATTCTCTAAAACGACAACTGACACCCAACTGTTCATGAAGTCGCGTATAGCGGTCATAATAATGGAACTGAAGCCTTCATAGAAGTTTTCTGGACGTTGTCTTTAGTCAAAGTATTCTCTAAAACGACAGATGACACCCAACTGTTCATGAAGTCACAGATATCGGTCATAAAATTGGAACTGAACCCTGTATGGAAGACTTCTGGACATTGTCTTTAGTGAAATTATTCTCTAAAATGACAAACCGCACCCAACTGTTCATAAAGTCACAGATATCGGTCATAATATTGGAACCGAACCCTGTATATAAGGCTTTTGAACGTTGTCTGCAGCCGAAATGTTCTCCTATGCAACAACCCACACCCTACTTTTAATGATGTGATAAATTTAGGTCATGAGGCTGTAATTGTGCCCTGTGCAGAGGGCTTTTGAATGATAAGCGTATTGGAAATATCCTCTAATGCAAGAAACAGCATCTGACTCTTAACGATGAAACAAATACTTGCCATAAGAAAGGAACCGAGCACTACGTAGATTGCCTCTGGGCATTTTTGTTGTGAAAATTTGCCCTAAGGCAACTAACTGTACTTGAAACTTTCATGATGAGAGAGATATTGGCCATAGAACTGCAACTGAACCCTGTATGGAAGACTTCTGGACGTTGTCTGTAGTTAAAGTATTCTCTAAAACGACAAACCGCGCCTAACTCTTCATGAAGTCACAGATATCGGTCATAATACTGGAACTGAACCCTTCATGGAAGGTAGCCAAAATGTTCTCAAATGCAATAAAACACACCCGACACATCATGATGCAACAGATATTAGGGATCAGATTGGAACCGAACACAGCGTGGAAACCTTTCGGATGGTATATTTATTTATTTTCAAATATGGCAGCCCAATTAGAGGCTACTGCAAAAGTGGCTTACCTATATACAAAATGAAAGGATTTAAACAGTAATGTCACAATAAGTGTGCCAAGGTAAACAAATATCACTACCCTTTAGTGCACCCCGGTAAGAAATCAGAGAAGTAGAACATTATTATAATACAAGTGCCTCCAAAAAGTCAGACACACTGGTATTAGGAATCAAACCAAGTAGATCAATCTAGTGTTTGGTAACTTTATTTGAACGTGTTAGATAGCGCTACAAATGACTTCTAAGCTAGATGGTGATTACGGATCAGTGGTGTGTTTAAGGCTTCAGCCCTTCGCTGGTAGTTTAAATATCCTTTAACGTCTACAAAATGCATCTGACACTTCTTGATGAGGCAAACATTGGTTTTGAGATTATAGCCAAGCACTGTGGCTTTCACATATCATCAATTGTCAAAATACCCTATAATGTAATAAAGCATGCCCAAAATTTTTGATGGGACAGATACCGATCATGGGACTGCACCAGAGCACCGTACAGAAGTTTTGGCAAGATTTCCAACAAAGCTAAACTGGATATGCTTAAGTGTATGCATATATATAATCCAAGTTAATGCATATATACATATATTAAAAACTGAACAGAAATGAAGCACTCCTTGGAAACACATACAAATATTCAATGTTCAAAGCCATTGAATAATATCTTCAGTTCATTACAGTTTGGAAGAACAGATAAATATATGCATAGTTCTGAAAGGTCTAATAAGTCACACGAGGTACTTTTTGCATTTCTTCTATACGAAGTGCAGTACAGTACTAGTGCACTTTCATTGATTCTGTGCACACATGTGATGACATTCTTGTCCTACTATCGTGTCATCGTACAGCTGATTCGAAATCATGTGCTTCTCACAAGGTTTTCAGTTATCTGTCCAGCTGTAAACGGAACGCGTGTTATATTATGGTAAACTGTAAAACGATGGAGAAGCGTCATTGTATGCCTATAGCTATGAGTATCAGAATGAACTATTAAGAATGTGTGTGTCAGAATGCCTCCAAACAACGTATGTGCTACTGAGCGTGGCAGAGAAGCAGAACAAGTGAGAAGTGAAATAGCAGGCAATGCCAGCAACACTGAATCATGCAATTTTTTTTCGATCACCACAGCAACGCATGTTTGAGTTCCTATCTTGTACATGAATGGAAATGAGACCGCTGACAGCTGAATGTGTCAGCGTCGCTGGTACCCGACACGAAGTCCCATCACACTGCTACCAACCAGCGCACACTTGTTATTAGCTTGGCAACACACGAAAACGATTAGCACCGAAGCCAACGAATGTTTCAGCGTCATACAATTCGCCAATACACTTATATAAATACGTACGATTTCACATCACAGAAATGTGCTGGCTAGTGCGAGGTTCGCTTTCAGCGATGATGAATACCGATGTTGAAACAAACACAGTGCAGATAAAAAACTCCTCCGTATGCACTACACGATGTTTCGGGCATCGTATATGGTGTGTATGTTCCGATGAAAACTACCGTAGATTTTTTTTTCAGCCGATGTTCCTCGCATGTGCTGGTTCATACGAACTGGAGGGTAGAGGCCTACGCTGGATGCAGATGACGCTGCTCTGAATTGCCTCCGCGGTAGGCGAGGGCTCATGCTCAAAGCTTCGAACCTCCGAAGTCTGTTTACACTTGTTTTTAGCACAGAAAATCACAGATCAAAGCACAAGAACGGCGACATGCTCCAGTAGCCTGTGCGATGTTTTCGCTCGGCCGACAATCGCACTCGTGACCGGCGCAAGCATAGCCGGCCAGCCTCCGCTACATTTGTCGGCGTCGCTCGAACTCGGCACGAAACCACGTCACTCTGGTAGCACTCGCAGTCGTTCGTCGTGGCGTTGTCGTTCTAGATTACGAAGCGGTCATTCAGGCACGTTTGGAGTAGTTTCCGCGCTTGCTTCCAGCACTCAGCCGTGCTTTCGAAGCGGTAGCCATTAGGCATAACATTCGGAGGCATCGTGGCCCCTGGTTGGTAGGCGCGTGGCCCCTGGTTGGTTGGCCCCTCTGTACGCGTGGTGACGTAGCGTACGAGTGGCAAAAATATCAAGCCCAGCTAGATCCCTCGCGCCTCCTCGCGTATGCCCCTCCAACGCCGACGCCGAGAGGTGCATTTGACGCTTTTGACGCATAGACGCGAGCATACGCGTGCCCACCCTCAGGTATGTGCCAATGTCTGGCGTAAAGTATTTGAAGACATACACGATGGGATTCTGACATTATTGATGTCTTGATCAGCGCATCGTATTAGTTAAACCATCTTACCATCCTTATAATTTTGGTTGACGCCAAGTTCAGGACGTGATGACCAAGGCGTAACGGCTGGAATAATAATAATAATAATAATAATAATAATAATAATAATAATAATAATAATAATAATAATAATAATAATAATAATAATAATAATAATAATAATAATAATAATAATAATAATAATAATAATAATAATAATATATTATTATTATTATTAATATATTATTATTATTATTATTATTATTATTATTATTATTATTATTATTATTATTGAATTACCCTGGGTGTTATAAAGCCAAACACTTTATAATTTTATGCATGCCATAGAGGAGGCCTCCAGAAATTTTAGAACATTCAGTATTCTTTAGCATCTGCTGACATCACATAGTACAAGGGCCTCGATCCCTCGCCTGCACTAATATGCGACCTCCGCAGCCACATTCAAACCCATGGCCTTCGGCTGAGCACCGTAGCCAATTATCATTTCATCATAAAAGAAGGCATAAGGCATTACCTTCATCTCAAGAAAGTTCAGCTGGTATGTTTTTTTTTTGTGATTACCTGCATTCATGTGTTGACTTGCTGACAAGAGGCAAGGTGGAGTCGTTCTTGCATGCAATGATATTTAGCTAAATAAATTGATGCAGACAAGAAGAAGAACAACCACGCGATAGGTTTCCTTCAGCCGCAGGACAATTGAAATTCACTAAACGATAGATCGGTACCACAAGAATGCTTACAACTGCTCGTATGAGTCAGCGTCAACCAATCTTGGTGCTCTAAATTTTACCAGCCAAGGTGGGAGACAGAGCTCTTGCCTTTGTGAGTAAATTTATGAAACAACCTAAATTTACCTCACGCACGTAAACAATCTTTCCAGTGACATCGCGAAAACGAGAGCAAGAAATTAATTGTAATTTATTTACAGAATTTTGAGAGTACTTATATGGCCATAAATGATCTTTTTTTTTAGAATGCAGTACCAACCAATCCGAATAGAAACCACGTTGCCACAATTTCCTTAGCACTTTCAAGTATGCCGCTCTATCAGTCCACTGAAAACGTCCCCTCTAGATTCGACTGAAGCCATGTACTCCAGATAATTGGTGTGTACATTGTGATAACTCTGATAACATGAAACATATTTCAAAACACTCGTTCAGGAGCTCACAGTCCCACATCATTTCAAAATGTCGCTACATTTTAACAGACCGTCTAGTCCACAGAGATTTTGAATACATAGAGTGTGGTACATGTATGTACTGGTAGTGCTTGAGATACATTTTTTCAAGCGTTATAGAAACTGCCAGTAAACAATAAAGCAGCTGTCTGGTGCAGCCAGAACTGGAGAGGCGGCACACACTGCTGACTGTGTGAGACCAAATGTCTCCATTACCACGAAAACTCCTAGCGGGAACCCTTGGTGAGAGTCACCTGTACATTCGATGTAGTATGCACATAATGACCTCCGGAGAGTTCATCGCTGCACGGAAACACTTCTGGGCCGATTCCTTTCGCCCAGCTCCCCAAAACGTGGTCAACTAAGGGTTTCTACGGTCCTAAATAAACCTTCGTGCCTTTCCTTCTTTTGAGATGGTGCCTCCCCCCCCCCCCTGACAATACCTATATGAACCAAAGCAGCAGCAGTCTATTGACAAAAAAGGAGGAGGTGGGGGAACGCAGGGAGAAAGCCGTAGTTCTATTTCTGACTGAACCTAAGTTCGCTCAAGTTCAAAATGAACGGCTATCAACATTGATGAACTTCACTTCATGCAGCGCTATTGTGAACGCGCTGTGTTGGCGGTGCCGACACCGATGTCGGCACGCACTGACAAAAGCGTTCTGCGAGGCGGGGGCAGGAATTAGAAAACGCCCTCTCGACACCTCCGCCATTGTACCGTCACCTCCTCACTCCCCCGTACCCGCAGATCGTTTTTGCATCTTAGGTTTACACCGAGCAAGCCGCCACGTTCGCAACGGGTCATCGGTTCCGGCGCGCGGGTCATAATCAAGACATGAAACTCTGGAGGAGCCAGCCCGAGACCCTCGTTTTGTCCACGGTTGGTTCGGGCTGTCTAGACTGCTCGCGCAGCAGCCGCAGCCGGACTATTCGGGACTCAAAGCTGGACCAACGTACAAACAAGCGCAGGGCCCAAACAAACACACGGCAGGAGGGACACGCCATGTCGTGGCAGGAAGGCAGTCTCGGCCACATCGTCCGCAGAAGTGCTCAATCGATGCCTGTTTGTCCCGAGTCATTGTGGGCGCTTTTACTCAATACGCACACACTCACGCACGAACGCCAAGCAGCGCGCGACCCATGCATGAACAATGGCGCCGCCACCGCTGGCGCCGTATACTTGCCGGGTGCATGGCGGCCGGCTTTTTCCGCTCACGTCGGAGGAGCCCCATTGTCACCAGGAGTTCCGAAGCGACGGGGCGTCACAATGGGCGCCACAGCAGTCGCACCGTGCAGTCAGTGGCCAGGGCTCGGACGCATTGGCAGCGCGTGTGTATATATATTATGTGCTCGTATACACCGGGGAGAAGACGCCGTCCCGGGTCCTGCTTCTGTCTCTCCTTCTGGGAAGATTTAGCGGTCGCCACGTTCTACTCGGAAACCACTTCATTACGGAGCCGTGGCCCCAAAAGGTGTGGCATGCATTGCGCACAGCGGGATCGGTTTGTCATCCTGGAGCCTGCATCTGTTCTCGGCTGAAGATGCCCTTTTGTACACAAGGAAACCTGAACTTGCATGCAGGGTGACTGCCAGAGAAGGCATCGGATACTTGCATGCAGGGTGACTGCCAGAGAAGGCATCGGATACGTATGTTTGCCGTGTGAGGATTTAATTGCCAGGCTCCAATGCGCTCTGCCCCATCTGGAAAGCAAGGGCGAAGCCACCTCAGCTCAACCTGTGCACGATGTCATTCACTGGTGCTACGAACAATGCGAAAGTGCCTGTTCGTACCGGAAATGCCAGAGCGTGCTCGCCTCTGCGGTGTGAATCACACTCCGTAGGCAATAAAGATGTTGCTTCGCGCAGTGCTTGATGCTACGATAGGCTAACTGTTAGTCCGACCCTTGTCGCAAAGGGGCGAGTAAGCCAATCTTGTAAGTGCCACTTGTTCTCAAGCGCACACAGCTATCAGCAGCGATATAAATAATCTATCCATTTTCCAGTTCCATTTGAGAATACTTCGGGTTCTCCAGTGTTCTGTGTGTATCGCGATAGTTTTAACGACATCGCGTAAAAATAGTGAGAGACCCAGCAATAGTGAGAGACCACTTGATCAGAGCTGAAATCACAGTTTTTACGTACTCATCTGTAGACTTTCGCGAATTTTCCACGGGCTTCCACCTAAAACCTTCCCACAAGAATAAGTGTTCGACGCATACTAGCTGCTCGTGAAAGTGCTTCGTGTACCTTGCAATAATCCTCAACATTTTGTCAGGTCACGCAAAAGTGATAGACACTTTGAACGTGGATTGCGCTCATCCGTTTTGGAAACAATCCGCCATCTTTGCCTCACAACACATTGCTAGGTAGATAAGAGGTCGGCAACCACTCTAAATCACCACTACAAAAATAAGCTATGTTCTTGCAGTCTGTATTGCTGCACATAACTCCAGGGCCCCCAACAAGCTGCCATGCTTTTTTTCTTTTGTCATTGAGAGTACACCATGTGGTTAGCGCCATCAAACGTCCAGGAACAACTTTAAGAACATGTGACGGCGCC
Organism: Rhipicephalus microplus; assembly: GCF_043290135.1. Lineage (NCBI taxonomy): Eukaryota > Metazoa > Arthropoda > Arachnida > Ixodida > Ixodidae > Rhipicephalus > Rhipicephalus microplus. The sequence goes on along the minus strand of NC_134710.1, from coordinate 488,462,799 downwards.
CTTAACAGGCGTCCTGACCGATGTAACATGCCGTGCCGTGCCGCCTTGTCCGTGGCAGCCGTGAATGGCCTGGCCATCGCTACCCGTGAATCTACTGTTGTTGCCAGTCGGGCTGCTGCCACTGCTCGGTGACAGGGTGCGATTTACGACCCAAACATGGACACCGCCGATGTGGTTACGACTTCACTCGTAATGGGACAGGAGGTGTTTATGGTTGTATACGTACATTTGGTCCATTTGTGGCTGCGTCCAGAAGAAAGCGCCCGTTTCTGAGATGTGCTTACACGTTCGTGCCGCTTTTGCAAGATGGCGTGCATAGGCGAGTCAAAGGAAAGCTACCACTGTGGCTTGAATTCCTTTTGTAACCGAAGCGTGAAACGTGATCTCTCGTGCATCGCACTAAAATAGGTGGTAGAACGAACCGCGGCAGTTCCAATTTTTTGGGACCGGAGCAGCTGAGGGGCTCTCATTTTGGTGTGGCGTAACGCAGGCAAAACTATCATCGCGTAGCCAGCGGCAGCATATTGAGCGCACGCTTGCTTCAGAAAAGTATTCTTCCTTTTGTCCTTCGAACTCTTTTATGAGGATATTATTTCGGGCATCAATATCATGCCAAGGGGAACACAAGACAAATCACGTATAAAAGTTGAAAGAGCAAGCAAGTGAGAACTTGAAAGAGGGAGAGAGAAAATGGAGGAAATTGAAATAAAGAGAAAAGGATGGGAAATAATACAAGAAGGAAAGGAATGTGGAAAGAAAGAGAACAGCCTAGTGAAACAAACAAGGCTGCCCAGACACTGTCCTTAGGCTTGTCTTCGTTGACAGAATGAACCCTTCACCAAATCTTATTTGCTCGGCAGAAAGGACGAGGTATTCCTTGAGAGGAATATGGCGCTGCGATGAATCCACAGTCCTCATCAGTGACATCGAATTGTATGAAAAGATCAAAATCAAGCTTTGCTCACATCGTGCCCGGCAAACTGTCCCAGCTGCTTCACTACGCACAGGTGAGCGGTGCCCTGGCTAACTGCTACACGCGACTCTTGCCAATACAAACGCCGTGTTTGTATGACATCCCTTAGAGTCATATCATGGTTTTGGGACGTTGAACCTCAGTAATTTCATTCTTAATGAAGCGGCCTCCTCTGGCTTTCTGTACTACTGAACCTCTCATTTCTCCTCCTCATTCGCCTTTCTTCCCCACTGGACTGCAATACTATCAGGCCTTGGAAACTGTCAAGTTCTAGTGATGGCCTTAGAGGACGAAAAAATTGACCGCGGCGAGTTTCATCATGTGCGCGTATAGTGGAACTACTGACTCTTTTTTTTTAGCGGTTGGACAAGTTAGTGCGGATTTTCTCTATTGGGGGCGCTCAACGCGGCTAAAATTTTTATTTCAAGGTGTATCAAACGAGTGTTAAAAGAGTAATTAGCGCGTTTTTTACATAAAAAATAGGACACATTGTTTTACTTTTACTACAAAAAAAGAGTGGTGACTGTTTGAGTTCAAGTATTGAGATTATCCTGATGCTCAAAACGCAGCATCCAATTGGCATATATTGTGTCTCTCTAAGTTAATTTAATCAAATGGTACCGCAATTAGTCGCGGTACTTTTTCTCGATTGGTATTACGAAGCTCCGTTTTAATTCAACTTTGATATATTAATGCGAGCTTGTGTGTCAGACTTCACGTGCCGCTACGATGAAGCGAACGTGTCTAAAGCCTGTGAACCATGTCAGCTGCTATGCTTCATCGACGTATGGCTGCGCAGCCTCCAGCGTGAAAATTCAATGCCGGCAAATTGTTCGGAGACTGCCTACGAAAACTGAAGAATCATATACAATGTGGACGTGCTTTCTGCTGAGTGAAAATGCGCTGCTTTGCATATAAACATGGCCCTTTCTTTTGCATTTGTCATTTCATAAGGTTCTTCAACTTGTACAGCTAATGAGATGCACACCTTGTGAATGTTTGAGATTGTTTACTTCGTTGTCACATTCACTGAAAATATTTTTACTGCTAAACTTTGTAACACAGATCACATCATCACAGCATAAGTTTTCATTGTTTCTGCTCAAAATGAGTCTGCTGCAATATATGCTCATGAATTGAATGCATGGTACAGGCACGTAAACCTTAAGTACATATACGCGTTTGTACATTTTTCTTAAGCTTACAATCAAGCATATTACATTTGCATGAACCATACAGTCCATACAGTTGGGCAATTACATTGCTTTCTTCTCTGAAGGACGTCACTACAAGAAATTCATTAAAACGCCATCTACAAGACAAGAAGGCAAATTCAAGCAAATATCATTGCCATGTCCACACTATCCTTCTTATATCAGACCTTAGCTTCACACTAGCCACACTATATTTCTTATATCGGACTTTAACTAAAATCGGACCTTAGCCTTACCACACTTGCCATGCGCAGGTGACATGCTCGACTATCGCTCTTTCAATCACTTTATCACAACAACTCATCCTTCGTCCAGTCTCATCTTTCCAGAACCTGCCTCAATCATGCGCACAAGGTGGCCCCCATTTTCGCTTGGACCAAGAAGTTTCAAAATTCACCATTATCATTATGCATAATCAAGTGGAATTCTCTTCCACCTAACATTGCATAAATAACAGATTCTTCCATATTTAACTCCATGCTTCAGGGCTATTTGCATAGTGAAAAACATGGCTGACCTGTGTCTGATTGCCCTCGTTTTGTATGCTGTTTTTGCTCCCGCCACCCATTCAGTGTTCTTCCATGTAATCTTCATAGGTGTTTTCATTATTATTGTACTAATGAATATGTATTCGATTAATGCTGATGAACGTATTTGACTTGATGCTTTAATTCGATTAACTCGCTGTTTCCCTTTTATTGTTTACTTTTTGGTATTCTGTTTTCTGTTCATATTGCTTGAAATGTATGTATTCATTTAATCTCCCCCCCCCCCTATGTAATGCCCAATCGGACCTTTAGGGCATTGAAATAAATAAATAAATAAATAAATAAATAAATAAATAAATAAATAAATAAACAAATAAATAAATAATAATGCAGTGTTCCCACATGCATTCTTCATAGTAATGCATCACAAATCTGTTCATGCTTCTACCAGAGTAGGCAGCGCTGTTTTTCTCTTACAACCCAACCGTACCCTCCAAGGAACTGCTCATATCAGCGTACACTTGGATGCTTCATCGCTGAACCTGCCTCAGATCAATGGAGAATGTGTCGTCACTGAAAGCAAGCTTATGCGCCAAAATCCTCGCAAGGTGTGGTTGAAGACACTTTATTTTTAACCTATTTTCGTTTAACCATGTCTGTCTTACTCTCCTCATGACTCTGTTTTTTTTTGTCTTCTCTGAAAACTGGACAAAATAGAGACCATTGATTTCCAAGCTACCCACTTCAAGTCGTAAGAAGCTCAACAGTTGCCATAGTGATAACCCCATGAGCCACCAATTACTAGGCGGACAAATGGAAGCATTATACTGAAAAGCAGTGATAGTGTACGGTACGTTCAAGCTGTACGAAAATAGGTGCACTGATTGTTGTTTCTTGCTTTATGAATTGCTCAGTTTACAGGAGATAGACAGACTTCAAAAGTCTCGGAGAGTGTATGTGATGGGGTGCACGTAATGTACTTCACTCTTTGCATAGAGTATCACATATAACTAGGTAACTAACGGGCCTGTAGTGATGCATATTTCTAAGCACATCTTTTCCACATATCAACTCCACACATATCAATAACAACTCCACATATCAATCAAATTAATCATAAGTATCCCACACTATATTGTGCTGCAATTTTGTCATGACTGTAAGGAGATCATTAAGGAGATAACAGTCGACGGAAATATATTATCACGAAGAGAATTAGCGGAAACATTCATTGACTATAGTACCAGTTCAGTAAAGAGTTCTCATGATTCCAGTTTTTTGAACTTCCTAATTAAGTTCCCGAACCAGTCATTCTGCAATTTTGGCTCCTACACCTCAGGAAATAACTTACATATTTTTCTTAATCACAAATACGAAACGTGATGCTGACGGTTTCGAAGTCGCGCTTGCAAAGTACGTAATAGATGCCATCAATTCTAGTCTTACACGCATACACAGTCTAGTTTTATCCTGTGGTACTTTTCAAAAAAGCCTCCTGATTGCTATAGTTATAGTGTAACACAAAGGTGGAGATAAAAACGTTTTAACTAATTATAGACCAAAATCAGTCTTGCCACTTTTTTCGAAAGCATTTGAAACGTCATTTTATAACCGTATTTCTGCCTTTATAACTAAGCATACATTAATGACCATTATGCAATTACGGTTCACCAAAGATTAATCTACGTAAATAGTCCTTCTAACACAAAAGCAAATAATATTAGAATCTTTCAAACGTCAGCTATGTACATTGGAAATTTTCATAGACTATTCGACGGCATTTGACTGTATAAACTATACCACACTAATAGAAAAATTAAACTACTATGGCTTCCAGGGAGGTTTTCTAAAATTAATCAAATCTTACCTCCCACACCGCATGCAAAAAGTGGTAAATAATAATTACACGTCAAATGTTAAAGCACTTGTTGCAGAAGTATGCCACAGGAAAGTGTCTTGGGTCTGTTGCTTTTTGCATTTATACTAAAAGATTTGGTTAACATTTATCATGACGTAAAATTTATTATATATACGGATGACCGCACAAGTCTTTCAACTACGAAGGATGCTGAGGATGTCATGACTAAAGCCGACGTAGTACTATCAAACCTATCATCTTGAAGCACAGCAAACTCATTGAAAATCAACGTTAATAAAACGAAAGTCATACTTTTTAGACCAAAAAATTGAAACAATGACACCTCAACGAGTTTACGTCTGAATAACTCTGTTCTGCAATTGTACCCTCTTTTGAATATCTTGGTGTCATATTCAAGCAACATCTATCACGGAATGATCACGTGCAAATAGTGGTGGGTAAACTTTCCCAGGTGACTGGAATATTGTGCAAACTGCGTTTTTTTTTCTCTTCCAGAAAGTGTTAAACTTATATTGTACAAATCCCTGGTTATATCGTACATTATCTCTGTCATCTCGTCTGGGGTACTACAACACTTACTAACATTATTACCCTCCATAGAGTGTAGAAAAAGCTGTGCGTTGTACTCTAAACGTTCCCTATTTAACGCCAATGGTCCTCTTTTAGGAAAATTGAATTTCCTACCAATGCCTGACATTTATGAAAATATAATAATAATAAGTTATAAGAACAGTATTAGAAAAAACAAGGACACCCTGAAACGCATTTCCGATTCGACGCCAAAACATAAGACAATCAACACAAGGAACTCCGAAATATGAGAACTACTGAGGTCCAGAACAAATCACACCTACCAGATGTTACGATATAAACTTCCATATCACTTAAACATGAATAACTTCGTATACTATTCTATGTGATTGTATCAAAAAGTGAACATATGCTGCGCCTGCAAATGCTTATGTGGTAGTGCCCAGAATTGGGTATGTATTTTTGTACAAAAATCTGTTTCCGCTTTTTCTATATATTTGGTTCATCAACTTTTGCATTTTTACTCGTATAAATTTTTTTTGCTACTTTTTGAGTTTTTCAGTGGGTATAATGACAAGTACTGTTTACATGTTTGTATAACGTGTATTATGAGTTGTGTCATTAGCTTAAAAGTTATAAGTGCAGTTTCAGTGTTGAATGATGGTCTCATTTGTTTGTTTCTGCCTGAAAAATTGGGGCCATGAACTTCGCAAAGCCTTGGGCTTTTTGTTCATGGTCCTCAACATTGTAGAAATGTTTAAATAAAATTTAGTTTGATTTGATTTAAAGTGACATGCTACACAAGTCTGAAGTCGCCTTTTACACGACAAGGGCAATAAACATGCTTTCAACCATGTCTGTTTGCATTTGTTGTTTTGTTATCAGCCTTCATTATGCCTGTGTAAATCACTCATTGTGTACGTTTTGCGAAATATAACAGTGATTCCGTTTTTTCATCATGGTATCGCGCTCTTATTTTCAGGTACCATTTTTTTCATGGCTGCTGACGCTGAACGGGAGCACCAACATAATAGTGACAAGTCTGATTGATCCAGTCTTCACGGCTTTTTATGCATAATTATGAGGAATAAATATGAAAGCATCATGCCAATATATACAGTTAATTCGTACATGACACTGTGCTCATCACATTCACACATTTTGGTTGATTGTACTCATACAAGCTTGTAAACGAGAAATGCCTCTATTTTTTATTTGAAATAACGTAGAGACCATCTTTTCGTGCTTTCTATATTATTCTGATGGCAACTGTCAAATTCCGTTTTGGGTCTTCTACTCGCCTCACTGGTTGCGCGACATTTGCTGCTGCCGCCAAGGATGCAGAAGACGAGATTTTTTATCTGCTGGCACCTTGAGGAAAGAACCGCTGGTTCGATAGAGACGTTTATTCGTTTCTCTTCCCCCTCCTATTCCTGAATCCCTTGCTTTATTCCCTAAATCCCCATTTAAACACTCTTAAAATCCAATCGGAACACACGAATGTCTCTCTCCTGGACTCCTGGTTGGCTGCTATTGAAAGTGCCAGTCACGGAGTCCTTCCTCCTCGGATCTTCCTCGAAGAACCACCGCCTCTTGCTGCCGCTCAACTTCCTTCACTTCGGTTCCCGGAACCTTCGGCGTCCGGCGTTGACGGGCCGTGGTAATTCACCTCCCGGGTACGAGCCTGCAACGCTGGGCTGACAGGTCAATGCCGCCGCGGTCACTGGTTTCGGTTGCTACAGCGGCGCGCAAGTGCACCTTCCATGCTTGCAGCCGGACTCGGCTCTTGTCTCCACTAAAGTACCACCACTAAGCCAGCGGGAGACGTGAGTCCTTGCGTCCTTCATGACTGACAGACAACCATCGTTCCACCGATTCAATGTTACCGCTTCCTTCATGGCGTGGGCTCACCTTCAGCGGGATGGATAACAATATGAAGGTATTCGGCGACCGCACCAAGTTTGAACCCAACACCTCCTCTCCAACTGTGTTGCACTGTATCTATGACGTGAAACACAAACACAACCACACATTCACACATGTTCACTGGCTCGATACTTGAGGCACCAATCGTCACTCGTACCCTTTTGACTCTCTTGTGTGACTCGCTCGCTGGATTCAGTGCCGACGGGTTGTGCCCTCGCGATCTCCGACGTCAGCATAGCTCTGGCCGACTGAGTTCGCCCTACGTCATCTCCTGACGCCGACCTCCGACGACAGTGTAGCTATGACTGACTGGACTTGCTCTACGCCACCTCCTGACGCCGACAAGAGCTCTCGCAAGTGGTGCCCCGTCCTCGGACTCCTGTGACCGTGTTTCCATCTTTCCTATCTCTCCTATCCCGTCGATATGTCGTCGCTCTCTGGCTTACCACCTCGCGCCTCTTTCTCTCTCTCTACACTTTCATTCCTATCCTTTTAATCCCTCCTCACCCCCATCCCTTGTGAGCTACTGTTGAGGTGTCACTCGCTGAAGCAGACAGTTATGGGGCTCACTTTTCTCTTCTCTTCCTTTCTCTCTTAGAACCACTTAGAGAGAGACTCTCTTGCGCGCCTGCACTAACAAAGCATACACCCCCCTCACCTCGCTGTTACTTTTATGCGTCATAGTTGGAAGTCCCCAACCGTCACATTGCGTCTGCTTTAGCGTTTAAAGACCCCATTTTGCATTCGATTTCCAGGTTATACTTCTGCAGTGCCAACGCCAAGCGTGCCAGCCGCGCACTCTGCGGAGTTGTTAGAGTCAGAAATTCGAGCGGGTTATGATCGGTAATCACCTTGACTTTAGCGCTAAACAGTCAAGCGTCCAACTCCCCCAGTGCCCGAATTGCATAAGCTTCTTTTTCTATTGTGGCCCATTGAGTCTGAGCCGGGCTAAGCTTCTTGCTCAAAAAAGCGATAGGGCGCTCCTTGCCTTCCAGATCCTGCTGTGCCAGGCACGCACCCACGGCTTAATCAGATGCATCTGTGTCGAGGATAAACTGTTTCCTCGTATCTGGAGCCTGCAATGCCGACGCCTGCACTTGACAGTTTTCCACTTTGTCAAAAGCTTCTTGCCAATTTCACCCCATACTTGCTATATTTGTAAGTGTCATTAAAATGTATTTTACTCGTTCTATTTGAGTTATAAAATCACTTGGTCAACATCGTTCGAACGGCTTTGTCAGCTTCTGAATGCACAAGCACGCGCATCTAGTGAGGTGCACCTGGTTACCTTGTGCAGGTGCGTGTAGACATTTTGACAAGTTTTGCTACAATACAGACAATATTGCGGAGAACGAGACAATACTGCGAAGAGCGAGCATCTCAAGCAAAGCAGAACAGGAACTTTAATGCGTAGAAGCATGGGGTAACTGTACAGAAACATGAAAAGCGAGATTAGATTACAGTCTTATTAGGACCTTTGGACCGCAAATGCATCGTCCGTTGCCATAAGAAGCAACACCGCATAACTGTCACTAACCTGCAAGGCATTTATTGAATGAATTTTTGAGCACAGTCGTTGTCTTCTATGATGGCTTTTCAGCATAATTTTGACAGACGCTACAAATTCAGAGTACGTATACGCGCGCTCGTTCCGTGGTTTTTAGTTCAGACACCTGGTTACAACCACCACCGGAAAAAATCGCGTAGCTAACAATGCGGTACAAAGAACGGATGCTGTCGAACACCTGCAGTACGCCACGGTTAGGTGCAAGGCCCATGAAAACGCGCACACCACCGCTGGACCGCCTGAACGGTGCCGCACTGCACTACATCAACAATAACAAAATGTTGCCATTGTGCCCAGTGAGTATGGCCGCTGTGACGTAATTTCCGCCACATTTTTGACGCCTTGCGCTGGCTGGGCATGCCCTCTTCTACCTTCTCTTCCTCCGTGGCAGTAGGCAAAAAAGTAGTAGGAGGGCCGTGACTAATGCTCTGCCATGACGAAAGTGCACCAGGCTATAGGAGCGATGGTAAGTCCAGCAGAGTGTTCACACGGTGCTAGGAACACCAGCAGTGATCTTTTCTGAGGTCAGGGTCAGAATGTGCTCATTAGCTGGAGGAATAAAACAGTAATTAGCGGTGATGAAGCGCTGGCTATGATCACCGTTATCAGATGGAAGCGCAGTATTTGACATGCGAATTACCCTCTGACAGCAAGATATCACGGCTTAAGCTGGGGAGAGAAAGTCCCATCCTATAATGAGCGCATTAGTACATCATGACACAACGAGTAACTGTATATGTTGAAGGATGCCCTCGATAGAAACTCGTGCTATGCAAACACCAGAAGGCCGAACAAAAGCAGCATCAGCACAACGAAGGGGAGGGTCATCATATGGTGTCCTCATGTTTCGCAAACGGGAACACAAGTCGACACTAATAACTGAGAGCCTGTGATTTGTGTCCACCAAGGCTCCAGTCAACACATACTGAAAGTACATTTAAGCGGTGTTCCGGAGGAGTTCGATACAGTTCAAAAAATGCAGCTTTCTTTCTTGAAGCTGCACTGTTTAGTTTTCCGGACGATGATCAGACGCCATGGTAGCCGGATGTAGGGGTGACGTGGAACGGCGCATATGCGACTGTGAGTGACGGCGCGAGGAGCGGAAGGAACTGGCTACATCGAAGTGCTGCGGAGATGGTGAGCGGTGCTGGTGAAGTTGGTATGAGTGGCGATGTTGTTGAACAGGGGCAAACTCATTCATCTCGATGCCAGCATAGCCGCGCCTTTCGTCTTGTTGACGTCGACGACAGAACCGTGAAATGCGGCCGCGGATTCCGCAATAATAGCAAATTGGTCCTTGCGGACGCCAGGCATTGAAAGACGGAGACGTTGCCCTTGGGGCGAGAACATTCAGTGAAGGCTGCGTTAATGACCCATGCCGTGGTGATTGCTGAGAAGGTGCCGCTGCAGCCACCTGAGCATACGTGGGCGCTAGAGCGGTATGCGGGCTCGGGCATCGCTCACACGTCATGGACGCTGATTCCTCCCTCACGATGTTGTGGACGCTGCCTGCAGAAGGCGTCATGCAGAGCTCATAAGACGACGAAGTGGCCTGAAATTGGAGCTCCTCGTGGATCATAGACCGTATCAACGCACGCAGTACACTGTCATGCGTTAGCTTGAGATCTGCTGGGTCAGGTTGTAGACGTATAATTGAAGGTCATCGAGTCACTGACACGTACTGATGATATCCGCGACCGTGGTTGTGTTCTTTGTCTCTAAGCATTGAATGCGACGGTGCCTATGCCCTTGAGCAGAGAGAGAAAGAGAGATTGACTTTATTTAAACATATCCTGAGGAGGCTGAGAAAGGGCCATTCCGATCCTTAATTCAACCTGCCGAAGGCTTGTAATGATGTCCCGGGCCCTCTGGACCGCCTGTAGTTGCTACTTGTATTCATTGCTCTTGAGGGCTTCCTGCTAAGCCTCTTGGGTATTCAGCTGTGTGGCGTTGTGGGTACGCCCTTGAGCAGGTGGCGAACGTGGTCATGTTACGCCATCAGGCTGTCGATGCGGCGGCATAGGGCGAGGACATCTTCAATGTACGAGCTAGAGGGGTCACCTGAGTGCTGGACACGTGCAGCAAGCTTCCGTTTGGCTATGCCTGCATGTACAAAAGCGTTGGCAAAGATCTGACGGAGCTGCTGCTTAAAGGTAGGCCAGTGTGCGAAATCCAGCTCTTGGCTGAAAAACCAAGTCTTAGCGACCACCTCAGATTGAACGGTACGTGAGATAGCTTCGCAGAATCATGCCAATGGTTAAGCGCACTTACACGGTCGTACTCATCCAACACATATATAAAAAACAAGTCTTCAACGCTTTCACCGCGAAGGCCAACGAACATCCGGTGTTTTTTTTTTTTTTTGAAGGGCGGTGACAGTTAAAGAAAGCATGCCCAGGGTGATAGGCGGGGTGGGTGGAGCCGTGTTGTTCTGTTCATCTTGCGACATGACCGTGGGCTGATTGCGCAGGCGGCGACCCGGCTGTAGCTCCAGGGACGGTTTGTAGTTGAAGATGACGAAATATCGCTGCAAAGAGACGACCAGGGAACTGGAAAACACTATCTACCACTTGTACAGCGTTTTGGCTGCAAGACGCTTCTTTTTTTTGCTGAGCCTCTGCCCCACAACACTGGTCAGACTGACGATGATGAGTATGTACATATAATGAGATGACGCGTATTACTAATGCTCACAGTACATGTCACAGCACAAACCCTGACAAAGACCGGTCTACTGGTTGAAACCGTTGGAAATAAAATTAAGGCAACCGCTAAGTTGTGTCTCTTCACACTCTCTCTCTTTCTCTGCATATATATATATATATATATATATATATATATATATATATATATATATATATATATATATATATATATATATATATAGCCGGGCACGACACCATTCCCAGGATGGAAAGCTTACGTCCATTGCCTTTCCAGGTCACCTTTACCTGGATCATATGTTCTGGACTGCTCGGTTCGTGCAACGTAGCTGCAGAAGTTTCCCCTCCAGGACGGATGTAATGGTTGCACAGGATGCCAAGTTTGGAGCCAGCCGGGCAGCTCATCTGGCAACATGGACACAGCACAACTGCATTGGACGCTGCTGACACCCTTCCTAATCGTCAGTCAGCAGTCGCTTCTTCCGGGCACGACACCATTCCCAGGATGGAAAGCTTACGTCCATTGCCTTTTTAGGTTAGTTCCCTGAACGGTGCTACTTGTGGTAAATCCAATAATTATTGTTTGTTGGCGGTGTCGTGCCCACGAGACCTAGAAGATGTGTTTAAGCGATTTATAGTTTGTGCGTCGGAGATGTGTTATGCCTTGTCTGCCTTAACACTTATGTTGTCTGGTGATTTTGATCCAAATCCAGGACCAATGACTAAAGCGCAAGAAGAGGCATTTTATGCTGCTGTAGACACAATTAAAAATTGGAAGAGGCACAAGCAGACTTGCTTTCCGAGCTAACTAGTACAAAAGCTAGTCATGCTGCTGCTCAGAAAATGATTGATAAGCTAGAAGAAAGGCAGGAAACACTTCTCGCAGAGCTCAATATTTCTAAAATGAAACAGGAAGCCGTTGAAGGTGAAATTAAGTTGCTGAACGCAAAGATTGCTCCACTGTCACTTGCTTCTACACTGTAAACAAAAGTTAGCCGAAATGGGAGTTTCTCCAGCACATGAGCCCACAAAACTCCCCTGCCCCAATTATTTACTCCCTGGTAGGGAGTGAACTCGGCACATGTCATCGTAAAACGCCCCCTCCTTAATCACAGAGTTTATGAACGACATGACCTTTTTAAACTCCCCAGGGAGTTTCAGGTCACGTGGTTACAAACTCCCTATAGGAGCTTTAAAAACCCTCTTTGGGCGTGACGTGTGTGTGTGTGTGTGTGTGTGTGTGTGTGCGTGTGTGTGTGTGTGTGTGTGTACGAGCATATGTTTGCACGTCGGTGTGAAACACATGTGATTTGTGTGGCTAACCGTGTAAGCATCTGTCAACAGGCAACGAAATTATAAGTGCAGCGAAGAATAGCAACGACCGGTTGGTATTTACTGGGAACATTTCAATATATTTCGCACCTTAAACCACGCTGCACATCGGTCCGATTCCTCAACGAAACGTCCTGAATGCCACGCTTCAAAGGGCCGAGTAAAAAAAAACTTCGAAGAATAAATTAATGGTAGCAAAAGTAAGCTGTTACGATCGTCAGCGGCTGCTCCTGGAGTTTCACCATCAGAAACTTCGAAGTGGTCTGAAGTAGGCTTCGCTCGACTACGGCAGGCTGGCCGGCAACCGGTCTGAGAGTTGCGCCGGCGACGCGCTCGCCCCGTCTCCGCCGATAGTGGCTTCTCGGAGTGTCACCGGTATTTCATCGCGGCTGTAACATCTAAGTGGTAAGAAGGCCTCGCTATGCCGTCGGTATCAAGCCGGCATCGTATCGAACTCGCACTGTGCGCTAGCCACCGCGGCAAGCGCTACGAGCTAGCACCGACCACCGACGATGCAAAGAATGTGTTTCACAAAAAATGAAGGCTGCTGGGATGTATAACAGTCTTCTGCGCCTTGCGACCGTAGCTGTCAATGACTAACTACAAGGCGAGCGCCGAACGAGGCGGAGTACGATCGTCAGCGATTGCACCGTAAAACTTCGAAGCGGTTCGAAGTAGGCTTCACTCGACTACGGCAGGCTGGCCGGCAACCGGTCTGAGAGTTGCGCCGGCGACGCGCTCGCCCCGTCTCCTCCGATAGTGGCTTCTCGGAGTGTCACCGGTATTTCACCGGCTGCAACATCTAAGCGGTAGGAAGGCCTCGCTATGGCGTCGGTATCAAGCCGGCATCGTATCGAGCTCGCACTGCGCACCGGCCGCCGTGGCGAGCTCTGCGAGCTATACATGCAATGCATGCGAGCAACGGGAACAGCGACTGCGAACCGTCTCGTTCGTTTAAGTCTATCGCTCCGTAGCTTAAACTGCGTGGATAGCGGACACCTATTTCTGTGCATGGGAAAAACGAGACGTAAACTGCACATCAGCAAGCATTTTGTGATCGCCAGCTGTCATTCATCGAATCACCGTGCCGTACTCGTGAGTGAGGCCTAGTCGTCGAACGCGGTAGCGGCGGTCTACCTCGGTTCATCGCTGGAGCTGCTGAATGTGCCTCGTTAATGTGTTCATTCAAGGCCGCGCGCACTTTGTGTATGATTCAGTGCATTTTACGGGTCCACAAACAGCACTGCTGATGCGAATTCAGCCTGTACGACAGAGCGTCAACTGATAAAACTTTTTCGTTATAGTAAAAAAATATTAAATATTAGGCAGGATTAGGATAAAAGGCATGTGTGTTGAAGTGCTTACATCAGACCACCGCAAGTTCATACTTACGCCGTGCGTATTTATTGCTTAATTATTAGAAACAAAAAGGCTTTAACCTGGGCTACAAGAGGTCAGAATGTGGTGCCTATATATACTCGGTGACTATATGGTAGGTGTGTACTGCGTGTGGCAAGCTGTGGTGAGTGCGAGTGTTGTGATATTAAGTGAACGTTGTGACAATGTTTGTGTACTGTAATCATTGTTGTGCGTATTAAATGTAATGTAATAAAGTTACGCTTGCGCATGGTACGGCTGCTGACGTAATTTTTTTTCTCGGTCGATGCAAAAAATTTACTCCCATACTGACCTGAAAAAGTTCCCCTATGGATGTAAATAAAAACCCCCCTGACACCATGCGAAAACCCCCTTCTGATGGGGAGTAAATTTTTTACTCCCAGAGACGGGTTTTTTAAAACTCCCATCTGGGTGTGCGCTAGAGGACAAGGTCATTTACTCCCATTTCGGCTTATTTCTGTTTACAGTGTACGTCGGGAAGCAGCTCGGGTGATGCAGAAGCCAGCGCTAACGCCCTTCGCAGTGTATCTGATCGCTTGGCCACTATCTCTTCTTGGTGCGAAGACACTGAGAACAGAATGCGACGCTCTAACTTGCTTTTCTTTAACATTGCAGATGACGAAAAAGATTGACTGATATGTGGGGTTTAACGTCCCAAAACCACCATATGATTATGAGAGACGCCGTAGTGGAGGGCTCCGGAAATTTCGACCACCTGGGGTTCTTTAACGTGCACCCAAATCTGAGCACACGGGCCTACAACATTTCCGCCTCCATCGGAAATGCAGCCGCCGCAGCCGGGATTTGAACCCGCGACATGCGGGTCAGTAGCCGAGTACCTTAGCCACTAGACCACCGCGGCGGGGCATGACGAAAAAGAAGATTGGGCTTTGTCCGAGCAGAAAATTGTGGAATTCTGTTCACAAAAGCCTGAAATTAACTTATCGAGCACAAATTTCGAAAGAGTGCACAAGTTAGGCAAACATGCTGACAGCAAAAAGGGGCCTATCATTGCGAAAATAACCTTCTATAAGGACTAAGAGTGCATCTTGTCCGCTGCAATAAAGCTTAAGGGGTCCAAGTTTTCTATTTTGGAAGACTTCTCTCCTGCTATGCGAGAGGCAAAAAGAAAGCGTATCGAATTCGCCAAGGCCAGAAAAGAATTCTTTAAGCTATCTGTTGACAGATTGCCCATACATGATGCAACATACGTGTACGACCACGCAACAAGCACGGTAGTGGGACTAGGCAGATAGCTAAGGCAGGGTGCTCGCACCTGTGAATTCAAGCAGGCACCTGAGCCTCAGAATTTACCGTCACCTACCATATCAGTTACTAATATTCACAGCCTTCTGCAAAAGCTCGACCAGGTCTGTTCCTTCCTTGATGACCCGGGTTCTGACATAATCCTCTTCACTGAGACATGGCTTTATGCAGATATTTCAGACGATGAAATTAGTCCCCTACAAAATACCTATAACATTTACTGTTGCGATCGCGTTAACAGAAGGGGTGGAGGCGTAGTTATAGGCATTAAAAAGGCAATAACCTCTTATCTAATGGCGTCTGCTACAAATACGGAAAATGTAGGGGTTGTATCCAGAACTCGATATCAAAAATTATTGATTGGTTGCTGCTATCGCCCTTCAGACACTAATCCCTCATTTCTAAGTGACTTACGAAGCACCATAACTCATGCTTTAAGACGTGTCCAACTGAGCTCGTTTATTTATTTGGCGACTTTAATTTTCCTTCAATAAACTGGAAGCTGCTTTCATCGAATTGCCATGTCTTCACTGCGTTCATTGCCTTAACATTAGAGTTTAATCTAGCCCAGATCATAAACCAATCCATTCGTGACACGAATATACTTGACCTGGTATTAACAACGGCACCAAATACTATATCAAGTATAACATACATAGAAGGCTTCAGGGACCACCGGTTAATTCAAATGATTCTTAACGTCCCAAATCGTCTCGTGGGAGCTAAAACAAAAACAATTCGTGATTATAATAGAGGTAGTTACATTGTTAAAAATGATGAATTATGCACGTTCTTTGAGAGCGTAATTTTACATTTCTTTCATAATCGATTCGTAGAAGACAACTGGACACTCTTTAAAAACAAGGTAGCTTCGTTAGTTAGTGAACATATTCCTGCAGTTAAAATAACAAATGATAAACAAAATCCATGGTTCATTAAATCACTTAATAGATTAAGAAATAAAAAAAAAGATTGTACGCAGCGGCTAAACGCGCGCAAACTGCTGCTTCGTCGTAAAGGTATAGAGGCTTCTTGAATAGCTACTGCTTTGCGATACGCGCCGCCCGTGATAACTATTTTTCTCATGATCTACCGTCACTGCTCACCACTAACGCTAAGAAGTATTGGAAAGAAGTGTGCCCAGAACGTCACGATAACAAAATAACGTTGCAAAATGACGACCACATTCCCATTCCAGATCAAGACTGTCTTAACGCTTTCAATGTTTTCTTTACATCAGTTTACACCACTGAAGATCATACACACGTCCCCGATGTAGCCGATCTTGACTATCCCTTTTTGCAGCCCATTGAAATCACTGTTGGCGGAATCGCATCTATAATAAATAATCTTAAACTGTCCAGGTCAGCGGGGGTTGACAAGATTAACACTAAGATACAAAAAAGTACAGCCTCACCCTCGAGTAAAATATTATGTCACATCTTTCAGCAATCACTATCAACAGCACAGCTTCCACATGACTGGAAAATTGCAAAGGTCATCCCCGTGTTTAAAAGCGGCAATGAAAACTCACCTCAAAATTACAGACCCATTTGTCTGACATTCATCTGCTGTAAGATGCTTGAGCATATAATCGCCTCCCATATTTACAATCACTTAGAGCAGAATGACTTTTTCTTCTCCAACCAACATGGATTTAGAAAGGCCCTATTATGCGAAACACAGCTTCTCGAATTCATGACTGACCTACATTATCACTTAGATATAAACTTGCAAATTGACTGTTTTTTTTTTTGAATTTTTCCAAAGCTTTCTATTGTGTTGCTCACTGCCGCCTAATCACTAAACTTTCTTCTTTGTGTATGGATTCATCAGCTCTGTCATGGATATAGAACTTTCTTACTAACCGGCAGCAATTCACCATTGTTAATGATTTTTCATCCGTATACTTTCATACGTTTGTTCTGGTGTGCCGCATGGGAGTGTTCTCGGTCCACTGCTTTTTCTTATTTATATTAATGACTTACCAAGTAACTTATCCTCACAAGTGCGCATTTTCGCTGACGACTGTATAATTTACCGAGCAATAACTAGTACTTGTGATCACGTAATAATTCAAAACGACTTCGACCTCATCAGCAATTAGTGTAATAGTTGGCTAATGCCCCTAATTCAAGTAAATGTAAAGTAATGTCCTTCTCTCGCAAACATTCTAACTTTGAGTTTTCTTACTTCATTAATGGCAATCCCGTATCTAGCGTTGAATCTTATAAATATTTAGGTGTAACCTTCACATCTAACCTTTCTTGGACTACCCACATCACCAACATGTGCAGTGACGCCTCACGATCATTAGGCTACATACGCCACAATCTATGTAAGACGTCCACAAATATACGTGCTTTTGCTTACGTAACATTTGTTCGCCCTCAGCTAGAATTCTCTTTTGCAGTTTGGTCCCCTCATTACAGCTACTTAACTACCATGCTGGAATCGATCCAGAATAGAGCTGCTAGATTCATCTCACAAAACTACGATCAATGCGTAAGCATAACACAAATTAATAAAAACATCACTTTTCCTTTTGAGCAGCCGACGTGATCTAAACCTCATTTCATTATTCCATAAATACGTACATGAAACAAGGCCATTATCAATGACATCGCAAACATCTGCATTCACATCAAAGAGACTAAATAATCATCTTTCATTAACACGCATATACGGTAAAACATACATTTTTAACTCATCTGCAATCTTCCGTGTCATCCGCATGTAAAACAGCCTTCCAGATGAAATCGTAGCAAAACTCAATCGGGAAAAATTCCGCCACCTTCTACTCACCCATTTCCAGGATTAACTGCTTGTTTTATTCATATCAAAATCGGCACCTACGCGTTTATTCACTACTAGTATCTCGCTTTTTTTCTCTTATTTTAAACTTATTTTGTTTGGTGGTTTGAATACTAACATGCGATTCAGTTCCATTGTGTTTTATTCAGTGATATTTTCTTTTGAGTAATGGAAAGTCTTTTCACAATTTGTGCTGGTTTTTTAGCTTGTTTTACATCATTATCTGACGCGTATAGTCATCTGATTTTCATTGCCGTTCTATTCCTATTAAAATTATTATTATTATTTTCTCATTCTTATTCTTGTTAGGACTTCTACAATAATTGACATTTAGTTCTTGTTATTATTTGTATGGAAAGTGTACCGATTCATGTATGTATTCCTTTTATGCTCCCCTTACACAATGCCCTGTTGGGTCTGTAAGGTGTTTTGAATAAATGAATAAACATATATATATATATATATATATATATATATATATATATATATATATATATATATATATATATATATATATATATATATATATATATATATATATATATATATATATATATATATATATATCTTCTTTTCCCTATACTTGCGAGGTGGCATTTCCTTTCTCGTTTATTGAAGATCTTCATTATATGCGCACGTCAGCTGGTGTCCTCAACTGCATCGTCTGCACGCAGAGCGCGAAATGACTAGCCTCTTTATCTGCAGTGGAGTTCAAAACGGAATGCAATAGCATGCCAAGCCGGCCTTGTTATCGCCATTAACGTTCTCATTATCGGCGAATCACGTCGCCTAGGCACGGAGTTGTTCGGCGACGTCATTTTCGTTATGCGTCACTAAAGCGTACGTAGTTCGAACCTAGGCATCGAGACAGCCCGAACGGAACGTTTCCTTGTCTCTCTTAACTCGGTTTCTTCATGACACGATAAGCGAAAATCAGATAGACTTCTTGGAGTGACGGCTAAACTTTCGGCCTCCAGCGCATTTTCCAGGGTGGCGATAGTTCAGTGGGTCGTGGGTGGGAATTGCCTACACAGGAGGGAAAATCGCTGGGGCGTGTGGTGGGCTGGTAGTGGAAGTGCGTGGTGCAGGGCACGTTAATCGGACTCGCCCACGTGTCCTGCACGTCAGTGTGCGTTGTGGTGCGTCTCCGTCAAG
The DNA here is from genome assembly GCF_043290135.1 of Rhipicephalus microplus. Lineage (NCBI taxonomy): Eukaryota > Metazoa > Arthropoda > Arachnida > Ixodida > Ixodidae > Rhipicephalus > Rhipicephalus microplus. The sequence goes on along the minus strand of NC_134710.1, from coordinate 488,443,593 downwards.
GTAATGAACGAAGCCACGGGCGTCTCTTCCGCGTGGCGGGCAGATAAGTGACCACCACCATGCCACTACACAGGGCTCGAGTAGAATGATGGGGGAGGGGGAAAAAGCGTGGGGGGTGGAAGGCGCGCATGTGTGAATGGGCCACCCGGCTACCGGTGATGAAGGCGATAACAGCTGGCACATATCTCTCCCTTCATCAATCTCTGGCGACAACTTTTACCGGGGGAGCCATGTGTGCTTGGAAGCTTGTCTGTGCCGGTCACGCGGAGACACGGGACCCTGAAGGTTAGATGCTTGGTCACGTAGTCTCGTAATGTGACCAGTGTTAGGATAATTGGAAGGGTAAAGGAATAGCTCCGTCGAAATTTCCCAGGGAGGCTTGTCACGAGTAGGTGAGGAGCATCGCAATACCAACGTCACCCAAGGAACATTTTTTTTCGAGGTGGTCCGTCATCACGGGGCCATATGTCACCAGATTTTGGTAGAGCACTGCACGGGCTCCAGCCGATAGCCGAAACCCGGGTTATTAGTAAATAGGCATTCACAGCGGGCCGAGTCTGGTTTCGGGCATGAAGCTCCGGGCTTAGCATTGGGCCCGAGTTTGAGGGGTTGGGGTCTGGTTGGCCAATCTCGGAATAATTAATTCACTTTTAAAGGTTCTACTACGTACGTTATGCATGTGCATAAGATGTTACACTAACAGTATCTAGGAAGAACATTTTTATTGCGGGACGAGCTATTCGGATAAATTTTACGCGGGGCAAGAAAACTTCTTTTGTTTCTTGTAACTGGTGTTACTTGGTCATGCTGAAACGGGCAAGCTAAAAATAAATTGACCAGCTGCTTATACAGCCATAATTTCTCTATTTGGTGCTTTATTTGCAATCGTTGTTTCCGTATTCTAAATGTTATTTTGTAGTCGAAGTATTGAATGTAACATAATAAATGTTCACCTAAAATTCATCATTGCATGAGTATGCAGAGAGTTCCAAAGCGGCCAAACGTGCATGAACGTTCCAGCCGTCCGCTAAATTGGAAGGTCTTCACGGGTTCTTACATATAATCGTTATAACATTCTTTGGCTAGGCAAAGTCTTCTACTGGTCAGATGAGGCGAGATGGAAATGTGTAGAATGTTTTCTGTGTCGACATTCTTAGCGCTTGAGCATTTTGTTTCTTGTTTCGATTACGTTACTTCCACAACCACTTTGATTTGCACTGGAATAGCTTAGGTCCAATTAACAAGGAGTGGGGCAAAGTGTATTCTCTTGACGAAGCATCTGGCTTAGGAAAAGATTATTACGAATTTCGTGCCGGGATATGTGCCCTCTCATAGAAACATATTTAATCAATGAGTTAGCTCCGAGAACCTTATTCGCATCTTTTTCACCAAACTCACCAATATAGGGTGGGGTAAAAGGATACACGGGGCAAAACGCAACATTTTAACTTTGCTGGCCTCTGTATATAGCTAATACAAAAACTACTTTTATTTGCTCCTCTTTCACAGCGATAGGTTCTGATCCTCGTCTATCTTTTCATGTGTTAAAAGTTGATGCTTGGTCCCTGCATTCGCACGGGAAAAATGACGCCCCTAGTGTTAGTGTTGTCATGACCTGTCAAAAAGGGGCGAAATTCTTCTCGATCATAATTTCCTGTTCGTACATGAGGCCACTCCTGCGTCACTACAGCATCGTAAACATTTATTTTGTTACTTTAGACTACGAGCTACATAACACTGAATGTTTAGTTCACTTCATGTCCGCGAACAAAACACACACACACACACACACACACACACACACACATATATATATATATATATATATATATATATATATATATATATATATATATATATATATATATATATATATATATATATATATATATATAATTCTGGCATGCGAGAAAGGCAAAACGAGGCAAAAAGGCCTCCAATCGCCTTGAATGTCTTAATAATTGAACCAATAACTACGAATAGAATTAGGGTGTTTGGGTAGCCGGAGGATCTAGCCTTGAGAAATTCGCAGACAGTCACCCCTTTCAATTTCCTCTTTGCTGGTTGGATTGAACTAATGTCCTTTTTTTAAACTAAGTGCGGGCGTGCTCTTAGGAAGTCGCGCGTAGATTGACGTAACTCTAGCCTGCAGCCTGTGTGCTATTGTACATGCATTATTGCCCCAGCTTCCTATCTCACTGCACCACCCCCAACATATTAGCCACTGATCACCAGTCACATGCGAGGCCTGTAGCAGTCAAAAACTTCAAGAGAAGTCGCGGCACCTGCTTCCTTAGGATTCAGTGGCAATGCGGAAACGCAGTATCAGTTACACTGTCACGTGGCAAGCCTAAACGTTGTAGTTCCTAAATAAACATTGCCGTTTTATCTTAAGCTCGCGGCGCTTAACTAACTTCGTAGTATCTTTGTCACTACATTCTTTGCAGGCTGGGCACAATGGCGTTGCAGAGAGTCTAATCTTGTAAAACCATGGTTGCTGCTGTACGCACTGACACCACTCGGATGCGATGAAGCAAACAGGGCTCTTCTTTAGATAGCCCTTTTGTCACACATCACTGGTGAGGTGTCAGCCAAAACGGTTTGAAATACTTGTTGACAGCTTCCCGTAAAAGATGTTGATTGTCTCTGGGAGCCTTGTTTGTTGGTGTAAGTTCCAAGGCACTCAGGGCACCAGCGCGTGCTTGCTGGTTCTGTACACAGACCTACCCTAGAACAAGAACAAGAACATTCCGCTCTGACCGCCGGGATCGTTCCGCCGTTTCGCAAGACTCTTCGCAAGACCGGTCTAGACCACGCCTTCAAGCTTGCCAGTGCGAAACCTGCTGGGGTGTTCTTGGCCGAGGATTGAGGGGTTTTAACTTTGCTGTCTTAGAGTCCGATTCTCTAGTTTATGTTTCTGAGTCTAACCCTATCTCTAGTGCTCATGTCGACTACTTCTCCTGGCCTGGTGCGATCCACCTGCACTGTAAACAAAAGTTAGCCGAAATGGGAGTTTCTCCAGCACATGAGCCCACAAAACTCCCCTGCCCCAATTATTTACTCCCTGGTAGGGAGTGAACTCGGCACATGTCATCGTAAAACGCCCCCTCCTTAATCACAGAGTTTATGAACGACATGACCTTGTTAAACTCCCCAGGGAGTTTCAGATCACGTGGTTACAAACTCCCTATAGGAGCTTTAAAAACCCTCTTTGGGCGTGACGTTTGTGTGTGTGTGTGTGTGTGTGTGTGTGTGTGTGTGTGTGTGTGTGTGTGCGTGCGTGTCTGTACGGGCATATGTTTGCACGTCGGTCTGAAACACATGTGATTTGTGTGGCTAACCGTGTAAGCATCTGTCAACAGGCAACGAAATTATAAGTGCAGCGAAGAATAGCAACGACCGGTTGGTATTTACTGGGAACATTTCAATATAGTTCGCACCTTAAACCACGCTGCACATCGGTCCGATTCCTCAACGAAACGTCCTGAATGCCACGCTTCAAAGGGCCGAGTAACAAAAAACTTCGAAGAATAAATTAATGGTAGCAAAAGTAAGCTGTTACGATCGTCAGCGGCTGCTCCTGGAGTTTCACCATCAGAAACTTCGAAGTGGTCTGAAGTAGGCTTCGCTCGACTACGGCAGGCTGGCCGGCAACCGGTCTGAGAGTTGCGCCGGCGACGCGCTCGCCCCGTCTCTGCCAATAGTGGCTTCTCGGAGTGTCACCGGTATTTCACCGGCTGTAACATCTAAGTGGTAAGAAGGCCTCGCTATGCCGTCGGTATCAAGCCGGCATCGTACCGAACTCGCACTGTGCGCTGGCCACCGCGGCAAGCGCTACGAGCTAGCACCGACCACCGGCGATGCAAAGAATGTGTTTCACAAAAAATGAAGGCTGCTGGGATGTATACCAGTCTTCTGCGCCTTGCCACCACAGCTGTCAATGACTAACTACAAGGCGAGCGCCGAACGAGGCGGAGTACGATCGTCAGCGATTGCACCGTAAAACTTCGAAGCGGTTCGAAGTAGGCTTCGCTCGACTACGGCAGGCTGGCCGGCAACCGGTCTGAGAGTTGCGCCGGCGACGCGCTCACCCCGTCTCCGCCGATAGTGGCTTCTCGGAATGTCACCGGTATTTCACCGGCTGTAACATCTAAGTGGTAAGAAGGCCTCGCTATGCCGTCGGTATCAAGCCGGCATCGTATCGAACTCGCACTGTGCGCTAGCCACCGCGGCAAGCGCTACGAGCTAGCACCGACCACCGGCGATGCAAAGAATGTGTTTCACAAAAAATGAAGGCTGCTGGGATGTATAACAGTCTTCTGCGCCTTGCGACCGCAGCTGTCAATGACTTACTACAAGGCGAGCGCCGAACGAGGCGGAGTACGATCGTCAGCGATTGCACCGTAAAACTTCGAAGCGGTTCGAAGTAGGCTTCGCTCGACTACGGCAGGCTGGCCGGCAACCGGTCTGAGAGTTGCGCCGGCGACGCGTTCGCCCCGTCTCCTCCGATAGTGGCTTCTCGGAGTGTCACCGGTATTTCACCGGCTGCAACATCTAAGCGGTAGGAAGGCCTCGCTATGGCGTCGGTATCATGCCGGCATCGTATCGAGCTCGCACTGCGCACCGGCCGCCCTGGCGAGCTCTGCGAGCTATACATGCAAGGCATGCGAGCAACGGGAACAGCGACTGCGAACCGTCTCATTCGTTTAAGTCTATCGCTCCGTAGCTTAAACTGCGTGGATAGCGGACACCTATTTCTGTGCATGGGAAAAACGAGATGTAAACTGCACATCAGCAAGCATTTTGTGATCGCCAGCTGTCATTCATCGAATCACCGTGCCGTACTCGTGAGTGAGGCCTAGTCGTCGAACGCGGTAGCGGCGGTCTACCTCGGTTCATCGCTGGAGCTGCTGAATGTGCTTCGTTAATGTGTTCATTCAAGGCCGCGCGCACTTTGTGTATGATTCAGTGCATTTTACGGCTCCACAAACAGCACTGCTGATGCGAATTCAGCCTGTACGACAGAGCGTCAACTGATAAAACTTTTTCGTTATAGTAAAAAAATATTGAAGATTAGGCAGGATTAGGATAAAAGGCGTGTGTGTTGAAGTGCTTACATCAGACCACCGCAAGTTCATACTTACGCCGTGCGTATTTATTGCTTAATTATTAGAAACAAAAAGGCTTTAACCTGGGCTACAGGAGGTCAGAATGTGGTGCCTATATATACTCGGTGACTATATGGTAGGTGTGTACTGCGTGTGGCAAGCTGTGGTGAGTGCGAGTGTTGTGATATTACGTGAACGTTGTGATAATGTTTGTGTACTGTAATCATTGTTGTGCGTATTAAATGTAATGTAATTAAAGTTACGCTTGCGCATGGTATGGCTGCTGACGTAATTTTTTTTCTCGGTCGATGCAAAAAATTTACTCCCATACTGACCTGAAAAAGTTCCCCTATGGATGTAAATAAAAACCCCCCTGACACCATGCGAAAACCCCCTTCTGATGGGGAGTAAATTTTTTACTCCCAGAGACGGGTTTTTTAAAACTCCCATCTGGGTGTGCGCTAGAGGACAAGGTCATTTACTCACATTTCGGCTTATTTCTGTTTACAGTGTGGTCAGCGTCTCTGCCGTCTAATGAATTGCCGCTTGACTCCTTTTTCCGCAGTGATATCGACAGCATTCCCATGGCACTGGTGGAGGCTTCATTATACTTACAAATGGAGGCTTCATCAGACTTACAAACCCTCAGGCGGTCCAAAAGGAACTTAAAACAACTTCAAACCATTTCCAGACCATCACAGATGTGCGCACATTTGGGCGAGGAGGTACGGTGTGTAGGTCGCCGGATAAGACCTGCGCACAGGATATTCTCAAATGCACCTCGTTGGCTGCTACCCCGGTGAGTGCTTTTCTTCCGCCTCACCTTAGATGTACCAAAGGTCTTGTTCGGGGAGTCGACTTCAAGCTGCGTCCAGCTGAGACCCTAGACAGGCTCTCTGAAGCAGGCGTAATTTCGATTTACCGATGTAATCGCCTAGTCGACAAAGAGAGGATACCAACCGAATCTGTCATCGCGACGTTTGTGGGCACAAAACGCCCGTCAGAAATAAAATTATGGCCGTTGATCTTTCGAGTAGAGGCCCTCACTTCTCGTTCGATTCAGTGCAAAAACTGCTGGAGGTTCGACCACAGTGCGGGAGGATGTAAATCTAACGTTCGTTGTAGCACCTGCAGAGAGAGGCACCCTTCAAGCAAGTGTACTGCAACAGCGGAAAAGTGTTGTCTCTGTGGATGGAGTCACTGCGCCGACAACTCTGACTGTTCCACTCGTTCCCAGGAGGTTCAAATCCTAGAAGTTATTGACCACCGCTGCTGTTCTCGAAGGGGACCCATTGACATAGTTAGAGACAGGCCTTTTGGATACTCTGGCATTTCAGCGCGCTACACTTCCAGTATGGACTCAAATCTGTCGCAGGCTATTGAAACTGCTGTAGAAAAGGCAGGGAGTAAGGCACTGAATAAACTAATATCTAACCTTTCCTACTGTTTGGTGCAAATTTTTTCAAGTCAGATTGGGCAAAGAATACAGACTAGTGCATAACCTGCAGTGTCAGACAATACCAGTGATGCCACTCAGCTACGCAATGTAGTGTTGCACGAACTTTCTGCATCTGCAGGCAAGGCTAAGCAGTCAGGAACACCGGTGCACTTGGACCAACATACGCCTCAGCCAAGCACAAGTGCTGCTACAGATATGGAACTCGATATACTAACTAATAAACGTACCAGATCCCTCATCTTCACCGACCTCAAGTCCAAGTCTAAACTGAATGAATCAGCTATTTCACGTGAAGATGTTAACAAGGGCACGGCATGCGCTTCTGCGGTGCGCACAACATCATAGGTCAATTGAGGGTACTACAGTGGAACTGCCGTTCTACATTCTCAGCCTGAACCAACTTACATTACTTTTGCAATATTTTACTTTTGATGTTATATTTCTCCAAGAAACTTGGCTTACACCAGATGAAAATTTCCATCTTGCAGGTGTTTTTGTTCTTTTCAATTAGATCGCCCATAATGTGGTGTAAGTTAATTATCATTGTATCAAGTAAGTTATGCCATAAAGCGAAAATTTTTTTCAGAATGTTAGACTAGGATTGTGAAATATAAGCATTAGACTTGTGTCTCCCCGGATACCACCCTTTTTCAATTATAAATTGTTCTTCCCCTCCGGTGTGCAAAGTACGCGTTATTTTGACAGTGTTTTGGTTGCATGTAGAAAGGAAACTGTACTCACAGGAGACTTTAATTTGCATCATTTGTCTTGGGGTATAAGGGCAGATTCTTGTGGTAGGCGACTGTGGGAATGGACTATCGCTCACAACCTCTCGTCTCTGAATAAAGGTCATGAAACGTTTGTCTGAGGTAAGGCTTGCTCAGTATTGCATTTAACGTTTCGCTCCCATGCAATCGAGGTTTTGTCATGGGCTGTTCGGGATTCGGCAACTAACAGTGTCTATCTTCCTCTGATTTTTTTATATTATTTGTCCAACAGTAACTTTTCATCAGCCAAAACGCACATACATCCACCATAGAAACTTTCAAGCCTGCCTCCGTTCTGCCATTTCTAAACTTGGAAATGCCAGTACTATGGGGATTGCATCTACGATTGGTTCAATGCAGGAAGGATCTAGAAAAAATTCCGAATTTTCTTTTCGGTCGAATAAACGATCATCCTCTCGTTCATGGAATGATGTGTGTACGCGCGAATATAGAAGATGAAAAGCTGCTTGGAAAAAACTTCTTCATAATCAAAGCCCAACAAACTAGAAGGACTTTAAATTCCTTTCTAGCGCATTTAAGCGTACAGATATCCGCGCGAAAATAGCATACGACAGTAAAGACATTTCGATTATCTTTCTAAATAAAAAAATAAGCATGCTTTGTTGGCTTATCTTCGGGAGAGAAAAGTACTGCCAGTACCTTTAACGTTGCAGTCATGTGTCTTGACGCCACAAGAAATGAACACCTTTATAGAAGACATAGCGCAAGGTTTAGAACGCCGCTTCACTGCTAATCTTACGGCTATTCGGCCCGTGCTGGTAAACTTGCGTGAATTTCCAGAAGTTTCTTTAGCTGAATTGAGCCAGACAGTATTATGCATACAGAGCACAGCTTCCGGACCAGATGGAATTACGAACTGTTTGTTAAAACGTTTTCTCCAGGAATCGCCTAATCTTTTGCTCGAACTAGTGAATTATTCCTTAGGGAATTCATGGATATCTCCAGAATTGAAACTTGTCAAAATTATATTGTTGCTCAAAAATAAAAATGAAGCGTACATGTTGGATAACATAAGGTCAATCGCACTGACATCAAACTTAGTGAAATTGGTTGAGAGAATCATCAATATACGAATTAATGAACTTATTACCGTGAGGTCAATTCTAAGGCCCTGTGAAATCGGGTTCAGGGCTGGTTGTTCAATTTGGGATGCCCACGTTAATTTAGAAAGTCGCCTTCAATTAGCTCGACTACAAAAAAATTATGCAGCTTTAGTTACCTTAGACATCACTATAGCATATGATACCCTGAAGCACTGTGTTTTAATAGATCGATTAGAATACTTTGACGTTCCATCATACATAGTAGTGTAAGTTCACAATTTCCTTACAGACAGGAAATTTTATTGTTTTAAAGATGGGTTATTATCATCTACTTGTAGCAAACGAAAGGAGTTCTGCAAGGCTCAGTGCTTTCCCCTGTGCTATTAATTTACTAATGAGCACCATTCCATGTAAACAGGATATAACAACTTATGTTTATGCCGACGATATCGCGTTTCTTGCAATGGCAGATAACATTAAGACCTTATATGAACGGCTGCAGACTTACCCTAATAAATTGGAGAGCTGGCTCGATGGCAACTGCTTTCTACTTAATCCGAGTGAATGCGCCCTCCTTGTTTTCCCGCTGCAATTCCCTGTGCACATCTCTCTGTATTACCATCATGAGGAAAATACACAGGTGGAATCTGTTAAACACTTCGGAGTAATTTATCACACATCGCTTAACTGGTGACCTAATATCAAATATATCGCCGGAAAAGGTGTGCGGGCCATTGACATATTACGTAGGCTAAGCAACTACCGCATAGGTATGAGAAAATTCACATTCAATGATATATCGCATGTGCGTTCGTCCCATTTTGGAATTTCGCTCTGTACTTTTCTCTGGAGTTCCAGCTTACAAGTTGCGGCCTCTAATTCTTCTGGAAAGAGAAGCTTTGCGCGTATGCCTTGGCCTGCCCAAAACAGTGGTTAACAATGTGTTGTATCTCAAATCGAGGGTTCCTTCGCTTTCTTGTAGGATTCGCCTTCTTACTGTTGAGACATTCTTAAAAAAATTATGAATCACAATTACGACATTCAGAAACAGTGTTTATTTCCACTCCGGAATCATTTTTGGTGCTAGATGGCCACGATTTTACACCCCACAAATTATATTTGTGCAAAATTCACTGGAGCCTCTAAACGTACGTATATGCAACATCATGCCGAGTCGTGATAATTCATATCCTGTGGAGATTCAATTTAACGACATTTTTTCTAACAATGCCAAATTACTTCCGCATAATATTTGGATGGTTTACTACAAGATCACCTGCGCAGTATTATAAAGAACGTTATTATTGCTACAGATGCATCGCAATAAGACGAAAAGTCAGTGGTTGGTATTTTCAGCCCGATTTTAGGTTGAATTTATTCACATCGACTACCCCATTTCGTGCCCGTTTTTGTGGCAGAATTTCTGGCAATAGTGCTCGCCTTACGCAAGTTAGATACAGCAATTACATCAGCTGTCATAATAACAGATTCTCTATTTTTCTGTGCGGCACTTTCTGTTGGTGTTGATAATCAAGTAACAAAGGCGTTCCATGCACTAGTGCCTGCGCAATTAGGGAAAGTCTGATTAGTTTGAGTGCCTGGACATAAACGTTTATTTCGAAATTAAATAGCCGATTTCTTAGCTAAGTCGTCAATTAGCGAACCGATTCTACCGCACTGTCCATCATTCGATTATGCGACTGCTGCTCGATTTCGCAGACGTACACTTATGGAAGTCTTTAGAGGTACAGCACTAACAAACTACAGAATACGGCCATTTATTACATCCCTGGCGAAGAGACTTTTTGGCGCTCTCGTAAACAAGAAGTAGCTATCACAAGACTGCGTTGCCAGGTACAAAATCAAAATTTCTATAAACATGGGTCTGCTCAGGCACCTTCGCCACAGTGCGCGTTCTGTGATGAACTGGAAACAATCGATCATTTTTTTACCTTCAGGTGGTTTTACACATTACGAAAAACCCTTTTAAAAATAACTTTACGTGATATTGGTATGGGCTTATCTGTGCCTGTCATTTTGTCTTTTGGAGCTTCCATTTCTGGGTTCTCTAATGCGACCGTATGCGCGGCCGTCGGGGACTATATTGATGAAACTAATAGGTGGACTAATTAACCTGTTTGATTATTCTAACATGTCTACAAAATTATATACGTATAAAAATCAGATTATTGCTCTATTCTAAGAATAAATTCGTTTATATAAATAATCGTATGCATTACATTAAGCACTACCCTTTCCTAGGCTATCGGTAATCTTTCTAATATACCTCCATCATTCCAAATCTAATCAGTAATTTTTAAAACCACTCAATTCTTGGCCAATCCCCCATAGTGAGTATGCGCCACGATAAATAGGTGAACAAAAACAACAGCTCCTGGCCTGGCTCTAAGCAGCAGTTGGAAACGAGCCTACGCTCGCGTCCCGAAGAAAAGCTGAGACTACGGCATGGTTTCAAGCGCCGCCGTCTCGTCTCACGTTCCTCATCATATAGTGACCCCGGACCAACGGACAAGTGAGTGGCGCTGCGCAGCTGCCTCTGAGCTTCGCGGCCATGTTCCAGCTAGCTCGATCCTTGCAGCCGCACTTTGACCCGCCCCTGCCACCGTTCCGGACCTGAAGGACCTGGTGATCTGAAGGACGCGCACTTCGATAGCCATCAGCTGCCAGCCTGCCGTGTTTCCACGACTCAGCCCGCCAGTGCCACTGTTCCATTTGATTTACCCCAAAGTATGGTTCCTGCAGCTCGACACCGTTCTCGTGGTGAATGACGTCACACACCAGCCCCTGCTGATGAACGCCATTGTTCTGGACGCCCTTCCAGTAGAACTGCGTCATCTCGCTGCCACTTGAAGCACCAGCCCGCAGCCATATGATGACCTCTGCTCTGCGAATCTGGCCTCGTACAGCCTCATCTACCGCCCGCTTCTGCGGAGTCGAAACTTCCCGGTGTCTCGTGAGTCACAGCAAGCGGTATCAACCGGCCATCATCCCTAACTTGACCAAGCCTTCGCTTGCCCGGCGACGTCTCCTTCAACCTCTCGTCCGGGCACTAGCGACGCTATTTCTGCGCCCGACTGCCGACCCGAAGAGGTTTAGGAGGTTCGTGCAGCATTATACTAGTCAACCATGAGGAGCGTCTCTCCTCCGGCCACTAGCGCAGCAATTTTCGCACCCACTCACAGACCCAATGAGGTTCTTCAAGACGTTCTTGCTGCCGACAACCACTCCGCAACGAGGCGCGTTTTTTTTTTTGCGAAATCCTCGGCCGACGGTTCTTCAGGCATGGTCACCACCCACACGTCTTCACCAACCTCCACGGACCGCGACTTCTAGGACATGTCAAACTCAATGACAGCTACATTGCCACACACCCTGTGGTCTGCTACGACCCGGGACATCGTCACGCCTGCTACTCGGCCCCCTATTGCACAGGCATTGCTATTGACGATGTCCGAAAGTGACTTCATATCCACGTCAGTGCTCTGTGCGTCCTGCCAGCAGCCACTAGCATTTCCGTCGATGTACCCTGAAGCAGAAGCTTATGTCCCTCACCAGACACGACCGAACGTGTGGGATGTTGCCACCATGACCAACGTGCCAACGTACGACGTGCCTGCTCCGCCTATGGCAGAGCACACTACTCGTTTCGCACGTGCCACAGAGGCATCCATCGGCCACGTCGACCAGTGCACAAACCCTCATGCGTCAAGCACCGAAGGGACTTCAATGACTCCCGGGACGCCTACAGACGCTCCTCCAGAATGCGCGTTTGCTCTGTTCCATGACATGCCTCCTGCCATATTCTGGACGAGGGACGGGAACCAGCAAGCGTGTAACTCAAATGCAGGAATTCCCTTTAACACGTCGCAAGCTTCGTCTACCTCAGCCCGACGCACTGACCGATCACGTGCCGTCTTTCGCATGGTCCTTCGAGCACGGCGCTTCCATGTCAGTCAACTTGTATTTGCAAGTTGACTGACCCCTTATGTAATGCCCCGCAAGGGGTCTTTAAGGAAATAAAATGAAAATGATATGAAAGTTCCGTAGACTCTCACGACACCCCGCGGCCGCTAGCCTAATTTTTTATAGAATATCGGAGAAGCAGCGGGGCAGCGGTGCTCATAGCAAATACATGTACGTCTTGGCATGCGTTGGGCTTTCACTATAACGTTTCTGTTACAGGGCGCACAAGGGTCACTGCGATTGTTCCACAGTCTCCATTTGCGAAAAGGGGGCGCTTTTCCACCACAGCGATGTAACAACTGAGACGCTTATTCGCGTTCATCTGCACCTGTGAGTACGTTTTGTGCGTCATTTGTGCATCCAGAAACGCGGGGCACGCTTCGACCTGCTTGCCACTCGGCGCGTGACCTTCCCATTTGTTACTATCGCGTTCATTGCTTCGCCTTTGCAACAAATCTGTGACTTATTTCTAAAACATGTCAAATATATCGGCATTGCGATAACTTGCCTATGTGAATTCTCACATAGGCAACTATCCGCTAACAACTGAGAAGGCAAATAGAAATACTGAAAGTTATACCGCTATTTATAGTTTTGCATGACAAACCACGAAATGATCGTGAGGCACGCCTTTAGTGAAGAGCAACGTGCATGGACATCGCACGCTACAGCAAGTGATGTGTTTGGCATTCACGACCTCTTCGCCTTCAACAAGGCATCGTATCCTAGTTTCTGAAGCGCCTAGGTGGCGCATGATATGTGACTGCAAAAAAGGTAGTGCCATCACGAAGCAAAACAAAAAAGAGAAACTGCAGTGCAGGCCGCACATGCACTGAGCGACTCCAATACTCTCTGTGGGTGCCAAATTGAACCACCCTGTGCGCCCCCTATAGGCGACGAAACTTGCGAATACTCGTGTCGATACGCCAGCCACAATAGAACGCAGAAAGTGTTATTGTATGGCCACCGACTCCTACACGAGCACCACCGACCCACTGCCAACGTTAGCGGACAAAATGACACTTCTATGGGCACCTTTCACAGCCGCGTCTGCTCGTGCTACTTGGAGCACTCACGAACGCATCTACCAAGCCATCGTAGGACCTGCTTGTCTATAAACACGCCCCGACGCCTTCTTCCTTGGCCACTACGTTTCTCTTGGTGCCAACCACCAGAAAAACTATCACGACCCTGTGCATTTTCACGTTGACAACCTGGACTTCCCTAACAGACACCTTACGAATTGTCTTTTATGTAGATAATATCTGTCCTTTTCTTTTTTTGTACATATGTTTTTGATCGCTCAAAGTGCTGTGGGGGGGAGCCTATGTAGCGCCACGCTAGATTTGGCCAGCTGGCTGCGCAAAAAAAAAAAAGCGAGCCGCGTGGCTCGTGTGGCGTGAGCCACGAGGAATTTCAGAATGGCCGAGCTTGTGGCCTGGCTGGAAGCGGCAGCTAGAAACCAGTCTACGCTCGTGTCTCGAATGAAAGCTGAGACCAGGGCATGATCTCAAGCGCAACCGTCTCGTCTCACGTTCCTCAACAAGAGCTATCTTTGAGTGCAGTGGTCTAAAACCAATCCATGCTTCAGCTGCTGCAAAACAGACTTGCTTTTCAAAAGCAGCACGAACGACTACGCGCTTCCTACAAAACTTCACTTTCTTTAGAGCTGCCTGAATTTCCACGCTTTTGCAAGCTGGCGACGAAACAACGCACTTGAGTCGCGCTGCCTAGGACACGTTTAGGGATGGAATCACAAATGCTAGAGCACTTGCTACGTGCTCCACGTCGAGCGATGCCTCGGTGAAAACGTTCACACGGTCGGCGTACTTCAATGCAGTACAGTAGCATAGAACGTAATTCTGCTGTGGGTATGTAGAGCACGTATGTACAGCACTTGCTGTCCATACGTGCAATCGCCCTCTAGCAGTCTCCGTTCTCGTGTGACGAAGGCAGATATTGTCAAAGTTGCCTGTATTTGGAGGATTATAGGCCACGATGGCGAGGGGTGTTGAGCGCCACGAAACCTCACGATTCCGTAAGTCGCAGGAGGTGACTGAGTAGCGCTCCTCCTGGGCTCGATTCGCTAAGTAGGCAATGCTGTGTCAGCAGTCGTTAAGAGGCGAAGACGCAATGGCGGACGAGCTTCATGAAGCACCTTTAAGCTCGCTGCAAACTTTGGCACTCCCAAAGCAACTCTTAAGCCTTAACGATGAAGCGTGTCCAGCTGTTCTTTCTGCGACTCACTTGGAAAGATGAGAGGCAATTGAGAACACATTATTGACAATTACTATCGAGTGTAACCTAATCATTGATGTTGGGTGGCTCCCCCAGCCTGTTCCTGCCATCTTCGAAGAATGTTTATACTGAATGAAAGAGCTGACATCATCTTATCAACTGCACATGGCCAATTTATGCCGGAGTGAAGTGTAACTCGCAAAAATCTCATGTACTTGGCCTGCTGAATCGATGCATCAAGAAGTGATATTTTCATCCACGTTTCTCTTTTTCGCATGCTTGGAAATAGCATAAATCAAAAATTTTCTGCTGATATGGTTAGCCGAATAAAAATTTAATATAGGACTGCGCGGGTTGTTGATATCCAGACAGCCAGATGCAAATGTCGTAGCATAAAGTGATATTTGAACTGCCTTGCTCACAATCTCGAGGGAATCTCGTAAAGCAGCCATGGCCACATTGAATAACATTGGAGGCAGGACAATGTCATGAGGTACTCCTCTGTTGACTTTTGTTGAGCTACTGAGCACCTTCCTTATCTTCACCTGCATCGAGTGATCACTAAGAAGTGCATTATATATCTTTGTTTAGGAGGGTTTGAACATACAAGAGAATATCAGATACAGCTTCCAGTGGGGAAAACAACATGAAAAAAATGATTGCCGTTCAGAAAAAGACTCCCTTCATTCGTGCTGTATTGAGGTTTTTCCGTGTTCCGAAGGATGCTCTCAAGAGACGCTTAAAAATGGCGGAACCTCCAAGTCAGGTCGTTCACAACCACATCTTGGGACAGAGTTTTAACGACGTTTCTCCAATACGGTAATTTAAAAAACGAGTGGTATAAAATATGAATGTAGCCCAGTTATGTTCATTGCCTGAGAAAACCCGGCGAATAAGGTTAAAAGTAATAAAATGCCTCAGCAGAAAACGGCAAAAAAGGCGAAGAAAATACATCAAGATATATGAGGCGTTTTTTTTTTCTAGAAGAGCCAAATGCACTGTTAATGAAACTGAGAAAAGCGCACTTTATTTCTATTGACAATATGGTTAGGCCTGCTTGAACGACTTTTTATAGTATGTTTCTCTATCCAAACTACCACAGATGTATATTTTGGTAAAAATTTACATATCCAAACATCGTCAATATTGCGATGTAATGCGTGTATTTGGCTCATATAGATTGAAACGTTTCATTTGGGCATGAATTAGCTCGTAAACTAAGTGTAAAATGGTTGGAATGTAACGTACAGCAATTTATTTTCGATAAAATTGACATCATATCTGTGCTTCCGCTGGTCAAGCGCATCGACACATGGGCGTAATGGTGATTTAAGAGCGAGTGGTCTTTCGTGGCAAAAGGTGCACAATTCTGGAGTGTCGTCAGTGTTTTCTTGTTCCTGGCATCTATTGAATGCCTTGAAAAGTGTTCAAGTTAGTTTTATGTCATGCCATATTTCTTACCATTTCTTCTTTAGGGAAGAGATAAACGCTCATATCTTTAGCTCATGCCTATTGTATTTCATATATACCAAGTTGTAGTGAACGAATGAGAAGATACTGTTGCGCTAAAGTCTGAAAGAATCAGTAAGATGCAAAAAAAAGTAGGCAAATCAGCCTATTACTCTTAACAATCGAGTTTTGTCATTAAACATAATGTCCTTCAGTAAGTGCAAACTAGCGCTAGAAAACCTAATAGTGGAACGTAAACACTATAACGAACCAACTAAGACACAAATGAAACACTTTGGATGGGAACAGCTTCGTTGTTTTGATCATTTTGTTGGGGCAGTGCTGGTTTAATGAATCTGGCTCACTTCGATTGAAACAGTTGAAGTACTTTGCTCATTTGTGATCAGAAACTGCCTTCTTGATCTCATGATACAATAAAGAATCGCCCCGTTTTGATTAAAACTGTTCTAGAAACTGAAGATACTTACGCATGTTTTACGTTTCACAGAGATATAGTTTTGCTTTCTGCATTTGGCTTTTTTAGAAAAAAAAACGCTTCATCTGTTGACTGTAATTGTTCAATATTCTAACGAGATGCGAACGTTCAACAAAACACAACTTTAGCACTAAGAAAAACTGGTAGTGTTTGATCTGCATGGAGGTTCGGAGCAACATAACAACGTCTTCTGTCTAGATTTATTGCATAAGGCCCAAGGACTGGGCTCCTTAAGACTGCATAACGGCTCACAGGGGGAATTTCAAGTCTTTCTTCTGCGAAAACTGAAAGAATGAACTTATTTTACACTGTCTAGTTTTGCCTCACGCGGTGTGCAGTTTTCCCCCGCAAGTTGGGGCAGAATGAAAAGTCTGAAGTGTTTTATATTCACTTTTATTGTAATGTGTTAAATGGTGGCCATATGACAGTATTTATGTAGCGCACGCCTTGTACTGAAAGGAAAGTTTTTGCATTGGTGTTTAATTGTAGGGAGTGAAATAAAAATAAATATTCACTATTTTAAAATCTTTGGTGCATTTCACCACTCCCTGTCCTACAAAACCATGACGGCGATGGTCACGGTGACGGTAAGAATCAGCCGAGAGTGTTCATGTAATTGCTATCACAATTAAATTCGGCCTAAAATTTTCATGGTAGAACGAACACAACGTCATAGCGCCAGTGACTTAACACTGCAGTCTATATACAGCAAAATAAATCACCCTAACCTTAACTAACTGTGGGCACTGTAGTTGTTAAAAGCAACTCTGTCAATTGTTCAACCAAGGCCTCCTACGCATACTGCCTCCTACAATACTTAGCCCTGTGTAGTATAAAGGGGTAGTGACGTCGGTTCTTTCTGAGGAGGCCACTCAATCAAAATTCTCGCTGTCAGATATGAACGTTTACTCGGGGTCTCGCAGTTATCTCTACCTATCGAGAGATGCTGAACGAGGCCGAGTTCATTGTTTACACCGAACGGAAGCGAGCGCTGGAAAGGCTTCTCACGGTGCCACGTGGCTTCTCGCGGCGCCACGTGGCCTACCGCGGGCGTGTGCCGACGGCGGGAAAAACGCCGCCACGTGCAACGACACGCGTCTGTTGCGTTGTGTGCACGCATTCCGCTGGCTTCTTGACAGGAAAGCGGTCGCCATTAAGGGCTGCTGCTCTCCTGTCAGGAACGTGAGAGCACTTTCGAGCTGTTTAACTACTTCAGCTGGCACAACAAAAGACTTAAAGTGGGACGCATGTTCGAGTGTTACCGCGTTCACTAAAACGCATCGAAAGCGGGGCTGATTTTATATATATTGTAAGCAGATTGAAAACACTTCATCGTTGTCGCTTGTACATACTCATCATCATCGTTCCTCCTCGTCGGTGTTCGGAGACGAGAGAGACACCACGGAATAAACAGTTCTGCTGGCCTTGCCTGGTGAAGTCTTCCTGCGCGTTTCACAGTGGTGGAGGTACTCGGTATTGACATTGTAAGGAATAAGTGAGACAAAATACAACACCTCTTCAGTGGGCTGGATCTTCTTTATCTCATTTCATCTTTCTCGTCTTAGTGGTAGCCGAGCTAGCGGTGCAGCAGCGGTGGTCTTGCTTCCTTACAATTACTGAATTGAACATGCTCTAAGAACGGAAGAAGCGTCAAGGCGGTGAAAGAAAAATTAAGATAGGCAAAACCAGGTGTGTGCACTAAGGGACAAGGAAGGCAAGCTAACTAGCAATATGGATAGGATAGTCAAAGTAGCGGAGAATGTTTACTGGGATCTGTACAGTAGCCGGGATAACTATGACCGTAATGTAAGAACTAGCAGTAAACCAGATGACATTCCACCAGTTATTTATTTATTCATTTATTCATTTATAGAATACTGCGGACAAAAAGTCCAAGCAGGGTGAGCATACATGAAACACACTAAATAACAGAACGAAACAAGGTTGCTAAGCGTTTTTACACAATTTCTTTGCATATAAGACAGAGGGGTTATGACTTTAAAAAAGTAACAATTGAACAACAAGGTGATAATACAATTCCAAGGAAGCCATGGAAGAATAGTATTTACACGAATGGTCAAGGGCGTTGAGGAAATGCTTCGGTTAGTTTATTCCAATCATCTATTGTTTGTGGGAAGAAGGAGTACCGAAATGTATCAGTCCTTGCGAAGATTGGCGTTAGGGAAGGAGGATAGTGGTGTCGAGTGGGTCTGCTTAACGAGGGGAATACGTATGCTGCGGTTTCTGAGGATAGCCTGTGGTTTACTATGTCTGAAAGAAACTGTAGTCGACTTTTTTTTCTTCGAATTTGTAATAGTTCTATACCATTTGCCTTTAGTAATGCAGTGGGGGAGTCGGTTGACATAAATTTACTATATATGAATCGTACTGCTTTTCTTTGAATTCTTTCTAGGTTTTGAACGTTAATTTTTGTGTGGGTATCCCAAACTATGGAGGCGTACTCAAGTTTAGGCCTGAATAAGGAAAAGTAGGAGAGGAGTGACAGAAGAAGCCAAGAAATCCTTGTAAGAAATGCAAAGCGGCAAAGCTGCTAGTGAGGATCAGGTAACATCAGTTCGGCTGAAAGACGGAGGACAGATTGCGTTAAAAAACTAGCCACTATGTTTAGCCACTATGTACTAGAAGCTTGGAAGAATGCTAACATCATCTTAATCCATTAGACAGGGGATGACAAGAACTTGAATAATTACAGGCCGATCCGCGTGCTCTCCATGACATACAAGCTATTTACAAAGGCAATAGCTAAGAGAATCCAGACAACATTAGTGCTAAATCAACCGAAAGAACAAGCAAGTTTCGAACAGGCTACTTAACAATCGACCAGATTCATACTATCAATCAGGTAATAGATATATGCTCAGAATACAGCCAACTATTATACACAACCTGCATAGATTACGAGATGGCATTTGATTCGGTAGGTTTATCAGCAGCCATGCAGACACTGCGGAATCAGGGTGTCGAGGAAACGTGTATTGTAGTGAAGAGGAATGCCCACTGCTGCACCAACATCGACACGTTGGCGCGAGCTAGGGCTGCCTGGTTGCTGTTGCAGCGCTGCCCGTATACCTGGCCAGCTCTTGCTGCTTCTCTACTGACGCTGCTACCGCTTTTCGCCTTGCATTTACAGTAGAATATAAACATCCTGGGAAGAAATATACAGAGTATCAACTGCCACAGCAGTGCTTCACGAAGAAAGCGACAGAATACCAGTAAAGAAGAGTGCAAGACAAGTGGATACTATCTGCTGAATGCTTTTACGGCGTGCTTACGGAAGGTTTTCAGAGGCCTAGAATGTGAACAGTTAGGGATAACAGTTGATGAAGAGTACCTTAGTAACCTGCGTTTCGCCGCAGACATTGCATTCCTGAGTTACTTAGGGGACAAACTGCAATTTATCAGTACTGTATTAGACATGGAGTGCAGAAAGGTAGGTGTTAAAATTAATCAGCAGAAAATGAAAGTAATGTACAATAACTTCAGAAGAGAACAGTGCCCCAAGATAGCTATATAGCAGTGCACTTGTAGTTGTAAAAGGGTACGTCTTCTTAGGACAGGTAATAACCACGGAATCTAATCACGAGTCGAATCACGAGACTATGCGCTTCTTTCTGGTGTATCACTTATTGATCAATCAGTTCTTCCCACTGTTGGAGCTGCGCCAGCCTAATTTACGAAGTCACCTGGCCGAAACGTGTAGTAGCGCCTGATTGGCGATAAAGACTATAAAGGTGGCTTCTAGTGGTGCTGCCTGCGCACATGGCGCGATGAGCGTTCACGAGCTTGTTGGCTTTCCAATTAAATAGAACAATTTTAAAGTCCTTCTCAAGTATCAGTTAACGAGGATTCACTATGAAATCTAGGTAGTTTGAGTGCATATATATATATATATATATGTGTGTGTGTGTGTGTGCGTGTGTGTGTGCGTGTGTATGTGAGTGCGTGCGTGCGTGCGTGCGTGCGTGCGTGTGTGTGTGTGTGTGTGTGTGTGTGTGTGTGCGCGCGCGTGTGTGTGTGTGTGTGTGTGTGTGTGTGTGTGTGTGTGTGTGTGTGTGTGGATGGAAGTAATGACGTGTTTGCATCCCTCGTGACCTATGCTTCTCTGGAAATCCAGTCAGCTACCCTTCATGACCAGCAGTTACCCTGCCTACGCGCTACGTGCCCAGCCCATATCCATTTCTGTTTCTTGCCAACCGAGCCAAGCTTGGTTAACCTCCCTGCCTTTCCTCTCTATTTATCTCTCTCTCTCTGCTTCTTGAGTTCGACTGTGATATCCTTAACGCCAGTTTGTTCCCTGGCCCACTCGGCTCTCTTCTTATTCCTTAGCACCCACGGCTGGTGCAGCAAACGGTAAACAAACAACCACGCTTCGCAGCAAGTGGAAGTGCGTTGTGACTGATCGAGTTCACCGATGACGTGACTCACTGACGTGATGTCACCTTGCCGAAGTGGGCGGAGTCACGAAAATGGGCTACGCCTTTCCTTCATGGAAGGGAGAAGGGGGGTAAGGCCGCGCGGAAACTTAAAACCAGCTTAGACCCATGTTCTAACCTCTGTAACTTCTTTAATATAGCATGTATTCGGAAAATTCTTGTGGCAGCATGTTCGCAAAAAACAAAACTGCACATATATCTCTTTTTAAAAATTGTTGGACCTCAGGGCTGTTTACTGGCTCTTTGGAAACATTCCTCAGTGCAAAAAGGTGTCTCAGATGTTGAACTTGTAATTTGTGTAGTTGATATTTATTCTGACAATTGTGTTTAAGCTTTGCAGCTGAGCTTGTGATTCCATTTGGATATGTCGTTGTCCTTGTTGAAGTAGCTGCTGTAGTTGCTGAGATTCTTCGAGTTGATTTTGATGGCATTGTTCAAGTTAATTAAGTTGAGCAACATAAGTTGGATTTTTGTTGCATGCAGAGGCTATCAACAAGTCCCTGACACACGATGAGCTATTAGGGTTGTCGAGCATTGATCGTAGGGAGCAAGAAGTGCTAGAAAGTTATTTCATTGGATTTAGAGATGTCGTTGAAGCTGGTGCACTTTAAGCTAAAAATGGCAAAAATAGGAGCAACGGCTGTTTTTTATCGGGAAGACCAACGGTTACTCCCCGATAAAACCAAGTGAAACAAGATGGCCGTCATGTTTGAAAAGGGGGAGCAATTGTATCAGTCTTAAGTTTGTAAGGGGGAACCGAAAGGCGGAATTGCAGTAAATGCTCTCCTCACGCAATGGTTACTCCCCTGAAGGACACCGCAGACAAATATGCATGCCGCCCACATTGATATTCAGAGGCCGTTTTTTTTTCGTGCGTCAATTTGCACCAAACCAACACAGTGATTTATTTTAGCATTCGCAGGTAATAAAAGCAGCGCTGGCTGAACACAGAAGTTCTGCTAATACAGCCGCCGCAACGCGCGTAACAAGCGCAAAACGAAACAAAGAAAGCCTACACGCGCCATTCGTCTGCTAAGGAGTGGTGCCAAAGCAAATCATACGCCAAAATACACGCCTTTCGAAGAGAAAAACCGAAGAGAAAAGCGACAAAAACAAAAAGCAAGCCCAGACGTGTGTTTCGCAGCTGCAAGATTTCGTAGTGCACTTCAACGTGAACGTTTCAGGGTGGAATGGCAAAACCACGCCCACACGACAGATGTGGCGCTAGCACAGCAAGCGATGTACCACGCTAAGTGATTATTATTTAATATTTACCATGTACTGGTACTTTGTGAAACATTTATTCTCAATTTGTGCTTGAATAAAAATATTAGTTGTAGTATACCTAGATTTTTACGAGTGTAATAAGAAAACACACAAAACGCAATACGCTGACGCCCGTGCGGCCACCCATCAGCATTTTTTCGTTGCAACTATAAGTTCACGTTCGCACCACTTATAATGATATGGTTGTGGTGTGCGAGCACATGGACGGGCAAGCTGATGTGCAATGTTGCTCATGTGCGTGCTTTTTAAGATTTGCGTTTCTACTTATTCGTGATGGAGCTTTGTGTAAACTGATCCTTCAAGTGTGTATGCCCTTTTTTGTGGATTTAGCTGCTGGATGGAACAAACACGACGTAACCGCGTCTTCAGCTGTCTGCAAACCTGTTGGCTCGTCGGACAAAAGACTGCACATGCATCAGCTTGCAGGTAAGTGGTGACGAACTTCGTCACATTTCGAACTGTATTTACCGCTCTTGCAGTGCAGGTAATTACAGTCTAACATTGCTAGAAGCGTTTTCAGCTTCCAAGTTTTTGCTTGTTTACAGCATGTGAAGTGTGTTGAGTGCTCGTACAGCTGGCTAATTGTTTTTTTTTTCAAAGACGATAGTCTTTCTTGAGGACCTTCGATGCAAAAATTTTGGTCTGTTTGCCTGTTAATTTGTCTGTTCGTCCACCCTTAACGGTACCAGGCATCAGCGGTTGCCTTAAACGGCCGACCCCATACTCAGCACCCACAAGCAATTATCGCGCATAACTGAGCCACTACAACAACACGTATATATTCTGTATGTGTGTCTTTTACTCGAAAAGGAATACGTAACTTATTCTGAAGACCGTAGTGTTTATCACGCGGCGCCAACCATGCAACGCTTGCGCGAAAAGGAAAGTTTTTCCAACGCTTTGCTAAAACGACATGGGGGTGGCACCTACCCGTCGCTTTGCGTTCTACACCTTATCACCTTTGAAAAGGCTCCGCCGCGGTGGTCTAGTGGCTAAGGTACTCGGCTGCTGACCCGCAGGTCGCGGGTTCGAATCCCGGCTGCGGCGGCTGCATTTCCGATGGAGGCGGAAATGTTGTAGGCCCGTGTGCTCAGATTTGGGTGCACGTTCAAGAACCCCAGGTGGTCGAAATTTCCGGAGCCCTTCACTACGGCTTCTTTCATAATCATATGGTGGTTTTGGGACGTTAAATCCCACATATCAATGAATCAATCACCTTTGAGAAGGGCGCGCACGTCCGTCTCATAGCCGGGCGTTTCGTTTTCCAAGATAACAGCCAGATAGCGCTCATGTTTCACGGATGACGTGACTTGGTGCGTTCGTTCGCCTCCGCTGCACGCTTGAGGCACTCTAACGCAGCGCCTCCAGTTTACCATTCACCAATTTTCCTGCGCAGAACATAAGTAAACGTGTTGTTCAATCTCTCCAGACGCAAAATTATCGTCTTTCAATGACATTTGCAGATTAACATGAAGATACGGGCCAATTTTTTTTTTCGAAAGCGATTGTTGAGTGCTGTTCCGCTTTTAAAAGAGAAATGATCTGCTCTTGCTAATTTACCGCGTCTATTTCTAGCTGTATTGGACTAAATTAACCTTATTGTTACTGCCGTCATTCCAACTTGCTACGTCTGCCTGCACTGCAGGGCCAGGGTACTTTAGCTGTTAAATGGTCCTTTCCGCAATAATACCTATTTCAAAACAATAACATTGGGTCAGGTTTGTACCTGCCTTGAAACTGGTATTTGTCCCTCATTGGCTTTATGTAACGTTAACTGCTGGGTGTTGAGGACTTGGGCCATACTTTTCTAGAGCTCTGATGTTTGTAGACCATTAAATCAACAGAGAAGGTATATAACAGCTGTATCTTGCCGGTACTTAGCTACGGAGCAGAAACCTGGAGACTTACAAAGAGGGTTCAGCTTAAATTGAGGACGACGCAGCGAGCAATGGAAAGAAAAATGGTAGGTGTAACCTTAAGAGACAAGAAGAGAGCAGAGTGGATTAGGGAACAAACGGGGGTTAAGGATATCATAGCTGAAATCAAGAAGAAGAAATGGACATGGGCAGGGCATGTAGCGCGTAGACAGGATAACCGCTGGTCATTAAGGGTAACTGACTGGATTCCCAGGGAAGGGAAGCGGGTTAGGGGGAGACAGAAGGTTAGGTGGGCAGATGAGATTAGGAAGTTTGCGGGTATAAATTGGCAGCAGCAAGCACAGGACCGGGTTAACTGGTGGAACATGGGAGAGGCCTTTGTCCTGCAGTGGACGTAGTCAGGCTGATGATGATGATGAAGTCAACAGATCACACCACTTCAGTGGAGTAGCCAGGAGGTGGTACACGGGGCCCGTGCCCCCCCCCCCCCCCCCTCACATCTACAATTTTTTTGAGCAGGGCATGGAGAGCCCAAATTGACAGTTCACTACATTTTGCGTGCCCAGTCTCCAACTCAGAGGAGCACCCCCTTCCACGCCTACAAAAAAATTCTGCACGCGCCTGCGTCACTTGCTTCACATTCACGCTGCACGTAGTATTATAAGAGCACCATCTCACGCGGACTTGCATATGGACAGAACAATGTGAAGAAAAATGATTGAAGTCTTTCACTTTTCTTTAGTGATGCAAAACCTACGCAAAATTGAACATCGTGAGAGACAATCATAAATACTGTATGCGCATAATGGCGCAGTAGTTATTATTCCGCACCAAGGAATTTGTATGCACTGTGCAACTTTGCTAGGCAATTTAATTCACATTTTGAAGTCGGTACCAATCGAAGAAAATTCATGCTTTAGTATCCTCAATAATGTTGTTTGATATTTGCCAAGTGTACATAACTACGCTGATTCTCACTTGGCTGTTCTTAACCAGACTTGACTACTGCCAAATTAAACAATATTTGATGCATGTCCTTTATTATTTTTTCAGGTCTATGTCACATATTATTTGGTTATACCGCCGATAATGATGTCCCCGATGATGCTAAAATACGGAAGGATAGTGAATTTTGGTAAGTGCAAATTTTTTGCACGTGTTACGTATATCGAAGTATCACTTCTTTGGGGGTATACACTGTACATGGGTGTGCCAGTGAATAATGTAGAATCAGCAGCGAGAATGTGCACGAGCTAAATATCTATTTTAACATGAGCAGGCGGTACGTGTTGTTCGTCACACTCATGATGTCGCTTAGAATGCACATTGATGATTAGGCTTATGGAAATGTCAGTCAGCTCTGCATAGGAAACAAGGAAACTTAACCTAACAGTAGCTCCAACTGCTGCAAATATATTGTCTGGTTTAGGTAACGCCCGCTTTCAGCCAAAAACCTCGTTAACTTGGCAACAGACATCATGTGAAGAGCGTCCACCACATCAGCATTGATGGCTTGCCAAGTAACGTTTGGCCGAAGCCACCATTTTCTTTCACAGTTCATTCACAGTAGACTTTCTGTAATGTAAACGCTGCTGCACTGTGTGTGATTCATTGTTTTTCATCGTTTCATTGGTTGTGGCATGTAAAACCTCACAGTTCTTTTTCTTCTTGCAGAAATAAGGTGTTTCACATCTACCTGTGGTGACATTCCACTGCGCTAACTTGATGGAAACAACAGTCATGCGTAACCTGTGTCATTCGAAATTGGAAAAGTTGACATTCTTTCCACCATGATGACACAGACTGCCCTGTGCTGGGAATTCGACATTTTTTTTCCCACGGGATGCAGAGAACACCAGTGACGTATTATACAGCTCGGTTGGTGTTGGCAGTGATGTGGCGAAGTGTACTTTTACGTATGCTCACACGCCACCTGAAAAGAAAAACAAAACAAAGAAGTACTTTTTCTTTCAATTTTGTCTACGTTAAGTGTTTGTATTTGGCAGAGCACCCAAGCAGTGCTCTGCCAAGAACCTCTGGCCATGTGTTCAGCGTCTGACAAGCATACTCGAGACAAATATTCATTCCCACAAGGAGTAACTCGAAGCGTGTGCGGTTGGTCTTCAGAAAGTAACTGCGAACATGCGAGTGTAATGGTCTAGACTAACCGTTGTTCTTTGGGGAGCAATTGGTGGGAGCAACAGTTGGTTCTCGGGGAGAAACTGGAGCAATTACCTGTTCATCCCCCGATGGGAGGAACTTAAAGGAGAGTAACGGCTAGTCCCCCCGCAGTTCCTCCTTTTCGGGGAGTAGTGCAATCTAAGCCGCAAAGGGCGAAAACGGGTCTGTGGTTCGTCCTTTTGGGGGTAACTGCATTGACACTACCATTACTCTGCAAAGGACGAACGATTCGTTCTTTCGGGAGTAACTGTCAGGGGACGAACTGTTTAGTCCTCAGTAGTTTTGAGGTAGGAAATGTCTCGGAGTAAAAGGTCCCCCTTCGTGGAAGGAAGTGACTGTGTAGGTACGAACAGTTAGTCCCATCAGTTGCTCCTTCTCGAAAAAATAAATTTATTACACTTTGTGGTTATATAAGGGAGAAGTAGGAGTTTTCCGAATGCATTTGACGCCGTATACAATCAATAGACAAGAAGTAAACTCAGAAATTAACTATAGAAAAATCCCCGACATATACACAGGATTCGAGCTCGGGGCCATTAGATCACCAGTCGCGTACACTAGCCAATATACCACACCCCAGTTCATGGTGGAGTGAAAATTGCCAGGGCATATGTAGGCATCCTTTGCCCGCTGCGCATACAGCCATGTTGCTCAGACTAGGAATATTCGTTATATTGGACTTAATTCTTCAGTGTTTGGCAAGCAATCAGTCGGTGTTTATACAATCAACGATTGATTGCAATTGTACGTATCCCACCTGTGCAGTCTGATACCGAGGCCAATAAGATAAAAAAGGAGCGCTGGCTGGCGCATAAAAATAAAATTTAGTTTTATAGGCCACTCCTAAAACTTCAGCAATGTTTGTACCGTTACGATTCTAAATCTGCACAAAAGAGAAAGCAAACTTGCCGCTAAATACTTCACATTATTGACAACGAATTTCAGTAATCCAAAACATGACCTTAGGGCCTTTTTTTCGAGGAGTACCAGAGGACGCTATTGATAAGCTGAAGCACCCAAATATAAAACACATTCAAATTCCAGAACGGGGCGTACGTTAATTTTGTATATTATAGTTATGAATCTCCGCATCTCCGATCAACTGTTGATTAACCTCCGTAGGACTCCTAGCGCCCGTACTCTTTTATTGGCTATGTATTCAATGTGTGAGTGACAAAGGAGCTCGCTATCATAAAAAACTCCCAGGTATTTTACTGAGTCAACTTGTGATATATTCCGCAGGTTGCAAGTTCATTTGGTAATACTGGGTAATCGAAAGAGAAAGCAATCATTGCGCTTTTTTTACATTAACACATAAAGGAATAGCCTTTAAGCATTTTTTAATGGCACACATATATACGATTGTAAGCGAGTATATCATAAAAAATGTTTATTCGTATCTGAAGCGAAAAAGGCTATGCCGTCTACATATACATATGCGTATACTCAATCATGGCTGTGAATGGTGCTTAGTAATATATTAAAAAGAAGAGGTGAAGGAACTACTCTCTGTGGAACTCCTCGTGACTGTGAATGTATATTTGAGGAATGACCTTTTAGTGAGCAATAAAACACCCTTCCACTTAAACATTCACTAAACCACCTCACCATGTAGTTGGGAATGCGATGATATTTTAATTGATTCAATAATATTTTATTTTCTCCACTATCGTAGGCTTTTGAGATGTCCAATGATACCAGAGCGGCTACTTGTCTGTGACGGCGTGCTAGTTTATTTCGGCCCTCCAAGCCCACATGGGCATGTCAAATAGAAAATCCAGGTCCAGAACCAATTTGGAAGGAGCTCACAATTTTTCGTCTTTTACTAATTTAATGAGACGAGCATAAAAAATTCTTTCAACTAATTTAACCAATTTTGAAGTTAGAGCGATTGGTCTAATCTTGCCCAGGGTGTATGCACAGTTGTTTTCAAGAACAGGAATTATTTTAGCAGTTTTCAGACTAGAAAAAATCAGTGAGCATTTTGTAAAATGGTTACTTATGGTTAATAAAATATAAGGAGCCTCATTGAAAAGGATTTATAACATTTTTGAAGTGATTCCGTCACCGCATGGAGAAAAATTTGGAAGTCTTTGCATGACCCTAGCCTGCTCAGCCATTGATACCTTACTGAAATCATCACTCTGTGTTTTATATTTAACGTAAGGTGATAGAAGAGATGAGCATCTGTTGCCCCGCCGTGGTGGCGTAATGGCTAAGGTATTCGGCTGCTTACTCGCAAGTCGCGGGATCGAATCCCGGCTGTGGCGGCTGCATTTCCGATGGAGGCGGAAATGCTCTAGGCCCGTGTGTTCAGATTTGGGCGCACGTTAAAGAACCCCAGGTGGTTGAAATTTCCGCAGCTCTTCACTACGGCGACTCTCATAATAATATGGTGGTTTTGGAACGTTAAACTCTACATATCAATCAGATGAGCATCTGTTTTCTAGAGCATTCGCTATACTGTTTAGCATTTGTTTGATTTCTTCGTCCGTTAAAGCTGATGAATGTATGTTTGGACTAGGTAGGATTTTTCTACTACGAACAAATTGATAGAAAATCATAATGTTTAGTGTAGTACGCTTTTTTTGCTTTAGTTCCTGTGCGTTTGAATATAGTTTGGTAGAATTTATAGTTGCTGCAATTTTTCGGCCATCGGTTATGTAGTAAGCTTTTTAAGGCTGCTTTCCTTCTATCATAATCTCGTGAAAAATCCGCATTCCACCAAGTGTTGAACGAATGACGTTTCTTTGATTAAACACAAAATTCTGACTTTTTTCTAGAAGTGTCTGAAACATCACAAATTTGCTTTGATTTTAGTTCATCAGAAGCATGAGATAGAGAAGAAATAGTTCACAACAAGTAATTCTTGTATCTGATGTAATTTATAAAAGTGTTAGTTTTTTCAGCAGTGAATGTCACTGGACGAACAATAGCATATAATAAAAGAACATGGTCAGTATTAGTGGCACTATTAATGGTCAACCACGAAGATACAGAGACACTACTGCTGGAGATTGTGAGATCAATTGTAGAGCAGGTTGGACAAATGTATAGGCGCCAAAGCTTTTGCAAGGGAACTTTTTGTCTAATGGCCAGTTCCACAGCTGGTTACCACAGGAATCTGTCCTTGAAAACCAAAAATTATGATGTGCATTAAAGTCCCCAGAAATCAGTGTATCACGCCCACAAATATTTAGGGCCCTGTCAAGATGGCTAACACGCTGAACATCGTTAGGAAAGTAAGTGTTTATAATATATATCAGAAAAACATCTCAAAGAGACTAGCTCTACGGTTAAAATTTCACAGTCTGGATCCATAAATTAAAAAGTTATTTTTTCCTCATGACTTATTTTACGCGAAATAAATGTGATTAGATCTCCGCCTCTGGTAGATCGGTCCAATCAAAAGCACCTGTAACTTTTAAATGAACAACTTTCTTCCATAGTTAACCAAATTTTTAGTAGTACTATTATATCTGCATTGAACTGATACTAGACAAAATAAGTCTACGGAAGCGGCGAAAATGTAACGGCAGTTCCACTGAAGTACTTTCAACGACCCTACAGTAAAGAGATTGCAGCAGACGAACTTGCGTTCTCTAGTATACTTTCCTTTAGAATTGTATTTGGCTGACTTTTCTTTGATATAGATTGAGGAAGTGAGAGTAAGTCTTCGCTAGCAGGCGAAATTGTTCTCTTTTGAGCCCTAGCAGTATGTTATGCGTCTGTCAATTTTATATCGTGGATGGGCTGTTTTCAAAGACAGAGGTAGAGAATGAGCTCGTTGACGCAATTTCACACTCAAGGATGCGCATCTGACGTCTTTCCTCAATAATGCACTGTGTTGGTGACGGATTCAAGAATGTTGCCGCACCATGACCAACAGAATAAATAACTTAATTCATTTTTTTCCTAAATAGCCTGTGAAATACTCTCTCCCAAGTTTGCTAAGAGCTGGATGATTGCCTTTGATACTGCCTTTTGCACAGCTGCTTCAATGATTCAATGATTGCAGTAAGAGATTGATCTGGGATGACAATATGTTTAGCAGCAACTCCTGCATATCAAAATGCCCTTTCTTTTACAGTGATTGTCACTTCTTTCTTAGAACATGGCCTTTGGCAGTATTTCCAGAATCTGTATTTCTTGGGCACGAGTTGAGCAGTTGGAATAATCAGCGGCGTGATCCCCACCATGCACACAGGCATCATCGATCATCTTGAGAGGTGCAATGTTTCTGGGCATGGTATTCCCCACATTTGCTGCAGCGTGGGGCTGATTTACAGCCGCCTGCACTGTGACCAAACCGCCAGCAATTTTGACACTGAAGTGGACGCGGTGCTAGTTGATCCACTTTAAATACCAGTAGCCATATCGTAATCTCTGAAGGGTATGTTGTACCCGCAAAAGTAGCACTGACTTACTCAGTAGGCACCCGGGTCTTGTAAACCACTCTACTATACAGCGGTAGACTGCATTGACGCCAGGTTTTGATAACCTCTCTAGTGTTTGTTGCGGAGGTAGACTTGCATTGACACTTCTTACGATTTCCTTGGTGCAGGCGAGGTGAGCAGGAATAAATGCACTCACCGGAGTTTTTGCGAATGTAGTGAATCTGAGTAAATCAGCAACACAGGCCTGGTCTGGGGACCTGAACGCAATACCTTTTCGTCTGAACTGTCTAACATCCGTTATCGTCTCGTATAACGGAGTGGCAGCATGTAGGGTCTCCTGGATGGGCTGAGGGTTGTTCAGACGAATAGAGCCTCCGCTGGCAAGAATCAAGACCACCGGGATACTTGCGACTCCACTACGTGAGAAAAAATATAAAAGTAGGTCATTGAATGAGAGAGATGCTGACCAAGCGGAAAATCCCCTGCCAGGGGAGTTTTTAGACATTGGCGTTAGCTGAAGGGTTCAAAGCTTTGCAGTAAAAACCGCAAAAAGCGTAAAGAAGAAGCGCTACTATACATATACATTTTTAGCCAATCCACCAGAACCAAGCTTCACGACATTCTTTTTCTTGTCGCAAGCCTTCTTAAATGTTTGTTTGTTTGTTTCCCTATCTAAATGGCTCGAAACCACTTCAGTGGATTGGCCAAGAATGCAACGTTAAGACTGTTGAATGTTGTTTCAAGTAAGCTATGAAACTGAAAGCCAAAAATAAAGAGATTGAATGGCAATAATACGTAACGTATTCAATTTTACTTCAAGTAGTATGATTTTGAGCTCGTATTCCAGACTGTCATAATAACCTGATGTAAACAATTTTGAAAACTTAGATGTTAACTTAACGAAATGACGAATAATTTTAAATACCAGATTAAAATAGTAGTAGTTGAGTAGTTATAATGAAATTACACACGGCATCAAAGGCCATGGCAATATCCCAAGCCTAGGGCACTTAAGCTTAAAACATTTTTCTACGATAAGGTCAAGCCTAACTTTTCAAAAGGAGTAATTAGAAGTCGAGTTCTAACGCGAGCGCATCTTGAACATGACAAAACGTAATGTGTGATATTTTCGAGTTCTCCGCAGAATTGGCAGAGTGGTGATATCGTCAGACCAGCCCTGTGCCATTAGAAGATTAATGGTGCGTCACGACAGCGAATTCTAGTGACCGTCACTTTGAATGTCGAGAATAGCTGCAATGTGATTTCCTTGGATATTTTAGGTGATTATATTTCGTCCAAAAGGTTACTGCTTCCATCCTATCTGTGTGAATATTTAATCTTCTAAACCTAGTTGCGGTGAAGTAATTTACCACCGGGAGAACCTCGACTATGGGATGATCTAGCGATGGGCACGCTAAGGCGTCGACCATTTTATTTAATGGCAACTCACAGTGACCTGGGACCCATACTAATATCAGGTACTTACGCTGAGACGGGACAAGAGACCATAACGTCACGGTGGCACGAGAGGTATGAGGCTGCCAGGTCTTCACCTTCTTCACTGTGCTACGCTGAAGGGGAGAAGTCTAGTGGCACTGTTTGTTTGTTTATCCCTTTTTTATCCTGGTGCAACTCACCATGGTGGATCGGCTATGAAGCTATCGCTGTCTGGCTAAAAGGAAGAGTTCATGATTTCAAATGTTTTTAATGAATATGCTTGAGTTTGATATATTTTTGAACGATGAAATTAGCATTCTATTCTTCTCGTCTCTCGAAGGAAATCGCAAACGGCTTCGCAAACACTCCTGTGCCTCAAACCCAGCACAATATTCCCAAAGGAAAGAAGAACCGGAAGGGATAAATTTAATCACAACCTTTGAAGCGGTTTGTCTAGAAGTCTTTTCCTCTGATTGGTGAATAATCTGTACGTTAGCAAAAATGATCAAGAGATTCACACTTGTTGCAATGGAGGCATAAAGGTGACTCTATCAGACTGGACCTGTGTAGGTAAAAATTCAGTGGGGGATTCGACATCGTGTTTTGGTAACAGCGATTTCTGTCCTTTTGGAGGGACACAATCGATTCTTCCAACAATATTGAGGTGAGGGAACAAAGAAACTGACAACGCAGACTTTGCGAAGTTGTCCGATACGGCAATTTTTTTAAAACGTGCCGCAGTTACAAACGCCAACGTCGGCAAAACAGACATTATCGGACCATTACATGATAAAAGTGTGAGTGCATCTGCTTGTTCATTTAGGGGAATACCTTTGTGTCCAGGTACCCATACCAAGCGAATAATACGTATATGTCTTGGAATGAGGGAATGAAATATTTCTAAAGAATTTGAAAATTTTGATGCAGTTAGAGGGGGACAGACGGATAGCCCGTCTGTCAGAATGACGGCTTCTGATAGTGATAGGGATCATTTCCAGAGAGCTAATATAATGGCAAGTAATTCCGCATGATAAATAGGTATAAAGTCAGGTAATGGAAGTGAAAAAGACCAATCTAAATATATTGATGCAATTTCCACCCCAGCCTTTTCTTCACAAACTGAAGCGTCAGTTGCTATCACTGCAGCCATTTCTTATCTAGATAAATGGTGCTTCAAAATGCAATTAAGTATCTACTGGGTAAATATTTGCAAAGCTTTGGAAATATGTCATCAAATTCTATTCGACTGGTTTGTACATATGTGCTTATGATTACTATCTCACGGAGCTGCACTTCTGGTATTTAAAATTGTGTCTGTGCGAAAATTACTTGGGGAAACCGTAATCTTGGCCACTGATGGCCGAAAAATTCCATCGGATGTTCAAGAAAAATATATTGCGATATCCTCAATGCCGATGCATAGTTCTTTATAAATGTACGCACGGTTAGAATGTTAAACCGAGTACGAAGAGAAGGCACTGATACAATACGATTTTAATGATGATTATGGTGATGATATCCTCTTTCTGATGGCGCTTTCTCACAAAGAGAGATGGGCCTATATTTGGGCAGCAGGATCTTGAATCTACAAGTATATTTTTTTATAAATAATCGCAGAAAATTGTAAACAATAGCTATTAAGTAGTTTCTCAAAAATATATTGCGCAGGAAGTTTTTTTAGCACATGAGGGCCATTTAATTTCACGAAACTGTGAAAACGAGACAAGAAAATAAATTGCCTCTGAATGACCCGTTTTACGCATTCTTTCAGCACTTGCTTAATTTTTGAAATTTTAGATCATCATGCTTTTGTTAATAAAAATTTGCCTACAGAAGCTTTTTATTTTCGCTTGCTTAGCGCGTACGTAAAGTTCAGTGAATTATGACGTTTGCGGGATTTTTTTACGAAAGACGATTATGAATAAGATACGTAAGTGCTTTTATATACCTCTTTATAAATTTTTTATAAAGCCTACCAAAGTAAACTTGTTAGCTAGTTCACCGAGCATTTAGAACCTAGAAACAGCGTAGTAAGAGCGTAGACGAAGCAAGGAATGAGCAACACACCACGCAAATGATTGACTGTTAGATGCAATTTATTCTGGTTAAAAAGGCATATAAACACATACATAGGAACACCTCACCGCAAACAAAATAGAATTAAACCAAAAAAGAGGATAGAAATGTAACTGGTAACTGGATCGATAATCATCATCGTGTGAAGCCGCGCTTGGCATAATCATAATAGTTGTCCCAAGTTAGCCAGAGATATAAAATTTCTTTTTCAGATAATGTTATCCATAATTTCCTGACACACTTTTTTTTCCCTAATGTCTTATTATGCATCTTGATAGTTTCCCTCTTGAACCGATGATGCCTCATATCTATACTTCTTTGATAGATCGGGAACTTGACAAAATTGAATTTTGTTAGATGTAGTGTAAACAGCAGTTAGAACTCAAGGTTGCCGGGCATTTTATATGCTCAAAGAATTAGAGCATCTACTAAGAAATAAAGCTCAATAAATTAATCAGCTCACGCTATCTCTGAACCCCTTGTGGAGCATCAAAGCTTGAAAACCTAATGTTCCCTTCGTTTCCGACAGTATCTATTAATTTCTGTGGTTACACCAAGAAAGACCACGAAAAATAAAGCAGCCGGGATCGAATCCTGGCGGTCGGATTTTCGATGGAGACGAAAGTCACTATTTTCGCTGCGGATTGTTCACTCAAGGGGTCTTTCAACACAAAGTAAGTGTCTACTTTTCAGCGCTTATTCTCGAACTGTAGAATGCACCACTATTGTTGAGCCAGTGGCAACGCCAAAAAAAAAAAGCTGTTATAATTTTATTTCAATGGAGAAACTGCATTGTTTTCGAAGTAGATCAAAACACTGCTACCCTTTTTGTTATAGGAAGTGACGCTTTATTACGTGGTAAGGACGATATTAGCCGTGCCTTTTGATTGGTTCGACTAGACAAGTCACACTTATAGTATTCATGTGGTCCCAGAAAGCTCACACATTTCAGGCTTGAAAAGCGATAAAATATCTCCAAGTAATTCTTCCAATGCAAATTAATTTCGTTTTTTCATATAAATATACGAAAACAGTTTGTGAAATGGTGTGAAAATGTGAAAACTCTAAAGGCGCTACACAACGGCCACCGTCAGGCAAGTCCTCCGGTATGTCCTTGTAAAAGGCGTGTGGGGATTGGAATTAAGGGGCCTTCGATGTCACTGGGAGAGCAAGATGCGAAGCAGAACATTTTTTTTTCTCTTCGTCTGCGGGAAATTATAAGTTTGTAAGCTGATCAATTGCTTTACCGTGGACCAATCTAGATCATTCTTTTTGAATTCATCGCAATATTCCGCAGAACACGAACTCCAGTGCCGCAGAATGAAGATTAAAAAGCTTCACCAGGCCCCTTTAAATTTGGGTGCCCTCTGAAGAACTATTGGTGGTCGAAATTCGAGGTGCCCTACACTACGATGTTCCTCGTAATTTTGTTATGGTAATGAGACACTAAGCCCAAGAATTGCGTTACTTAATTATGCATAACTGTAACATATGGCACACCACAACGACTCCTCTTCCTAGATTTGATTGATTGATATGAGGGGTTGAACGTCCCAAAACCACCATATCATTATGAGAGACGCCGTAGTGGAGGACTCCAGAAATTTCGACCACCTGGGGTTCTTTAAAGTGTACCCAAATTTGAGCACACAGGCCTACAACATTTCCGCCTTCATCGGAAATGCAGCCGCCACAGCAGGGATTCGATCCCACGACCTGCGGGTCAGCAGCCGAGTACCTTAGCCACTATAGACCACCGCGGCGGGGCAACGACTCCTCTTCCTCTATATTCCTATGCATTGTAGTGTTCATTGAAGTCTGGGGCCACACGATTTTGATAGTGTTGCTACTCAATGGAGCAAATAAGGAACCAAGCGACACCAGAAACTGAAGGCAGCCATATGCTGCTTCATTTATCAACCATCAATATTATTTAAAACAAGGAAGAACTCAAAATAAGAGACACGTTTCTTTTTTTTTTTTTGCAGCTTGCTTGGTTTATATGTCACGGGCAACTTGCAAATAGATGAAAAATTTGGGAAACTCCTCAACCCTATGTATAGTTTATGAAAGATAGATAAAGCCCTTCCCAAAGACGGGGTAATTTCAGAACATACCAGCCAACAAGACAGAAGGATTATTGAGCTATCAATGTGGTTTTCTGTCTCCACTTCGCTCGCATGCCTTCTCTTGGAATCCAGTCTGTGATCCTTAATGACTAGCGGCTATCTTGCCTTTGTGCTACGTGTCCTGCCCATGACCATTTCTTCTTCTTGATTTCGGCTATGACGTCCCTAACTCCCGCTTGTTCCCTGATACACTGTGCTTTCTTCTTGTCCCTTATACACCTGTCATTTTACTTTCTATTGCTCGCTGCGTCGTCCTCAACTCAAGTTGAACTCTATTTATAATCCTCCAGCTTTATGCACCGTAGATAAGTACCCGTAAGTAAGTAAGTACCAAAAGTTTATTTAGGGCATCGTAATAGCCAACTTGGCACAAAGTAACTGCGATCGTCAACCCTGTTTTGTAGTTCCCAGCAGACATTATCTTGTGACACCAGCACAAAATCAAGTGTTCCCTACGTTGAGCTTTGCTAATGTTTACTAAATGTGTAGGGACGCTCGTTAAGTGTGGTCACAATAGTGAGGATGCCTTTAATAAATCGATCACGTCTGGGGCACACATATGCACTCATGCGCTTAACCTCGCAGGGTCTTTTATGCATTTCACCAAGCCGACTCGAAGGTGAAAGTCGTCTTCATCCCGTAGATTTGCTGATCTCCATCTCCTAATGCTTTTTCCCGTAACGTAGTTTCACATCGCCCACACCTAACATATTGTGATGATGTCACCAAGTTAAATTGTGTCCTCATTGTGACGTCACAAAGACGTTACTAATCTTGACAATCTGTGACGTTCTGATGATTTCATCACCTGATAATTTTTTTCAACACTCGTGTTGACACAACCAACAGTCAATTTCAACGTTTGAGGCATCTATGGCCTTATAAGCACTGCATATTTGACAACCACATAATCCAAACGGCTTTTCCTGCCAATAGGCATCAAAAATGTTTTTCTGGTGCACTGATTATTTTAACTATTAGTTTTTTTGCTCGCAACTTGCTTTGAGGCTACTGCGTGCTGTGTAGAGCATCCCCTATGCACGAAGCAGACAAAAAGCCTGAATTCTTTTTCTCATTTAGAGGGACCCTTGTCGTATTCTTTCGCCTACTATAGCTGGCGTATTAATTTGTAGCAGATTTGCGGCAGGTATGGTCAGATGGCTGGCGTAAGAGTGATTTTAAGTTTGCTAAGTGCGTCTAAAGACAGCTATCGAGAGCCCCCCGTGACAGCGGCCATAAAACACAAGCCGGCTGAGCCATTGAAAGCCGATCGAAGCCCATATGGGTTCGTCGTAGACATGTACGACCCGCGGCGCTGATAATCTCCGGAAGTCGCTGGTGTCCAAGTAGCCATGGTCATGCGAAGAGACTGTGCAGAGCGTTCGCATAAAGCACCGTTATCGGTGTTTGGCGCCTCGTGCATCACGCTACCCCGACAGAGGCTTTCCTCTCGTTAAACATTTTTGCTTGGGCTTCTGCGCGCATCTTTCAAGTGCGTACACGTTCCCGAGGTCCATGTATGTATACTGAGCTCACGTGGCGATCACAACTCGGTTAACTTCACTGCCATGAAGGAAAGATAAAGAACCTCGGGAATGCCACCGGTTCATTCGGGGCTGTTTTACACGCGAATCTGAAATCAGGAACATCTCGGCACTCACTAAGACGGTGTTCCGCATGATGACAACAGTAAAATATTGTGCAGAAAGGCGCAATCGTTGAACATTGTCTCACTTCGACAGGTGCGACTATGTGCTATAGACACTAGACAGAAAAAAATCAAGCGTAATTATAGCTTCGGACTTTCATGCTTCATTGTGGTTGATCAAGTGAAACGACACCAAAATTGCCGGGAAACACGATGCCTCCTTCTCGTGAATGAGAATAGAAGTCCACGCCCTGAAGTACAGAACATGCTAGACCCGTTGGGAATGGCGTCATACTTATAAAAAGCACACCATTTGCGCGAAACTTACATTGCACATTCGGTCGTAGTACACAGGGTTCAGACGCCGGCATACTTTAGTTGTTTTTTTCTCAAGGAAAATTCCAAAGCTTCACCTTTTCTTCATGACCGTAGATGGAACCTTGCCAGGTTGCTACTACTATTACATAGCCATCATGCAGAGTATAGTAAAGCTAGGGAGTGGGGGAAAATGTGAGGGTGAGGAGTGATGCTAGCTTACGGAGAAAGGAAAGGAGCCGGGGAGGGGATAAAGCATGGCGTATAGCCTTGATGCTGCCTTATATAAGCACATGAGTTCTGACATGCTATTGCCAACCATAGTAGTCTATAGACTATATCACATGAAATGGGCGCTGCCATCTTGGGCTGCTAAAAGTTTTTTCATATTTTTCTATTTCGTGACATTAGAAGAAAGGGGCAGGAAACACCTATTGTATCAACCCAACAATTTTATACGCCCACCATAGTGCTGCTAGTTTGGTAGTTCAAGAGAAAAAAAATCCGACGATGACAATTCGGACCACTATACATAAAATACACTTTAACATTAAACCATATTAAAACATCACCATTCATTGAAACATGCTGAGCATGCACATCTACAGGTAGCGGGAGAACTGACCCTATGGGAATTAGTAGGATGGTTGTGCTGCACGAGATGTCGCCGAGCTATATACCAACCCTCAACCTTTGGCAACATGCTTTGCGTACTTTTGCAGTTTATAAGGCATCTCATGACATCGGCTTCTTAGGGCGTTCATTCTTAACCCTCTAAACTATCAAGATGACTTTCCTACGTTTATAAATTGCAGGAATGAAATTGAATTAAACAATGTGTTTCACAGTGGTGTCTTCTCGTATTGTTTGCGGTCTCTGGCCAACATGTGAATTGCAACAGTTCCAATTTTATTCAAAGAAAATTTAGTTTTCATATTATATTTAGGAATGTAGCGTATGTAACCCTCACAGTTTGGTGCTGTTATGTTACAACACTGCATGTGGAAGCAAGAACAGTTTGTTTTTCTAGTTGGTGATGCTCTTGATTGAGCAATTATTTAGAGAGTGGTAATCATTGCGTTAAAGCATGTTTCGGCATAATCTAGATTGATTAGGTGGTTTGCTTCATGTTACTATTCAGCACTTTGAAGTTCCTTGTTGAGATCTTGCCACCTGACCATCAGTTTGATGGATGAAAGCTGATCATGTGGTGTTCTTTGTATGAGTCTGGATTGCCATGCAAGAGCAAGAAACTTATTACTTCGTTTGTTTTTGTTCAACGCAAGAGATAAAGAGAAAAAAAAAGCAAGACTGGTGGCGTGGCCACCAGGCCTGCTTTGATTGTCGTCATGGCCGCATTCCATGCAGATATAATGCAAAAAAATAATTTGAAGTAGTGACCATTCTACTTTCTTTTTTTCGCAAGACGTATGTGGTTAGAATAAAAAAAAAACAGACCTTCATGTGAGTGTCAGCTCAGTTTGAAAACATTCTACAGTACCTGAGATTAGGATGCTGAAGCCCACGAGTCGATGACATACGACGGTCCCTTAAAAGACCACTGTTGATCTTGTCTGTTGTCATTAGTTCTACTCATTTAAAAGACCAGCACGCTGGCGCTTCTATGTGGGTGTGTATATTAACGCCGCAACTGTTTTCCTGGCTATTGATTGGTTTTTCCCCTTGTAGTAAGCCCGGCTGTCATCCACAGTAACGTCCACTTAGTAATGGGTACTCACACCCTTTTTCGGAGGCGAGTTTAGCTTACTATACATATCTCCTGTATACGGAGACGGCTCGGAGAAAATGGGACGCTCAGCAGATGCTGATCAAATGTATTAATTTGATATTAAAGCCAATTTTTTCACGGCACACGTACCGGAAATCCACCCTTACGTGGTGTCAGGCTACAGTACTAAATCCTCACGCAGAAGTCTGGCTGGTTGCGATGGCGTAAACACCCAAAAAAAAATCAGCATACGCATTGTATTTTCGATGGTTCGCTCACGTCGTACGGACACACTCATCTAGCGTAACTGTGATGCGAGCTAGCGGAGTCAGCAATAGCGTACGTGCACGCGAATTATAAGACATACGCTTATTAGCGGGTAAATGAATCAGTTGATTTAGAATTTGTTGTCATAGCCCCAGCGTTTTGCGCTCCACAGGTGCAACTTCTACCGATTCCTGTCTGACCTGGCACTGGGACAAGCGTGGGTCAACGTCATGCGCAGCAGCCGAGGGGGAGACTAGACGCCAACCAAGCAGAGTTTACTCTGTTCGCTGGAGTTCACTCGGGATGCGAACACGCGCAACGTGCTGTTGCTCAACGGCTTCGAATTGCCGACGAAGGACCTGCGCCTTAAAAGTAATGCCATCCCAACGTTGTGCCCCGCTGTCGCGACACTTTTCACGTGTGCGGCGCGCAGAAGAAAAAAGTACGCGATCAAATAAGTGACAAGATATATGGAACCAATGCACGAACGACGATACGTTACGAAAACTCGCACATGAATATAATACCGCCTGGTGGCACTGCTCATACCATGTCGAGAGAGTTCAGTTCGGGCTGTCAAGGTGGATGGACGTGTTTTTTGAGCGCTCCTGATCGACTGCGCAGATAAGTGTTTTTGCATGTTTTGAGCTTGTCTTTATAATTATAAGGCAGCGGTTGAAATCTTCGTAGCACCTATTTTATGGTACGGCTTTTTCGGGGGTCAGTCACCAGGTATTTATTAGTTAGTGCGGGTGTGTGTGTTTGAATTTTTTTGTTTTTTTTTCTGTTGCCACTCCGTGGGGGAGGTGCGCGTACATTGAACACGCAAATATTTGTAGTAGAGCTTAGACTTCCTTTTTTTTCCCCTCGTAGCGCAGGGCTCGAGTTTAGTAATTATCGAGTATAGGGACAATTGGTGTCAGAAAGGCAT
Source organism: Rhipicephalus microplus (assembly GCF_043290135.1). Taxonomy (NCBI): domain Eukaryota; kingdom Metazoa; phylum Arthropoda; class Arachnida; order Ixodida; family Ixodidae; genus Rhipicephalus; species Rhipicephalus microplus. The sequence goes on along the minus strand of NC_134710.1, from coordinate 488,402,300 downwards.
GTTTAAAAAGACTGTAAAATGTTCAGGATGTGGAGTGGGTTTGAAAGTGGACCCAAGCGTAGAAGCGGATGGAGAAGAGGCTGACGCGAAGTGTAGGCAATGTGAGGTCGAGGAAAAAATGGAGAAAATGATGGTTGCCCAGAGTGAACTGCTGATGAGAATCGCCGAGCTCGAAACTGCGTTGGCGACAGAGCAAGAGAAAACGAAAGCAATGGGAGAAAGACTGAAGTCCGCCGAGGAAGCGTTAGCGAAGCTGAACAAAGAAGCGACCTACCGAGAGAACAGTAGGGAACCGGCAACCAGAACGGTGGAGAAGGAAAAGCAAGCAAGTTTGGAAAAAACAGGTTTAGCCGGTTCAACTGTCGCAAGGCTCAGCTTCAGCGAGGTAGTGGTAGGGCAGGGAGGGAACAAAGCAGCCGGCGTCACAGGTGCAAGTAGCCCCATGGTGCAGAACGCTCAAGCTGAAAAGTCACAGCATGTGATAATCGCCGGGGACTCGAATTTAAATCGATGCACAGAAGCCATCAAAGAGAGGGTAAGAGGTGACAAGAGGGATGCAGTAGGGGCGTTCCCAGGACGCAAGCTGGAAGCAGTCATGAGGCAAGCGAGCGCAAAGCTCAAAACGACAGCTGATAGACGAAACCTCGTGATAATTTCAGTTGGTTTAAACGATGTCCTAAATGAAGATGCAGCAGGACTAGCAGCCACACTGGCGAAAGGCGTCGATGACATGCGCGCCACTTCTCCTAAGGTACAGGTAGTGATATGCACGATACCGGAGGTACCGGTGCGTGATAGCAACCTGCAAAGAGCGGTGGTCAACGCAAATGAAGATATATGGCGGATGAGTCGAGAGAAAGGCTTTGAAGTGGTGGAAATAAACAGAGAGGTGCATAGGTGGGGGGGTTTTCAATGAGACAGAACTCACTTCGATGGGCGGCTAGGCCATGAGGTGGGTTGGCGACTTGCAGGACACGCAGTAGCTTTTTTGGGGGGCAAGCGAGCCCTTCGGGGTGCAGGATAGCTAGTAACAAGGAAAACAACCAGGGAGACTCTTCGACAGGTGGTATGGACAGATACGATTCCAAAGTGGCACCAATATCTAAGATAGGTAGAGTCCGGGGCATAAACAGACGTAGCCACGAGCGCCGAGCCAATCCAGACATAGGGTATATTAACATGCAGGGTGGTAGGAACAGGCTGAAGTGGGAAGAGATAGAAGAACAGCTAAGGGAAGAGAGGCCGATGGTATACGGTTTTGTAGAAACACATCTCAAAGACATGGAACAACCGCCAAATAATCCGGACTACGCGTGGGAATATTGTAATAGAACAGAAGGCAGCAGAAAGGGGGGTGGTATTGGGGCATTCATTCATAAAAGTACAGACTGGCAAAGGGTCAAGCAGGAATGCAAGGAACATTTATGGCTAAAAGGGAAAGTGGCAGGTCAAATGACACTCCTTGGTTTCGTGTACTTGTGGACGGGAGCAAAGGCCAGAGAGGAAAACCAGATAATGGTAGAGTGTATATCAAAGGACATTCAGGAGTTAGGAAGAGAGTGCGAGATAATTATACTAGGAGATATGAATGCGCACATAGAAGATTTAGATGGGTATACCGACCCGACAGGCAAAATGATCATGGATATGTGTGAAAGGCTTGATTTGATCATTTGCAACAACTACCGAGAAGTGTGAAGGGCAAATAACATGGGAGGTAGGAAGGCTTCAGTCGACGATAGATTATGCACTGATGTCACATAGGATGTATGATAAGCTCAGGGGAATGCACATAGATGAAGGTGGCTTCAGAAATCTGGGTAGCGATCACAAACGTATAAAGCTAAGTTTTGGAAGAGCAGTGAAAGTGGGAAGGAGACAAGATGAGCAACTACAGGAAAATTTTTATCCAGAAAGGCAAATTGAAATAGCCACTAAACAAATTGAGAAAGTAATCACGAAGGATAATAAGGCAGTGTGGACATACACGAATCTAATTAGACTCTTTGAGCTAGAGCTTGCTAAGACGCGTGACAAGTCACCCCAGAAAAGAAGACACAAACCCAAAAGTTGGTGGGATGAGGAAGTTAAGAGAGCCATAGCAAAGCGTCAGGAAGCCTCTAGGGAACACAGACATGCTAAGCAGCGGGGTGAACCGACAGATGATGTTGAAAGAAAATGGGCAACCTTTCTAAGCTGTAGAAGGGATGCATCCCTTCTGATCAATGAAAAGATTAGAAGGAAGGGAGCTCAGTGGCTGGCAGAAGTACATAAAAAAGATAGAAAGGCAGCTGCGAAATTTTGGAACCATCTAAACTCCCTAAGAAATGAGACGAGCCTAGAGCAGAGTTTTATAACTACAGCCCAAGGTGCTAGGCTAGAAGGGGACGAAGCTATGGAATATATAAGAACAAGGGTGACAGAAAAATTTGAAAAAAAAGTACTTTATGCACCATAATAGACAAGGACGAATCAAGTGGTGCAATGGCTCCATTTTCACAACAAGAGTGGGAAAGGGCTGAGAAAAGGGTTTCTAGTAGTACATCAACAGGCCCAGATGGCATTCTAATTAGGCTGATAAAGCCATTAGGTCCGAAGTCTAAGCGTGCTTTGAGAAAGGCAGTGAGCACAATAATAATCGATGGTGAAGTTCCAGATAAATGGAAACTTAGCAGGATGAGCATGATCTATAAAGGAAAGAGGGACAAAGCTGACATAAACAACTACCGTCCTATAACAGTGACATCAGTGGTCTACAGGCTGGCGATGCAGATTATAAAGGAAAGACTGCAGGCGTGGATAGAGGATGAGGGGGTGCTGGGGGAACTGCAGAATGGGTTTCGAAAACACAGGAGGTTGGAAGACAATCTGTTCTCACTGACGCAGTGCTTCGAAATAGCAGAAAAGGAACGCAGGCCCCTGTGGCTAGCATTTTTGTATATCAAGGGAGCGTACGATAGCGTGGTTCAAGAGGAATTTTGGGGAATACTGGACACACTAGGCGTGTAACATGTAGTCACTAATCTTTTAAAGGGTATCTATAAAGGTAACAAGGTAGTTACAAAGGGGGGAAAACAGGTATCCAAGCCTGCAGAGGTAAAACGGGGGCTTAGGCTGGGGTGCCCCCTGTCACCCTTATTATTCATGATGTACCTACAAAGATTACAGGCAAAATTAGAGGGAAGTGGCCTCGGCTTCAACCTCTCTTTAGTCAAACAAGGAAAACTTATTGATCAGGCACTACCAGCATTAATGTACGCAGATGATATAGTGCTAATGGCCAACAACAAGGAAGATTTGCAGAGATTGATGGACATCTGCGGTAATGAGGGAGATAGCTTAGATTTTAGATTCAGTAAGGAAAAATCAGCAGTCATGATTTTCAATGACAACGAAGGTAGTGAGCTTAGAATATAGGAGGTCACGCTAGAGATAACAGATTATTACCAATATCTGGGCCTATGGATAAGCAATGGGACCGAGTATCTGAGGGAACACGAAATATACGTGACGACTAAAGGTAGCAGGAATGCAGCAGTCATGAAAAATAGGGCACTGTGGAATTACAATAGGTATGATGTTGTGAGAGGAATATGGAAAGGGGTCATGGTTCCTGGGCTGACGTTCGGCAATGCGGTCTTGTGCATGAGATCAGAAGTTCAAGCAAGATTAGAAATTAAGCAACGTGGAATAGGCAGGCTTGCTTTAGGAGCTCACGGGAATACACCAAATCAGGGAGTACAAGGTGACATGGGATGGACATCATTTGAGGGCAGGGAAGCTAGCAGCAAGATAAAATTTGAGAACCGATTGAGAGAAATGGGGGAAGAGCGTTGGGCTAGGAAGGTTTTCAGCTACTTGTACATAAAGAATGTGGATACAAAATGGAGGAAGCGAACGAGGAAGTTGACTGGTAAATACTTAGAAAACAGCAGGTGGCCAAACCAAAAAGAACTATCGGTTAAGAAGAAAGTGAAGGAAACGGAGACTGACATGTGGAGAATTGGCATGATTAAGAAGTCCGCACTAAAGATCTATTGAAGTTTTAAGCAGGAAACTGCCAAGGAAAGGATCTATGATAATACTCCGGGTAGTTCTCTACTGTTTGAGGCCAGGACGGGAGTACTGCGAACCAAGACATATCGGGCCAAATACGAAGGGGTAGACACAGTATGCAGTGCGTGTGGAGAGGAAGAAGAAACTGCCGAACACTTGATAATGTTCTGTAAAGGGCTTCACCCTATAGTTCAGGATGATGGCGCAGAGTTTTTCAAAGCACTGGGGTTTAGGGACCGGGAGGGCAAAATAAACTTTAAGCGGGTAGAATTAACTAGAAGAAGGTTATCTGATTGGTGGCTAAAGTCAAGGCACGAGTGAAAATTAAACTCTTCACTGCAAAGTACGAATCCTCAAACTCACTTTTTAAGGAAAGAAAGAAATATAGTTTTTTGGTTCATTAGGTATTACGGCTTGGTGGCACTAGCCACCGCCCGATCTAAAGGGTACAGCCATATCCATCCATCCATCCATCCGTGACGTCAAGGTACAGTAGGAACTGGAAGTATATATCTTGAAAGCACGCTGTAGTAAATTTTTCAGGGCGCACTCATGCTTACTGGTACATCTGTTGGGGAACTTGGCCTATCATTTGACAAAAAAAAACGATAACAGAAAAATTTCGTGTCAGTGTCCCGTTAAAGAAGTTGTGGTTATCTCTTAAATGCCATGCGCAGACGCCACTCGATGCGCGGGCTGCCTTTAATAATAGTATGCGGAGTTTGACGTGTCTAAGCCGTGATACGATTATGAGAGGTATGCCGCAGCGGCGGGTGGCGAAAATTCCGACCATCCTATGTCTTTTACCGTGCTGTGACATCACACAGTACACCAGATAGAAGCCACGGCTTTTCCATCAGCAGCCGAAAACCGTGAACATCACTGCACCGCAAAGGCCGCCTTTTCAGCTCTTAGCTTCAATTCACAAGTGTACAGGCCAAGGCATCATGCGCAGACGCCACATGGGCCTCATGGTCAGTGGGTCCGGTGGCGGCATGGCGAACTGCCGTTTCAAGCACGTCTGTTTCATCTTGCAGATTGCCGTTATCGCCGGCTGTCCGGATGTTCTGATGAATGGCCCTTCAAGCGACACACTGCGCAGGCTCCTACCACGATTCAGCGGCGATCGTACTGACGGCCATGTGCAATCTTCGACGGGGCGGGAATCTGCTGCTGCTGATCGTGTGCAGGATTTTTCGCCTGTTGACGTGATTTCGATCAACCATCTGTACTGTTCACGGCATGGTACAGTGGCGGCGCTGGCAGCGAGGATGCCCAAGGATATAAGAGCGGCAATGTGGAACCATCACTTCAGTGGGTCCGGTGGCGGCATGGCGAACTGCCGTTTCAAGCACGTCTGTTTCATCTTGCAGGTAACATACAATTACAAATGCTGCAGAAGTGATAACCGCTGTTTGCTGCTGCTACCGGACCCTCTGAACTTTACTGCCGTTGTGACACATCTGGTGCATTGCTTAAGAGTATCATTACTGTTACTTTGTGGCGACATAGAGACCAATCCCGGTCCCAAAGTTGATGAAATGTTGTCGCAACTACTGTCTGGACAAGCCCGTATCAGCCAGGAATTAACTAGCCTATCTGAAACAGTTGCATCGTTTGGAAATCGTCTAATGAATGTTGAGGCAATGGCGGCGTCTGTGTCAAACATCATACCACGTGTAAGTGAACTGGAGCAGACCGTTGGTACGCTTCAAAAACTAGTTGGTAAGCTTGACCGTCAGAACGATGAGCTAGAAAACAGACTCCGTAAAAACAACCTGATAATTCATGGTTTGCATGAGACACCATCCGAGACGACTAACCATTTGCTTGAGTCTGTATTGGATCTGCTATCAGTTAAACTCGGTGTAAATTGTGACGACATAGAGCGTTGCCACAGGCTTGGAGCAGTAAGAAGAGATAAACCTCGGCCGGTAATCATTAAACTGATGGACTTCAGGTCAAAGATTGCCATCATGAGCAACGCCCGAAAACTTAAAGGAACTAAAGTTTATATAAATGAGGACTACTCTGCTCGGGTTCGACTGGCACGTAAAATGCTGTGGCAGAATTCGCAAAATATGCGCAAGAATGCTAGGAAAGTGAAGCTTAAACACGACACCCTCACAATTGACGGTGTTCGTTACACGTGGGACACTGATAAAAAAGCCATTATCAAGGTTTCTACGCACTCGCTTTCAGCGGGGTCCGACTCTGCGAAATCGGCTTCTGCGCAAGCGCTTGGTATAAACTCAGCTTCATCCGCTTCTGTTTTCGCGAAGGCTGATTGACGTTGTGATCGGAATATAATTGTCCTCAACTTAAATGCGAGGAGTATACTAAACAAAATTGAAGCTCTGAACTGTTTAGTGGAATGCCACAGCCCATCAATTGTCTGCCTTACTGAGACCTGGCTAAATGATACTGTTATTGACAGCGAAATTTCGCCTGCTGGTTATGCGCTTCTTCGGAAAGACAGGCGTGCCGGACGTGGAGGCGGTGTGGCAGTTTTAATTAAATCTAATCTTGAATTTTCTTTATTACCTGACCTTCCGGGTACAGAAACCATTTGGTGCAAAATATACATTAAAGGTATCGTAATAGTTATTGGTGTCCTCTACCGTCCTCCTAACTCCGATGATATTGTCCCTGCTATTAATGATTACCTTGTCAGTAACAAGTTGTACGATTGTAGGTTACTTTTGGCTGGAGATTTCAATCTCCCACACGTTAACTGGAACTTACTTATCCCAACAGGGCGTGACAGGACACTTTGCGCTTCCCTGATCGATCTGGCGGTTTCTTTTGGGTTAACTCAAGTTGTAGATACCGAAACACGCAAGGACGCAATATTGGACCTTGTATTTGTAAACCAGCAACTCTTATCGCACGGTGTAAAATGCGAAGTCATCGATGGGTTATCTGACCATAAAGCTGTCGAAGTTGCCTTGAACTTAGTGTGTCCACCTCAAAGACCTGAGATAAAAACTGTTTTGAACTTTTCTAACGCTGATGATACTTCCGTATTGGACACTTTAGCTTCATCTTATGATGAATTTGTATATTGCAGTGAATTTTGCAATGTAGATACGCTGCTCCTTAAGTTTTGTGACATTGTGCGTGAATGCCAATCAAAGTACGTGCCTCAAAAGTATATTAAACGGAACCCAAGACACCCATGGTATAATAGAGAAATCATTCAACTCACTCGTCGCGTAAAGCGTTTACGTAAGAATCGTCATTCCAGGTGTAACGACAATGTTTCTTCATTTAATACATTGAAAAGTAAATTAGGCACTAAAATGAAAGAGGCTAAAAACTACTACTTCAGCAATACTTTGGCTAGATTTATGAAAAAAAATCCATCCAGGTTCTGGAGATCGATTAGTCCTGTATCGTCTATACCTTCATCATTTATTGTTAATGACCAATCCTGCTCAAATCCCGAAGCTATAGCAAATGCCTTTAATAATTATTTCAAATCTGTTTTTTCCACTGATAACGGCATCAAGCCTTCGTTTTCTGCATGCAGCAATCTGTCTGCTCTTCCTGATCTTGAAGTAAGCTCCTCTGGAGTACATAACCTTATATTAAATCTTGATGTAACGAAAAGCTCTGGCCCAGACGGTATTCACAATGTCTTTCTAAAAAGATATTCAGAGTGGTGTGCTAATTATCTTACTGTAATATTTAAAAAATCATTAATCTCTGCAACAGTTCCCCAGCTGTGGAAATTAGCAAACGTCGTGCCTGTATTTAAGTCTGGAAACAAGCAATTAATACCAAATTACAGGCCAATATCTTTACTTTCTACCAGCTCTAAACTTTTGGAGCATATCATTCATAAATATATTGTAGAATACCTAAATGCACACAATATACTTTCCCGATCACAGCACGGTTTTCGTGCTTGCTATTCTACTGTTACACAGTTGCTTGAATTTACGCACGACGTCGCTTCTTCTCTTAACGACCGAGGACAGATTGACGCCATATTTATTGATTATTCAAAGGCCTTTGACTTGGTTTGCCATGCTAAACTTTTAGTTAAACTTCGCACATTTTTGGTGACAATAAGCTAGTTGACTGGATAGCAGATTACTTGCGGTCACGCACACAAGTTGTTACGTTTAACCATGTGAAATCGTCTGAAGTACAAATCACTTCAGGGGTGCCCCAAGGTTCGGTGCTTGGGCCGCTCTTGTTTATTATCTACATAAATGACGTAGCAGAAATTATCGGTGACACACAAATTAAACTAAGAATGTATGCAGATGACTGCGTTATCTATAACACCATCTCTAGTGTTGAAGATCAGGAAGCCCTGAACAGTGTTTTTTCATTGTTTTGTAATTGGAGTGAAAACTGGCAAATGTCAATTAATTTCAAAAAAACTGTAGCCATGACCTTTTCAAATAAGAAACAGCCTCTTAGTTTTGCATACACTAATAATGGTGTCAGTCTAGCTCGTGTCACGGAGTTTAAATACCTAGGTGTAACTCTGACAACAAACTTAAAATGGCGCACGCACGTCGAAACAATCTGCAACAAGGCTCTTCGAAAACTTTGGTATCTCCGACGCACTTTAAACAACTCGACAAAAGAATGCAAATTGACAGCGTACAAGACCTTGGTCAGGCCCATACTTGAATATGCGTCGGTTGTTTGGTCGCCTCACCATAAACATGACATAGCTATGTTAGAATCTGTTCAGAAGAAAGCAATAAGGTTTATTTTTCGTCGCTATGACCAGCGGTTCTCGCCTACTTCGCATGCGCATGTTTTATCACTGCAGTCTCTAGAACATCGGCGCACTTGCGATCGTATCATCCTCCTGCATAAGACTGTTCACACAGGCTTGGGTGTTCTAGCGCCCATTTCTTTTGTTGCAGCTTCTGCGCGCCGTACCCGACGATTTGATCCCTTAAACATTACGCCCTTTAGAGCTAGTCTCGACTGCTTTAAGTTTTCCTTTTTTCCGTGGACCGTGGATCTATGGAATGAGCTTGATGGGTCTCTGCGCAGACTCGATGCTCTGCAATTCGAAAAAGAGTTGCGTAGTCATGTATTCTGATAATTTGTTTTACTGTTTGAACATTTGTATTCCACTCCTGCAATGTCTCAAAAACTGAGACAGCAGTATTTGTAAATAAATAAATAACAAAAAATCACCCACCGTGGGGCTTTTTTATGATCACCGAGCGAAGCCCTGGCGACATGGGTGTTCTTCTAGCCGTGCCTGCCGGCTCCGCAACGTGCGGCATCATGGCCTGTCCTTCGTCAGCAGCGCGGCAGCTCGATACCCCACGGAGAGGTGCGCGCGTATCACGGAAGACACGTCCCGCCTTATCTGCGATCCCAGGGTTACGCGCGTGCGTTCACTCATCTTGCTGTAGGTGTCGTAGATTAAGTGATGGCCGGGGTTGCTACGGGGCCGAGGTGCGATCAGTCAGGAGGCCACGTGCGAGACTACATGGGCCTCATGGTCTTTCGACAAGACAGACTTGGCTTCGACTGTCACCTTCATACATTATTGACTATACCAATACTAAAGATATTTGAAACGTCTCCTAACGCAGTAGCGTTAAAAGGCTCCTTTCGCAAAAACCGTAGTGTTGACATCGCTGGTTGTGAGCAAAAAATCTACAGAAATAAATTTTAAAAGACACGTCCCACCTTATTGAGCAAAAAATTGAGCAAATCATGTCCCCGAGTCGGAGTCGCACCACAGCCTTGTGCACGGGAAGTAGCTGTTTTACCAAGTGTCTCACCCTTTGTCTCCCTTGTCTCACGCCTTTTTAAACTATATATACGCTGTTAACATTTTGAAATGAATCCAAGCCAACTTTGCTCAAGCGTAAAATCTTTCAACCTTACCGCAAAATCACTCTAATGTTTGAACTTATTAAAAATAAGACTCCTATGCGGGTGTCAAGTAGTGTGAGAATTCCTGTTGGCGCACGTATAATTGGGTGACAGAAGCGTAAAACTGCATGAGGCCCCACAACATCTGAATGCGCAATGACTGGCTGGTTGAAAGCCTCCGACATTATGAAGGGCTCAGCCGGAATTATTCACTGTCATCAGGCACAGCAACAATGCCCCACAACCAAATAATTGCAAACTTTCTTCTGTCATTGGGCGTCCCCTCATATAGCCGTTTTTAGATATTTTAAATATATATTCAATGAACAACTAAGCCTCAACATACACACTAACACTATACAGTCCACATACAAAACTTTAAAAAAAACCACGTTGAATAGTGTCGCTATAATGGGAAAAACTCCAATTTTCAAGAAAAATTTATTTAAGCTTTTGGTTTTGCATTGCAGTGCTACAATGGCTGGCAAAAGTGCTTTAACTCCTAAAATACTGGTGATATAGAAGTATTTGACTTCCAAAATATTTGTGAGAGATGACTTGTTCTGTAACAATTTGTTGAATGTTTTGGCGTACGGATAAAGTAAAGCGAAAAACAAAAATCAAACTTTTGGGAGAAAACTTTCCTTTGAATGCAACCTACTACGTTAACACAACGACGCGTCACCTTCGGGTCACATTGATGAATGCAATTTGCAATCACCGCAATTTAATAATAAGCATACGATACGGCTGGCTGCACACCAAGAAAATCATGGTATGTGGACAGATACGGCCGCCTGCTGCTCGATCACAAAACTACGCCAGTACCACATCTTTGAAAGGGTACGAAATGGTGCCACGAGCGGATTTTTCCAATTCACCTCACTAAAACATTTTATCCCCCACATGCCCTAGACGTTGACGCCCCCCCCCCTCATTTTTTGCTATGAAATCGCTGATTCTTTAGCTGAAGACTAGCTCCACATACGGCGAATCAAGCAAGTTATCTGCCTAAACGTGTGCTGGCCTGCACATCAGGGCTGCCGCTGGTGGCTACTTTTCGCCAAGTTGGCGAATTTCAGAGGCTCGTGGCAACCTAAAATTAAGATTGGGTACATGCGAATTTTCGGCGATTTTTAGTATAGGTCTCGACTTGCGAATATTTGGCAATTTTTAGTATAAGTCTCGACTGTGGTATGCATCCTACACTCGGTGTCTTCAAAACAAACGGGCGACAACATTCCTTTCAGTCACTAGTTTTACACACAGCAGTAAGGGTGCACTTTACGCGCAATTTGCTACGTCTGTCCTATTTCTGGTGTGTACCTCCTAATTCACTTATAGATCCTGGATGCACTGGCATGTCCACTAGCAAGCTCACAGACATTTAGGCCAGTAGACTACTTTGCGTGCCGCCAAGTGGTGGTGTTATCATCATCATCATCAGCCTGACTACGTCCACTGCAGGACAAAGGCCTCTCCTATGTTCCGCCAGTCAACTCGGTCATGTGCTTGCTGCTGCCAATTTATACTCGTAAACTTCGTAATCTCATCTGCCCACCTAACCTTCTGTCTCCCCCTAACCCGTGTTAGGACCGTCATAATTATTGATGTTTTTCGGCCTTTGTGAACCGGACGACAATATTTCGTCGCATTCCAAGCAAGGGTGTGCCGTCAAGACGGGTTGATTTCCTCTCGGCAAAACCTGAACGAGGGGTTCGGGACTGGTTCGCGCAAAGAATACGCACAAGCCAAGAGAGGCCATTGTGAGCTCGACTCAAGAAAGGCCATTGTGTTCGCTGCGAGCAAGGCTTTCGAGGCAGACAAGGAGGCAGCTGCGCCATTTTCGAGGTCACCGAGGATCTGGAAATTTTGGAACCAGCATAGTATTTGCAGTTCAGGCTGAAAGCTAAAACCAAACTGGTTGTGGCTGCATCTTGCGAGGAGAAGGATATTCGCAGCTAAGCCCCTGCTCCTACCAAACAACTAGGAATGGTATGTGGGGTTGAAGGAAAGGAAAGGGCACTATCGGCTGTAGCCCTTGGGGGAGCCCGCCTCCACAACGAGGGATTAGTTGACTACTCCACCTTCCACCCTTTTCTCCATAAGATCGGCTGAATGGGGTGGCATATTTTGACTATATGCTGGCCCACCTCCACATTGTCCTACCCAAACAGTCAGGCAAGTTTGACACGTGTACTGGCAGCCGGTTTTTCGAACCTCACCCAGCTGCCAGAAGAATCTTGGAAATTAGGATCATTGGACGTGCGCGAAACTAGGTGACGTGTGCGAAAGCGTCGGTGCAGTGCGTTGGTGACCATATTTGGGCATCGTGTAGACTGTGCTTTCTCCGCATGCATTGTGTAGTCTTTCCTCTCCTTCGTGGGTGGAGCACTTATAGGCCATGAAGCGCCCTATTGGCCGAAGCCGCAGACAATGCTCCCAGGGTTGGCAACGAGCCGCTATATAAGCCGAAGACTTTCGTGTATTTGAAGTTCTACAGTTCAACAGTTCCCATGTACAGTTCTGATCACTTGATCACCTCTTTTCTAACTCTAAGTTACTAATTATTAAATAAATTGTTGTCGTTTTTACGAGCGCCTCATCTGTCTTGTTGGACGATGGGTCCTAGGACAGGGGCCCGCTACCACACTCAGACCCGCTGGACCCGGAGTCGCAACATGCGCTTGCCTTCTCTAGGGATCCAGTTAGTTAGCCTTAATGACCATCGGTTATCCTGTATACGCGTATATGCAAGGCCCATCTCCACTTTCTCTTCTTGATTTCAACTATGATATCCTTAACACCGATTTGTTCCCTAATCCACTCTGTTCTCTCCTTGTCTCTTAAAATGACACCTACCATTCTTCTTTCCATTGCTCGCTGCGTCGGCCTCAATTTAAGCTGAACCCTCTTTGTAAGTCTAGGTTTCTGCTCAATAGCTGTAAGTACCGGCAAAATGCAGCTGTTATATATTTTCCTCTTGAGGAATTGTGGCAATATACCTTTCATGATTTGAGAGTGCTTGCAAAATGTGGTGCACTCCATTCTTATTCTTCTAGTTACTTCAGTCTCGTGGTTCGGCTCCGCGGTTATTACCTGTCCTAAGTAGACATAGTGTTTTACAACTTCAAGTGCACTATTACCTATCACGAAGCGCTGTTCTCTTCCGAGGTTGTTGTACATTACTTTAGTTTTCTGCAGATTACTTTTAAGACCTACTTTTCTGCTCTCCTTGTCTAATTTGGTAATCATGAGTTTCAATTAATCCCCTGAGTTACTCAGCAATGCAATACCGTCGGCGAAGCGCAGGTTACTAAGGCACTCTCCATTAACTCTTATGACTAACTGTTCCCATTGCAGGCCTCTGAAAACCTTCTGTAAGCACGCGGTAAATAGCATTGGGGAGATTGTATCCCCCTGCCTTACAACATTCTTGGTTGGTATTCTGTTACTTTCTTTATGAAGCACTACGGTATCAGTTGATCCCCTGTTGATTTCTTCAAGGATGTTTATATATGCTTCGTCGACGCCCTGATTCCGCAGTGTCTGCATGACTACTGATATTTCTACCGAATCAAACACCTTCTCGTAATCTTTGAAGGCTATGTATAGTGGTTGGCTATTTTTTGAGCATTTCGTATACCTGGTTGATAGTATGAATGTGGTCGATTGTTGAGTAGCCTGTTTAAAATCCCGTTTGTGCCTTTGGTTGATTAAATTATAATGTTGTCTTAATTCTGTTAGCAATTACCTTTGTAAATAGGTTAGGATAGTAAAAGTAGCGGAGGACTTTTACAGAGATGTGTACAGTATCCCGCACAACCACAACCTTATTATAAGAACTAGCAGTAACCCAGATGACACCCCACCAGTAATGATAGCAGAAGTCAGAAAAGCCTTGAAGAGCGTGCAAAGAGGCAAGGCTGCTGGTGAGGATCAGGTAACATCAGATCTGCTGAAAGATGGAGGACAGATTTTGTTAGAAAAACTAGTGACCCTGTTTAAAGTTGTCTCCTGGCGGGAAGAGTACCAGAATCTTGGAAGAATGCTAACATCATCCTAATATATACAAAAGGAGATGACAAGGACTTGAATTACAGGCTGATCAGCTTGCTCTCCATAGTATACAAGCTATTTACAAAGGTGGTGTTATACTACGTTCTTTAAGTGCTTTAAGAGCTTGAAGCGTTTTCAAATTTCGCGTCTCAAGTGGATAGTTGATGGTTGGTTAGGCCACGTGTTTCGACCAGTGCTCCAACTTTTGTGAGTAGATTGTCCACTTCTTCACTGTTGCAGTACTTTTCAATTTAGTATGTTAAGTTTAAATTTGTTATTAACATAGTTTTCGTGGGGGCCGCGAAATCGGGCTTCTTAGGGAAGCCTTCAAAAACTACAGTCAGGTGGGTAGGTAGCCTAGGCATGACCACACTGAAAGCGTGGTGCGGGCATTGTGATGGTTACGCAGTACTTTCGAATTTACGTCCGTTGCTTTGTAATTAGGTTTTTCGATTATCGAACTCATGATTCCACTGCGGCAAAATTGTTTATATCGGCAGGAAGGCTACGCATGGTGTTCCTCTCGTTGTAGGGACTTCTTCATCTTGTATTCGCTATACAACTACAACCATCACAAGCTTTTTTACAATGCAATACCATTCAGGGAGGTTGCTGGTTTTGCATGCCCTTTTTCAGTGCTCCCATACTGAAGCGGATGATGTGAGTGGCATTGAAGAACGTCATTTTAATTGAGGATTTATGGGTGGCACCATACACTCCACCATGCTATACATAATTTGAATTTTTTATTACTAAACACACCACATGTATAAGTACATTGGCAACCTTCTTTAGAGAAATTTCAAAAAATGGTGTATTTTGGCGACTTTCACTCGAAAGTCAGTGGCAACCCTGCTGCACATTGATTACCATTGCCACGCACGAAGTGTTTCGTCCGGGTGACGCGTATACACTGTGTACGACGCACCGGCGGATTTAGAGAGGGTCTCCCCATCCTCCAAAACAACAAACCCTCCCCACCTCCCACCTTACATTTTCGCGGCAGCAAATTTTCGGCACGTCGAGTTTTTCAGCTACAACAGAGATTTAAGGGAGGGGGGGGGGGCAGTTTGTACATAGTCGGCGCAAGAAACAGCGCGCCAAGAAAGCACAACGACAAAGAAAGCAGCACACATTCACAGTGCTGTGTATGCGTGCCTCTTTTTTTTAAGTTGTTCTGTCTCGTAGCACTGTTTCCCACGCGGAGGATGTTTTGAGCCGTTGCGGCGACCTTCACTCTACGTGGCGAGAGCTGCAATCATCGCTTCTACCTTTCTTTTTGGCGCCAATATGGTTAACTAGCATACACCTTTTTTTTAAGCAAGCAAAATGCTTCATACACGCACGCCGTTCCGCAACTTCAGAAAGGACAGCAATTTGATTGAACGATTGCTTGCTCTATAGCATATCACGAAGGTGATACCCTTTATACACGAGCACTGTAAATTCCTTTATGCAAGGGGGCATCTTCAGAAATGTCGCTCATCAGCAGTTGCTTCCGACGAGAATCACATACCTGCCTAGAATGTTCCTTTTCGGGAAAGCATGTTCGAATTCTGCGCACACAATACAATGTAGCCAGCCACATAAATTTCGAACGTAAAGCATCATTTCTTCCATACAGGGGACACAACCCGACAATTCATCCTTTCAATGAAGGACTACAAGGTGCCGCCACCTACCCTGTGTGACTCTGCAAATAGGCGTGGCTCTCAAAATGCTGATAAGTGCGGTAAATTAAGAAGGGTGGTAAAGATTCATAACATTAAATGGGTAGCGCACGAGACACGGATACAAAAGATAAACACGTAGACAGCGCAAGCGCTAACTTAAGGGGAATTTCATTGAGAGAGTAAGAACACTCAAAAGCACGCTTCAAGTGCTCTCTTCCGAGCTGGTGTGTTTCAGTGGTCAAACAGGTGCAGGAGCACTGTCACCGATTGGTAGAGCGAGAGTGCATTCGCTACGCCGAGAGCATCCAGAAGCAGTCTGCAGGTCTCTCGCCTGAAAAGCGGTGTAGGCGCATTACGACGAATCACGTGGTCCTTGAACGTCACCGCCGCCAATTTTTTTTTCAGCTGGCGAGCATGGCGGCCATGGTAGCAACCATGTGTAGTTTGACAGCGCTGTTTTGTACGGATGGCTGCAATGACAGCTGGACGTTTGCCGAAGGAGTCGTTGCACAAGCATATTAGGTATCAGGATAATGAAGATTATGTGGCTGACCGATTTAACGCGTATTGTGCTACTGCTTCACAAAGAATATACCGGTGCTTGGAATGTTTCAGTCACATGGTCTCCCTACTCGTCACCTTCTCACCTGCCCTCTAGGAGCGCGGCGCATTCCAGTGGCCGGAAAAGTGGCCCTGCTCTCAGTGCCCTGCCCCTCTACTCCTGTTCTCTCAATGCAATTCGCCATGAAAACCACGTTTACTTCAGAGCATGCAAGACTATATGTACTATCACAAATCACAAGGATCTCACGCATCCCGCGCATATCGTGACAGTAAAACATTCGTTCGACTATCAAGAAAAACCATTTGTACTACTGAGTAGAATACCACATATATCGAAATCAATGAAACCCACAAAATAAAATAAAACTTGGCAGTACAGTAATCCAATCATTTAGAAAAAAAATTATTGATACATCATGCACACTTTTATGTTCCAAGTGCGACATCAAGTATAGGTACGCATAAGTGGACCCTAAGTTGATGTTTTCTTGAGCTATGCGATATTGGGAATGATGTTGAGAAATGTTTATTTTATATGGAGGAGGTGTACAGATGGCTGCAGCTCACGTTTATGAGCCTTGCCTCTCGATGACGCAAATTTAAGCGTTCTCACAAGTTAATTTTACCCTGTGACGAAATAAATCAGACGATAGTTTAAACTCTGATTTTCAACACTCGAGACGGCAATGAAAGTGCCCCTACGGGCAATCATGGTGGGATGCGAAAACATCTCGGCGGGTGTGCATCGAGTTTTCGTTTTGTTTCAATTGGCAACATAAGGCGATGAAAGTTATAGTCAGAGAATGTATTGACAAGAGAGGAGACGCTTGTGCGGGGTTGTTGCATCGCGAGTTAGAGATCATATATATACGTGAAGCGTCGGTTGGTGCGGTATCTTTAACACGATCACTTTGTGGTCGGGGAAGAGTAGTGTGGATGGGTCGGCTTCCCTGGCTTGAAGTACGGTATCCGCTTGCCAGCGGTGACGTTTACGTTCGGCTTCACGAGTCTTCTACGGCTCTGCGGCAGTGGTGCACCGCTGCAACTAGCGCCGACGTTGACGTTGTTCATAGCGTTGCGCACATCGTTGCGCAGAAAAAGAATTGATGAAAATACAGCGAACGCGAGCTACCTCGTACTTCAGTGCAACACTTGTGCCGCCTACACTGTAAGCAAAAACTGTCCGAGTTTGGGGTTTTTGCGGCTCATAACCTCTGAAAACTCTCTCGGGTTTAAAATTACTACCTCGTGTAGGAGTAAAAGATGGTACATGACATAGTTTTACCACCACCTCTCAGGCAAGTAGTAAAAGGATGTCAAAATTGTTTTACCACGTAGGGAGTTTTCCATCACGTGATTTTTAACCTGCGTTTCAGAGTTTATTACCACGTGACTGCAAGGTGCAGCTGCTTCGGTGGCTTTTGCCCCATGCCCGCCATTGTGACGCTCTCACTGTGAATCATGAAGGTACGCGAGGACCACAGATCTTTTTTTTTTTTTTTTTGGTATCGCCGTGCCTCGGAACTGACCTCGAGTCAACGCACTTTCACTGGAACTGGGGGCAGCTTAAGCACAACAAACGAGAACAGCATTCTGTGAGCGAAAAAGCAAAAAGACGGGGGGGGGGGGGGATCTCAAAAGAAGGGAAAAAAAAAAGAAAGAAAACCTGCTGTGGAAAGTTGTCCTGCATATTTTCGCAAATTGTTGGCTTTTGCTCGGCGGTGGCCTTAAAGACAGACGGTGCAAGAAGCTTGGTATCTGTGTGTCTCGTTGGGCTCATGGATCTCACGTGTTTCCTACATCATCGAGCGATTGTGCGCTTCCGAGCGCCTCCGAACCTACACGTCGCGGATATCTCGCTTCCAAGCCAAATCGCGAAGATCTGCCAGTGGTAACAAAATCAATCTAGTGTCATCGTCCGTGCTTGCCTACTGGAGAAGCAATAAGCAAAGTGCTTCACTCTGTCGTCAGCACCGAGCCGCGGCCGCTAGTGACCAGTGGGAGTGTGTCACCGGGGCAGGTGAAAAAAGCATCGCATATATCTTGTTCCACAGTAGGCGACGTCTGCATGAGTAAAGTGCTCCTCGAATCGCCCATCTCATGCACCAACTGTTCTCACACATGTAGCGCGAAGCCGATACGAGGCAGACGGAACCAACAAGCGGCTGCCGGTGAGCACGAAGAAAACCCGGACGGTGATCTTTCGTTGGAAGTATGCATACACCGTCCCGTTCCCGTAATATAGCGGTCACGTATTCATTTGTGTCTGAAATGACGACGAAATTCGCGCAGGATATGTGTTCTGTGATCGCCAGCTGTGTTTCATCGGATAGCAGTGCTGCTCGAAAAGGCCTAGTACGCCGTCGGTAAGAATTTTGTGTGCAGGCGTGCACCGCTCCTCTACGCCCGTTGTGATGAATACGTGCTGCTACTGCGTTTGTGCACCGTCGCTCAATGAAAATCATTGAGCTACCATGGTTTGTGCATACTTAGGTATATTTTAAGGACTTGTGCATCAGCAGTGCTAACACGCGTGGGGCCATGAGCCCGGTGTGCGAAGTAATTATTGGATACTTGAAAAGGTGAGATCGGGTAGTACTATAAAAGGTCGGTGTGACATTTAGTGCCCTGCAGCCCACCTTAAGTTTACGCTTGCACCTTCAACCGTTGTTGTTAATCAATGCAAAAAAAGAGCTCTCCTACCGGTACTACAGGGCTGGTCTAAAAGTCGTGCTTATATATACCGGATTGTCAAAGTGTATAGTTGAGCAACGCGTGAAGTCTGTTCTAGTGGTGTATTATTTTGCATTTTTTGTGTGTGTGCGTGTTTGGCTGTATGTGAATCTATGTGTCACCAATTCTGCCGTTTAATAAATTCAATCAATTCTGCTATTTAATAAATTTGTCGACTCTGGGCGAATGCACCCGTCAATTTTTATTTTTTACCACCGGAAATAACTCCCAAAAATCACCTCAAAAACCTTGTGAAGGCAGTAAAAATTTACTCTCTCTATACTCGCTCAAGACCTCACTGGGGTAAATAATTAATACTCTCTCCCTACTTTCAAAAACTCAGTTAGCACGAGAGTAAATTTTTACCTCGATAGTAGGTGGTAAAAAAAAACCCAGGAAAGGTAGTGCGCTAGAGGACAAATGGTTTACCCAGTTTTTGAGCTTATTTCAGGTCATTTTCGTTTAGTGTGTACCACCATACCCTTAAAAGAGATAATATGTTTTATAATAGTAGGGTTTAACGTCTCAAAACCTCCATTTGATGATAAGAGACGCCTTAGTGGAGGGCTCCGGAAATTTCGACAACCTGAGGTTTTTTAACGTACCTTCAGCTCTGAGCACACGGACGTTCTGGCCTTCATCGAGAATGCAGCCGCCGCTGTCGGGAGTCGATCCAGCGACCTGCGGGTTAGCAGCCGAGTGCCTTAGCCACTTGACCCCTGCAGTGGAGCACCTTAGAAAGATAGCGAGAGAAATAATTATATGATGATTTGCTGTACAACACCTGTGGCGGAGAGGGGTGGAGGAGATCACACACTTGCGTGGGAGAGGAGAATGAGAGAGTGTTGCTCTTGGGCAGTTTCGGTGCGGACGCCGCAGAACGAACAATGCCTCGAGCGTGAGATGCTCTTACATCTCAAAACATCTTAGGGTCGATTTCTTTTGCAAAATGCAGTCGAAAGATATGTAATTTTATATCGCTGAAATAAGTGCTTTTGATGATTCTATCTTGGAAAAACGTCACAGTTTTTTTTGCGTGACCGTAGACTGAAAAAAAAATCAAATTTTCTTACGCACACATATTTTATTTATAAATAGAAATTTATAAATAGAAATTATGCATTTTATTAGGCTGAAAATTATAAGCATGCGAAAATAGGCACACCAGAGTACTTTTCAATGTGGTAATAATTGTAGTATAACTGTGTGTTCGCTCCACCTTTCGACGCACTTATGAAGAGCGCTGTTAAGCTGTGTTGGGACAATATTGAAAAATATTGAGCATCTTTCATTTAAAAAGTCATTTTTCACTGGTCTATCCCAAGAAACATGATGTAATTGGTCTCATCAAAAATACACAATTCTGGAGCAGAAGTGTTATGAACACCCATGCTATTATGTCACCTCTAATTACAAATCGGCAACGTGTTCTCACTGCCACGAAAAAACAAAACTCGGTGCACAGATCGTTACTTAGGCGTGTACATGAAATGATTTGAGGTTGCCACAGCGGCACATTAGCCTATAGGAGGGTTGCACAGGTGCGTGGCCCGTGAGATGGCGTCGAAGAGGCAGCGTATCCATCTTTGTGGTCTCTCTCCCGGCCGCCGCAAATGGCCGCCGCCGGTACACTTCTAGTGCTCTCTACCGCCGGCAAACAGTCGCAGATGGTACACGCACGGGTGCGCGTTCATGCGAGATTCCTGTGGTCCTAATGGTGAACTTTGCCGTATTTGGTTGCTACAACTATTAGTAAGAAGCCTGGTCATGAGAATGCGTTTGATATCGGCTTTTTTTTTTCATGCCTTCAGTGATTGTAAACCAATTAAAAAGTTTTGGATGGCTCAACCACACACTATGCCACGTGTCCGTTAAACATTTCATTTCCGGTGAGTGTTCAGAACCTATGCAACAGCATAGAGGTTTGCTTATGCGGTGACAAACTTAGGTTTTACTAATATGCAATGAAGCTATGTTTACGCAGCAGGAGACGAGCGCGTGCACTACGTTCGCTGTTTAAGAGAATGGTCAGCTAAGTAGAAACGGCGATATCACACTAACGTCGATCAGTTACAATCGAGATCGTATGTGATCTCTGGGTGGGCAACTGCACGACGCGCGTCGCTGGATCCTGCAGCAAAGAGCATTTTTGATCGCAAGCGGCTTGGACTCAACCACGAGTGAACTATACCAATTGCATTACCTAACATTCTCTTACCAACGGTGAAGCCCTTTTACACAAAGAATTCGTGAAGTGACACTACCGCGCAAACAAAAATTATTCGTCCGAGCACGGAGCAAGGGGAACCAGTCATGTTTCCGACGAAGATGCGGCGGCCGTCTAGGAAGTCTGTAACTCGGTGCTATTGGACCCATCCACTTGTAACATAGTTGTGGGCGTCCATCGATTTATAGTCTTTGAGCTCGTCCCTTGTTGCGAAGCTTGTGCCACCAACAAGGTGGTCTTTAATGTCTGTGAGCTCGATGCGGGAATAACACTTCACATCACACACAGCTTCATCGCTGCTGAAGTCGAACGGGTCGGTATTCGCCGCAAAGCTGAACATTATGTTCGTAGCGAAGTTTCGCCAGACCTCGGAAGTCACGTGCGTAAGCACACAGACGCATTTCACCACGTTGGTACCGTACGTTCCGGCACGCCCACAACCTCTCACTGGCACTCGCTGCTTCAAAAAGGGCGCGCCAAGACCACTGACATGGCGGTAGAGGCAAACGCCGCCAGCGCTTCAAGTGGATGACGTCATGTGCAACCCTCTTAAGGGGGACCAGCACTGGATAGGTGGCGCGCCGAAAAAGAGCACGTGGCTAAGTGTCGCGACACACCTCTGCTGCTCACGCACAGACGACCGGCCGCAGTGTACCACTCGGAGAGCACGCGCGTGCGCCACTGCCGTGCTTCATTTTGGAACGAACAGCTCGAAAATCCTTTGCGCCAGTAATACTGCACTGTGGTTCAGAAAAATAACTTGGTACGAACACAGAAAGCACTAAAAAACAAAGAAAAGCTCTGCAATGTGGCGGCATCTATGCATATGGTATTGAAGGGACAGTGCTGTGACGTGATGGCGACTCCCTCGTCTTGATTTTCTGTGTACATGCTGGGTTACGTGCTAATGCTGGTGCACACTGATATGCCCCATTGATAGGTCCATGCTACGATGATACCACGCTGCCAACATCTGCAGTAAAACAAAAGCAAACGCAGAGTAAGTGGTAGCTGCGTCAATTTCTTTTTCTGGCATCGTTTGTATGCCCTGTCCGCTGTATCTATGCAGGGAGACGTTGAACAGGCAAACCACTGTAGCGCCATAGCACGCATGATGTCGCAATGCTATTCTTGAGGGCCAAGCATATATTAGCGACCACGGTGGCCACAAATTGGTGGGGGTGGAATATAGAAAGAACACCCGTGAACCTCAGCAGCCAGATCAAAAAAAAAAAAAAAGCCACATGTTGCATAATACGCCAAGTCTATTTCCGGCAAAATGCAGTTTAAACTCGACTGTTTGGCTCAGGTTTTCACTGCGGGCTGCATTCACTACCGAATAAATATAGCGGACACGTGCCATTCGGTTTACAAACAAGCCCGACAGCACTAGACAGGAGAGTGAGAGCAGAATTTTGCTCGTTTCCCCGCTTGAATGCAACGCTGCCCCCTCTTTCTACGTCCTCCCTTTACTCTATACGTCCCCCCTCTGTTTATATATTGTTGCACTCGAATACGCAGCAGTACCGCCAGCGCCCTTTGGTTTTGTTACGGCGATGTGCGCACGCACCGCCGCTACCAGCCGCTACTCTCGTCTGCGGGAGCAGCTGAGAAGTGCGCGATTTGACCACTAGGCTGGTCGAGAAAACTCCAGCACTAGTTCCCTATACGACCACGATGCAGAATAGCCAGGGAAACAGCTGCATTTACCTGACAGCAAATAAAAATGATGCACCTTTGCTAAAAGAAAAAACAAGACCTTTTCTGCGAAAAAAATAGCTCTCCCCCCTTTTTTTTTTGGAGAATGACCCCGTATTTGCGAATCGTTGTTTGACTTGAATCGTTGCTTGACCCTTCACTTGAAACAAAGTCAGGGCTGTTTTCAATTAACAAATCACCCTTCACTCGAAACGCACCGTGACTAGGGGAAATATTGGGGGTTTACCTTGAAATATTCAAAATATTTAGCTCGGGAGCTACCTTGAATTGTTCCTTGAGTGACGTTTCTATGCCAAAGTAGCCCCGCCACGGTGGTCTAGTTGCTAAGGTACTCGGCTGCTCATTCGCAGGTCGCGGGATCAAATCGCGGCAGTGGCGGCTGCATTTCCGATGAAGGCGGGAATGCTGTAGGCCAGTGTGCTTAGATTTTAGCGCACGTTATTGAACCCCAGGAGGTCGAAATTTTTGGAGCCCTACACTACGACGTCTCTCATATTCATGTGGTGGTTTAGGGACGTTAAACCCCACATATCTATCAATACGCTTGTTTATGCATGCAGCTCACAATACCAACGAAGCACACACCCAGCTTTGTTTCAATGCGCATGAGATCAGGGGTCAGGCTTTATGAAATCGGCATGCACGCAAAAATGTTTAGAATGTCATATAAAAACACAAGCATACTTGTTAAAGATACAGCAGATCAACACTATTTTTAAGATTGCTTGATTTCAAACTCAGAATAATAAATTGCCATGAAGCAATGATGACAAAATAAAAAAAAGACAGGCATGCAGTGCTCGAGTCGTTTAGTCTTTCTTCGCGATTCATATCTGCGCTATTACAATATGAAAACAGTATATGACCATTCATGATGACACAATGAAATTAGCGGAGAGAGAGTAGAGCAAAAGGAATGCCGGAAGGCTAACGAGATATAGGCATCTGGTTTGCTATCCAACACTGGGGGTGGGGAAATAGGGGCAAGAAAGAGAGGGTAAGACGGTAAGTTCAGCCAGTTGGTTAGGATCCATCGTGAACTTATTTACAGCGCAACACCAGAAAACACAAGACAGAGAAGGCGGCGTCGTCTTTTCTTTCTCTTTCGCTCCTTCGCTGTCGTGTTTTTTTTTTTTTTGGTATTGCGCTGTAAATAAGAGAGCGTATGCTTCTTCAGCTGCGCAAGTATGTAAGCTAAATGGGTATAAAAATAGTCAAAACTCATAAACTGAACAAAAAACATGTCTGTTCTCCAAAGGAGACATAATAATGTGTGCACAACAAGATGTAAAAAATACAGCCTTGATGTGTTACTAAAGGCTGTTTCACATGCCGCGATTGCAGCGAGAAAAAAAAATCGTTCCATTCGCTCCAATCGCTCTGTTCGCAACCGTCGCTAATGGCAGTTTCATTTCACATGGACCGCGAATGGTCCGCGATTTGCGCTCTGCGACTGGAGCGGTCAGTTCTTGAAACCGCTCATTGTAACAGACGCGAATGTAATGTATAATATGTGCATTATAATATCATGAAGCTACCGTGAACGGTAACGAAGGGCCTGCTTGTTTCGTCATTTAAAAACACTTTCCAGTCTGAATTCATTTTAAAATGCACAGCATCGACCATTACCAAAACAAACACGTCAACTCTATTTCGACGGCTTGGCCGAACCAGCCCCATTTCTATGGGTCCCGACCAAAAATTGCTCACGCCGCTGCGATCAGATTGAAAATTTCCATTGGAAGCTCGCCGCTGACCACTGCGGCGGGAGCGAACTGCCCTTTTTTTTTGTCACTGCGAGCGATTTCGCAGCCTCAAAATCGCTACTTTTTGTGTTAAGTGAAACGGCCTTAAGTCTTAAATTTGTTTTGCCTCTTTAGTGCAGAGAGCACGCTACTAGCGTGCTCCTACTAGAGCGCAGACGAACATGCTCTTTAAACGCGCATACTTTGCAGTATTCATTGCAGTGTTTTTATGACTGTATACAAGAGGAGAATATCACCAGTTCTCCGGCGCAGCTCCACTGTATCAGCCAGTCTAGGTTGGCTACCACTGTTGTCCTCTTCATGATGTCCTATACGAGCTCGAACTTCGTCTTGACAGCATGTGCTGGATAAGCTTGATTGATGGACACCTTGCAGCTTATACAGATGTGTTTGACACTTACGTCTTTGGACTCACTCACTGGATTTCATGCTGACTGGTTGTACCCCCGCGATCTACGACGACAGTGCCGCTCTGGCCGACCGGCTCACCCTCTGCCATCTCACGAGGCCGTGTGAACCCTTCGCTGAGTGTTGCCCGTCCTCGGGCTCTTGTGATCATGTCGATCTTTCCAACTTCTCCTTCTGTCTCTCTATCCCTATCCCTTTTAATCTCTCCTTACTGCCGTCCCTCGTGAGCCACTGTTTAGGTGTCGCACTATAGATGCAGACAGTTACGGGGCTCACTTCTTTTCTCTCTTTTAGTAATCACTTACATTTACGCCTTTCTTCAGCAGCCACTTATCATAACGGTTCATTTACTAGCGATCGCTAAAACCACTTTGGGTCGAATTCCATGGGAAAGCAGTTTAAAAAAAAAAACATGTTCTTAGAAAGTCGCATCACTCTTCTTCCAAGGAAAGGAGGTGGCGCAGTTCCAGAAATTGCAATATTTCAGAAATAGAGTACATTTACAGAGTTGTTGTTGCCTTAAGTATTCGCAATTACTGCAATGCCCTTGAGTATTCTTCACCATTCGTTGCTGTCATCTTCATTTAATCAGCAGACTAAACTACTCCGCTCCTTGATGACACAAGCTCCTGCAGGTGTACAGAACCAACATGGTCGTATTTAAGACGGAAGACCAGCAAACATCAGAAATGGCCTCAGTCTCACGGTTTGCATGCAGAATAACCAAAAATGTCCTATGTGCTATCTACTGTGGAGGCTTCGCTATTCACAACAAACACCGAGGTTCTCTTCTGGGGTATCCTCAAAGTCAATCTGCAAATAAAAGTCAAAATTTAAATCTAGAGGACATTCATGCACTAATGAATGCAATTCTGCACTTACAGAAGGAGGAGATAAGAACAAAAACATGAACGTGGCCGCTGAGTAGAATTTTAAGTATCCATTCAAATCTCATGTTAGGCACATTAGCAAGCGCAGGGTAAATAAAAAAAAGATGAAAATAATACACTGCTTACTCAAGCATGCTTATAAAATAATTCGCATTAAGAACACCTCATGTTTAGAAACCCTGTTAAGAACTTACACGCACACAAACACACATTAGTCCCCATTAACTGACATCATATCCGGCTAATGGATAATATTTAAAACACTGCTTTTGTTGATAGTGTAAGAAAGACAAACGATTGCTTTGGTAACCTTGCGTAAAAGTTTATTTGAGCGCTCGACCACAAGTTTAACGCGCGTAATCTTGAACGCGACACTATACTACAACGCTGAATAGAAGTTGCAAGCATTAACTTTCACATTTCCTACTACACGAACAGCAAACAAGGTGAGAGTGCCCCGCTGAAGTTCCCAGAAAATCAAATATGGAAAGTAGAAGTTGCACAGGCAACTGAAAATAGCCCCTGAAATAATGAAGTGGGCGCCTATTCCCGCAGGGATAACGAAGTTAGGTACAAATAATCCTTGTACACAGTGCGGTAGTAAATTCAAAAGTCACGTCAGTGTAATGTGTTACTAAGTAAAAATGGCTCAATCAGCCGAGTTATCAGTTCTGTAGCAGCATCCTTGATTAGAAAGTTCTCATAACACGGAAGTAAAAAAAAGCAACAAATGTACCGTTGTGCTTCTTGTCATGACTCATGTAGTTCGTTAGTCACTATGATGAAAGCTGGGTCACTAGACTACACACGCAGACACTACCGTAATTGTGAACCACGATGATCAGGCGCAGGCGGAATGAAATAAATTAAGCGCATAAAAACGTTGAACAGCACACAAGGTAAGTTCAGCCGTTAGTTCAACAGCCGGGGAGCGACTGGTGCCTATAGTGAAGTGATCGTATCGCTTAATGAATCGACTCAAGGCTCACGGCAGCTGCACTACCGATCTAAGTATTTTGCCGTACTGCCAATTCAAAAGAAAATGCAATTAAAAGAAACGTTTATTGATTGTGGAGTGATTTTATTTTGGCTAACCAAGCGCAGGATCCTTGTTACCAGACGCCTTTTTTAGCAGTCGCGTTTCACTCGAGTGAAGGGGGCACCTCAAGGTGTCCCTTGGACGGAGGAAATGCGGAGGAGAGTTCAAGAAACGAAGCGCGGCCCCTTGAGGGAAGGAAGGCGCCTCGCGTGGACTTGATGAAGCAATAGAGCGTTGAGTGAAGGAGCGTTTGTGAACACGCGGGTGAGCCTATATGGGTTAGCGGGCATAAGCGGCGCGCGTCTTGCACTCCTACCAGAGCAGTTTTGAGTATCATTCTTTCAAAGTTTCTGAGGCAATAGAGTACGTATCAATGATATGTCATAGCCAGAGGGTGCTACTTACTTTTTCTGGCATGATTTTCTTCTCAAAATGTTTGACCAGCTGATGCGCCACCCATGGTACCTTCGAAAATTGGCTGTCTTCTCGCCAACGTAGCCAGTCTGATGTTGGAAACCGCGAAAGGACTTGGTATTGTTCACACTTTACTGTCGGGCATGAAAAGTGGCATTGTGCGAGAAAATCTATGGGGAACTGGAAAGCGGGAAAAAGGGTGACCACGTGCCGGTACCCGTGCCTTCTTTCGAAAGTGGGTGCCATGTTATTTGTGCTTCACGCCGTGTCCAATTTCCTACTCATTGATGCACCGCCCTTAGCTCCACGCCGAATCAGCGGGATATAGCCTGTTATTCATTACGGTACAAATGAGCCTCCTTGTCCGCATTTCTTTGCGTGTACGAGCCACTAAGTGGCGGGGAAAACGTGTCGCTGTTTTTCCCCTAAAACCGTTCCGACTGCTCCCTTTCCTGATGCCACGAGCATGAAAAGAAGCGGAATGTCAACGGGTGCGCACTGCGAATCTGCTTTCTGCTCGTCGTCGTTGTCGACCTTGTCACGGGATGCACGCGTGGCTTGACTAAACGCTTCTTGGATTCGACAAATTGCCGGCAGCGTACTTTGCGCTGGTCTCCATTCCTTTGCTTCTCCTTCCTGGAAAGATAAGAGCGTCGATAAAGCACCCCACTCGGTGTTCTTCGTATTCATTCTGGTACATATGCTCATAGGGGATGACAGAAATCAGTCCTTCCTTTAAATTATTCAAAGTGTTGTGGGCTGGTATAGGAGTGGTCCAGGCGTTATTCACGGGGGCAAGCTAGAATTATAACCATTTGTACTAAAAGCACCAGAATGATTTATGCTTTTCTAAATATTTCGGTAAGGGAAGAGAATTTTTTCCTCGTTCTAATGCGCGTTATGAAAGCAGAACTGGATACCCACAAGAACATATTGCACACTTAGTGGCAGAGAAGAGGAAGCAAAATAATTGGAGCTCGGGTGGCATTTTTTTTCTGCTCGCATAAAATTCTGAAAGCTATATTTCTGAAATAACTTTTGAATACATACTGCTTTATGAATATAGTCATCGAAAGTTTAAGATTTGGGTTCCGTTTGCGTCTCTATGTAATCGGTCATTCGGAGATCATCTGAAAAGGAGAAGCAATAAATTTGACATGCACACTCATTCGTCTCATGGCCTAAGCTTACAAGTTTTTAGAGAAAGCACCTTAAGCGTGAGCTGCATCCGTGGCGGCAGCGCTGTTGACGGTACATCTTCATTTACAGATGACGATTGAGGACAGTTCTTAGATGTAACACAGTGTGACTCAGCGTAGCGCTTATTGGATTAACCGCCCGCACAAGTAGCATCACTGTCCACAAGTAGAACAGCGGGAAGACTCCACGAAGCCAGTTCATTCACGAGGGAAGCCAATCGGTTTCGACCTGCCGACACGAGCGCTAGAAATCCGTGTTCGTCTGTTTGCGCTCGCCGCGACGAATGCAACCACCCGCATGCTCTGCGAAAACAAGGCTTCGCCTTTTCGGCTTGCCCCGTATGGCGCCCCCGCGGCGTCGCTAATCCGGCCTATTGTACGGCGGCCAAAAAGCCTCCCAAGATTAGCGAAAAGGGGAAGAGACCGAAGAAGAGAAAAAAAAGAAACCCTCCTCTCCCATCCAACCATGTCGGGAGGCGATAACCCATTGGGGTCCCGCGAGCCAGAAAACCAAGGCTTCTTTGCAATATACCCTCTTGGTCCAACCTGTTGCACGCAAGAATGCTCTGGGCACGCGTTGTTGTGTGAACAGATCATGCGCCCCCCTCTGTGACTCTGCTTGAAGACCGGTTTCTTTTTTTTTTCTTTTTTTGTGGTTGCGATTGAATTTGCGCCTCTGGTAGCTTCTGGCTGGAGGAGAAAGCACTCACTAGTGCGGAGGTAGCTCACGATCGAGACGCTGGAAAAGGCAGATGCCTATTCTTATTTTCGCGGAACGAGTGACCGCGTGGCGGACCACCCCGGCGTCCACGAAGGGATATGTCGTATGCGTCAGCTGCCCTCCATGGCCCACAGAGGGCTAACTTCTCGTGCGCCATTTTTCTTTTGACAGCACATGGTTTACTTTCGTTCTTTTTTTCCCGAGAAAAAGTGTTCCGCGCCGACCACTGAAGTGCTTTGTTTAGCTAAAACTCATACTTACAAGTGGAAGACACGCCGAGTGAACTTAGACAAGTGGTGGACGCAGTGGTTTGTTTAGCTAAAATTTATAATAATAAGTGGAAGACACGCCAAGGGAACTTAGACAAGTGGTGGACCCTCTCTAGGAATTGTTGGCTTATTTATTCATCTTAAAGTGACACTGTAATTGTTTTCAGTTCTTGTATTCCTGGCCAACACTAAATCATTATCTCTTTCTTCTGGGGTAATATTTAATCAAACAACGGTGCAACGTTAGGCCGCGAAGAGCACCCTCGATGCACGTGAAGTGCAGGAGAGGAGAGAAGGGCAGCACAGCGAGAGAAATGCTGATAAGTGACGTCATAGGGAGGGACGCGTAATTTCCCTACATCAGCTTGCGCATTTATCTGATTTTACCGATCACACAATGAACGCAATGAATTAGTCAGGATCACAACAGGAATCGAACCCAAGCATTCTGCATGGCAATCGAGCATTCTACTACAGTGCTACACCAGTTTTCAGAACTGAATTGTAAAACTGTTCTTTGCAGGTGACGAACCATGAATAGGGATTGCAGCGTTGACTATCTCATTTATAAACAATACATATGTATATATTATGCAGGCATCACGTGAGGTTATCGTCCATTGTATACTTAGGTTAAATTTTTGAAGTTGGTCTACGTATACAGCAGAATCTATACCTACCATTCTCGCAAGCACAAGCAAAACATATCAGCTTACCACTTTTTATATTGGTAACACCCATGTTACTGTTGGCATCGTTACGCACGTTTAAAGTATTGGGTATATAAATAAACATGCGATGGTTGAACATGTCTGTGCGTACAACATTTGTACTGATTTCTAACGTCTTTTAGTAAGGTCTCGCTCAATAAAAAATTTACACTGCAGTCACCTTGCATCTGCACAAATTTCTATGACTGACCGTGTTTCACAGTTCACATACCATAGATTTTGATGGTACGTGAGATCTGCAGAAATTATTTGCAAAGCGCAAAATATACTCTGAGGACTTTTGAAACACTCGCCAGAAAAGAAGGTACACTCGAAGCAAAATTGTTTAAAGATCGTGGTCAATATGTGCAGACGTGAGCAGTGTAGACTAGAAAACTCTCAATACCCTTGATGGGCCATAACGTGAAAAACTAATTCTCAATATCAAAAATGTTCATGAAGTCACATGCCCAAGTGAAAAACCGTCTCTCTTAAATAAATACGCCAAATTCATAACAATACATTGCAAGTTTTTGAACAAATATAGGTTCGGTTTTTCAGCTCATATTACAGGCGATAGCCTATTTCTCGACCATTGAAATCGCCGCTGCGCATCGAATACGTGAGCAGCTAAAATGATTCATTTCAGAAAGCATAAACGCATATGCGTCACGAAAAAAATCTAATTTTAAGTGTGCTAATGAATCTCATAGCAATAGTTCACTGATTAGGGCAGACTATAACAAGCTAAATATGTATTGCCCCATTCCCACCCTCTTGTCGACAGATGTCTAGCCGTTGCAAAAATTTAAAGGCAGAGAACAATAAAAATGTGTTCGAGTGCATGTGGGATTTTTCACCAGGTCTACTGAAACAGCATAATTTATTCTGAGCAGTGTGCGGCATAAAAGTTTGAAGCCCTACCTAGTGTTAACTTTATGCCACATACCTAGATATGCGTAAAATTACCGGTAACTTGCATTATTTGTAAAACATAGAGTTATAATTGTAGTACTTGTTTTCTCGAGCCACCTATTTTGTTTGTTGAAGGAATGCGTCAAAAACTACGTGCAACAACAGCCTTGCTTATCCTATGTTTTCTAGAGTCGTGCGTGTCTGTCCGTTTTTTCCTGATTGCTATTTAGGCGTCTCTCATAATCATATTGTTACGGAAATGAAGTAAAGGAAGAGGAAGGCCACAATCGGCTGAGAGGTGCGCGAGCTTGCCAATCAGCCATTGTGACTCTTGCCTGTGGCTTTTCCTCTGTGAAAACAGTTTTGTACAGAAGTCACCGACTCCGTAAGAATATGGTGGTTTTAGGACGTTAAACTCAACGTGTCAATAAATCGGACTGTTATTTCAAACAAATTATTACATGTGATAGTGACTGCCATTGAGCAAGTTAAAGCACCAGTTTTATCAAGTTTGTGCTGCTCCAATTTTGGCTGTTTTTTTTCCTTCGAGGTAATAGTCATTGCGCCAGCGACGCGCTATGAACGAGTGGGAGAGCACACACAGCTGATGAACCGCGTCGGCTCCCACATTCGAGAGGCGTGGTTGCTTTCGCACTGGACGAGGGCTCATCGGTGGGCAAGATGGTGGGCCCATGCGCAACTCTGTTCCTGTAGGAAGCACACGCTGTAACTCTAAGATCGGAGAGGGGTGGTTCCACTGACTGAGCGTGATCGACCTGCTGCGCATTCCGTCATATACTAGGACTCCTGGTATACAGGTACCGCAAACACCGACTGCGGGAAGCAGTTTCATCCCCAACTCGATAGGCTTGACACGCTATGTCCTCACCTGTATGTCATTTTTGTACCACGTCCTGTGATGCTAGTCTGGTAAACATACCAGCTAAGGTTAATAGGGCAATTGCGCAATACCCAGATCTATAGGCTTATAGAAAGATGAATAGATAGATAGATAGATAGATAGATAGATAGATAGATAGATAGATAGACAGACAGATAGATAGATAGTTAGATAGATAGATAGATAGATAGATAGATAGATAGATAGATAGATAGATAGATAGATAGATAGATAGATAGATAGATAGATAGATGCTTTCAAAACAGCCAACGTCGGCTAAAAAACGCTTCGCACTTAATGAGCTTGACGGCAACTTGCAGTGTGTTTGACAAACGGCGCACGTATATAAAGAAAACAGGCGTGCCAAATGAAACGTACATTGATACCAGGGGTCAATTCTAGATGTATCCGCCTTATGAATTATGCACTTCAGACTTATTCCCTGTGGAAAATTCAGCTACTTGAAAAATGTACACTAAATATAGGAGACATAAACGTGACAAGCACGAACTTGAATGTGAACGTGTTCAAATGCTTTAGAACAATTCAGGGAACGCGTGCCGACATATCAGGTGCGTGAGGTGTGTGGCTGCGTTAAACCTATGTCAAAGGCGAAAGTGATTAGAGTTCATGACGGCCTCTGATATGGACGTCCTAAAGCGGCTTTCTGGAGGTAGCTTTCGTTGTGGACAAACGCAATCCAACTTTCTCATTTTTGTCGAGAGTTAGTGAAAGCTTTGTGACGTTAAATGACGTTGTGGACAAAGGACTGCAAACAGAAGGCATGCTCCTCGCCGAGCTCCGGCCAATCAGTGGAGGCAAAAGGGGATCGTCCCCAAGGTGGAATCGTCAAGATTCACATTCCTGTCAACATGACTGCCATCATGCTTGTGGGTAAACATTTGTTAATATAAAGCAAAACATTTTTGTTATTTTTGTGTATAAATTGTAGTTTTTCACGCATACTATCAACATACATGTTCATTGAGGTCCAGAGGTACCTAATGTTTCGGCTACTGCCCAAATTTTGTAATATTGTGGTGCTAAAAGCTCGTAAAATTGTCGTGCAACATGGCACAATTTCAACTCTGTAAAACTCTCTCGCACAGTTTTACATTGAGGGAGTTTAACTAAATCTGGTGGTGGTCGTGTGACAAGGACCATAGCCCTGCCCCCGCTGAGATGCTTATCAGTGTGAAGACTATAACTTTCTTTGTCACGGTGTCATCTACACACACAACGGGGAACACGTATATCATAACTAGTTTATAGATAAATTGTATGGTACATTCTATTTAAAAGAGACAGTGCGATGCACTCTGGTGACTTGTATGTCGTCCCTCGTGTCGAGTGCCCTCATGGCGTCCATCTTTCACACGCCGGTAGAGTGGGATAGACGGTGCTCCTCCCTCATCCGGGACAAGCGCTCAGCTTTCCCGATTCCGCCAAGTCGTAAAAGGGAAGGCACAAGTGGCGTCGCTCTAGCTTATTTCCCCGGGTGAGCATTCCGGCTACTGAGACCGAAGACGGGATGGCGTCCTTCCGCTTCGTTGAGGGGGTGCGCTATGCGTCTGTCGTCTCGTCGCCGGATGGGAAGCGAGCTCTTTACGCACCATGGGGCGCGCAGGGGAAACGATGGTATCAGGAAATGGGGATAAATCGATTGGAGGAGACGCTTTTGGCAAAACACATCTACGGAACACTATCTTTCTTAGGTCAAACTTCAAAGCATTGTCGAAAGGGGCAGCTCAATAGAAACCTTGTTAATTCGGAAGATTCCGATGCTCGCAAGTGCGCTCTGGTCCTGGGTCCTGACAAGCATATGTAATGTTCAATGAAATCAGACTCTCTTTGATTCGTCGATAGTCGGCTTAAAACTGGTTATTGCGGCTGACCCTGGAAGAGCGCTCAGCGCGAAGCTCTACAAGTGGGTGATGCAGAAGAGTGAAAGCGACGTTCGTGAACAATCGATATGTAGAGGTACCTTCCGCATTCATCGTGATGCTCATTAGCACAAACCGGGCAGGTGCTGTGTGCTATTCCAGAGGTGGACCAGGACAATGGGAGGTATGAGGCCAAGGCGACTGACTTCCTTCGGCGGCGCGCTCTATATAGTGGGAGCACAGGTCCATGCATGCTTTTGCGGTTGCTGGACGCGATGCCAGCATACATGTATATTATTATTATTATTATTATTATTATTATTATTATTATTATTATTATTATTATTATTGCTGTTGTTATTATTAATATTATTATTACCCTTAATTCAAAATACTGCAGGCACTTCTCCGTCCCGTGACAGTGCATGAAAGTTGAATACAAAAAATAAAAAAATAAGGGGCCTACATTTTCGTTTTCAGGAGATGAACGTGATAGTGACATCCTTTTCCTAGTGCGCATTTCAAACACTTACCCCCGAATGCACAGATGTTACTTGGCTCGCGCATTCGACTTGACTTGAGTAAGTCGGCGTGAAGCAAGCAGCGGACTTACTCAAGCAGCCTGAGGCACGAATATATACACAGGTTAGCCCGCTTCGACAGAGCAACTACGCATGTGCAGCAGAGTCATTCTCGTGATAGCACTTTTTCAGGACGCGTGGTGCATCCACGCACGTCAAAAAAAAACTATCTACACAACAGGCCATACTAACAAAAAAACGAAGTTGTGAACCATCCTTAGATAATTGGCACTTCAGAAATTGCAGTTCCTATTCCTTAAGGGCTACAGATGGGCTACATGCTTAGTTGCTCTGTCGAAGCGGGCTAACCTGCGTATATATTCGTGCCTTTCCTTTACTAAATCTTTAGTTGGGAGTCAGCGCTCGTGTTGTCCTATACTTCGTCTGCGTAGTTCTTGTGCTGTGAGTTATCGAAAATGAACCATCACGAATAGAGCCCAGATTTGCCTTTTTCTTCACTAATCAATATTCCTAGATGATTGACTGGAGATTGATGGGCTCATGTTTCTCTTTATTGCGTGCACAGTCGGCAATATTTCGACAAAGTATAGCATAGTTTGCCGCAGTTCCACAATCATATCCCCTATAACTTGGAGGAGAGGATTCAAAGATTGTTGGCCAGAAGCTTTCGTGTATGTCTTCAAGTACGACGAGGGTGTGCCAGTGCCTTTGTAACTGCCGAGTCACGTGAACCAACTTTCTATGCCCTGAAAGTTACAGAAACTTGACATTAATATTGTTGGCAACTCAACACATAATACACCGAGCTATCCAGGAAAGATTTGCCACACGGATACATGAAAATATAGTACGAGGAAAAAAATACTGCCTATTCATATATATACTAGCCTCGGTGCGCATCCCATCCCCCATGAAGAATTGTTATTTCAGGGATTCAATCAATCAATCAATCAATCAATCAATCAATCAATCAATCAATCAATCAGTCAGTCAATCAATCAAGCGAACAATCGATCAGTTTTATAGGACAAAAAGAATGAATACTAAGTATAAAATATACAAGACGAGGTTGCCAAAGCACGCGTCTGCGACGGGACTTCGATTCAGGAATTAACTTGTAAGAGTGGTATGCCTATAACTGTGACAAAGCGATTCGTTTTAACGCATCTTTTACCAAATATACTGAATATGAAGACTGTATTCACGTGTATACCGACGGATCATAATTGAATGAAAGTTCTACGTTGGCATTCCTTATACCGACGTACCAAGAGAAGAAAGCTTTTAAACCCAGCCATTCAACAACACTCACCGTGGGAGAGCTTTATGCAATACTGTGTGCCTTACGCTTCAGATGTCTACAGTCAGGTCATCTTCGCTGAGCAGTTCCGAGTGACTGACAGTCCCCATTAGGTTGTTTTTAATGAATCAGCTTAGGCTACAAAGCTGACATGCTGGAGTATCAAATTCACAAGCATATATGCTACAGCAAAAGATTTAAACCAAACCAGATTGTTCCAGTGGGTACCAAATCATGGTGAAATCAAAGAAAATGACACAGCTGTTCGCATGGCACATACAGCGCATCAGGAGAATTATGTATCACTGCTCTCTCTACCAATGAGTAATGCATGATGTCTAATAAATTAGTTGAGCTATGAATTTTTCAAGAAAACTGTTCGAAAATGGTGCACAGATCTCCCAGCTTATGTAGCAATCATCCAGGCGTGGAATTTATCATTCAGTGAAAGGTTAGCCGATTTGCAGAAACAGACATTCATATCCTTTGGCTTGGCACGGCCTACACGAACGCCTTTCTGTATAGAATAAGCAAAACTGACAGTGTCATTTGCTCATGAGCAGAAGCTGAAGAATGCATAGAGTACATTCTTCTACACTGCAAAAAATTATGATGGGCCTCAAAACGTACTTTTACAAAAACTAAATCCTTTGGATAAGCGGCTCCCAACAACAGCAAAAATCACTGTACAAGAGCAAACTTACAAAGAACTGCTGAAATTGTATAATTCAATGTTTGGAAGAACCAGAAATACCACGAAATTCATAAGTCTAAACAATTGTGTTCACGTTATTGTAAACTGATATGTTTCAATACAAGGTTCATGTGATCTCAATTTGGCAGAAAATGCTTTGTGATAACACATTTGTGGCAGTTACAGTGAAGCATTTAAGCGACTGCTCCCGAGATACATGAAGAAATTTGACAACGTTTTACTGTACTTTAATTTTTTATGGGCATTCAATTCCTTGATTACATTTGTCTTTCAACATCTATTGTTACGTGGATAGATTTTTGTATTGAAGAAGTTAGACGCAGTGCGTGGGTGTTGTATGTGCCTTTGTATAGCATTTTATGTAATTACTAATAGGACATGACGACGACTCTTGGTTTATTGCATAAAAGTAGCCGGCCCTACCCATTGGCACCAACCAGTCCTATCACTGTATAAAAATGGCCCTCGTGTGCCTGAAATCCACATTTTACATATTGAGGCTTACCTTATAATATATATGTGACGTATATATATATATATATATATATATATATATATATATATATATATATATATATATATATATATATATATATATATATATATATATATATATATATATATGAGCACTATGATTGCTGGTTTCTAAATGCGCGAGTGCACTCCGGTCGCAGGCGACATGGCACATGTCTCTGAGGTGCAGTATAATCATTTTTTATAAACTGTTGACTGCCCAAAGAATAGACACTGCGCACAGTATCAGCTCAGGAATTACACTCACATGTATCGGAGAAAAGAGTAAATAGTGAAACATGCCGGGAATCGGCGCAATATTGCACAATCTATCTTCCGCGCTGGCTCATTTCGACGCACTTTCGGAGACAGCTATACCCTCCAAAGAACCTACCGTCTGTCATGACACAGAGTGTGTGAAGACAGGCTGAAACAGCAACCTGCCAACAACAGGGATCACACCCGCCGGCTATCATGGCACTGAACACGGTGGGTTTTGTGCACGCAAAGTGGCATCGATTGGCTGTCTTGGCAGCCGTCTGTGTTGCCACGGCGACCGACTTCTCCCGAAAGGGAAGGGACACCCGTCGCCATAGCGACTCCTCTCGTGTTTCGTTCTCATTCGGAAAAGAGCACCAATGGGAGAGAATGAAATTACGCAACACCACCGTCGAGTCCCCAGACGATCGCCTCACGCTTGAAGTCGCTTTCTTCGGGGGAAATTTCCTTGCAGCTCGCGCTCTTTTTGTTTGACCCCAAAAAGAGCTAGCATGGAACTGACCGGGAGCTTTGGGAGACAAAGCTGCCCCTGTGCTTCTAACTCCGGCACACCGACATCGAAGCATGGCCCAAGCGGTTAGCCACGCGGGATTGTTCGACGCGCAACGACAAACGGCGCAAATTGTCCACGAAATACCCATATCATTTCTGTTTGCGTGCGTATATGTAAATAACTCTTCGGGACAGTGGCCTCCTTGGTTCAACAGTGCAGATACCGACAGGGACGCACTCCTGTCTACCGAATGTGCCTTCGTCGATTACTGTTTGTGTTTGTTTCTCAACCACGTTTTTCTCCGTCGATACGGAGAATCTTTGAAGGTATTTAGGCATAGATAACATTTATAAAAGGTACGCTGGTGAGTAGATAGTAAAAAACCAAGAAAGTTTAAATAAAACTTGCTGGAATGATGGTCGCCAATACATGCCAATGGGGTGCAGTGAAGCCACGGTGGCCATCTTGCCATAGGCAAGATACGGTGCCAATGCGTGTCCGCCGCTTCCTTCACCGTGGTTTTTTAACGGTTATGGAGGGCAATAAGTGGTAAATTGTCAAGAATAAAAAGTCAAATGGCAAACAAGAATACACTGTCGACCTTATTCCGTTTTCCTTGCAAGCGTGCACACCGACGAAACTTTCTCGGCATTCATTTTTTGTTTATTTGGTTCCTCATGTGACAGAATCTAAGGCATAAGTAGATTTCGACCACTTTCTTTGCGTGAAATAAGATAGTGGGTGTCCAAAGCAACACATATGTTCCAAAAGATATGCTCATCAAAAAAAAAAAGAAAAAAAGAAATGTAGGTATGTATGAGGGGATGCTGCAGTGAGCCTCCCCCCCCCCCCCCCTCATCTCAGAAATTTGATTCTTGATCCCTTGTATTTTAGTTTGAGGACAAAGCCTTGCTCTTTCGTTTCAGTACAATTTCTCTGTGGTAGAATTTTCTTTCGGAGCTGCTTTGCTCCCTTTAGGAAACATGAATTTTTTTTGTAAGAGCTGCCGTGTAGCCGATGCAACTCTCACATCTTTAAGTTGTATACATATAACGGCACGAGTATCCCTCGGTTATGGTCCTTTTCTTTGCTGTTAGTTGCATCACAAGTATTGCACAGTTCAGACAGTGGTTTTTGTTCGCTGCACTTCAAATAACAAAATTAGAGACCACGAATGTAAAAAAAAGACAGTTCCCTGTGTGTTGCCGACACAATGTCAACCACCCTCGTGGTAGCGAGTTAAGCTTTTAATTACCACAACTAAGAAGCAAGGGGATAGCTAGGGAATGGCACACTAAGCCCATACCCCTCCCCCCGCAATGTTCATGGTCATTTTCAAGGGGGTGCCCTTAAACTGACAACGAAATGCCCCCCCCCCTCCACCCTGTGTAAACTTTGGTTACGCAAGGTTTATGATCAGGCAGGCTAGTTGGTGAAGATTTATAATAGCTCACAGTGCACTCATTTCATCCTTGTCCTGCATCGTGAGCGATTCTGTTCCAAAAGCACTATGGCTGCGCACCTGCCAATAATCAAAAACTAAATGACGGAGACGCCTATTTATTTGACGAATAGTAAACACGTCTGTTATTATCCCACTCGCTTACCACTCTAGTGGTATCAACGAGCGCAAGAATACTATCAGTGAACATTGCAGGTGTTTTAGAAACGCGGTTAGCCCTGCCGGTCAACTTGCTGGTCACAGTCCAGTCCGGTTGTAACAATTCGACAAGTGATGTGGTCGCTGTATTTTCGCTACCAGTTGCCCAGTGATCTAATGGCAAAAGTTTTCAACAGCACGCTCCGAAGTGATTCGAACATTTGGGTACTTAAGAAACCCATTATGAAAAAAATAATGACCGTGAGATATGCGAAGACAGGTTTACAGTTATCAATATGCATGCGTTCCGGCATACAGTTTTCATGAAACTCGAAATATGACACCCACAACTGAAACGTGATTCCAGTACATCTTTTCGATTGATCTATGTAGACTTGATAAAGAAACGATGTGTCAATTACAACGTCCGGACGCTACAACACCGACAGACATCTGGAACATCTGTGCGGCCGCAGCCGCTTGAGTTGCGGAGGGCGCGCTTTCTGCCTAAGGCAAGATGCCCGCGAGTGGCTTCACCTGAGGGCCGCCGCCTCTTCCACTCCAGCAAATATTACTTTAACCTCCTTGGTAAGAACGAAGAGTGATGAACAGGAAACAAAAACATTATGAAGATTACCAAAAGACAAAATTTCCCTCCATGTGAAAACTGGAGCTATACGAAGATGATTTATGGCAAGTTGGTAAGATTTGTTTTCATGTTTGTTTGCTTTACACATCCAGAATATGCAGCCTTGAAATGGTACTGTCTGGAAATCTTGCCGTTGATATAGCCTGCCGGATCGATTGTTGGGAACTTGCATATGCCATTAATCAAACATGAACAATGAATACAGTTTAAAAGTATATTATAATTTTTGAGTTCGCATGGCCGATCCAGTACTATGGGTTGCACCTCGGGACATTGACATAATACAATGTTACTGGAAGGCGACCATATACTTCAGTGAGAAGCCCAGCCATGTACTCCGATTTACAGAGTACCTTAAAGAGCAAAGGTGTTCGGAATTATCGAGGCCCTCCAATATGGCATCTCTCGTAATCATATCGTGGGTTTGGAATGGTAAACCCCATTAAGTATTGTGGAAATCGAGATGCCCTGCTAAATCATGTCATCATAATCAGTACTGCGCTTGCGCCACGCTTATGTCAAGTCCACTATAACTCAAACTGAGAAAAGCACCGTCTTTTGCCCCTGACAATGGTCGGACCTGCTTGAGAAGTGTTTTGTGTACCTGCTCGTGTCACTGAAATGCATCAAATATACTTTGAGACTACAACCTATATAGCCTTCTATTTAAGAGCCTATTTGTCTTTTAGAGATTGTAACGTGTCATTTGGGCATTATTTACCTTACAAAATAAGTCAAAATAACCGCGAATGAACCATGCAGAAATA
This sequence comes from Rhipicephalus microplus, assembly GCF_043290135.1. Classification (NCBI taxonomy): domain Eukaryota; kingdom Metazoa; phylum Arthropoda; class Arachnida; order Ixodida; family Ixodidae; genus Rhipicephalus; species Rhipicephalus microplus. The sequence continues at coordinate 488,361,431 of NC_134710.1, read as the reverse complement.
TTTTGACGTTAAAGTTAATTTACCACTCTGTAACGCTGCTCACGTTTTTATACCGTTTTGCCAGAAACAAAGACTGAATATGTGGTGCGTAATGCTTAAAAAAGATGGAATATAAATGCGGTATAATTAGCCAGCATCCCTGCAATTAAGGCAAAAGACGTTAGAGCATTCGTAAAGTCGTCTCAACAAGTCAACAAGCAGATATAAAAATGGATAATTTTAACACAAGCAAGTTTAATTGCTTAAAAAACAAATTAAATAAGGAAAAAAAGAACACTCCCTGGAAAAATACCAAAAGTGGTAAGAAACAAACAAAAAAAAAAACACCATGCAATTGTGGAGTTGTCTGCCAGACTTCTTCCCCCTCTTTTTTTCCCAGTTATCCTGTTTTAGCTTCTCTTCTCTTTTTTTTTCGAACAAAAAACGCAAAACGAAACGCATCCAAATAATAAAAACCATAAAAATATTAAAAAACGGACTTAGTTTGTCGTAAATAGAGGAGCGATTGCCGTAGTGACAAATTCACTTTATTGAGCATGTATGCAAGTTTGGCATCAAGGAACCTTCTAATAATCATTTTGTCTAGTACGGCGAGGCTCGTTACTGTGCCCTAAGCATGTTATGGAGGTAAAATTGTTATTTACGTTGTTGATTTCACTTTTTAAAGAAACTAATAAACAATATTCAGACAGGTTAAGAAATGTTTAGACTCCGAGTTTCTTAAATAAAGACAAGGTATGTGTACTGCATTCGGCATTTGCGAGACAAGGTGTTGCATTTTGGGAAGTGTTGGTGATTTCTGCTTAGATGGCAAGGTGCTGAAACACCATAGCATAGCAATAAATAACTAAATAAAAAAGCGCGTTCTAGAATATTAACATCTCAATGGTTGGTAAAAATGGATAACCTATCCAAAGCATGTTTAGTACCCCACTTAACTTCTTCCTTACTCTTTTACGCTGGGGATACCATAATGTATGCCCCCCCCCCCACCTCCCTTCCCCCCCCCCTCCCAAAAAAAGAATGTTTTATCTATCAACGAAAAATCATTCACAGAATCACGCAGCTGCAGCTTTTGAGTAGCTCTGTGCTTTGTTCCTTTTGACTAAAACGGAAGGGCTTGTTATTTTAAACAGTTGATTTGTAGGAAGTAAGCCGTCCACCATGCGTAGTTTCTTGTTCGTTCTTGAATGCGGTCAATTAAAACACACCTGTGAAAAATAAGGAAAGTCCTCAGCATATAGAACACATCAAATATTTGCTTTGTGTATTTAAAACTGTTTACATAGGTAACAACACGTAACGGCCCCAAATTACAACCTTCGGGTACACCTTGAGTGGACTTTTGCAATTATTATTGCCCAGTTTTTCAGCGTACACACTACCACACTGTAACTTATTGTTCTAATACCTTCGGAATAAATTCAGTGCATTTCCTCAAATTTCTTATTAATATAGCGTTTGTAAAACGGCCTTTCCTTTTATCGAGTCGAAGGCGCTTTAGAGAAGCCCACAATGTGGAATCTTGCTATTCTCTATAACACTGCATATATTCATTTTGTCTTATTACTTCTACCTCTGTCGATAGCATAGGCATATAAACTCATCTTGAGTCAGCGTAATTATCGAACGTTTTGCAAGGAAGTACGGCACATGGTCACTTTTGAAAGGTCATCGCAACACCACCACAATGTCAACTCGATGAAGTTGTCGTTCAGCTACCCAGCCGCATTGAATAGCCGCTAAGTGGCTGAAACACTTCCTGCGAAAAAAAAAAAAAGTTGTGGCGTAGTACGAATATTTACTATCGTATTGCAATTCCACCAACATTTAAGTAATATAAATCTCCTTGAAGACGCAAGTATGCCAACTTTTGAAAATCAATACAGTGGTTTATCACTAATTGTTTTGGTTGAGTGGTAGATAAATAACCTATTTCCTTTTGCTCATTCAATTGGTGTACTGCTCCACAAAACATGCGGCAGTAATCATTTCAAAACGAGGCGTCTGCACACATTTATTTTTTGTGCTTGAACATATTTAGAGTATTGTGCTTTATTATGCTTTATTAAACTAATCCATGTGAAATTGTGTCACTTATGTGCGCACATATTCAGTAATATATATGTACCAAAACCTTTTTTTTTGGTGTTTTGCAGCTGCCGGCTTGTTTTCTGCTGTAGTTGTGGGGCCACGAGCATACTTAGGCGTGTATAAGCAAGCCACCTTGACAATGCATGTCTCATATATTGTAAAAACCGCAAATAAACGTCAAAAATAAACTTCAAAGCCCAACGTGTTTCAGTGTATACCTAATCGACAGCAAGAGGTGAAGCGAGTAGAAAGCGGCAGCGGATTCCTCCGTAAGTGTAGGCACAGGGGCCCGCCACCCGCACTTGGCTGCACACTAGAGAGAAGGCTCGGTCATCTGTGAAACCCACAGGAGGCCAGAGTGAAGCGTCGGGTGCACGTGTTTCTTACACCCACTCCAGTCTGAGGGGCAGCGAGCGGGTAAACGTTTTCTAGGCATGCCGCGTCTTCGGGAATACGTCTTTACACCGAAAGAGCCTTCCTTCGGCTCGGCATGCTGAAGCAGGGACGGCGCATTGCGAGGGAAGCTTTACTACGTCAAGTTTTCTACGGCTACGCTTATTTCTGACTTCGGAGAAGGCATAAAGAAAAACATGGGGAGTGGGTCTTCAAGGAGGAGTTGAGCAAGATGCTCGCGACCACTTCTACCCCCTCGGCTGTTCCTTGATAAAGCCTTAATAACCGTGTTTAGGCCGCATTAGACGGCACACGCAGACTCCCGGCTCCCGCCCAGCGCAAGACAGGTCGCCTTTTTCGCAAATGAAACGTTTTAGCGCCCGGGGGCACGCAGAGAAGCCTCCGAACCTTCCTTCTTCTCGGCTTGTTGCCGCGTCCAGCAAGGCCTTCTCCCCAGCTTCGTGCGAAGGAACGGGGCGCAGTAGTTACACGCTCTGTTATTTGCTCTTTTGGCTAATCGTGGTGGGCGTTCCTGGCCGTTTGGCTCCTTCACTCCCTCCCCTTTCGCTTTAGCTTGGTTTTATCTTGGTTTTATCTTGTTTCTCCTCTCGTTCTCGACATAGTCCTAGCGAGGTGGTCTCCCTTACTCCTTCGGAATGTCCAAAGCTTCATCTCGCTTTCCTCTCGTTGCGCCCGGGGCGTCCGCGCAACTGGCTCGGACAATCGAGACCACCTAACCAAGTCCAAGTTGTTGTTTTCCCTTTCGTCGGCTGTATGAACGGACTCGGTCGTCCTGCTCCTCACTCGCTTGCAGTTGCGCCATCCGTGGCGACGTTCATTGGTCGATCCTGTACGCACTTTGCTTGCAAGCGCACCGGAGCTGCCCTCCTCGATCGGTACGAGGCTTGGTGCAGTATTACATTATCTCCCTTTCCACTCCATGGTTCCCGACGCGATAATAGCCAAGCGCAAAAAATAAAAGTGATTCAGGTGGTGCGCCTGCGTTTAAGAAGTGGGCGACTGCAGCGCCCCGCATACAGGCACGCAAGCTCCTTCCGCAGTGCACGCTGCAGGCCCTCTTTCTTCTTTGGTTTGCCCTTAAATGTACGCGTTGTATCTGGGGAGCTAAAAGCTTCAAATGCAGGTTGCCGATCCGCGAGAGAAAAGCCCGGTGATTCGATGGCGACTGTTAAACGATCGATTGACTCTTGCTCTCTGGTACTCGGAAGCGGACCTTATACTTAGCCGCACGCTGATAACGCGCAAACGTCCTGAGCAATGCCCTCACTCGGGGGCCTTACCGCGAGGAGTCCTTCTCGACGAGATTTGGGGGTTCCTCTCGGTGCCACATATTTCTAATGTGACGGCAAGCGCGCCCGCACCACAAAGGCACTCCCAAATGCTCCAAGGCGGGCTCGTATACAAGAGCTACGGAATTGCACTTTGGCCATGGCACCGAAAATACGCATAGCGATTGTTGAGCCTGTCGCAGATAATTCGCCTCTTTTGCTGGTACCAAATAAATCATCACATGTGAGCAGGAATCTAGGCACGGCACAACACCGGTCAAATAAATCTATACAAATCGAACACACCATAGAAAAAAAAAAACTCGGCTGATACAGGAAACCTACAGCCCGATTTCATACTGTGCTCAATAACTCCTAAGTCCCACTATGTTCTGTTGGTTCTTGAAAACTTTTTTGGCTGTGACCCCGAAATCTGAAAATTTACTATCACAGTTTTACGATTTACTTTGAGGGATTAATTTTCATGAAATATAAAATATTGAAAGTACGTTTCCACCTTGGAGAAAATTGTGTTAGCGGTGCTGAGGAGCGGAACTGTGTCCTAACCAAAACTGTGCACTGATTTGCTAATAATTAAAAAAATTCGGTTAATGTTGGCTGCGTCGATGGCAACACGATGACATTAGTAAGTTAAATATCAAGGATATAGCTTTAGCTCTGATTAAAGTATGCAGCTACAGGTCAGCAGAAACATTAAGTTGTGCTCGCTCTTTCTCGCCTCAGGCCCGCTACGGACGGCACTGTCTTTGCAGCCAAAAACGAAATCGTAGCGCCAATGCAGTTCACTTCGTCGCTTTCGCGCATTCAAAGTAGTTTCATGAGTGCTTCATATTCTCTTGCGTTCTCCTAAACATCGCGTGAATGAACTTTCTTTAGAGTCGCCCACAACCTCTTGCCTCATAATCGTGTTGTTCTTGTATTTTGAAACTTTAAATTCCCGAACTGAATTGATTTGTTCAACCTCTCGGCCCACGAGTGGTGCATGTGCAACAATCGCGGGAGGGAACGACCATGAATACGTCTGAAGAATACGACTTGAGCTTCTGTATAAATGCAGGTGTATAAGATTCACATCTGCTTCGGCATTCACCTAAGACAGCTCCAAGCCAAAATACATCAACGTGTTGCGTTAAATTACCGGTTTTAAATCGGCAAGAGCTGCGATAAATCTAGCATGACCTGTACTTCCCGCAGCCACACCGTAATCGCAAATGGTCAGATAGGCGAATAAAGATATATAATCGATTACGTAATCCCACAGAGGTAAGATAGTGCTGGCAACTCTATTCACAGGAGGAAATACTTGTCCCTTATTGCACTCTTTTTTCGAAAATGCTGAGAAGCCTCTGTTGCACACAGTCTGCACACTTTCTCGACAATGTTCTGCTACTCTAGCTGGACGAGAGTGGACAAGCCCCCTCACTAGAGCTAAGTCATGCTCTTGAAAAGGAGCACATACACTGTCTGAGGAAATTAGGTTACTCACTCACAAAGTTTTAATGTGCTGGTAGGGCCCGAGTACAAATGATTTCCAAGAGTTGAATCATCCAAGCGGCTAAGAATAAAAAAAAAGTAGGCTGTCGTGCGTTTTGTACAATATAGCATTGAGGATACTCAGAATGACGCACGCTGATGTCACGTACATAGAACTTATAATCCGTCTGACAAGCTGTTGGCAGTACAGTCAAACATGATAGAGCACACGACATAACGGGATTCCTACGCGCCTGGTACTGCCACGAATTTAGCAGGTGGCGTCATTTGTGTGAAAAAAGGTGTACAATATAAACAAATTTTTCTTTTTGTAGTAGGTGGTGTTCGGCACCTTTTTGATATTTTTGTTTATATTTAGATGGATCGACATTTATTCCGAAGAAACTGGCTCAGCTGGTTGTGGGGCGTGATTGCGCTCAGGGTAAATAGCTCAACACAAAGCATAACAAGGCTGGTGGTGTTCAAAATCAGGTGGAAAGCAATGAACAGGTCTAAAGTGATAGAATTATTAGAAATAACTAGTAAGTAATCGTTCTAATAAAATTAAATTTACTGAAAACATTTCAGAAGCATTTGGCTGACTCCAGCTCTGCGCAACAGTGGTGCCATGACCTCACCAAGTGTAAAGTCCTTAAAAATAACAGCCCTCTACCGGATCTTCTTTAGCCCTCAATCAGCGCGCGTCGTTTGGCAACTACTTCTTAAAGACAGCGTCAGAACGCCGACGCCACGCGAATCTCGAGCTGAAAACTCGGCTAATAGCCGCAGCTCGGCAAGCGCGACAAGCTTAATACAAGAGCCTGTGCCTCTCCAAGCGAAGGTCTACCATTGTGGATCAGTGGCTAACATGTTCAGCTGCTCTCCTGAAGGTTGCGGGTTTGATCCCGGCTGCGGCGGTCGCATGCTGGTGGATGCGAAGGGGTAGAGGCCCGTGTACTGAGCGGTGTCAGTTCACGTTGAAGAGGACCAGATGGTCAAAACTTTCGGATCCTTTCACTACAGCGTCTGTGATAAAGAATTCGTGGTTTTGAAGTAAAACTTTACATATTATTATTCTTCTTAACGGAGTTGATCAAAAACTACGAAGTACAGAAGGACAGCAGTCCGTGCATCTCAAGTCGCTGTTCTTACTATCATCATCTCCATGTGAAAGCCAAGTGACCAGCTGCAGGACGTAAGCGGCAAAAGAATGCCCGGCATAGTTAAAGCTCAGACCACTGGGTCTCATGAGCTTTAACGAGAGATCGAACACGCACGTCCGGTCGTTGTTTTTGTTTTGTGTTGTTTTTTTATGCTACCTGAGCGCATTCAAAGTGCACTGAAACAATAATTATTCCAGAAATGCACTCCTAGTGCACCAAAAAATGTTTGACGGTGGTGACGCGGTCTTCCTCTTTTCTGTTCACCACTATGTTTTTTGATTTATCGAACAAACTTCACTCGTACTATAAAAAAAAGTTTTCTGCTAGGCTTTGTGCACTTTACTCTGAATGTAATCAACGCTTTTTGCTGACGCCCTCAAAATAAAAAAAAAAATCACAAACTCGGCCCAAATATTAAAAAAAACGTTTGCTATCATTGATGCGCCTCGGAGCGTTGCCTATTTTACACAGAACCTTGAAGGCACTGTTAAATATAAAAAATGCCTTTGCAACATTTTCCCGAAACCTATTTGCCTACAAAGAGCGCAAAAAAGGTAGTGAAAAAGGAGGTCTTTTTTTTTCAAAACTCAATTAAAAAAACGGAAAAAAAATTACGGTGCCAATTTTCACGAACTTTTTTGTCAAAGAGCTTTTATATGTGTCAAAACACGCTTTCATTAGTACATCCTCATTTACTTTCTTCACGAGATATGGCACGCCAAACTGGCCCTTGCTACATATGTGCGCTCATTCCAGTGGCAATAATGCTTATCAGCTTGGGTAGCACGTAAACCTAATTTTAATTGGCCACTTGCGTTCAGGAAAATTGTAAATTGAAAATGTGTTTTCATCTAACGTATGCGGGAGCGGGCTGCCTGCACTCTCTGGGGCCTAAAACTTCGTCTAATAGTAACAGGATAAAGGTGGAAGCAGCTCTTGAAGATATCAATGGTTTCTTTCTGAGGACAAGTCTGCTCTACCCTATCATGGTTCTCATAGATGTAGACGGGCTTTATTTCCTGGGGCGCGCAAAGCGGTGCTTGCAGACTTCGTATAGGTGTCTCGAATATCATTATACGCAATGACAGTAGCCTCCACTGGTATACAACAAAAACGATAACAAAGAAACTTACGCGACCAAAATACTTCTCTCAGAAATATTCTTTTTGTCAACTCTTAAATATTCGGCGCGAAATACTCGGACCCCGCCCCCTGCACGGCGTGTTGTCAAGATGTAGGCCAAGCGGAAACGTTCACATACTGAACCGCGCCACACTCGTTCTCTTACATCTGCGCTGTTGTCAAGAATGTGTCCCTAAATACTCACTGTTTCACGTTCTTTCACTGTAAGAGTTAAATCGTGGGCCACACATGTCGAATTTAGGAATAACGCACATCACGCGCCACCAATATGCGTGGCCTCTGCTGTTCTTGATGTGGAAAAGAAAATTAGAATGGGGCCAATAAAGTAAAAACGAGACATAGAATATTGGAACAGGGGTCGCAATGACATATGCGCTCTTAGATGATAATTTTCGTCAAAATTAAGACAGGGAATATTTTATTTTATTTTTGATTGATTGATTGATATGTGGGGTTTAGCGTCCCAAAACCACCATATGATTATGAGAGACGCCGTAGTGGAGGGCTCCGGAAATTTCGACCACCTGGTTTATTTTATTTTATTTTTGCACATGAGCGTTTTAGAAAAACATGCTTGTACCTGTTATTTTTATTTTTTACTATTTCTATTGGAAAACGATGCTTTGACAATATGTTTGAAAGGACTGATCTGTAGTTGACAGTGTCTTGTAGCTTCTGTGGGGTATACGAAACGCGCCGAGACACGTCAATGTTAGCAGATATTTTTTTCTTTGGGCTGAGTTTGAGACTTTTTCAAAATTTTTTCTTTGGAGGACACCTGAAAGCCCTGATATATTTCACAGTAAAACGCACTAAAGCTTGGAGGAGTAGTTTTCAACAGAACATTTACAGTACGGGCGAAATTCGGCAGTGAAATCCAAAAATATTGCAGTCGCGAAAACAGGATGACCTCACGGCTACCTTCAAATATTTTTTTGCATACTGGGAGTGTTTTTTTGCAAATAAAATTTTTGTTTCCGTGTACTTTGGATGTGCTCATGCTACATACACATAAAAAAAGAGAAAAAACAAAAATATTTACCGGATGTGCATTTTCGATGCCTGGTGCAATCGTGCACTCCACTTTGGCTCACCAGCGCCGGCAAGTAATCTTAAGCTCAATACAACGTAAGCGTTACTGGAACTTCCGCACCGCCTTTATAATGTAACCTGGGTGCGTCAGAAGGCAGTTGTCGTACAATCGCAGTATAGCGCCAGAGCTTCCCAACTGCCTCGTCCACGCACAAAAACGCAACCACAGTATAAGAGCTTCTAATGTTCAAAAATATTCGCACACATCACATAACAATAAGAGCACCCTCTACCTTACTGCAATAACAGTAATTCTAGTACCGATAACGATAGTCACACCAGCACGACGGCAATGGCGTCGTGCGTGCGCTCTATGCACGTCATCAGGTTTCACTGCAGTGTAGCTGCTGAATTCTTCCTTCAGCTGTTTAAATGAGTGGCTGTCACGTGACGGTTTTCCAGCGTTTATGCGACATTCATAAAAAATGCTTGATTCCTTCATTGAATGAGCTAATTGAATTGAACAATTTCTTAGATCAAAAAATAAATAATTAAATCTGAAGCTTAATTTTCGACCATAACAGTAGAAGAGTCTTTGTTTTAGGTTTTGGCTACTCTGACTGCGGTAGTATTGAATATTCCCTGGAATCACCATGCAATGATTATCATGAGCTTGTTAGGAGGGTTCACATCTCATCGCCCTTATCACAAACTGAATGTTGAGTTGCAGCTACCGAATGTACAGCAGAGACATAACAAAATGTGCGCCACCTAATGTGAGAAGTTACCGAGAGCGTTTTCTGCGCTTGATGCCAAGATCTTTCATAGTCCTCTGCATCGTCGTGGTGAACATATATGGTAGCACCTCGTTCTTATTGAAACATTGCACCACCTTGGCGTTAGTACAAATTTAATATTTCTCAAAGAACCCACCTTTGCACATTTCCTCCTACCACCCGATCGTCCTTGCGAGCTGTGTGAAAGAAAGTTATGAAAAGAATGATTTTAATGAGTCTTGAATGGTACTATAAATTCTACAAAATAAATCCAGATGACATGTCCGGGTTCAGGCGAGACCGCACATAGATTGACAATGCAGTTGACTTGGTAACTTGTGTAGAACACCAGAAGGCCTTTAAATGATTATCTGCACTCTAAAAGAAAAAAAGGCTGGGGGGGGGGGGGGCGAGAATGGAGACACGAGCTCCGTTTCTCCTTCAGCGCCGCGACTTTCTCCCTTTCGGGTGCCTTACCCGTCGCGCCTTCTCGTGGCAAGGACCAACAAAGCAACGCTTCTCCTTCAGGGTTCAAGTTTCTCCTCAACCACGGGGTCTTGCACGCGAGCATGCACACGCCGAGCCTAGGCGGCCGCGGCCAGTCGCGTGCGATTTCGTTTACCTACGATTGATGCAAGCAATGCAGGAGTGAAGTTTATACTTTTGTTCTATTGGTGTAGAGTAAAAGCCTTCTTTTTTATCGTTAGGCACTTGCAAGATGCTCCCCACACTTCCTTGTGTGACTCGTGTTGTTTCATACTACCAATTTGTCACAATGCAAGTACACTCTAAGCCAAAACGGAGCAACAGGGGTATAGGGGTTGCTCCTTTCAGGGAGCAATTGCATTGCCACTCCCATTACTCTCCTAAAAGGAGTAACTGCAGAGGGAGGAACCGTTGCTCTTCTTTCAGTTCCTCCTTCGGGGGATGAACAGTTACTCCCTCCAGTTCCTCCCTGCAGACCAACAGTTACTCCCACCAGTTGCTCCCTGCCGACCAACCATTACTCCCACCAGTTGCTCTTCTAAGAGCAACAGTTACTCTTTACCGTTCCTCCCACGTGTTCGCAGTTACTCTCTGAAAACCAACTGCACATGCTTCCAGTTACTCCTTGGGGAAATGAGTATTTATCTCGAGTATGCTTGTCACACGCTTAACACATGGCGAGAGCTCCTTGGAAGAGCACTGCTTGGGTGCTTCTAACACAAAAAGTGGACAATATTGAAAGGAAAATAAATGCTTTATTGTTCTTCTTATGAGGCGACGTGTGACCACACGTAAAAGTAGACTTCGCCACACCACAGCCAGCACTAAACAAACACCATAATACATCAAAGGTTTTCTGCGTCATCCGTGGAAAAACAATCTTGAATTTCTAGCATAGGGCAGTCTGTGTCATCATTGGTGAGAGAAGGGCAACTTCTCCAATTCTGAAGAACTCAAGTTTCGCAGCTGGTGTTTCCATCAGGCTAGCGCAGCAGAACGTCACCGCAGGCATATGTGAAGCATCTCATTGCTGCAAGAAAAAAAATAGAAGTGTGAGGTTAAACATGCCAGAATCAATTCATAACAATGAGTCACACACACTGCAGCAGCGCTTACATTCTAGGATGTCTACTGCAAAACGAAATGTGAAAAAAAGAAAGGTTCGGCCAAATGTTACTTGGCAAGCCATATAAATGCTGATGTGGTAGACGCTCTTCACATGATGTCTCAGACAGCAATATTCTGGAAGAAAATGTGCAGCACCTCAACAAGGCATATTTGTAGCAGTTAAAGATACCCTTAGGTTTAGTTAACTTGTTTCCTATACACAGCTGAGTGACATTTCTATGAGCCCATTCACCAATGGGCATTCTAAATGAGGCATGTGTGTGGCAAATAACACGTACTGTCCGCTCATGTTAAAATACTTATTTAGCTCGTGCACATAGTTGCTCTTGATTCTACTGTTCTATCATACGCTGCTGCGTCTTGAATTGCGCAATACCTGTAGGCACAAGCCAAGCATGCAAAGCCTGCTTGAAAGCAACCATTTGCAGAGGCTACATGATAATCTTCAGTATATTTCTTTGTACCTGACGCAAACGGCTGGACAAAACTATAGACAAATAAATGTAGACCGTGCTACCTTCAAAAAATGCTTTAAATTTAGAAAACTAGGGTGCATTTGTTCACTCGGTTGACGAGTCACAGCCACGAGATATGTAAACGAAGCAATATATCTTAAGGCATGCACAGATATTCTGATTCTTTGTTTGACAGTGTCACAGATAGCTTGCCAATACATATATATTTGAGAGCAACAAGATGTGAAGCTTTTATTAGTTCAACGTCTTGTTGGTTCACAGCCAAACAGGTTACTGCTTGTTAGACAAATTGGAATAAGCACACCATGGTTTCCAAAAAAAAAGCATTATTAGAAGTTAGCTCCCGGTGTGAATGTCTGCCTATTTATTTTGTACTGCCTTCTACATGTGCCACAAAGACATTTGTTGAGGATGTGCTACCAGTCAAGTCAAGATCGCATACTTGGTCAATGTGATGGAAATACAAACATTAGAAACACTGCCACCTCTAGTAAGAGCATAACACTTCAGTATCTTGGACTAGCAAAGAGGTGCACAAGAAAGTTAAGCCCACTCTTGCGGAACTTTGAACGCGAATATTTCAGAGTGGGGGAGGTCAACATGCTGTGGCACTTTTAAACCCACGAAACATCTGCAGACACAGGGTAAAGGCAAGTCAAGAAACGCTGTTATGAAGGCCTGCGCATGGACAGCTTTGTGAATCTAGGCCCAAGTGTTATGCTTTGTGCAAGCCAAAATCCATGTAAATAGGGAAAGCATACTTTTAGGAGTACCAGCGTAAACAAATCTTGGCAGTTGGCTTTTTAGTACAAACAGCAATCCCTGCAATGAAAACATAAACATTTTATCTTAACGGTAACAGTGTGAGCACACACACGGGCCAGCGGAGGCATGTCGAATTGTCAGTGCCAGTGTAACCATGTGGCATAATGAACTATTCTCTGGCCAACACATGCACAGTTTGCCCCTAAAAAGCGATGCTTTCATATACGTAGTACAAAAAGTCTGCACTTACCAAAATTCACTTGCTTTCTGTACTTTAGCATCATTGGAAGCATCTTTATCTGCAGTATAACAGAATTTGTGTCATATCCCTGAAAAAAAAGTAAAAGACATGCATCAAATATTGTTTCATTTGGTAGCAGTGAAGTCAGGTTAAGAACAGCCAAGTGGGAATCAGCCTAATTATGTGCATGCGGCAATTCCCAAACGGCGTTATTGAGGTTGTAAAAATTTTCGTCGATTGGTATTAACGTCGATATGTGACTTCAACGGCATGCCAAGTTTTCACAGCGCATAAAGATTTCATGATGCAGAATAGTGACAGCGCCAACGAGAACATACAGCATTTATGATTGTCTTTTACAATATTCAGTTTTGCTAAGGTTTTGCATCACTAAAGAAATCTGAAAGATTTGGGTCATTCCTCCTCCAATTGTTCTGTCCATATGTAAACTGCTCGCTTGATGGTGCGCTTATAAAATAGTACGTTCATCGCAGAGGTGAAGCAAATGACGCAGTGATGTGGGCAGATTTTTTTTTTTTTAGGCGTGCGGGGAGGGGGGGGGGGTCCGCTTATCTAAATAGGCCGGGCAAGCGAATATGGTCGTCAATTTGGGCTCCCTACGCCCGGCCTAAAAAAATTCTGTGCGCAACCGCCTGACTATGCCAGTGAAGTGATGCGACAATGATTTGTTCACTTACTGATTTACATACACTTTACATCTCTAAAAAATGCGGCCCGAGGCCCCAACACTCAGCCGTTAACATTACATAAAGCCAATGATAGCAAAGTGCCAGTATGAATGCAGCTACAACCCCGCCCCAATGTTTTTTCATGCAAGGTAGTGTTGCGGAATTGAACTTTTAACTGCAAAAGTACACTGGCACTGCAGTGGTGACAGGGGAAGCAAGAGGGTATGCAGGCGGTAATAGAAGTAATTTAGTCCGATACGGCTAGCAATGGATACGGTGAATAAGAGCAAATCATTTCTTTTTCAATAGCGCAACCACTCAACAATGTATTGTAAGAGCATTAAATGTTGCTGGAAATGCCACTCACCTGCACGCTGATGCATGCACAGTCCTTTGTCCGACGAGCGAACAGGCTTGCAGATAGCTGAAGAAGTGTTTACGATGTGTTTGTTCCACCCAGCAGCAAAATCCACAACTACTTCGCGCTCCATAAAGATAAATATACACTAACCTTCATCACGAATAAGTAGAAACGCAAATCTGCGACACACACACACGATCAAAACATAGCTCACAAGCTCGCGCGTCCATGTGCTCGCCAACCACAGACCATATGAAAATGAGTAAGTAGTGCGAACGCGAACCTAGTTGCGCCAAAAAAAAAAAAAAAACGTCGAGCAGTGGCAGCTCAGGCGTCAGCGCAATAATTTCAGTGTGTTCTCCTAATACAATTATAAAAAACAACTGAGGTACACTAAAACCTATAAATAAATATAAAAAGTTGAGTGTAATTTTTATTTAGTGCTAGTCAACATAAACACGGAATAAAAACTACTTTGTAACTTACATCGTTTGCTACTCTAGCGCCACATTTGTCGTGCGGGCGCAGATGGCGCAGATTTGTCATTCTGCCCTCAAACTACACGGTGAAGCGTGCTACTAAGTGTATGGCTGATGAGAAGCGCATCTGGGTCCGCTTTTTTTTTTCTTCTCCGATATATCTGGGCGGGGGGGGGGGGGGGGGGGGGCTTCTTATGCACGTGTTTCGGTGCTTGATCGACTTTGACGCCCTTACTTCGCGGACGAACGGCGTGTCTAGGCTTTTTTTAACGTTGTTTTGCACGTGTTTCGGCGTTCGGTCCGCTTTGACGTGCCAACTCTCCATGGATTCTGCTGCTGCGTGTGTTAGGTATTTGCCGTACTGTATTCTCAGGCCTTCTGTGTTCAGCCAGCGCTGCTATCTTATTATCTACGGATGCTAAAATAAATCACTGTTTTGGTTTGGTGAAGTTTGGCACACAGAACAAACAATAATCTGGCCCATGAATATCAATGTGGGCGGCATGCATATTTGCGTGCGGTGTCCTGCCGGGGAGTAACCGTTGCGTGACAAGAGCATTTACAGCGGTTGCTCCTTCCGTTGCTCCCTTACAAACTTAAGATGAATACAGTTGCTCCCCCATTCTCGAACAAGTCGGCCATCTTGTTCCGCTTGGTCTTTTCGGAGAGTAACAGTCGGTCTGAAGGAGTAAAAACAGCCGTTGCTCCCATTTTGGCCATTTTTGGCTTAGAGTGTAGCTCTGCTTCCTTAAACAAACTTGCTTCATCGATTACCTCAGACTGTACACAAACAATGGATTTTTTTGGTGTCGACATACTTGGTAAGCCTGCGTGTTTTTAGTTTCGCACGGCACAACTAGCAGTCATTTTTTCAACGAGGCGCATAAAAAAGCTTCACAGGTAATTTTTCAACATTCTAGGAAACGTGATACCACAGCATAGTCCATGCGTGAAAGAATGATCATATACAATTGCTGGAGTTACACGTGCCGCCACCACCATATGATTATCAGGCACGCCGTTGTGGTGGTCTGCGGATGAATTTCGACCCACTGAAGTTTTTTGCTGTGCACCCAAACATAAGCACACGAGTGTTCTTTGCATTTCCCCCCATCGAAACACGGCTGCCGTGGCTGGGAGTCAAACGTGCGCCCTCCGGTTTAGTCATACGACACCCAATGAGGCTATGCTACCTTGGCAGGTGAAAGCACAAAGGAAACGGGCTGTAAAGTTTCACCGAGCGTTTATTTGCCAGACTGGGTTCTAATCTTGAGAAAAGTTTTAAATATCATCATAACTACACTTTTCTGAAAAGTAAACCAATGGCTTCTGTCAAATAAACCAAATTCTGAATCGCACGTCTTTTGAATTGCCCATGCCAGCGCTGACAGTTAGGACGGAATTATGCATGCGAGCAGTATACCTCTCTCGTCCACATGATTCTCCTTTGTCACGTGAAACTAAACACTAAATGCACTTCTAGTACCAGCTGTGCACAGCAGCTAATACTAACACTTTCACTTACCTTTGTGAAAAGAGTATTCAAAACCAGAGTAATAGTAACCACCACAGCCACATGCTAACAACACAATTGTGGCACGCACAATGACCGCAAGTTGACACGCGAGGCGAATCGCGAGATGAATCTGAAGCAGAGAAGTATGCAGGCACAGCATGCTATTATGTTATGGTCAATTCGCGCACTGTAGGGCTAGTTCCTCCACTCAAGTAATCGAACTGCCGCGACACCAACAGCCACTGCCATTGCTCACGAAAGGACACCATCGGGTGCGAGGTCATCTCTTATTTCCCTCGCACGACCCGCGTTGTAACATATGTATACACCATTGAGACTTCCGTTACCGCATCAAAAACATTGTCATTGAAGGGTTAGCGGTGTACTGTATCCATGAGTAGCGGTCACACTTGTGGTAAGCCCGTAAGTAGCATATAAAGAAACGTTAACACAAAACAACGAAGTCGTTGCGACGAAGGAGACCAAGTCTGCCCTGCATGCTGCGACCTCTCCGAGTAACGAGTGGAAATGGCAATCGTGCGGCAAGCGTAGGCAAGCATTTTCCTTCTCGGAGGCTTCAAGAAAAAAAAATTATCTGTGGCAGTGGTCGAGAGATGGCGCAGCCTTCAGAACGCCGTCGGCATTCTATGCATGGTTTGGGGTAATCGCTTTCGCGGAAACCTGATAAGCTCTTGTAATTATTCCGTTCTTCATTGTGCAACAGTTCATAAACTTTCGATTGTCTAAGAATAAGATAAATTATATTTATGCATGCCCAATGATGTAATAAGGCCGCGAAACGTTAAAAAAAGTTGACCAAAGCTTACCCGTCACTTGCGCCACTATGGTGAGTCACAATTATTTGATATATAACTTTGTGGGTTTAATAGTTTGGTGTGAGTAGATATGTTCAAGCGTGTGCCGCTGTGGCAAATTGGTGATTGTATTCTTGTTCATTGAGTTCACTCTATATGTATCTATGTGTCCTTGGGTGTATGTGTAGCTATATGCATTCTATTTAGGCTCAGTGAGTAATAAATAAATGAATTGACTGGCTGCGGGTGTGTCAACATGCGTCACTGCAAGCAACTTTTTTTTTCCGTATCGTTCATCCCTCCAGATAGCGCCAGCTACCACCTACTTCACGGCTGGGGCACTCTCACCCCTCCAGCTACTTATATAACGTTGAATATCTATCTATCAAAACTGCACCGCTGAGCCGGAATAGTTTCACTGCGATCAAGTCTACGGTTTGGAGGCACATCTCGTGGTCTGCGGCCCCGTAAAAGCGTAGATAACGTCACTGCAATATGAGAATCTGCGAGAAATAAATACAGAAAGCCTAGCAGGCACTCACCGGGTGAGAACTCCGTAGCATCCGTGTCTTTCAAAGTGAACGTCATCCCGCTGGCCGAACAAAACCTACTAGCTGCGTCGTTCTGTTTTGCAAGGTTTACATCACCACAGGTTCGTCAGCTTGTTTTATAATAATTTCGTTCAATATCGAGCTTAGCGGGACCGTCTGTTGTAATTGTCAGTGCCGTTTACTCCTTATCTGTCGAGAATCAATGCATTCGCTAGGCCTACTCGCTTCGCTAAACCGGGGTCAGCAATGTTGATTCTCATGGGAAGAAACACGTATCTCTGTGGCAAAAAGAGCAAAGTTTTTCCATTTGAAGACGAACATTGGGAACGTCGCATTTCCCCCTAAATGGAAAGAACGTCACTCCATTTTTTAAGAGTGTGCTGCTCTGTTTCTTGACGTCAAAGAGGCTTACGACAATGTCACCAACGAAGCAATCCTCGATGCATTAGAAGGAGTAGGACTCGGTGAAAAGATCTATACGTTTGTTCACAGATACTTATAGAATAGGTCATTTCACACGCAGACAAAGAATGGCCCGATACCCGAGTATTACGGCAGCCGAGGAGTCCCACAAGGCGTTGTGCTAAGCCCGACGTTGTTCAACCTAACACTCATTGAACTAGTTGGCAAGCTACCAAGCAACGTACGACTTTCTATTTATGCTGATGAAATCTGCGTGTAGACATCAGGTGTGACTCGACTTCAACTTTGCGCTCTACTTAAGAAGGCAGCATCATTAAGAAAGCAGCACCATCTACATAAACATGGGTTTGAGATCGCAAGGGAAAGTGTGCAGTAGTAGCAATAAACAGAAAGCCAGTGTCCACTTATGACATATCAATCATTGGGCAATCAGTTTTATGCAACCAGAGTCGCAGGCTCTTGGGAGTCATAATCGACCGAAGCCTGTCTTGGACTCCACAGTTAAACTACGTGAAAAAGCAGCTGACCGCCATTTGCCGCTTGTTCTGGTTCCTTGCCGCTGAAACTTCGGGAGTGTCTTTCGAGTCTATGTTACAGCTGTACAAGGTATTATTTATTGGATTCCTTCAGTACAGCCTGCCTCTAATATCTAACTCGTGCGAAACTAACCTGCGCACACTCCAAAACATTCAAGCCCAGGCTTTTAGGATATGCATGCCTTCGTTTACGCCACTGTGCATCGACGGCTAAAACCATTGCCATTGCACAGGACTACTCGATCATGACGCACATAACCATTGAAACGATGCGTACCTATTTCAGGCAACATGCTAGGAACCCTTCCTACCATTTGGCAAGCCTCGCTACAGAGAGGCCCTACACAAAATTTAGTGCGATTGTCTGTGCGCATCGTGCATCATTTACGTCAGGTTTGACGCCTGCGGAGAAATTGGTGTATCCTTCGTGGTGCCTGACCTTTACACAGGTATGTCTTACAACTTCAGGAATAGAGATGACATCAAATTTGCCTACGTCAGCCTTAAAACAATTGAGCCTGCACCTCTTGCGCAAAATGTGCGATATGTACGTGCACATGTACACCGATGGTTCAACCACAGTGCCTAGCTCTGGAGGTGCGGTGGGGATACAAGCTATCATCCTTCGAATGAAGCTGCCACACGTCACTACATCTATGGCAGCTGAACTGGCGAATTTGCGTGGCGCTCTGGAGCACATCACGTCCCAGAGACCAAAAAAATGAGCTGTGTTTTCCGACTTGAAACCTGCCTTACAAAGTATGCAGTAAGTCCTATCTATCTATCTATCTATCTATCTATCTATCTATCTATCTATCTATCTATCTATCTATCTATCTATCTATCTATCTATCTATCTATCTATCTATCTATCTATCTATCTATCTATCTATCTATCTATCTATCTATCTATCTATCTATCTATCTATCTATCTATCTATCTATCTATCTATCTATCTATCTATCTATCTGTCTGTCTATCTATCTATCTATCTATCTATCTATCTATCTATCTATCTATCTATCTATCTATCTATCTATCTATCTATCTATCTATCTATCTATCTATCTATCTATCTATCTATCTATCTATCTATCTATCTATCTATCTATCTATCTATCTATCTATCTATCTATCTATCTATCTATCTATCTATCTATCTATCTATCTATCTATCTATCTATCTATCTTCAAGGGGACATGACCAGTGGCCGACGGTCGGTTAAGGGTTGGCAACCAGTCGGAGGCCAGTTTAGTCGGCGAGACAACCAAAAAAGTGGTCGAGCCGTGCGTGGTCATTGTCCAGGTCGGCAGTAGGTCGGCCAGTGTGCTTGGCCCGACGTCGTCGGTTTACCATTTGCCAGCAGCAGGTCAGCAGTAGGCCGGCCGCCGTGCTTGGTCCGACATCGCAGATTTACCATGAGCCAACGCCACTTGGCCAGGTCAGAAGTAGGTAAGCCAATGTGCTTAACCCGATGTCGCAGGTGTACTTTGGGCTGACCTCTTTTTTAGATCGATGACAAATGCAAGCGCAGGTGATCACGCTTGTCCATTAGCCCGTCGTGTGAGCAGAAACACGCGTCTATTCTGTGTTTTCTTTTTTAAATATGCGTAGTGACATTGCTTTAATTTCGGCGTAATTGCAGTGTACGTGACACATTAAGCCGTCTATGGTGCAATACTCAAGCTAAAAATTCATTCTTACACATAAATTTCAAGTGTACCAAGAAAAGGTAACATAATTGTTCCAGAACTATACACTTATTTTTCGCATTTTAAAAATACGCTAGTATGACCTAGATGAAGATACGCATCTCTGGAATAGTAATGGCGGCTGCAACCACTTGAACGGTTCATTTCACAGGACACAGCAATCAATGTGCGAACAGCGTGGTTCGAGGTTCGGCGAGTTTATATGCCCTGATTCTTTGTAAAAGGTGCCTTACGATGACAGAGAAAGCGCAATGTCGTGTCCTTTGAATGGTGCTATACATCGGTGCTGGAAACATGCTGGAAGAAATATACAGGGGATCAACTGCTATCATAGAGCTTCATAAAGAAAGCAACAGAATACCAATCTAGAAGGATGTAAGGGAGGGGGATACAATCTCCCCAATGCTATTTACCGCGTGCTTACAGGAGGTTTTCAGAGGCCTAGAATGAGAACAGTTAGGGATAAGAGTTAGTGGAGAGTACCTTAGAAGCCTGCGCTTCGCCGATGACACTGAATTCCTAAGTAACTCAGGCGACGAATTGCAACTCATGATTACGGAGTTAGACAAGGAGAGCAGAAAGGTGGGTTCTAAAATTATCTGCAGAAAACGATAGTAATGTACAACCTCGGAAGAGAGCAGCGCTTCGAGATAGGTAATAATGCACTTCAAGTTGTAACAGACTATGTCTACTTAAGGCAGGTAATTACCTTGGAGCCGAACCACGACATTGAAGTAACTAGAGAAATAAGAATGGGGTGGAGCTCGTTTGGCAAGCACTCTCAAATTATGACAGTTAGACTGCCACTATCCCTCAAGAGGAAGATATATAATAGCTGTATCTTGCCGGTAATTAGCTACGAAACAGACACCTGGAGACTTACAAAGAGGGTTCAGCTTAAATTGAGGACGACGTAGCGAGCAATAGAAAGAATAATGGTAGGTGTAACCTTAAGAGACTAGAAGAGGGTACAGTGGATTAAGGAACAAACGAGGGTGAAGGATATCATAGTTGAAATCAAGAAGAGGAAATGGACATGAGCCGGGCATGTAGCACATAGGCAGGATAACCGCTGGTCATTAGGGGAACTAACTGGATTCCCAGAGAACGCAAGCAGATTAGGGGGAGGCAGAAGGTTAGGTGAGCAGATGTGATTAAGAAGTTTGCGGGTATAAACAGGCAGCCGCAAGCACAGGACTGAGTTAACTGGCGGAACATGGGAGAGGCCTTTGTCCTGCAGTGGACGTAGTCAGGCTGATAATGATGGTAACTCCGTGGCCCCCTCTAAGAAGCTCTATCGTCTCCTGTGCAGCAATCGTGTGAGGCTTAGTGGTGTAAGGCTTAAAGAATAGAATGTAACGAAATCTTTCTTTAGAACAAAGGGTAGAATATTCCAGCCATAATTTCTTTCTTTTTGCTGGTAATGAGAGGTGGAAGCATGGTCATTTAATGCTCTGACTGAATGCAGAACCACATCTGATTGAACTGCAGTTTGATTACCGACACCCTGACACCTATCTCGTGGTGTGCTCTAAAGAGAAGCACAGTATTTGTGTCCTAGTATCTAAGTACATTGCTGCACTTTTCGAGCTATAGCATGTCATGGTTTGGGAAACTTGTTCTACTGCACGCAAAGCTAAATTTGGACACTACCTTTGGATGAGGGATCACTTTGCTTTTTGAATGTTATGAAACTACTTCAATCATTTTAGGTTGAAAATATTGCTTTGCTGTGTCACTGAATTGCGAGTGTCGTTGCTTATAGCTTGTAGAGCATACTGATGGAAAGCGCTCAGCTTTTCAACCGATTCAGCTCCTTTCGGTCGTAGGTCACAGTGTTTACAGTGCTGTTAAAAATGTAGTTTCACCTGTGTTTTGCTTGGTTGAATTGTCTGCGGGTTTAATTGGTTTCAGGAAAGAAATGAGTCTCTCAAAATACTATTCACCTTCTGTCGTACTTATAGGTTGGGAGCATGTCAACCTAATTCTTTTCTAAGAATGCTTGGAGTGGTCTTCAAAGCCTTCTTGGCTGATATCATCTGGACTTTTTTTGTATTTGCAGGCTCTCTCATAGTAAATCATGTTGGTACATCAATACAGGACGTCTGCAATATTGTCAAAAATGGTTGGTCTAAACCCAGGACAAAGGAGGAGGCTGATCGCGCAGGCGGCACGGAGAGAGTATCCTTGATTCCCCATAAGTGTTCGCGCGAATACTTTTTGTAAATAAAAAAAAAAGTTTTGAATTTATGTACCTGTGACGTGAGCTTCATTGATGCTCCTATCGTTCATAGTATCTGTGAACTACAGTGGCTGCTATTGGCGTGACCTTAAAATATATTTTGGGGGAGGGCAGCGGGAAGCAATCATACTTTAAGTATGTTCATGCACGGGTGTCTAGGCTTGCATGTATATGTATACAATATAGTACACGCGCAAAGTAAAAAATCAAAAGGAGGTTAACGCCCCCCCCCCCCATTCTACGGCTTATAGGCCGCCAGCTGGCCACGTGCTAATTTTCACCGGGCTGAACGTGGCCCTGCGGGGGCTGGCACTCGGCCAGTTCAGCCATTGTGGGCAGCCCTATGTCGGTAGCCATAACATCGGCCAACGTGGGACGAGTGTCAATCCCCATGCATATGCAGACCTCAGCAGCCGACCTATGTCCAGCAACGTCCAGGTTGGCCAACGACCTTGGGCCAGCATTGCGCCGAGCACTTTTGTAGAATTGGATCTATCTATCTATCTATCTATCTATCTATCTATCTATCTATCTATCTATCTATCTATCTATCTATCTATCTATCTATCTATCTATCTATCTATCTATCTATCTATCTATCTATCTATCTATCTATCTATCTATCTATCTATCTATCTATCTATCTATCTATCTATCTATCTATCTATCTATCTATCTATCTATCTATCTATCTATCTATCTATCTATCTATCTATCTATCTATCTATATACTTTTGGGTGCCCTCTAAACTTGCAGTACACCAAAATTAGTATTGGATGGTAGATGGTTCGACATATAATATATGACTCACTGGTGATGACATAAATTTTCAGATCAAATTCTATCAATCCAAATCAAACTTTATTTACATCGTGAAGATGTATGCATGTCACAATCCCATCGAGTACGTCGTCAAATCCTTTCCTCCAGACATATGGCAGATACCCGGGGGCTGATGTCGGCACTGTTTTAGATGAATGCAAGAAAAAAAAAATAAGTGTTAAAGTTTCAGTAGGAAGCAGGAATCGAAACGCAGCATTCTACGCGGCCATCAAGTATTCTACCACAGTTGCCATGCCCGGACTCAGAACTTCTTTTCAAGTATACTTTATTCTTCGACAAACATCTATTATGTTTGCAGTGCTGGCTATCGAATGTTATAAACATATGTACTCACATGATACAGCCGTTTTATCGGGTTAACGTCAATTGTAGGTAAGCGCCATCCTCTGAAGTTGATTTATGGTACTCGCTTCGTCCAGGGCTACCATCCTCGTAAGCACAAGCGCTTCGTATCAGCTTACTGCTTCTGGTGTTGCTAATATTCTCGTTACCGTTGAAATCATTACGCATCTGCGAAAAGTTGGGTATATAAAACATATGCAACTGTAC
This sequence comes from Rhipicephalus microplus, assembly GCF_043290135.1. NCBI lineage: Eukaryota > Metazoa > Arthropoda > Arachnida > Ixodida > Ixodidae > Rhipicephalus > Rhipicephalus microplus. The sequence goes on along the minus strand of NC_134710.1, from coordinate 488,338,232 downwards.
AGCGCGCGCGCGTGTGTGTGTGTAAGTGTGTGTGTGTGTGTGTGTGTGTGTGCGTGTGCGTGCGTGTGCGTGTGCGTGTGCGTGCGTGTGCGTGTGCGTGTGCGTGTGCGTGTGTGTGTGTGTGTGTGTGTGTGTGTGTGTGCACGCGCGTGTGTGTGTGTGTACATATCTTCCGCGCCAATAACACTTCGCTCAATAATAAGTTCAAACACAGTCACCTTCAATCCGCATGCTTGGCATAGCATCGGTTCCAAAGGCACGTGGGATCTGCCGAATTTGTGTATAACATCGTCCACGTAGCTCGGCCTAGGACAGTTATCTCGGCAATATATGTAACGGTAATTCATGTGAAAGAAAAATGCCTATTTCGCAGTTAGGTAACCGGCAATATACATATGAATTGTGCTTCGCAGCGGACTTGTAAATAGCGAACTTTTAACGCATGGAAAAGATGCGGTGAGATTCTTTTCGTGAGGTCAAAATATTCATGAAGGGGGGGGGGGGGGTGTCAGGGGAAAGATATGACGTATTAAGGATTTAACATAAAGAAACTTGCGGTTTTCGTGGCTTTTCACGTGTAGGGCAACTTTGGCTTATACTGTATTGATATTTGTGAACTATATCAATGAAAAAGCAAATGTTACGCATATCTGAGATCCTACATCAATACGCAAGTTTTGAGTAGTTGGTTACTTTACTGGAAAATAAATAGATACGTTATATTAAACACTCTAGTGCTTCTCACGCTCCGCTGACAATGCGACGCAATGTAAAAACTAGTGCGTGTTTCGTACGTTTTGCTAAATCAATACGGTGCTGCCACCTACCAGTTGCTCTGCACTTTACACAAACTTTCGTTTCCCAACATTACTTCCAGATGGCGTCCATATCTCACGCAGTGCCTGTCGACAGGAGTCTGTCCTTTTTCGACGACATTTACAGCGGTGGTAGCAGATACTTGGTTAGTTATTTGTTTTTCACCAAAAAAGTGTAATAGCATCTTACTTCAAGTAATCGAAAATATTCAAAATGATTATTCAGCTTTGGTCTTGAATGACAAAACAATTTTTAATAAATCAAAGTGTTTTATACTGTGGTCCACCACAGCTGAATTGAAGTATTTTTGACATATAAATGACGTCATGAAATATACAATGGGAGATGGCAAATGAAAAAATCACAGCATATTCACGGACTGAATGATGATAAGTAGGGGAAGCGTCCGTGCGTCCGTTCGAGCATTCATCTATCCAACCGTGGGTTGATCTCTTCGTCCGTGCGTCTGTCTGTCTGTATGTCCGTCCGTCTAGTGAACACTCCAAGCAGCACCATCTCATATCTTTTCATCAAATATTGAATACATATAAGTACCGCCATTTAGCGGACACTCCAAGAACTAAACTCCTCTGTGCCACATACCACAGGATGGTCGGTGGACGCCCTAAGAGACTTGGACTCTAAAAAAAAAATGGAAAAGATCTACAGAAAAGGCACGGGCAGGTAGTCGAACGTACTATCTTTTGTTTCTAAGCGCGAAACGACTAAACCGTAAACCACACGTTCTTCATCGTGCTTACGTTAGGCTATTCATGTTACACATCGTACTGTCAGGGGTACTCGGAGCTCGGTGATTTTAGCGTGCTGGTGTGATGGCTAGCGAGATGGCGTGATGGGCGTGAGGGTGTCCTATAAAGGTCGTTGCTCCACGCGTTCCAATGCACGCGCTTATGTCTTGATCGGGCAGGAGTGGGGTGGGGGCAGAGGGCTCGTACAGCGGTGAGCACTGTTAGGGTGAATAAGCGAGCGCGTGGCCGCGCACCGGGCAGCGCCAGAGTGCTAGCGTGGGCGCGCATGGAAGCGTAGCGAGGCAAGCACACACGGACACGCGGGAGCTGATTTGTGTCGCTGGTTACATCGCTCGAGTGCGCCATTCTGTAGTAGCCGAGCACCGGTCTCGCTTGTTTGTAGTACAGCAAGCGCGGCACGCTCATTCACACCTGCGCCACTTCGATTCGATGCGCGGCCGCGCTGGCTGCTCGGCACTCCACAGAGCGCTGTCACACTGGGCCACGTTTGCCCTAATGCCCGAAACATATGCAGCGTTTCTGCCAGCGTTTTCAGGGCGCCGCTTCCCTCGGCGTCATCGCGTCAACGCTGCCAGAGTGTGTGGCAAACCATATGCGGAGTGCCAAGGCCAGCGTCAGCTCAGCGTCGCACAGTGTGTCGAAGATAATGAACACGAGACCTCGCAAAGCAGTGTGCAGCGTCCGTCAATGCAGCAACACGAAATAATCCTGAAAATAGGTTTCTTGTCTTATTTTATGTTTCAAGGTGAGAAAAAACAAATCACAGTACCGCAGAAAAGTTTTTTTTACTTCTAGCAAAAAAAAAACACAAACTCAATATATAACCTTGATCTTGGAAGTTATCATACATCTTTGAGGGCACGCATTTAGCCGATACACTCAGGCCTTCTATAACCTACCTATGAACCTAAGTATCGCACTCAAAAATGGTTCGGGGAAATTCCGACCGCTCCATGTCAAAGTTTCTGAGTAACAAGCTAAGTCAAATACAAGCATCAGTTGAAAATTTTCTGGTCACACAGAGCACGGCGACGATTTGAAAGAACCCACAACCAATATTTATGGCACTCGTTACTTGAGTGCAATGGAAAGCTTACCGGTCAAAGTTTGTAATCACGGAATGGTAACATGGGAAACACCGTACAACATTTATAGCTAGAATTTTTCCATTTGCGGCGATTATGCAGTCTTAAGGAGACCTGCTGCAGACAGTGGATGTGATCACGATAGCGATTTTACGTCAGTGTAACGCCAGCAGTGAGGAAAAGTGAAGCTCTAAGTAGAAACACGTAATGTTTTGTTTGTCAAGCCTGCACTCCCGCGACCACTGCTTTCTAGCATGCTAAATTATATTACAAGATTTAAAGCACTTTCCCCGGGCTTCTTATGGAAATACTTTTGGCCATGCACAGGTCGTTTTTTCCGACTCTAGCCTAGTCGAGCCAAGCTAAGTCTTCAAAAACGAAACGCCACGTTTACATGTGATCGACAATTCACGCAGAGTAGTTCACGTGCGGCCGTAGTTGGTCGGCTTCGATATGTCATCGCTTGACAACTCGAGCGAGTTAGAAGAACGAATTTTGTCTCGTATGCGAGCGCGAAATTAGGACCCCTATCAAGTAGCGCCGGAGCAACATGCTTCGACGGATTACTGTGGTAGCGACGAATCCAACGGAACGTCATCATCGCCACCACCAGCAGCACTCATGAAATAGTACCGATTTTCCAAAGAGAAGTAGTTTGCAGCATTTGGACGGCAGCGACCACATTCAAAGGTTTGCATGCTCCTTCCAACACGCCCGACACGATGGAAATCGAGCTACCCTAGAAATGCCGCGCGTTCACTTTAGCCGCGTGCGTACGCAACTGCACCTGTTCCCCTGCAGAGGTCTCGAAAGCAGCGCCAAGCGACATAAAACTAACGAAACTGAACAGAAGCATACATATTTGAAATTTGAGCCCTTATTCTGGTGTGCTTTAAATAATCACAGGAAAGTTATTAGGTCTTCATATTTGTGGTTTTAGCTCTTGCGCTAGGGGCGCAACATAACGGTTTTGGTTACTTTTGAACGCGATTTAAAAGTATAACTTCTACTCAGATGGCGAAACGTATGCTGTCACATGTCACCATAATTCACGCTCTTTTTCTTTCCACCAGTATCGGGTCACCCGTTCTCGGCAGTTGTGGTTCTCTTTAATAGATCCAAGGTGGGCAGCAGCCATTTTGGCAGCAGCAACGAGCTGTTACGTAGCGAAGTCGCTTGCAGCCGTGCACTAATTGGTTCTCCCTCCATCGACTCGTTTCCGGTTTTGGCGCCGACGCTGTAGATATTGAAATCGTCTAAAAGGGCACGTTTTGGCCAACGTCACCGGCATGTATCGATGCCGAGTGACGCCGTCTTAACAAACGCTGGCAGAATGCCGGGAAAACGCTGCATTTGTTTCGGGCTTAACATTGCTCAGCGCTGTTCATTTTGTGCTGACCTAAAGTTACAGAGTGCACGAAGGTCATTTCGCTTGCTGCAGTGGTCATGGTTGCATGGAAGCTGCTGAGACAAAAAAAAAATTAACTGCGGCAGTTGTGAGTTCATACTTGCCCGTGTACTCGGATTTAGGTCAAGTTATAAAGAAAACCAGGTGTCTGACATTTCCGGATTCCTCCACTATGTCGCCTCTCATAATCATATCGTGGTTTTGGAAGGATGAACCTCAGCTGTTATTGTCAGTTCGCACTTGTCCTGTATATTCTTGTGCGCTCGTTCTATGCGTCCTTGTCTGTCTTTAAGGAGCGCGCTGCAATTGTCGAGGTGATATTAGTTCACGCTAGTCCTGTGTATGTTTTTTCATGTTACCTTTCTACTTGAGGATTGAGCTGCAAGTTCCAAACAGCTGGCCGTTCCTCGAGTAATAATACCATTTCTTCCTACATCAATCAATTTTTTGCCCAGGGGCCGAAACAATGCAGAATAAACTTTCAAAAACCAATGGAAACACTCATTTGACTATCGTGTTTTACCAATAGTTATGACAGACAAATCAGGCAAGTTTTTTTAATTACTCACTAGTGATGAATGATCGTAAATGTGTTATCCATAATATGCTTGATAGTTTCTTTTAAACAGTTGATAGCGTAAAAAACTATCGATACTGCTACTATTAATAAACGATCAATAGTATGATTGACAGGGAAACGAATAGTGGCATAAAGAATATTGCGGCCTATTGTACACCCAAAATAGCTGTGTATAATTATGCTGTTCTTAGGCGACCTTATCGCGAAATCATCTGTTATAGCCGTCTAGAAGCATACTCTGTTTGTTCAATTTGGAGCAATCCTTCTGCAAAAGAAAAAAAAATATTCGCTACAATATAAGTACTGAACTATGTCCATCAAAAAATATATATTCAAAAGCGACTTGCTTCACCTCCCACTTGACTATGTAGATTTTGATATGTTTGTTGAAAACACAAAATGCGACATAAGTTTGAAGCTGCACAGCTCTGCCACATGTAATGGCTTCGTTTGGGCTCAATGGGGACAGTATAGCTTTTTTTTTCATGGATCAGCCAATCACTTTGCTGAAGAAACACCAGCATTTCAACTTTCTTGCCCTCCAGCCTTCTTTTCCAGCTGCGCTATATATACTTGAAAGACGAATTGTTGAAGTGATTGGATTGGGACGCTCACGTCCTTTGATTGAGTCTGACATTTCATAAATTCAATAGAAAGCTTTTTTTGATTCTTCCAAATTTAAATTTCTAGTGTCTTGGCCCTCAAAAACTTTAATGGCATTGTTTCTCTTGAAAACTCATGTCTGTGTGCCTGAAAATTTTGCGAAGGCCCAATAGCCACCCAGAGCAAAAAACGCCACGTGCGGGCAATGCAGGACAGGTCACATGGGGTTATGACCTCCTACACAACATGCGATGACACGAAGAACGAATGCAGTGATTGTGTGAGCAGGGTAAGATAAAAAGATGGGAGGTGATATTCGGTGCTATTGGTCGCAGAAGTACTACGCACCTGACGCAACCACCACGGCCTATATTACCATCTGGTAAGTAAGAACACTACCAACTGTAAGTCCATTTTTTCGCACATTGACATGGGCTGCAGCCTCACAAATGAAAAACCAGGGCTCTAAAGATAGCCCTTTGATGCTTTACGTGACAATTTTAGTGCGCATGCTCAAACAAAAACCCATTTCAGTGAAAATTAAAAAGGTTGATGATTGATATGTGGGGTTTAACGTCTCAAAACCACCATATGATTATAAGAGACGCTGTAGTGGAGAGCTCCGGAAATTTTGACCACCGGGAGTTTTTTAACGTGCACCCAAATCTGAGCACGCGAGCGTATACAAAATTTTCACCTTTATCAGAAATGCAGCCGCTGCAGCCGGGATTTTAACCCACAACCTGTGGATCAGCAGCCGAGTGCCTTAGCAACTAGACCACCACGGCGGGGCAAAACTGAAAAGTAATCGGTGCAGAAGACTGAGGCGCAAAAAACATAATGTGAAGCAGGAAGAGCAGAAGAGAAGAAAGAACAGCGTCATCTTTCTTTCCTGCTCTTCCTGCTTCCCTTATATGTTTTTTGCGCCTCAGTATTCTGCACCAAGTATGCACCAACTAGCCCCAAAACAAGTCCTTTTGAAAAGTAGTCGTTGCTTTTTTATTCAGCTATTCAAGAAAAAAATAAATATTTAAATCTGTTTAATAAACAGATTGAATGCTATGGGTTGTTTCCAGGAATTGAACCTTTTTTCATTCAATCGGGAACTTCTTAAAAGTGGCATTGTTGGAGCGGTTGACTGGGCTAGTTGGTATGGCATACTTGGGTTTTAGCAGCGCGAAAAATGCACGAAAGACAAGAAAGGGACGAGACAAGCACTGCCAACTAAAATTTTATTGACAGGAAGACCGTTAATATGCAATGGAGCACAAAGAGTGAAAAAATGACGTATGTTAACGTATGTATGACGTATGACAGTGCTTGTCTCGTCCCTTTCTTGTCTTTCGTGCATTTTTCGCGCTGCTAAAACCCAAGTAGGCATTGTTGGATTGAGATTTAACTGTACGACACAGTCGGAGAATCAAGCTTATTCTGCACTGACTTCGCGTGGTGGATTTTAAGATATGTACTAAAACTTACTGTTCTTAGCGCTACCAATGGTTTTTTCTACTATCGGTAGTTCAATTGTACCTGAGCAGTTGATAATATCGATAGTACCATCAATACAATTGCATTACTACCAGTCTACTTTCTAGGTTGATAGACAGGTGGGGTTTAACGTCCCAAACCACCATATGCAGTCTACTTACTCGACTTCATTGTTCGCAGAGTGCTGCGGTTACGCGAGAGATTGCAATGCAAGAAAAGAAGGAGATACAACAGCTCTCCAATAACTTTTCTGATATAGCTGCCAAATTTTTGTTAATATTTTTATTTTAACATTGTGCTAAAAGCACAGCAAACTTTCCCAAGTGCGTTAAAGCACTGTAACGCGACCAGCCTATTTACCTTGTTTAGTATTCTGGGGATATTTGTCTACCTAACGCGCCTGAAATCGTAATCCAGACATTTCCTTGCTCATGACACTACGTTACAACTTCTCTGCTTTAACAAAAAACATCATAGACCACAACACCACAACGCCATTAGACTGGTCTCACCGTGAGTAAGCCACCGTTGTCGTGCATGATGGTATTTACTTGGAGTACTCAGTATGTTTGGCTGCATCAGTGAGCTGCATCAACGAGCTTAAGCAGCCCTATTTTGATGAATAGTGATGGCTGCTTTCACGCGCTGTGTGCTGAGATGCTAAAGGAGCAGCGTGGAGCAAAAGCACACGGATATTTCAGGTGTTTTTTTAAGAAGATCAAGCTCGACCATTAACGATACAAGTCAGAAGGAGCGGCAAATACAACGTTCTTCGAACGTGTAGTTCAAAGCGCTCGCAATTTCAGTGTGTAGTACTCTAGCAGTGCTCTAAATACAGCGGCATTATATCACAAATAGCTTTCTGTACGACTGATGAGCCAATCAGCCACAGCAAAATTTCGTGCAACGCGGGCTCAATCCCTCTCCGGCGCGATCACCGCCAGCGGTGGCAAATGGGATACAACATGTTTTCAGGGCAACCCAGATATTAGCTAAATGGATCTCCGACGAAAAGCGATGACGATTGTGAAGTGTATTGCTTGACTGAGATCTGATACAAACGATGCTTATAAGTGCGCGTTTTAGTACGTGTATGTACACATACAGCTATACACCATCAAATGCGTGGTGAAAACTTTGCCGTGCCATTACCGCAGCCAAGGACGCAGCCGGAATGGCCCCATTCCTTTGAAAATGTGATATAAGAACGCGATGAAAAGTGGCAACCGTGGTAACAAATCTTATCTTGTTATGTGAGTGTGGGCGCACTACAGTTTTGAAGCGGCATACCTCGCGGCAGTATCGGCGCTGAGCCGTCGATCAACTGAGGCCGTAGCTATAGTATATCCGCGGAGTGAACTACTACACATCTGCCACAATGTGAGAGTCACGGTAGCCACTTACGGAGCGATTCCTCCCTCGTGCGGTAAGAAATATTTTGCCGCTCACGAAATTCAAGCCACGTTGAACTTTGCTAAGGGCATGTGGCCAGTCGCCGTCCCATGTTCATAAATTATTCACATTTAACGCATTACTGTATTCAATGGCCTGCTTTGAGCCCCACCGCGGTAGTCTAGTGGCTAAGGTACTCGGCTGCTGACCTGCAGGTCGCGGGTTTGAATCCCGATGGCGGCGGCTGCATTTCCGATGAAGGCGGAAATGTTGTAGGCCCGTGTGCTCAGATTTCGGTGCACGTTAAAGAACTCCTGGTGGTCGAAATTTCCGGAGCCCTCCACTACGGCGTCTCTCATAATCATATAGTGGTTTCGGGACGTTAAACTTCATATAACAATCAATCAATGACCCGCGTTGACAACACAGTGTACATGAAAAGGGCTGCTTGGATGAGAAAGATGTGCCAAAACGTTTTTTTTGTCATCCATTAGTTCTTTTCCCCGTCTTTCGATTGCGGAGCATGAGGGGAGTTATTTTCCGCATACTGTAACTCGTGCCGCTCGCGTGTTGACGTTCTAAGCTAGGCTAAGCTAGAACGTCAGCAAAGCCCTATACCCAGGTCCCTGCAATGCAGCAGATGAAAGATGATCGGACACGCGAGCGCAGCGTGTCGACATTCAATAGAATGTCCACGCTGTTTCTAGTAACACGACTCTTCCACATGGCTTGTAACACTCGCATTGCATCCTCCACAACACTCCACAACACTCGCATTGCATCCTCGAAACAATGCCCGCTATTAAGAAAGGAGGAGTAGATATTGAGGAAGATGATCTATGGGGGATATTCAGAGAGGTATACCGTCGCAATAAGGCGTTGAAGTCTCTGTAAACGGCCCCGCCGCGGCGGTCTAGTGGCTAAGGTACTCGGCTGCTGACCCGCAGGTCACGGGTTCGAATCCCGGCGGCGGCGGCTGCATTTCCGATGGAGGCGGAAATGTTGTAGGCCCGTGTGCTCAGATTTGGGTGCACGTTAAAGAACCCCAGGTGGTCGAAATTTCCGGAGCCCTCCACTACGGCGTCTCTCATAATCATATGGTGGTTTTGGGACGTTAAACCCCACATATCAATCAAGTCTCTGTAAACGAAGGTGATCATCACGTAAGAGAGAGGAGACGTCCTGCAGTGAGTGCTTCCACCCCTCCTCATCTTCACTTTCCAACCAACTCAAAGATGGAAGAGACCATCTGTAGCAAAAGTGCCTATGCCACTGCGGCATCGTCAGGTGAGGCATGGTAGACACTGCTGAACACATGTGAGGCATAAGGGTGACAGCGCGGTACTCACGCACTGAAGATTATTATTGTTACTGGTAACAAGCCGCGAGAGAAAGACTTACACGTGGTCACCATGCTAACATATGTCACAAATGTCATGCGCCTACTACTGACACTTCCGCTGCTCGCAGCGCGAGAACATCGTGTAAACAGAGATCTCTTACTCACTCTAAATAACGAGTTGCAAAAACAAAAGTTCACTCCTGCGCGGAAATCTTGCCCGGATACCTTCACACAATCTGGTATATTCAGCTTCAAAAAGCTACAGACAGCATTTAATCATAGTATAGCTGCCAATAATATTTCGTTGAGCTCAAACTCTTAAGCTATGGTGTTTCAGTACGAGCGTCCTCACTTTTATGGTGCCTATACGTCGACTCGAAGTGCGCGTTGCATACCTAGCGTTACGGAGCAAAGAAAATGTCATACGTTGGCTGAAATACTGTACTTACACGCGCTTTACGGAACTCACGCCCATATATACAGTGATGGTTCAGTTATGACTACAAGCTCCACCGCCATCATAATAATTCCAGCGAGCTCTATCTCAATAGTGCTCAAAATGCTTCACGAAAATTTTAGTAGAGCTGCTGATGTAAAGCCCTCCGTGCTGCTGTTCTGCATAGCATGGAGCAGACACCTGATTCGTGGTCTCTTTTCTGCGAAAGCAAAGCAGCCCTCCATGGTCTAACTTCCACTCGACGCCATATTTCACATTAGGGACGGTAAAATTGATCACGAATAATCGATTAAAGAGCTACAATAATGAATTATTCCTAAATATTTTGCCTTTCGGTTAATCGAAATAATTGGATAAACCTATTCGATTAATCGACTACAGCACCTCACACTCCCGCCCCCAACCTCGGCCCTTGGCCGCGGCGCATGACTGTGAGGTGCGCTATCCTGAAACACAGATGCCGTGCACGTCGCCTTTCTTTCACTGCTTTCACTAGAACGCATATTTCTGCGCTAGCAGAACAAGCCCGGAGCTGGTGGTGGCCATACCCCATAGAGAAAGATATGAACTCACCCTGATTTCCATCGCATTTGCCTTGAACGGCGTCCAACTCCAAGCACTCCCCAACGCTTCAAGCATCGGCAGGTGGCGGCTCCACCCCATCGAGGCAGAAATGAACTTGCCCGCTTCTCTTCAGAAATGAACTTGCCCGCATTAGTTGAGACAAAATTTTGCACAGGATTGCGCACTCGCGAATTTTGAAAATAGTCTTAAAGACCCTTTATGTAATCCGCAACTTTACGCGTCGGTTTACCTATATACCTTCTAGCAACCAGTGCATTTCTATTGAAGAAGTGACCTTGTAGCATTTATTATTACTGTTTGGTTGCATATTTAGGGAGAAATACAGCTTTTAGCTAGGGGCCCCTGTCTTCTGCGGCGAGAAGAAAGAAGGATAGTCGCGAAATTTATGTTGTAATGTCTTATACACTAGATAGCACTCACAGTTCAGGCTGTACCAACGATTGAAAAGGTGCGAGTGGCGCCGTGTTAAGGCAACGATAATACAAAACCTGTGGAGTATACCGGCGCAGCTGCTGTTTATTCTAGCCGTGAGGCAGAAACACTTGTCACTCTATTTCCCGCAGTTGCCTGTACCAATAGTCTGTTTGAGGCCAGTATGTTTCAGTGTAATCTCTGCATTGGTGACGTCAAGGAAAAGATCGCGTCAGTCCGCAATTATTGTATTATGTAGGGCTTCAACAATATTTAGCCGACAAATCTGAAAAAAAAGATGCCGTGCTTAGGAGAGCAAGCGTATTACTTAATTCATCTTCCTCCTCGTCTCTTTTTTTACATTTCTTGGGATTTTTTAACCCTCTTCCACACCGCATGTTTTAGCTGCTGTTTTCCAACCAGTGTCGTCACCGAACGCGCCTCCGGTTTTGATGAGCTTCAGAATGCCGGCTTCGAGAAAATACGACCTGCGGCCGAATAGTGCTAGGATGATGCAGAGTAAATTTTTTAAACCCTTAAGGGTGTAAACTGGCTTGTCGCCAGAGGGACACCCTATGGGTGTTTTCAGATACAAACTACTAAAAGGGTGTTAGCTGAACACCCTACACGAAAAGTGTTCAGCAAAATGTTAGGGTGTTCTTATACTTCAACACCCTTCTAAGAGGGTGCTGAAAGGGTGTGCGACCTTCGAGTAACGCGTTATTCGAAAGTCGCAGGTTCGGTTCCTGTCCATGGCAAGTTATCTTTTCACCCACATTTCTTTCCTCCCATTTACATTACAATTCGGTCTAATAACTTCCCCTACACTTTCCTTAGCAATCAATATTGTCTGTTTGATCTCATTAAATATATATATATATATATATATATATATATAGCTGATAATTTTTTCATCCACTTTTCTTTCTTCTTTCTTCTTATTTACATTCCATTGGTTCCAATTACTTCCCCTGTACATTCCTTGGCATTACTGTCTGTTATAACTCATTAATATTGTGTTAAAACACGGAAATACGAGCCCTTAGGTATACACTTCTCTCCCTTATATATATATATATGAGATGTAACAGACAGTAATGCCAAGGAATGTACAGGGGAAGTTATTAGAACCAATGGAATGTAAATAAGAAGAAAGAAAAGTGGGTGAAAAAATAACCAGGTCATAGGTTCGATTCCCGCTCACGGCTAGTTATTTTTTTCACGAACTTTTCTTTCTTTTAATTTACATTCCATTGGTTCTAATAACTTCCCCATGTACATAACTTCGCATTATTGTCTGTTAGATCTCATTAATATTGTGTGAAAACACGGAAAAGCGAGCCCTTAGGTATACACTTTCCCTATTTCTTTAAACGAGGGTCTCGTACTTGGAGACTTGGTGTCATTAGGTTGTATACGAGGGACGATTAATCAGCTGCCCGCTCGTAATAAGTTCACGTGCTACCTGACGCCAAATATGCGCATAAAAGAGTGTTTCACACTCGTCGGTTGGCTTATAGGTGGCGCTGACTGACACTCCTACTTCTAAATTCACATATAAACCCAAAAAAGTGGATGGAGGGAAGGCCGCTGTGGTAGCTCCGTGGTTAAAGCATCGAACGCTTTATTTGAAGGTCGCAGGTTCGATTCCTCCTCACGACTGGTTGTTTTTTCACCCACTTTTCTTTCTTCTTATTTACATTCCATTGGTTCAATAACGTAACTTCCCCTGTACATTCCTTGGCATTACTGTGTTTTAGATCTCATTAATTAATATTGTGTCAAAACACGGAAAAACGAGCCCTTAGGTATACATATATATATATATATATATATATATATATATATATATATATATATATATATATATATATATATATATATAGATATATATATTTAAGCAAGCTTACTGAAATGCAATGATGTTACTCAACGCCTTCTTTGTAAAGCTGGCTATAAAAATTTAGACTGCATTTTATGGTTATACAATTAAATACAAATATTTAGTGTTAAATAGCATAAGCATCTCGTGTATATCAATTGGTGGCTCAGTGAATTGATACAGCAAGGGTGCTTGGTATGCATACGTTTGTTTAGACAAACACATTATGTTGAAAACATTATAACCCATAACAGTGCACACATTTCATGCAGAATGCAGACATATACATATTTCAGCAACCTAATTCGCAGTTACACTTGGTATCGCGAAACCATGCGAGTTCGGCATCACCTAGTTCATTTCAAACTTTCTGATTATACAAAAATAACAGAGCTACTTTGGTAGACATCGTTTCCAGTTATTGATAAATACCTTTTCCCACCTCCTCAAAGTAGACACGTATTGGTGTAAGATAAATGTCAGCAACATGTACCACAGCACAGGTTTTCTCTCAAATTAAAGCAAACATGTTTATTATGATAGTTCATACATTTTATATTCATTTTTACTACAGTTAGAGCATTTCGCCGCCAATATTTGAACAGGTAATATCAGTGGCTGAAAAAAGATGATTAACAGATCAGCCCTCACCCCATGAAGCTTCACCACATGATAAAATTTCAAGTTTCATTTTTCAGCAACTTTCTAGGTAATGGAGACTGCATCCATTTCTCAAAAACACACTCTTCACAACAAAATCAAAATGCGAGCCGCCAGGTGGAAATTCCTCTGATAGGCTGATCAACGTTTCGATAGGAGAACCTATCTTCGTCAAAGGTGCCCAGCCTTCTCATTCTTGCCGTATTAGTTTCAAGGGGGATAGTAAAGACGTCATCTCCTGGTGGAGCATGTGTCCCTGTTGGCAATTGTAGTCTAAAAAAACTATAAAGCAGAGGAGTGTAGTTCTTGCTTCATTTCACGTTGGGTGGTGGTAATTCAGAAGGTTCTCTGAGGGTGTAGAAAAAAAGAAAGAAAAAAAGAGAAAACAGAAAACATTCAAAGTAGGAGCAGTGTGCTGCCAAGGGGTGGCCGCTACAGACACGAAAAAAGCAACGAGCTTGAAAGTTCGAAGCCAGCAGACGGTCCCTGCGTTTGGCCATCACAAAGGGTTGCCAACGATAACGGCCTGTGCTGTTCTCGAACATCTATGAATGGGACTCATAAGAAAGCGGTTACAAAAAGGCGCGCGAGAGAAGCAGGCGGCTACTTTCAAATGCCAAGATGTCAAAGGTAAGCGACACCAGATGTGTTCGGAAGACCACGTGTTTATTGAGAAAGGTCTTTGGTTAACATATGCTTTGACTTTCCCTGTAGGTGTCCCGCTCAACGGAATTGCCTCAAGAATTTGGCGACATGTTGGCAGAGAAATAGGCAAGTTCAGAATGCAAAGGAAATAGGGAACGACGAGAGAAACACAAAGGAAATAAAAAAAATGAAAAAAGGCGGATTGGTGGTAGGTAGCATTCTAGCGTTAAAAGACGAGGGAAAAACGGAGACGAAGTGAACTTTGTGGGTTGGCAATGACTTCAACGATGCACGGTAGGAATGTTTATTAGAGCGACAAAAGAGGAAAGAAAGCCGAGGTTGAAAGGTTCTAGAAAATAAAAACTTCGTTGTATGTATATAGACACATGCATTTTTATAATTAAAATTTTAAAATTTAGAGGGAGTATTATTAGTACAATGTGTATATTAGGAGTGATTGAATGTAATACCAGTTATGTCTATTTGAAGGTTGAACGTTTCTAGTCCCTAAATACGGCCGCAATGGCTTTCAGCGATTCCAAACTACCACGTGCAACATTGATTCCTGATAGGTGTAGGAACATAAATTTGTGTATAAAGTATGATTTGATGTATTTCTTCTCTCATGGTGACCGGAAATTATTTTGTAGAATGTAAAGCTTTGCTTTTTCGAAATTGTGGTCCTGCGGATGGAAGTGACCGGCTACTACTTTTGGTAAATTGTGCTTTGTGTCTACACGGTGGCCGTACAGTTTTTCATGAATTGGCGGCCCAGTTTCGCCTATATATTGTTTTCTATAGCCGGCACACTCAGAAAAGTATATTAGGTTGTTTAAAAGTGCAGGTGAAGCTTGATGTGACATTGTGAATGTAGTCAGATGCTGTGTTTTTTATGTTGGTAGCCGGCTGTATATGTTTGTAGGGTGAGCGCCTGGGCCAGCCACAGGGATCAGACGTCCTAGTCTAAGTTTGCGTGAACAAGCATGTCTTTAAGTTAGCGTTGCAAATGCCACGTGTCACACAATGCAAATTCCCACAAAACTTGAAGCAAACACTAGGACGTCTGGTCCCTGTGGCTGGGCCAGATGCTCCACCTGTAAAAATATATAGCTGGCTAACAACTTAAAAAGCACAGAATCTGACTACATTCACAAGGTCCCATCGATCTTCATCTGCACTTCAAACAACCTAATATACTGTCTTAAGTGTGCCAACTGCAGACAACAATATATAGGCAAAACTGGGCAGCCAATTCACGTAAGACTGAACGGCTACTGTGCAGACACAAAACACAATTTCCCAAAAGCAGTAGCCAGTCACTTCAAACAACAAGGCCACAATTTGGACCAAGCAAAGCTTTAGGTTCTACAAATGTCTGCTCACCATGAGAGAGGAAATACATAGAATGATATTTGATACACAAATGTAAGCACCTACACTGATCACGAATCAATGTAGCACTTCGCAATTTGGAATCGCTGAAAGCCATAGCATAATTACGATAGCATTTAGAAATGAGAAAGGTTCAACCTTCATAAAAACTTAACCAGTATTACATGGAATCGCTCCTAGACTACAAGTGGTACTATTGATGTTCTCTCAAAATTCTTTAAATTATACATATAGATATACATGTGTGTGTATACACACAACTCCGAAGTTTTTATTTTCCAGTACCTATCAACACAGCTTTCTTTCCTCTTTTGTCGCTTCAAAAAACACTCCTACCGTGCACCGTTAAGTCAGTGCCAACCCACAATTTTCTCTGCGTCTCTATTCTTCCTTTCCTCGTCTGTTAACGCTAGCGTGTCACCTACCCCCCACCCGCCTTTTAGGGGCGAAGCTCCTTAGGGCGTGGGCAGTGCGTCCCCTGTAGCCTGTATGTAGCCACCTCTACTTTAGTTCTTGCAGTGTTCACTAGATGGCGGTACCGTCCCCTGTATGTAGCCACCTCTAGTTTAGTTCTTGCAGTGTTCACAAGATGGCGGTACCGTCTCCTGTATGTAGCCACCTCTCGTTTAGTTCTTGTAGTGTTTACTAGATGGTGGTACTTGTAGCTGATGATGAAAAGATGCAAAATGTTATAAACTAGAAAGCGGTACTTGTAGTTGATGAAAGACGCGAGATCTTATAAAATAGGAATGATGTCACATATGGCGCGTATCATTGGTTGAAGGCAAACGTTCGATTTAGTGCGGAGAATATGCAGCCATGAAACTCTTTGACTCTGGAATCGTCCTCATGACCATGTACCTCGCACCCAACCTGTCGACCGGGAACATCAGACATTCATAGACACTGCGTTACGAAATTATGAGAACAAATACAAGAATGGACCATTTGTACTACTTGAAGACTTTAACGTGGTTATCATAGACAATAATTGGCTTATCCAACATATGGCTTCTAGATATGCACTCAGACGTATATCGTTTGACCATATGAAACCTACCACGATACGAAGAACATGCATAGACCTAGTATTTGCAAATTGCCCACTGCAACCCATACAGGAACCGCTCTCGCTTCATTTCACAGACCATAAAGCCGTCATAATGAAGGGACATCGCAAGTCATCCATCGTCTAAGAACAAATAAAAGTTGATTTGTGTATATACACACACAGCGTTTCTCACGTCTTTACATGATGATCGACTGGGCGAATTACACGGAAGATTCACAGTTTACCGATGAATCCCTCCGGAGCTTCGCACATTCATCATCATTCACCCCGTGAATATGCCGTAATTTTTTTCATTTTTCCTTTCTTTTTGTGTTTCTCTCGTTGATTATTTCCTTTGCATTTTGAATTTCTCTATTTCTCTGCCAACATGCCGCCCAATTTTTGAGGGAATTCTGTTGAGCGGGCCACCTACGGGGATAGTGAAAGCATATTTTAACCAATGACTTTCCCAATTAAACCATGTTCTTCTGAACACATCTGGTGTCGCTCACCTTTGACATCTTGGCATTTGAAAGTAGCCACCTGCTTCTCTCTTGCGCCTTTTTGTAACCGCTTTTTTATGAGTCCCATTCATAGATGTTCGAGAACAGCATAGGCCTTTATCATCGCCAACCCTTTGTGAAGGCCAAACGCGGGGACCGTCTGCTTGCTTCGAATTTTCAGGCTCATTGCTTTTTTCGTGTCTGTAGCGGCCACCCCTTGGCAGCACACCACTCCTACTTATCGTGTTTCCACTTTTTTCTTCCCTTTTTTTCTCTACCCTCCGAGAACATTGTAAATTGCTACCAGCCAACTTGAAATGAAGTGAGGACTGCACTCATTTGCTTTCTAGTTTTTTTTTCTTTTCCGACCGCAATTGCTAACAAGGACACGCACCACCACCAGGAGATGACGTCTCTACTAACCCCCGTAAAGCTAACATGCCAAGAATGAGAAGGCAAAGCACTTTTGACGAGCATAAGTCCTCCTATCGAAACGTCCACCAGCCTATCTGAGGAACTTCCACAGTTCACCCTGACTATCCCACTCTTCACAACAGTTTTTTCTGATCCTAAGGCAGTTTTCAAGGCATTCGAAACACTGAGTTGTTTATATAAGCTCTGCACACAAAAATTAGCCATCTGATGTACAATATGCAAAGTATATCAGAGTGACTTGTTGGGCTTTACACTCTTACCGAGTATAAAAGAAGGAAAATTCGTAACTTCATATCTAACTCAGAATACACGCAACAGTCATTACCTCTTGCAAAAAGTTAGGAATGTAATAAACAACACCAGCACACACTACGCAGAGCTGCTCAGAAATGCATCTTGATAAAATACTTGAATATTGCAGTAAATTATGATTCAAAAACACAACACCAGTGCATTAGTAGAGATGCCTGGTTGGCACCAAACCGCTGAACTTAAGATGCATCATGACATCAAGACCACTGCCCACAACTAATATACCCTTCAAGTAACCCTTGACTGCTGAACTGAAGGCCGCAAAACCAAACCGTGGCTGTGGTGGCTGCAATTTCGATTAAGGAGGAAATGCTTCACACCTGTCTGCTTAGACGTGGATGCATTTTAAAGAACCCCAAGTGGTCAAAATATCTGAAACCCTCCACTCCAGTGTCCCTGATAATTATATCGTGGTTTTAACACGTTAACTTCAGTAAATACAATTCTCATTACACTTGACATGAAATAAGGGAAGCAGATATTACTATGTAGTTGAAAAAATTCACCATTCAACCCCCCTCCAGTCCAGGGACTCACATTACAATATTCTAGCATGCCTTCTATCAGTTATAATTAACAATGGTAAACATGAGTATGTATCACTGTAAAATATCCGACTTGGTTTGGTATTGGCAAAGTTAGGTATGATGAAGTACGACAGTAGGAAAACACTTCATTGCACTTATGAATTGAACTTCCCAAAGGCCATGAAATAACTAAGGTGACAAAAATATAATAAAATAGAATATTTAGTGAAGGTTACACTGAAGATAAAATCATTCATGTGCTACTTTTAATCACAACACAAAAAGTGTTTTTAAATGGCCAATTGCACATAAGGCGTCAATTAACATGACATGCGAGTCTGGCGGGCAACTCACTTAGTAGACCTTGGAAAAAACAAAATATCCAATACAGAGCTCAGTAAGTAGCACTGACACATTCATAAGTGCGCTGCCTAGTTACATTTAATTTTAGCCTTAAGAACAGAAAAAACATCTTGGCAGATTGTGTCCAGGGGAACACAAGTTAAAAAAAATAATGCTGTCATCTGCCCAATCAACCAAAACTATTGAAATTTTTGTAACGCAAATAAGCAGGTATGTTCCCATAAAAAAATTGGAGGCAGTCGTGTTTCTACACAGTCCCACATGGAAAACTTTTTTGATTATGTTTATGCTCCTAGATATCCCGTTCAGAAGTTTAATTTTGCTTTTTATGATTACGCATGCAAGTCAGTGAGGTTCAGCAAAATATCACTCCCTAGCGGAACGAGCAGTCGGTTCTTGCTATCGCCAGCGAATAGCAAGAGTAACCATTTTAATGTTTGCCCATGCCTTCCACCCACGGTTAGATTAAATGCATGAAATCAGAGAGTCTGTGCTAGTTCTCACTCTCCTGCACACATAATAATGCAAACCGCAACTAAATTTCTAGCAGGATATCTGAGCACAGGTATGCTAGAATTCTTACAAGTGATAATACGTAGAAAAGTGACTGGCTCAATTATTTAACACATACATGATCTCCTGCATCTCCTGCTGCAGTCACTATTAAGTTGATTAATAAAACTTAATGGCCCCACTGACAGTGATAATTATTGTCTCACACTGCATCCTCCTGGATACATAGCTATCAGCAGAGGTGGCTTTTACATACATAACTTACAGTGCTGACTTCTCTTTTAAGGTAAAACAAAAGCGTTCACATTGAACACCCTGAACCTTTGTGCTCCTTGATTACAGCTACCAGGTGGCTCTGCGCAGCTCGCTTTTCAGAAGAAACAGAAGCCATGCGCCGCTGATGAGCACCAGCAGTCAAATTTTCCACGAACCAGCCTTTATGATAGGCTAGTCCAGACGTCTTCCACACTATCTTCTTACGACGAGCATGTATAGGCTGCGAGAAAAACAAAAAAAGCAATTTACTGATGTGTCTGTTAGCGAAGCAGAATTCGGAACTTTATTTAGAATGATCTGGAACGTTGTGTTTCAAAAGAGTAGGATGTACGAAAACCAGACATGTTACAACAAAAACATCCTCAATGTTTTTGGCGAACATAGCTGCAACCTTACGAAAGAATATGCATTTTGCACATAACAGATGTGTCACAAAATATACTTGAATAGCACTCTGGCATAGTGCGTATACATGCCAATTCATTAATAGGGCAGCGCGTACATGACGGTATGCGCTTTGATCAAGTATCCATTGGAGGTAACACATAAAATGAAATTACGAATTTTAAATCGAACACAACTAATGTAACTTCCTTCCAACAGCCTACATTACGACGATTATGCCGATAACATAGAAAATTGGTTTCACTTAATTACTATAGTCAACTGATAAATTATGGCTATTATTTCAATGATTCCAGGTGGCTAAAAAGCCAGTGCCCCTCACTCATCCCTAACGTACCCCTCATTACAGGCTGTCTAATAAATAATGGGAAAAAATGTGGAAATGCTAATACAACGCACCTATCTTAAGCTAAATACCATCCCAATAAAGCATGCAAGCTTCTGCAACAATCTCCAGTAACAAGAATACTGGAAGGCATTGGTCACGATTTAGCAATACACAATAAACATTTCAAGAGACTGATTTCCGAAGTTGTGTAATTGCGTCAACGCCAACAGCTAGAAAACATGCAGTCTATATTCATGATTGTCAGATGAACATACTGTGCAATTTTCCATTTTCACAGTAACACGTGCCTGCCTTGTGTATGCATACTATGATGTATACCATTATTGCAAGTTTTGAGCGTTAAATAATTTATTAGTTTCTCCAAACACCACAGATCCTTACTATAACTGTAGCGCATGTATATACAATTTACTTAGGCTTGTCATCTGATGTGAAGACAATTAAAACAAAATGCTGACCCCAATTGAAGCATGACGTTTTGGCCCCCACACAGGTGCCCTATGCACAAGTGACAAAGACTGTGCTTTTATTCATGGCCAGTGTGTGGTTTTTCAATGATTTCATGTGTGTTTCTGACCAGACGGGCATGAGCTTGTAATCTATGATTAAATGCCATTGGAGCTGGTGGTGGTCTAAACTGTTCTTACTGTTCGTACAAGTGAAAGTGCTTAGCAAAGTTTGAACACAAAGTTTGGGCGAGGCGCATACAATAAACCACCACAAAATATTCAAATCTAAGCATAGCGAAAATAAGCTGGATAAAATAAAATGTGCTCTACGGCAGGAACTACTGATCGAATTAGGGCTCGCACAGTTAAGGTACAGTTATTCGGCCCCATTAAGCCATGAAAATTTTGTTCGAAAATACAATTCAAGTTTAACGAACGGCTCAAAATTCCTGGGTTCTGAACGCATCAGGTAACCTATGTTGCGGGTGTATAACGTAAGCTCAGATTTAACTAAACAGGCTGCATAAACACCTAAGCGTACATACCTGCAAGCCTTGCGAGCCGTACCGAAGACGAGGCAGCATGCTGCACGCAAACTCGAGTAACACGGTAGTTCAAAAATGCGTGCCGGCGTGGATGCATACACCGGCATACGTTCGGCTACACGTGCCAATTTCTGATAGCAGTTTAAAAAAAGGACGTACAACATATGAAACTGTTTTCAAACTCTTTTGGACGTACAACATATGAAACGTACTACATATGAACCGGTTGACTCCTGCAGCACACAATATTAACAGGCATGAAAAAAAAAATCCCCAAGTTAACAGATCCACACATACGCGCCCTAGGCGTAATCAACGCTTACAGCTAACAAACGCCGTCTTCGCCCAACAATTATTTAACCAAAATATTGGTCCATCGCGAGCAGGGCTCCCTGCCGACGCAACTACCGACAGAGGCGGGCGCCGTCACAACTCGCACAAATCCGCCGCCGAATTCACACTGCGCACGCACGCGCCATGTGCTTCACACACCGGAGCATGCTTGAATTGAAAAAAAAAGCTCGCCCACACTTGACTTCCCACAAGAACGCCTTCATCCTGATGAAATGACACACACAAACAGTTTCGCTACGCTAAAAAACCCCACTTATCGCCCACATGTAACAAAAAACGTAGCATGGTGTCGTTATCACGCTCTCGGAGTTTACAAAGCGCCGACAGCAGGAATGTGGTACATACCTGGCGAGCGTTCCAAAATGCGACGCCACACGTCCTCGCTTGAGTAGAGTTCATCTTCATAATAGGCAGCACCGGCAGAACACAAAACACGAACGCAGCGCGCAAGCATACCTCAAAAAACGAGAAAAATAGATGCAGAACCGACCAGCTGCGAGGCGCCCGACCAGCGAGCAAGCACGCCCAAACATGTATCGTGGTTATAGCTCCGCAGACGTACATTGGCGCACTAAAATACTTTAATATGTATTTAAGTAGAGAAAGTAAACGGATATATATATAACATAAAAACGAAGGGGGCAAAATGATTTTGTCTCCACGAACAAACAAAATTGACGTACAAACTTAGCGCGCGAAGTTTGAAACGTTTGCAGTTACAATGCATTTTTAACAAATGAACAACAGCGGTAGTAATCACCTAAAACACTCATGTTCTTGAATACAAAATATACTATTGTTGACGCACACCTTTACACACAAAATTTTGTTGCAATGATTGATGGTGCCTATGCATAGGCGTGCCCACCACGGGGGAAGGGGGAGGGGGGTGGTCTTTGGTCACTTAGGCCGCAATGTAAATCCCTGTAGGTAAATAGAGAAATAGAGAGGGGGCACTGTAACTCGAAGGGAGTTGCAGTGCTCCCTACTGACGACCTCATACACTCCCCCCCCCCCCGAAGGGATGTCAAACTGAATAGATATCAAATACAAATTTTACGCTGTGGGTCGCAGCGTCCCACAATATATATATATATATATATATATATATATATATATATATATATATATATATATATATATATATATATATGTGTGTGTGTGTGTGTGTGTGTGTGTGTGTGTGTGGGCTAGAGGCGTGTCTCTCTCCCTCCTTTCGTACCCTTCTACCCTTCGCTTCGCAAAGGCGCTGCGTGCATTTACCATGCCATTCTCTGACCTTTAGTCCTTGACCTAAATAATCTCTTCCCGTGCTCCCGCATGGTTGCAGAAGGTAGTGCATTGTTTTCCTTTTCGACCAAGCACGTCTCGTCTTCGATAGTCTTGTGAAAACGACTTGCACTCGAACGGCTTTTCACCGAGCAAGGTTTTTTGTAATAAATTTAAGTTTTTTTCTCAAATGCTTCTACACATGAATATGTGCTGTCCGTAGGTCGTGACAGTAGCGCATTCATTTATTCACATATAATGTGGACAATATAAAGCGGCAAAGCATGTCGAATCATACAGTGCGAAAAGAAGTTAGTCTTTTTTTACATTTTTTCATTTATTCCTAGAGTGTTCCGTAATATTTGCCAATGCCTGAATCATTTCCTTGATTTTTTCAGCCCTACGACATTCTTATATTTGAAAAGGCATTCCTTGCGCTATGCGTGGTATTTGATTTGCAAGCACGGATGCAGCTCGATTCTTGCACGTGCACTCCCGCGCCGGCGGTCTGGTGCTTATGGTGCTGAACTGTTGACCCGCAAGTCGCAGGATCGAATCCCGGCAATTCACGGGGGCCACATTTCTGGTGGACTAGAAATAGTGCGAGACTTGTGTAGTTAGACTTAAGTGGTCCTTTAGTAACCCCAGGTGGTTTGAATTTTCGAAGCCCTTCGGTACGGCGTCTCTAATGATTATATGACAGCCTTGGGACGTTAAACGGGACAATTTTTATTGCAGCAATTATAGGTGAACACACTCACGAACGGCATAATAAACCCCTTATGCCACTTACACCCTTCTCTGAGGGTATACTAGCGAAGAAAAGAGTGTTACCATCCACTCGAAAAGGGTGTAACTCTGTAAAACACCCTTTTACACCCATAAGGGTATAAAAATTTATTGTGTGGCCACAAGGGCTGAAATTCGCGACATCAACCAACGAGGACGGGCCCCTTGTGTCCAATGCGCGAAAGTGGGAATTTTCGCACACTGTACACAGGGGACCCGCCGTTAACACTTTAGAAAGTCGGAATTTTCGATCGTCAGCGCGTCTGATAAAAAGATTTGGGTCCATATTGACCCGTGTCTACATGTAAACGAAAATGATGATGGGGGATTTAGCGGACACTAGGTAGTAGGCCTCTGGCTTGACTCGAAAACGAAGATGATAATCTTGCGGTTAAGCTGTGGAGACCACACTGCTTTCACTCTCTCAAGGCGTACCTGTGCTTTGTACGCGTTGTACCACGACACTGGTGGGGGTGCTGGGTATGAAACAATATGAAAGAAAAACAATGCCTCTCAAACAAAGAGATATCGGTTTTAAACCACTCACAAAAATGTCCAATAATCAATTAAACTATTCCACCGAAAGAAATTATTCGATTAAAGGGGAAATCAATTAAAGGTTAACGATTAATCGATTAAAAATTTCAATCGACCATTCCTAGTTCACATGAGCAGCTCGCATGAGAATCAGACAAGTCCACTATAAAGTAACAGAAAAAGGGCACGGAGTAATATTCCGGTAGCTGCGTAGTGAATGTTGCGTTCAGGGAAATGACCAAGTGGTAGGAGCTGTCCTAAACATCCACGAAGGCCTCTCTCAAAAGAGCTTCGTGTGCTAGTCCGTTATTTAACGTCGTACTTGTGGAATTCTCTCACTTTTACAAGTGCATGGCTGCATACCTTGGACCATGATATGCAACTGCGTATCCTGCTCAGCCTATCGCGACGTGACTCTGCTCTAATGGTCCGTCAGCAGCTTTCAGGTCCCAAACACCTATTAATTATCATAAGTATGGCTGATACATTCTAAGGCAAAATTACCTGGAAAAGAAGTAATGGAGCCCAATAGGCACGCGATGAACAGATAGACTGTTGAGGAGTAACCACAGAGGGATGTGTGCCCCGTGCAAATCACTTAGTTTTCAAAGAGGTGAACCGCGCGGGAGATGCTGGCCGTGCGCAAACCGTTGTCGAGGAAGCTAGCCATCCTGCTCTCTCTTGCCTTAGTCTTCTTCCTTATTTTGCTGGTGACGGTTGGTGTTCCGTCGCGCTCGGAGAGCTCGACGATCTAGGAATTGCGCCGTGGTACTTTTGCGCAAGTTTGGATGAGCGTGCGCTACTGCTTTTACGTTTCGCTCAACGACGAAGTCTGGAGAAGGTCGCGACAGGTCACCGCGCTGCGCTGTATTTCTCTGGCTTACTCAAGATGGTCACGACCAACTCACGACACAACCGGTAGGGAATGAAGGCCAACATGGCAGCCGAGAAGACAGCAGGCCTATCGAATACCGTATTTCAGACTGACGCACGGCAGAAATCAGCACTGGATTCTTTCACAAGTAGGTGATCATTCTCTATTCTGCCGTACTTGTTGGGTGTGCGATACGGACCGCGCTTGCCGACAACAGGCTCGCTCATTTTGTATATCGCACGCACGAAATGCACCACAAAAGTCGGCATCGGAGTCAGTAGTTTTCTTGTGTTTGTGACCAGCCGGAAATCGGCCGCCATTACCCTCGACCGCCCGGACGCTCTCTCGTCGGGTGCTTGCTTGTCTTCGCCATCGTGATGATCTCTGGGCTGACGATATTGGGCGGAGACCTCGTCGCTCATTTGCGAGTTGTCCAAAACACGTTGCGGTTGCTCGTAACGAGCTTGGTTGTAGTATCTCGAGAACTGTAAGTGCAGCGTCACGGGCTGGTTGGGTTTTCGCTGGCGTCGCAACCAAACCTGTGAAAATTGGTTGCATTACAGTTGGCTTCCCCGTCAATCGGTCGCAAACAACTCGTTGCCAGCCGTTGGCGACTGCCATGGCGGCGGACTCGCGTTTGCTCACTACACTCACTCGAGTTTGTGGAAAAGGACCGAATCATCGTCGGTTTTTTAGGCGCTCACTCCAAACCAACTCGGCGCTGTTTGTGGCATTGGCCTAGTGTACGGTCGCTATCCTGTTCGAGGTTCGCTGGTGGCAAACGCTCCACGTGCAACGCCATTTTTGGTCTCGCGTTCTAATGCTCAAGATCAACGACGGCACTCGCTTAGAACTCACCACCTTGCTGGCAGCACTGGTAGTTCGCGGCACCTCGGAGTTATGACTATGGCTACCGCACTTTAGCTGTTGCGCTACGGGGATCGAAATGCATCTTTTGCGATGTGTGACATCACGGTGAAATTATTTGCATGCCCTATTTTACACGTATGTTTCGATCTCTCCTTGCACGCATTTGTCATATCCGTGTATATTATTTCTCTGTCACGTGCGACTAACTTTTTAACACAATCTTATTGTGCAGCCGTGAGCACACACCATGCAGAAGCCTGTGGCTGTGTGCGCTGGCGTCTGCTAAGTCTGTCGTCAATCGCTTACGTTGGAGCAGCTTAAAAAGAACTGTAAGAGATGTGAAGGTAAAGTTATTTGCGTACCATATTTTGCACGTATGTTTTTATATCAACGTAACGTTGTGTTTTTTGTGCACAACGTGCAGGTTCGTTCTGGGAGGTTCAAGGAACCATCTCAGGACACTTCCCGAAGGACGAGTCTGTTTGACGCAAAAATTTATTAAAGATAGCTTGAGAACACTTAACCCAAATATAACTGGTCCTACTCCTCAGATACAGTTACAAAGAAATCTACATGCTATAAGTTGGTCACTCACCATCCAGTCATACCACTCAGTCTGTGCAGAGAGCTGATCACGGAGAGTTGTGAAGCAGCGGGGTACGACCCTAGTCGTTGAGTCGAAGCTTGGTACGAAGCACGGTAGTTGATGTTGTTGTCGTCGTAGTTGGCATCGGATCTGGGCAGCCACATGAGCCGTAGGAGAAGAAGCCTTCCTAGGCTTCCGGTGGAGGCTGCACCAGCTGACGCTGCATTTAACGCAATGCCCTCGAGGTAGAGTCCCGGCAGGACAGCCTTGCCTGAGCTTGTGCCTGAAGATCGAATTCTGAGACATCTCCACGGGTATAGGAACATCAGCACGGCCTGGTAATCCTGGAGCCCCTCAGGTCACTGGACGATGGAGGTTGGAGGTTGGAGCCTTTGCTCGGGTACGAAACCCGACCACCCTGATGCGTGGCTCGTTTTCCTCTGGCTGCCCCTGCGACTGTTCTTTTTCTTCTCTGTCTTGCGCATGCTGCAAACAATCGCTGCGTTGAACTGGCGCTTCAGTCATTTGTCGTTTGTTGGTTCACATCCGTGACATTTTCTTCCTCGTTGCTGAGGTTCAACTTCGTTTACGGCAGGCACTTCAAACTCCGCTCACTCAATCCGTACAAGTTCCGCGCACTCTAACCACTTTCAATTCCGCACAACGCATCAAAGAGGCCCCCTTTTCATTAAAGTTTTTTTATTCTGAAAAAAAAAAACTGCTGCAAAGGGCGCGTTTGGCCCCACATCACAGATTCACTATATATGTCTCCCACTCAGTCCATTAAATTGTCCAAAGGACCACATACTTTAACCGCTAAATACACAAGGTCCAAATGTCCACACTTTCGAACTTCAGATTATTATTATACAATTATACAAAGTACAGTACACAAAGTACCGTAGACGCAAGTGAGGGGCAGGGTTGGCAAAAAGGCAAATTAATGCCTGACAAGGTGCCGTAACCCGTCCCAGACTATAAAGCGCAAAAAAAGCAGTAATGTACACCTAATATAATGTTTTAACAAATCGGCCACATTAAAAAAAAACGTTAGATGAACATTTTATTAGGTACAGACCTGTCTGCAAGACTCAGCTTATAGCAAACAAAGCAAGGAATATGTGAAGAAACCCAAATTGATTGAATAACAAACCAATTTTTTAGAACCCAGTAATGAATATGTCACGATTGTATACGCTTCAATTAAAAACACAACATGTGTGATGCCGCAGAAAGAGAAATTATTTTTGGAGCCCTACTAGATACGTGTGCATCTTTTTTTAAATGTAATTAATGAGCGACTCTCTTGCACTATGGTGGTAAT
The DNA here is from genome assembly GCF_043290135.1 of Rhipicephalus microplus. Lineage (NCBI taxonomy): Eukaryota > Metazoa > Arthropoda > Arachnida > Ixodida > Ixodidae > Rhipicephalus > Rhipicephalus microplus. The sequence goes on along the minus strand of NC_134710.1, from coordinate 488,310,385 downwards.
GGCGGGATGTGCATTTAATAGTTTAGGGATCATATGCGCTAGCTTTTCCTAGCCATAGTTAGTCCTTATTCTTTCGCTGCAGTATGTTATGCGTCTAAAGCTGTATGTATGTTGTCTTTGCCAATAAGCATCATGACAAGCGACTGGGTCAGATTTCAATTTATCCCATATGATCATGGCTATTTTTTATTTAGGATGTTTTCAAACTTTAATATATAGTAGAGTTTGATGAATAGTGGAGTGCAATGTGTTCTAGGTTGAACCCCATTCAATTATCCGAACTATTCTTTTCCGTAGTTTATAAACACTTTTTTCGTTTGTGTTTGTAGTGTTAAACCATAATAATAAACAGTAATTTATACGCGAGTAAACTAAGGAATAGTACAGATGCCTCGCTATCCAAATTGGCAAAAAACATCAGATTTTTCCCAATTACACCAATTGAGCGCGAAAGATCGGTGTGAACTTTGTTTATGTGATATGTCCAGTCGAGTGTTTTATGAGATATGATACCGAAAAATTTCGGAATGTGACCCGCTTAATTGATTCCCCTCGAAACTTCATTTGGATGTCACGGGGTATAGTTTTATTTTTTGGGCTAAAAATAACATATTTTGTGTTTTTGGTGTTTAGCTCAATCTTATTTGTTATCAACCATATTGGTAAGTGCTTATGTCATTTGTTTGCTTGCTCCTCCAAGGTGTTGATGTCTTTGCCAGAGAAAAAAAACTTTCGTGTCATCTGCTTATAGAACCATGTCCGGGGTTTGGGGTATATTAACATATTATTGATATATAAGAGGAACAGGAGCGGGCCTAATATAGATCCTTGAGAGACGCCGTACCTACTTTACTATTTTAGATACTGCATGATGCGTATCACAATACTGAAATCGATTTGTTAAGTAACTGTCTATTAATTCGAGTGAAACACCTCTTATGCAGTATTGATATAATTTCACCAGGAGTAGTTCATTTTTGATCGAATCGAATGCCTTTTTGAAATCATGGAATATTCCAAGCGTATAAATTCTCTGCTCAAAATTATCTACTATTTTGTCCTTGATAGAAAGCAAAGCCCCCTCTGTACTTTTTTTCTTCTGAAAACCGTACTGCTGTTTTGTTATTATGTTTTCTTGGTTACAAAAGTTTGAGATTCGAAAGTATAAAACTCGTTTTATAATTTTTGAATATATGGACAAGACAGATATAGGTCTGTAATTATTTAAATCATTTTCAATACCACCTTTGTGAATGATCGAGACCCTGGCGATCTTTAGCTTATCAGGAAATATTCCGGTGCCTAAAATCAAGTTACATATGTGCTAGAAGGGCAGACTAATATACTGTGAGACTGCTTTTAATGGCCCTGCTTTTATACCGTCAACACCTGCCGCAGAGTTGTTAGGTAAATTTATAATGAAATAATGTACTTCAGATTCATCAGTGGGGGCCAAAAAAGTGATTTTGTAAGACATTTTGCAATGTACGTTCATGGTTCACAGCCTCCTTCGATATTAGCGGAGGTTTCACAAGCACCCGATTTCAAAAAAATGACAGTTGAACTTATCAGTGAGTGAAGTACCGAAACAAGGCTTGCCTTCTATCATAAGCTTGGTGATGAGTTTTTTTACTTGATGAAGATAAAAGACTGTTTATGGTATTCCAAACTGCCTTCTGGTCATTTGCAATAGCAGAAAGCTTACGTTCATAATATTGTATGCGTGCCCGCTTTATATCAGACCCTAATTTATTTTAAACTGTTTAAACTGCCGTAAGTAGTCGATTTGCTTTGTTTTATTGAAAGTGTGAAATAGTTTGTCCCTTTCTTTTATTCTCTTTAGAAGTGACGCATCTATCAATGGTTTCCTAGATTTTATGTTCGTTCTGAGCATTACTATGGGAAATGCCTGATCATAGAGCTGTGTTATTTTCAACGCAAATGTTTCGTAAGCTCGTACAGGTTCTGTGATTTGTAATACTTCACTGAAATCTGCCACAGCAACTAATCTGAAAGGTTTGAATTTTTTTTGTGGTAATTTATCTGTAGTTAGTAGGGTTTATTTTCTTACGCTTTGTTTTATGCGACTTTATGAATGCAAAAATCGGAAAGTGGTCACTAACACCAGGTATAAGAACTCCAGCACATATTTCATTTTAAAAGTTAGTGAAGCACAAGTCAAGAAGGATTTCAGATACTTCTGTCATCCGAGTAGGCACATGAATTTCGTTCTCATAGCCAAAACAGAGCATTGTGTCAAGAAGGTTTTGCTTGTTAGCAGAGGTAGCCGACATGTCAATGTTGAAATCACCCGTTACAATTGCTCGTGCATTTTGTCGTTCACAAAATTCTAATAATTCCCGAACAAAGTATAAGAAGGCTGACACAGTTCCGGAAGGAAGCCTATATATTACTACTAGGAACAAATTAGCCGACCTCACCATCACTGATTCAAAATCACAAGTTGGAACTGTATATTCTTTGATGACAACAAATTTAAGGCAATCGTGGATATAACAAGCGACACCACCACCTCGCTTGTTCTTTCTACAGTCTGTGACGCAATTGTAGCCTGTAAAGAATACAGCGTCTTTATTGCTCGTGAACCAAGTCTCAGTAAAAGCTAACAAATTTATGTTTTTAGAGGTCAAGCAGTATGTCAACGACTTCTTTTTCAGTTCGTAAGCTTTCCGAATTCATATGAAGTAACGATAACTGGTCTTTATTGTGAAAATGTTTAGTTGCTGAGAGGAATATGCGTCGTAGTAAAGGTATTTCTTTTCATGCGCCATAGTGATTTGCTGATTCGGTGTAGGCTGACATGACTTTGTTTAGCGAATTTTTTCGAGATCTTGCTCTGATACGACTCTAATTACTCGGTCTCGCGGGGTGCGGCGCACAAAAAGCTTTCAGTTTCGGTGCCATGTGAACTGGTATTCTTTTTCAGTTGCCCTCAATTTAATTTTCCAGAAAAGTGCTTTGTTGTACGCTGTGAGGTTTTCATTGAAGAAAATGTTTAGCTTTGCTTCTCTTAAGTCGCTCTTTTTTTAAGCCATCTTTCATAAGGCGACAGGAGAACCTGACTATCGCAATATCAGGTTTATTACTTTTTCTGTCTTTTTTTCGATGGCACATGGTGCACAGCCTCGACGTCACTCTCAGTAAGTGGTGGAAGCTCAAGATCACATGCTAATTTGTTTAGCTTTTCTAGAAGGATTTCATTGGTGTTAGGACAGTCCGTGCACTTCGAGGTTAAGGCGTCTGCTATTGTCACACATGTCCCGTTTATTAGGGAGGCGATCGCCGGGCTAATTCCAAGGGCCGAAGTATTGGCCCTCCGAACCGCACCACGAAAGCGTGGACAATTTAGAAGTGGTCCTTTTTGGCGCGCCAGCGGACGCCGGCTGTGGCCCAAAGAACAAGCCAGAGCCGAGAGTTGATAAACAAAACAAATACTATATTCTCAAAAATGGCAGATCGAAAACAAACACAAGAATGCACACTCCACAATAGTTACATACAATACGTCACCAAACAAACGACGTGCTACACAGTACAATCAACCACACTTGAAACAACGGACACAGACAACAATACGCACTACAATGCAGTCGCATGCATTGAACAACCAAGACACTTAAAGACTAAAGAGATATAAAACCTATTCAGTCCAAAGTCCTTGGAAAAAAAGTCTGAATGATACTCTTCCGAGAATCACTCACTCAAAGTCCAGCGTTGTTGTCGTTCCGCGCCCTCGAAGTTTCTCTTCCAGGAAACCTCGCGTCTTCAATTGGCCACTCTCCAAGCTCCCAACTTCTTCGCCCGAACACGTCGGCTTCACACCCGCAGCTGTTGCCACGGGTCTTCGCTCGATAGCGGTAAACACACTCTCTTGCCTGTAGCCCGAGCCTTCACCCCTCAGGTGGAAATCCTCTTCATCTCCGGCTTCGTCCCTACGGACCAAAATCTTCGCCGACTACACGGCGGAATCCCTACGCGCTCTGGCGTTAACTTCCGTCTCCTCCGGCTTTCTCGTCTCGGCTGCTCGATTAAATACCTTCCGCGCCACCTTCCAGAAAGTTCTCCTCATTTCGTCGGCGCGATGCGCAACGAAGGCTGGGGAGAGGCGCGAAATGGTTCGACTGCCCTCCGCGCCGGATGACTCATCTCGGCGTGGCCACGCCTCCTTCGTTCTAGAAAAATCGCGGGCTTGCTCGGCCGCCGTTGTGGGGTGAGGAGGTTCGTCGATGAAGCCACGCTTCTGCGGGGAGAGCGCGCGCCCGGGGAGCCTTGGCCGTTTGTTTTCTTTTTCTTTCCCTTTTTTTGTTTCTTTTGACTTCGCGGCGTTTCTTCCGCGCGTTACCGCAAGAATTTGCGGCGCGCCTATTTTTAGCGCTCGTTCTGTGACAGCTATACTGATCTAACTCGTTCAATTCGTGTTTGAGCTTATCCACTTCTTTTTCTTTAGCCTCAGTCTCGAGTTTCCCGACTCGTTTTGTTAGGTCCGAAAGGTCATTCGACTGGTGCTTCAGTTTCACCATAGCTTCATCATATTTATTCGACATAACCTTTACCGACTCTTCAATTATCTCAACAGTTGTTTTAATTTTTTTGCAAAGCATCAATGTTTGATTTGATTGTTAGCAATTCATTTATATTGCGGTAGATATCAGCTAACGCAGACGCAAAGCTCGTTTCTGAACCACGAATTTGATCCTCTGAACGACTTTCATCATGAGCCATCGATTTGCAAGGCGCGCATGCCCATGATTTTTTTTGCCACTGCCCATTTCTTTTTGTAGGCATTTTCTGTTACCCCAGAGCATGTACCAACATGGTAATAACACCTGCATTCAGAGTACATTAGCCACAAATTACTGTCGCTTATCTTGTCGTTACAATTGCGACACGTGTAACCCATGTTGACACTCAAGCGAAAGGCACTCTACGCACTCAGCAGCAGAAGAAACCATAAACTAATAGATTCGTATAGTATGCTAGGAAGATCAAAAGCAACCAACCTGCAATGTACAAGGTACGCTTTTAAAGTTCGCTGCGTTGCCTCGATGATGTCTTTATTGCTGCCGAGTGCGCAAGTGCCGTAGAAGCGTGCAGCAGACGTCCTTTTATGGAAGCAAGGGTGCTTGTCCACCAGGTGACTATCTTTGGGCCTCCGCTTGACCAATAGCTTGTTCCCGTTCTTCGGCGCGTGCTCCAACAGGCGTCGATTGTGATACCGCAGTTTTCTGCAATGTACAAAGTACGCTTTTAAAGTTTGCTGCGCTGCCTTGATGATTTCTCTACTGATGCCGAGTGCACAAATGCCGTAGAACCATGCAGCAGATGTCTTTTTATGGAAGCAAGGGTGCTTGTCTACCAGGGGACTATCTTTGGGCCTCCGCTTGACCAATAAGCTTGTTCCCGTTCTTCGGCACGTGCTACAAGAGGCGTCGATTGTGATACCGCAGTTTTCTGCAATGTACAAGGTACGCTTTTAAAGTTTGCTGCGTTGCCTCGATGACGTCTCTACTGCTGCCGAGTGCGCAAAATGTCAGATGCACCCAATCGGACTTGAAAGTTATGAAACCCAGTATCAGCCTATCACACACACGACTATTTCGTACATATATACACTGTCATGCAAAACTGCATACCATGTCACCCTTCAGATTGCATGCGAGTTCATAATCTCAACTATATGCAAGATACCTTTACGTTGTCGGCAATCATGTCCAAAAAAGCCACCGGTAATTTCGGCTTGACGCTCTAGTTATAACGTCCCACACAAGAGGTGGTACCACCCTGATAACCACTTGGCTGGAGGCAAGAATGGGATGACCATGTAAGAATATTCGACAGTAGGCTCGCCTGTACCTACAGCTATGGAAGTTCAGGTGCTCAACCATTCATTTGCTAGCGCCAATGGAGGATTGTCTGCCATCCTGTTGCACGCGTTGCCTGCAAGCACGCCAACACCATAGTGTCTTAATGATTGAGGGCTTTCTAAGAATGGCTTGCTTCGACTCGTCAACTGCTGATGGTCCAGATGGCTTTACCGAAGTGACTTTTGCACCCTAAGATTCCCAACAGAACAAGTCTCCTTCAACACTGCAATGAACTGAAGAAATGTTACTCTTTCCAAGATCAATTCTAGTTCGTCAAGCTGTATTTTCTGATTGATCCTCGAAACATTCAACTCTTCTATCTGTGTAATCTTGCCTGCTCTTGTTATCACATAGTGCTGATGGACGCAGTGACTATATTCTGTATTCTTCGACTAGTGCTTCTGCACTCACTTTGAATGCTCCCGGATAACTGGCTTCTGTGCTATCCCGTGACATTATTCTCACTGCATCTTGAGGAGGCTTGTTTACAGCGTACCCTACCATACCCTTGTCAACCACTACCGCAGCCTGTGCTACAAAGGACTCTGCTGGTACCGACTTGATTTTTGGACTGCCAACTCTATGTTGCATCTTCCTGTTACAAGCGGTATAACTGAGGACTCGGTGTCTTCACTAGCCCGCACATTAGAGCTGTCTTGCAGCGTATGCGCTGCTGAAGTCGATGTGTCTTTGATTGAACATTTGCAGATAGCCACATTACTTGCAAATGACCTTGATCCTTCTGTGGATAATTCGTCATTGCCCATGTCTGCTTCTGACCTGAAATGATTATTGGGCTTCATTTACTAATTCCAGGTGCCTGGCTGCCAATCTCTCTACCATGCTTTAGCTGAGAGTCATTTTCTAGCAAAATGTTATGGAGAGGTTTTAGGTAATTTACCCCAATTGGGCGCAACTCGCCTTGACCGAACATTTCTTCTCTGCTGCTAAACACTGACATACCAGTTGTTTCCGTTTCTAACTGCACCTTTGATACCTCTGCGAACTCAAGCTTTTGTAGAAGGGCTTTCTGCTTCAGGTCCTCACTTTCCAACTGTTCTATCGGCATTTTTTGTCGTTCTCGTTCAGCAGCCCTCTCCTCACGAGTGCGCTCTTCACGTTCTTCGACGCATGCCTTTAGCCCTGCACCTTCTAAATCTATGGGTAACGCCAAGGCCGTAAACTCATCCGCACTCATCTTGAAGCTATCTTGGACTAGCGAACCAGGTTTGCGAACGGCGTAGTCCTGTCGTTGCGGACGCCAATATAACGTTGTGGTTCCTTTTGTTGTACACAACTCGCAGGTTCCATTTGGAAGGTCTGAGGAGCCACCTCAGGACACTTCCCGAAGGACGAGTCCGTTTGACGCGAACATTTATAAACAATGACTTGAGAACACTTAGCCCAAATATAACTGGTCCAACTTCTCAGAGAGAGTTACAAAGAAATATACATGCTAAAGTTAGTCACTCATCACCAAGTCCTACGACTCAGTCCCTGCAAAGAGTTGGCCACGGAGAGTTTCGAAGGAGCAAGTTCTCACCCGCGTCGTTGAGTGGAAGCCTCGCACGAAGCCTGGTGGTTTATGCTGTAGGATAAGCCTTCCTAGGTTGCCTGTGAATGCTGCACAAGCTGACGCTGCACCAGCTGATGGTGCTTTTTACGCACTGGCCTCGAGGTAGAGTCCCGGCCGGACAGCTTCGCCTGAGCTCGAGCCCAAAGATCGACAGCTCAGACCTGTACAGTAGCACGGGAACGTCAGCAGAGTCTGGTAGTCCTGGAGCCTCTCAGGTCACCAGACGATGGAGGTAGAAGCCTTGGCTCGGGTCTGAAAGCCGACCGCCCGGATGCGTGGCACGTCTTCCTCTGGCCTTCACTGCGACTGTTCTTTTTCTTCTCTGCCTAGCGCGTGCTTCAAAATATCGCTCCGTTGAACTGGCGCTTAAGTCATTTATCGTTTGTTGGTTCACATCCGTGCCATCTCTTCCTCGTGGTCGGGTTGCAACTTGGTTCACGGCGGGCACTTCAAATTCCGCTTGCTCAATTCATTTCAAGTTCTGCGCAATCTAACCACTTTCAATTCCGCGCACTCCATCACAATCATCTCGTACGTACTTGTCATATGCGTGCATCCTCATCTTCTGCCGCGCGTGACTAACAATTTTGACTATCTCACTGTACAGCTGTGGGCCCACAACATGCAAAAGGCTGTGCGTGCTGGTGTCAGCACTGCCTGTCATCTATTGCTTCCGCCGGAGGAGCTTCACAAGGACTGTACAAGATGAGACGACGAAGCTGAACTTGTGCGTTTCACCACGAATTCTCTTGAAGAATAGAGAAACTTCTTGTGTAAAGAGAAAAATGGAATATTTTAATGTCTCACTTTTGTCTTTCGTTGTTGCAGTGACTGCGACAGCAGTGACACAGAGGTGGCTAAGTAATTTCTTCGCGTGTTTTTTTTCGCGCAATTGGTGTCTCACTGTGCAATAAAAACAGGCGAAAAAAGTATTAGACCTCGTGGAGAGTAAATAGGAAAACTATATTTGAACTTGGGATAAAAATTCATCCAATTGGAGTATTTCAGTGGACCAACCGTTCACCCGGCGAGGTGCGACTGTGAGGACTAATAGTTGCCCGGCAAGTGGTAATTGTGAAACTTATGGTTGCCCGATAAGGTGTAAATGTAAAGACTATACTCTGTTCCAGAAGCTCCGTGCAGCAGAGCCAAGGCTATGCGACCATTGAGCGCAGGTTCTTGCGAAGCGAGATGTAGTGTCCCATATACGTAGCTCGTTGTTTGTCCTCATGACTTTTGCAAGTGGTCTCGTCGGAGGCTTTTTACTTGAAGGCTTCTCTGCGTGTTGAAGCTGTGATTTGTATGACGATTTTGTCGCATTTTCTGTATAAAACAGTTTTTGTGGCTCCATGACAACTCAAGCAAAAGTTCGTCTGTGTATGTGTTATAACATGCAAATGACAAAAGAAATAATGCTGTTGTGGCTTGTATGTAATAAGGTTTTACTTAGAAAGTACGAAGGAGTAGTACGACAATGTTTAAACGCTTATGAGTAGTCCGCACAGCCCGAGCGTCCACAGCACCACGGAGAACCCAGTTTTGGGTTGTGATTAGTCCACGGTGGTATATTTGGTCACTCCTGTCAAAATGGCGGTGCCTGGTTCACCTAAGCAATATCGTTATTGGGTCACGATTTACGACAGGTGAACGAAGCAGTTGGCTCTAAATGTGTTCGGAACAGTGCGTAAGGAGGGCGGCAGAAACGCAAGCATGAGCTTTCTCATCAAGAGAAGGGCTGCGTACACCAACGTCAGCGAGCCTGCGCTGTAAAAGTGGGTAGCGGAGCACGATAAGCACAGCGAGGTACTTTAACCCAAGACTCGTTTCGCGATGGCTGGGGCCGCAATCGAGAGCAGCTGCTGGACGACTTCGACCTAGGTGTTTTGCGCAGAGTCATGCACGGTTTCTATAAACGGTGGGATATTCCGACGGTGCGCAAGCTCGCCGCATAGTTCAAAGAAGATGACTCGCTGCTGTCAGTGTACGCGACGAATATTCACTAGATGCTGCTCAAGGTAGGCCTCCAGAAATTCGAAGAAGCGTTCCAGAAATTTGAAGAAGAGTGTTCCAGAAATTTGCTCCTGATTGAGGCCACTCATATCATCTAGTGACAACGCAAGTACTTGAGCCAAATTAAGAAGGTTCGACACCAGAGACCACCTATCTTTTACACCAATGAAGCCTAGGTGAACGCAGGGCACACTGTGAGCCGTGGGTGGGTCGACGAAACCATTAAGTCCGCTGAGCACGCCAAAAAAGCACCTGACGACAGGCCCGCCTAACCCCAGTGTTAAGAGAGGTTGCCTCATTATTACTCACTGTGGATACGAGGACGGCTTCATCACAGCTGCTGCTGAAATATTTTCAGCCAGGAAGAGAACAAGCGACTATCATGATGAAATGAAGGGCACCCACTACGAAAATAGTTTATAGAAAAGCTATTGCTGACTTTGCCGCCACAAAGTGCCATTGTGCTTGATAATGGACTTTATTATTCTGTGAAGCTTGAAAAGGTACCCCGTATGAGTACGTTGAAAAAGGACATTCAGGCCTGGCTCTCCCTGAAGGGTATGACCTGAAGCAGAGACATGGTGAAGGCAGAACTGATAAACCTTAAGAGACAGTTGGATTGGGTATGTTGGTATAACGTGATTAACAGTGCTTACCAGCGCAAACGACGGTACAAGAGGGGACAGGAGAAGAGACGAGACAGAGCTGAACTGCCAGCAATTTATTTCTTGCGAAAGTCTTCGCTATTATACAGTCACCAGTCGCAACAGTCATGCGCGTTCAAACTATAAGTACGCGGGGTAATAGGTATCGCATTGACTGCATTGCTGGTGATGCTGATCACGCTGTCATACGCATGACGCCGCACCATGGTGAGCTCAACTCGATTGAGCTCATGTGGAGTGAAGGTAAAGGTTATGCCGCAAAAGCCAATAAATATACACTTCAGGATGGAAGGCCTTGATGCTCTTGGAAAGGCATAGAGCAAGTAACTGCACAAAAATGAAAAAAATTACGTGAGCCACGTAATAAAAGTAGAGAAGTAGAGGATAACATGATGAAGAATAATCACATCGTTGATGATGTCATTGATGATCACCAAGGAGTCATAGGGACCTTGGATGCTGACACGACGAGCAGTGATGAAAGCAACATGAAGGAAGATGATGCCTCTCCTCAGCCTCTCCGTTGACTAATTTCTGAGGACAGTTGCCCAAATATTGTGATATTGCGGTCCCCTGCTTATCAGAATTGTCACTTGCAAGAGATTTGACAACTGTCACCGGGGAGCTTTGCACATAACTGTCCAAAAGTCGTCACGATGTTTTACTGCCATTGAATGCCAAAACAGCAACTCTTGAAGGCTTACTCGCCGAAGTGTCAAGCAATGTGATGCTCCCTACATCGAAGCCCATTCTCGTCACCACTGCATCTTTCGTGTGTCGCATTGCACTTCCATTACATCACTCATCTGTGCTCATATGCACTGTTTTACCAGAGACGCTATGCTACTACTGTTGCCTTCGCGGCAATATTTTGAGGACTTTGTGTGCTCCCATTCACTACTGCCGCGCCCATCAGTGGCTACAACTACAGCTCCCGGTGCTCTGTTTTAGTGCCATCGATGTCGAAATGACCACTTCAATTGATTCACATGTGGGGTTTAACGTCCCAAAACCAACATATGATTATGGAGACGCCTCCATAGGAAATTTCAGCCTCCATCAGAAATACTGCCGCCACAGCCGGGATTCGATTCCGCGACCTGCGGGTCAGCAGCCGAGTACCTTAGCCACCAGACCACCATGGCGGGGCGAAATGACAACTTCAAAGCTGAAGCGTCGAAGTGCAGACAGTGTTGTGTTATTTACCAGAAAGCCATGACTTGTCACCACTTTTTTCTCCATGTGTCGTACGGTCGCTGTGCCCGATAGAGGGTACAGCTACAGCTCCCAATGCTGTGTGTTTTAATGCCATCAATGCCGCAGTGGGAAATTCAAAGCAAACCCTCGGAGTGCAGACAGTGTTGTGCTATGTACTTGAATATCATCTCTTGTCGTTCATGTGTTTTTTCGTATGTCGTACGGTTTCTGTGCCTTATTGAAGCCACAGCGACTGCTCTCAGTCCTGTGTGTTTTAATGCCATCGATGCCGAAACGACAACTTAAAAGCGGAAGCGTCGAAGGGCAGACAGCGTTTTGCTTTTTACTTGAAAGCCAGCTCTTGTCGCCCCAGTGTTTTTTATGTGTCATATGGTTGCTGTTCATTTTGTGTGTCATACGCCAGGAGCAGTTCATATGGTTGCTGTTCATTTTGCTTATAATACGTCAGAAGCAGTTTATCACGGCGTTGCACTTTATTCTTCGGTTTAAGCAACGAATACGCAGATGATGCTTTCATCGAATGATGTCTTTATGTGCGGAACACTTGCATCCTCCAGTGTTGAAGAGCAAGATCATAGTTTATGAGAAATACAGACAATATGATTCCCCGCGCAATGCCCGAGTGCTATTTGCAAAATATGTCAGACAACTCGAGCGACACTCTCGCACATGTGGGAGTGCTCAGTTATAGCAGCTGAAATGGCACTAGCTCTAGATGCTCTTGTGTTGAACTGGGCAGCTGCTCTGCGGAGCTCCAACTTCAAGGCACGAGAGTGGGCAGTACAGCGGGCCCGAAAGGTGGCGTTCAGGCAAGGCCTTGAAGTCCCCTTATGGGAGACCTGAGCCCTGGTTGTAAACATCGCCGGACTTTCAATAAAGTTGTTTCCATCCATCCGTTTAGCCAGCTTATCATTAGAAGAGCGGGATGGCTGGTTTGAAGCAAGCTTACCGCTAATCTTTTGCCTGCTGTTGTCTTTACAATCACTCTTTTCAAAACTTCCCAGATCGACTGAAATGAGCTTGCTTAGGCTATCAGGAGACAAACGATGAGCAGCTATGTCCTTGTTGGTAATGCTATTGACAAATGGGTTGCATGTATGATCATAGGGAACTGCAACATGCTGAGGTAATTCTTTAACAATGATGTCGTGGTGCTTGGATGAGAAGACGACCTTTTCCCACCAAGTAGCTCCAGGTTTTAGATGAGGAGGAGTGCATTGTCCCAGGTTTGTAAGGGAGCTCTTGTATCACTTGATAAATGAATAGGAATGGGGTTCGAAAGTATTCGTACTCCTAGCGTGTTTTACCCCCAAAAGGCATTTATGCGGCACGTCTATGTATGAATAATAGAGCTTATCACAATATAAATTTGGGGTGTTAAGATTGGTCACGTGTATTACTGAGCACCGATGTAATGTCACGAACGTTTACTTGTCGTGGTCTTGCACCCAAGAAAACTGCATGAGTGGTATAGCAGAGCCACTTTTGACTGAGTGCAGCTTCAAGTTTCCTTCTATCACTTGCCTTTTGATTCGACAATAATCAGTTAGCAGCTCATGTGGTTATTCAGTCGTTGCATCTTGCATCTTCTGCATTGTAATTGCTGAGTTAACTGGGCGCTGTCTCTAGACTGTACTCTGGAGTGCTGCAAAGTTGAGTCCTCGAACGTCTGCTTGTTTTATTTTTTTTATTGTGACCTTCCTTCATGTATGTGGTCATTCATGCAACTTTTTTTCAATGGCTACACGCTTGCTAAGCACCATTACTAGAAAGAACAAGTTGCACCTTCATATGGAGGGTGCCTCTTGTGCACAACCTACAAGGAAAAAAAATTGCAGCTGCATTACTTGTATTTTTACCATACTTATGAAACGACGCTACTGTACAAGTGTGCAAGCCTAATCGAGCTGCTTTTGGATCATGACTGCGTATTTACATCATTATTCAACCGAGGCAATATTTCAATGTAATTTGGAATTAGTGATCCGTACCTTCCTTTGCCATTTCTTCATTGCTTGTGGCTACATGTGTTGTCAATGATAAATTTGCCGTGTTCCATCATGTGTATCCCTCTGAATGGTATTTCTTTTACTTAATTTAGTCTGAACTCCATTTGTTCTAATGTAGGCCACCTTCATGCATTATTGTAGCAGGACCTTAAAGGATGCATAAATAATGGGGATAACAACATGTTGGCATCACATCGATTCATATTGAGATGTCCATGCTGATGCTGATGCTAAGTGACTAAAGTTGATACACTCTGAGGCAAAATTACCCCAAAAAGAAGTAACGGAGCCCGATAGGCACGCGCGATGAACAGATAAACAGTTGAGGAGCAACCACAGAGGGAAGCGTGCCACGCGAAACCACTTACTCTCCAAACACGCTCCAAATGGATGAACCACCCGGGTATTGCAGGCAGCGCGAAAAGCGTTGCCAAGGTGACCAGCCCTCTTTCTCCTCCTCTGCTGGCTCAGTCTTTCCCCGTATTTTGCCGGCGACGGTTCACGTTGCGTCGCGCTTGGAGGGCTCGACCATGGCTGCCTGGATTCGACTATCTAAAAACTACGACGTGGTGCTTGTGTGTACGTTTGGATGAGTGTGGGCTGATTTAGCGTTTTTCTGCACCCGTGAAGTCTGGAGCAAGTCTCGACACGTCACCACGCCGCGCTGTATATATCTGGCTTCAAAATAGTCACGACCAACAAACGACAGCAACAGTTGGGAAGGCCAATATGGCGGACGAGAAGACAACAGGCCTATCGGATATATACTTCAGCGGACTCGGGGCAGAAAACAGCGCAGGGGTCTGAGGCAAGTAGGTTATCATTCTTTATTCTTCTCTACTTGTCGTGTGTGCAATACGAATCGCGCTTGCCAGCAACGGGCTCTGTAGTGTTGTATATAGCACGCACGAAATGCATGGCGAAGCTAAGCTTTGGCGTCTGCAGTACCCCGGTGCTCTGCGACCACCTGGAAATTGGCCGCCATTGCCGTCGGCCTCCCGTACGCCCGCTCATCGAGTGCTCGCCTGTCTTCGCCGCTGCGATGAACACCGGGCTGACGATATTGGGCTGAGACCTCGTCGCTGTGTTGGGAGTCGTCTAAAACACGTTGCGGGTTCTCGTAAAGAGCTTGGTTGTAGTATGTAGTGCACTGTAAGTGCAGCAGCACGGGATGGTGGGGCTTTCGCCAGCGTCGGAACTAACTGAAAATTGGTCGCCATTACAATTGGCTTTCCCGTCAGTCGGTCGCAAGCAGCTCGGCGCCATCCATTCGTCGTGGCGGCGGACTCGCGTTTGCGCGCTGCACTCGCTCAAGTTTGCGGAAAAGGGCTTGTTACGACCGACCCTAGGGAACCAAGCAAGAGGAGTTGCGGGGAGAACCGGTTCTTGACCGACTGTGTCGTCAACCCCCACCTCCCCTTTCAGGCTCCCCCCTCTAGCCGGGAGAATTCCGGAATCTGCTGTGCGTTCGTGACCATGTTTGGGCATTTTTTAGGGCGCCGTGACCATATATGGACATCGTGTTAGGTTGTGCCACTCCATGTGTTGTGAGGTGTGTTTCCCCCTCCCTCGTGGCCGAGGTGCCGGGGCCACCGTATTGGCTGACGATGCGGACAATGCGCCCAGTGTTGGCAACGCGGCGCTATAAAATGCCGAAGATGTTTTGTATCTCTCTCTCTCTTCTCTTTTTGGATCAGTTGATCACTTCTCCACATGTAAATAAATCTCTGTCGTTCGTTCGTGCGCTTCTTCTCGCTGAATTGTTGGACGATGAATCCTGCGACGGGGCCAGCTACCGAAAACGAGACCGGCAGGACCCGGAGTCCCAACAACTGGATGGCAGCGGTGGGATGCCGATAACCCCGAAAGCGACCACTGGACGGAGTGAGCCCGAAGTCCAACAACGGGACGACAGGAGAAGGATGACACGAGCTCATCGACTTCCAGAGGGAATCGAACGGCACTTCTGAGAGGCACGACGCCGGAGACATGACTGCGAACTGGGTGAGTGCCGGCTTTCTCTGTGAAATTTTACCAGGCATTTACTCTATGTGTTAAGTAAAAGCTGGTAGAGAGGGGCTGCCTTGGTCATCGGGTTAACAGGTAACTTGCGCAAGGCAGAAATTGTGTGATAGCTTGGTTAAGCTCTTTCTGTCAGTGGCGTTGAGGTTAACAGTGACAGGGCAGGATTCCGTGTAAGAGCTTTTTGAAGCTTTATTTGTAGACTAACTTAACGGAAAACTTGAGGCAAGGCAGGAATCTAGAGCTGTCGTTGTCGTCAAGGTTATCTAGTTGCAGGACAGGAATCTTTGTGGAACAGAGACAGCGGTACTGGAGGCAGCCATGAATCTGAAATCCCTGCGAAAGTCCATGTTGTTGCTACTTGCAAGGGAGTTGAATATGGAGGTGTCGGACTCTCAAAGAAAGCCAGAGCTGATAGAGGCGATTCTCGCATTGGGGGCGGAGGATGACGAGCTGTCAGAATGTGTCGAGGAGATTCAGGAGAGGCAAGCGGCAGAGGCCGAAAGAAAGGCGGCCGAGTCCGAGGCCGAAGGAAAGGCGGCGGAGGCCGAAAAGAAAGCGGCAGAAGCCGAGGCAGATAAGGTACGAAAGCACGAGCTTGAATTGAAGTGCCTCGAACTAGAGATAAGCCATAATAGTAGAGCAGGAGGCAGCGAGGCATCCGGTACCGCAGAGTGGGTCAGGTTCAAAATGACGGACCTAATGAGATCGTACAAGCTAGGGGAGGACGTTGGGCTGTTCCTCGTCAACTTTGAGAGAACTTGCGAACGGCAGGGTTTTGACCAGGAGACATGGCCCCAACGCTTGTTCTCCCTACTTCCGGGGGAGGCATCTGAAGTAATCGCGCGCCTGACGAAAGAGGAGGCCGACGAGTACAGTGAGGTAAAGTCGAGCCTTCTCAAGAAATACAGGTTGTCAGCGGAAGGTTTCAGACAAAAATTTCGCAACGCCGTAAAAGAGAGCAATGATTCATACCCAGAGTTTGCTTACAAGTTAATGGCCAACATGGGGGAGTGGCTGAAAGAGGCAAAGGCGTATGGGAATTATGACAAGGTGCTCGAGTATATCGGTCTGGAACAATTCTATCAAAGGTTACCAGAAAAGGTGAGGCTCTGGGTGAAGGATAGACCAGACGTGAACACCGTAACAAAAGCCGCAGAGCTCGCTGAAGAATTCGTTACGCGCCGCGCCCTCGGGGATGCAGCGAGCCAAAAAGGGAAAAATTCTGACGACCGAATAAGGCGCTGTTTAGAAAAAAACCGACAAGTCTCGCACAAAAGGGTGAGGAAAACAAGACATCTAACCATGAGGCGTCGGCAGAGGCAAGCAAAAGAAAATTTGAGGCAAAAAAACTGGCGGCTTGTTTCAATTGCCACGAAACAGGGCACTTCGCGAAACATTGCCCGAAAGAAAAGGTGGCCTTTTTGTCTATAAATGAAGCCGACGAGAACATGAAGTTGTTAGAGCCCTATATGTACGACGTTACCGTGAACGGCAAGCAGTGTCGGGTTCTTAGAGACTCCGCAGCCACTATGGACGTAGTTCATCCGTCCTTTGTTCAGCCCGGACAGTATTCAGGAGACTGTGCCTGGATTAGACAAGCCGTCGAAGCAAACAGTCAGTGCCTTCCCGTAGCTAAAGTTGTCCTTAAAGGCATATTTGGTACGTTGGAAACGGAAGCCGCGGTATCGCCATATCTACCCCCGCAGTATCCTTACTTATTTTCAAACAAGTCAGATCAAGTGCTGAAGGAGAAAGGTCTAACGTTGGGAGAAGGCATAGTGCAGGCACTGACTAGATCGAAGGCACGTGCGCTGGCTGCGAGAGCAACATTCACTGAGGCAAACAAGCCTCAAATCGATAACGGGCCTGGTTGCGAGTTGGACACCACGGTAACAAATTGACTTGTGCGAGAACAGGCTGCAGAAGCCGTAGCCGCGGAGGCAACCATTCCTAAAGACGACGTTGAACCTCCTCCCGAATTGGAAGGGTCAATTACGCCTCGTTGACCGAGCAAATAGAAACTGCCGTTGCTCCCAAGCCGATTCCTAGTAGTACAGAGGATAGCACAGAGGGTGACACATTCCAGGTACTAGGAAATACAAAAGAGTTGTGTGTCATGCCAACTTCGGATAATTTCAGTCGGCTGCTGCAGGTGAGCCCCGCATCATTAATAACCAAACAAATGGGTGACCCGACGCTTAAGCAATTCCAGGACCGTTCGAAAGAGGGAATCGCCAAACGAAATGTGAGATTCCAAGAGAGGAGCGGCATACTCTATCGAAAATATCTAGATAGGCGAGGAGTAGAGTTTGACCAGGTAGTCGTACCTCAGGCGTATCGTAAAGATTTGCTTAGTTTGGTGCATGGAGGATCATGGTCAGGCCACTTAGGCGCAAAGAAGACCAAAAATCGTCTTTTACAGGAATACTACTGGCCTGGATGCTTCAAAGATGTAGAGAGGTTTGTAAAATCTTGCGATGTGTGTCAGCGAGTGGGTAAGCCGGGAGATAAGGCGAAATTTCCAATGAAGCTGGTATCCGTAATCACGGAGCCCTTTCGTCGGTTGGTAATTGACACAGTAGGTCCTTTGCCCAAGACAACTTCAGGCTACCGTCACATCCTGACCTTAATCTGCCCAGCTACTAAATTTCCGGAGGTGGTCCCGCTAAAAGAGCTAAGTTCCGTGGAAGCAGTGAACGCACTTCTGTCCGTGTTTGCCCGGGTAGGCTTTCCTGCCGAGATACAATCAGACCAGGGCACCATTTTCACGAGTGCCTTAACGACAACCTTTCTAGAGCGGTGTGGCGTGAAATTATTGCATAGTTCAGTCTACCATCCGCAGTCGAACTCGATAGAGACGCTTCACTCCGTGATGAAGCGAGTGTTAAGAGCCTTATGTTTTGAACGAAAAACTGACTGGGAAATGTGCTTACCTGCAACGATGTTTGCACTAAGAACTGCACCAAATGAGACAACAGGGTTTACGCCAGCGGAACTTGTTTACGGCCGCAGACTGCGATCTCCTCTTCGTATGCTGAGAGAGTCGTGGGAAGGCCAAGGTGACGATCCTGTAGTAGTGGAATATGTCCTCACCTTGTTGGATCGTCTAACAAAAGCCCAAGAAGTGACCGAGAGTGCGATGACCAAAGCACAGCAGAAGGCTAAGCTTTACTACGATCGAACAGCCAAAGCGCGACACTTTGCTGTAGGAGACAGGGTCATGTTGTTGAGGCCCTCCCAAAAGAATAAGCTTGAAGTGCAATGGGTCGGCCCGGCCGAGATTACTCGAAAGTTGTCTGACACCAACTATGTGGTAAAATTACCAGGAAGTCGTAAGATACACCAGGTGTATCATAGCAACTTACTCAAGCCCTATAAAGAGAGGGAAGCCATCGTGAACATGACTTAAAATGTTCCGGAAGAGGTTCCGGCAGAAATTTCTGAATTAGCTCCCGAATCGGACGAAGTCCCGATAGAGAAAAGAGTTGAGGATTTGGTATCAAAGTCACAGCTGACAATGAAGCAGAAGCAGGAATTGCGTGGTCTTTTGACCGAGTTTCAGGACAGATTTGTAAGCGAGCCAGGCCGGACATCCGTCCTCACTCATGACATAGAGCTTACCTCGTCGGAACCGGTAAGATCTAAGACGTATCGGGGGTCACCTCGCCGGCTCTAGCTAATAAAAGCAGAGGTTAACGGAATGCTGGAATTGGGCGTGATTGAGCCGTGTGAAAGTGATTACACTTCCCCGTTAATTCTTGGGGAGGTACCCGGCAAAGATCCGCGTCCTTGCGTAGACGATCGTAAGTTAAACCTCATCACCAAGGATCAGACCTACCCAATTCCCCACATTGAGGAACGCGTCGAGAGGGTAAGCAGCGCGGAATTTATCTCAATGCTAGACCTAGTGAGAGGTTACTGGCAGGTGCCGCTCACCGAGAGGGTGAGCCGGTACGCTGCATTTATTTCACCATTGGGGACATTCCGCCCTAAAGTGTTGAGTTTTGGCCTAAAGAACGCGCCTTACTGTTTTTCAAACTTAATGGATAAGGTTTTGCGGGGTCAAGAACACTTCGCATTGCCTTACTTGGACGACATCGTCGTGTTTTCCTCGTCCTGGCCAGAACACTTGGCGCATTTGAGAGCAGTACTGACACGCCTACGCGAATCAGGTTTAACGGTAAAGGCGCCCAAGTGTCAGCTAGCACAAGCAGAGGTACTCTATCTCGGGCATGTTATCGGTCGAGGGCATCGCCGTCCCTCTGAAATGAAAGTGGCAGCTATCCGAGACTTACCCCAGCCCCGAACGAAAACCGATATTCGGGCTTTTCTTGGAATAGCTGGTTACTATCGTAAGTACATCCCTAGATATTCCGACATTGCCAGCACTCTTACTGACGCGTTGCGCAAGACCGAGCCCCAAATGGTCGACTGGGATGAGGAGAAAAAAAAGGCTTTCCGCGTTTTGAAAGCGGCCTTGTCGAGCCAACCTTTGCTTAGTTCACCGGACTACTGGAGGCCTTTCATAGTCCAATGCGACGCTAGTGATAGAGGCATGAGGGCAGTTCTTAGTGAAAGGGATGAGGGGGATGAAGAGCATCCTGTCCTCTATGTTAGCCGGAAACTCACCCTTCGCGAGCAGGTTTACAGCGCTAGCGAAAAAGAATGTGCGTGCTTGGTTTGGGCAGTCCAGAAACTGGCTTGTTATATTGCCGGAAGCAAGTTCATTGTGGAAGTGGACCATTGTCTTCTCACCTGGCTACAGACCATGTCCTCTAAGAACGGCCGCCTGCTGCGTTAGAGCCTCGTTTTGCAACAATATACGTTTGAAATACGCTACAAAAAGGGTGTACTCCATGGCAACGCTGATGGCTTAAGTCGATGCCCCTGACGCGCGAGGATGTCTCGAGAACTCTGGCATTTTTTTCCTGACCTAGACAAGGACTAGTGATTGACTTTTTTAACTTTTTTAGGTGTACTTGTTTGAAAACGTTGAAGACACGGCTATTCAGGGTTTCGGGTTCGGTGTGCTTTCAGTGTTGTTGTTTTGTGTCACCTTAACGTATGAGTAACATTTTGAATAAATTGTGTATTTCCTTTATTATCAGTTAAAGGGGAAAATTGCCTGGTGGAGTTTGGCGGAATTGTCCGGCGCTCACCGGCTGAGTAGTTGTGTTTTCATGTGCGTATGTGATGTCTGTTGAGCCCACAATGAAGCAGGTGGTGCCCTCTACTTCATCAAAGACGGTCGTCAGCAAACCGACTGCCGGCGCTGATCTCTCCGGACAGTGGCTGCAAACGTCAGCCCATCGAGATCTTTACCCCCCTGCGCGAGAGACTGTTACGACCGGCCCTAGGGAACCAAGCAAGAGGAGTTGCGGGGAGAACCGGTTCTTGACCGACTGTGTCGTCGACCCCCACCTCCCCATTCAGGCTCCCCCCTCTCGCCGGGAGAATTCTGGAATCTGCTGTGCGTTCGTGACCATGTTTGGGCATTTTTTAGGGCGCCGTGACCATATATGGACATCGTGTTAGGTTGTGCCACTCCATGTGTTGTGAGGTGTGTTTCCCCCTCCCTCGTGGCCGAGGTACCGGGGCCACCGTATTGGCTGACGATGCGGACAATGCGCCCAGTGTTGGCAACGCGGCGCTATAAAATGCCGAAGACGTTTTGTATCTCTCTCTCTCTTCTCTCTTTGGATCAGTTGATCACTTCTCCACATTTAAATAAAACTCTGTCGTTCGTTCGGGCGCTTCTTCTCGCTGAATTGTTGGACGATGGATCCTGCGACGGGGCCAGCTACCGAAAACGAGATCGGCAGGATCCGGAGTCCCAACAGACCGCATTACCATCGATTTCTTCGGCGCTAGCTCCAAACCAGCTCGGTGCTGTTCGTGGTGGCGGCTAAGCGTACGCTCGCTCTCCTGTTCGAAGTTCGCTTGCAGCAGACACTTCGCGTGCAGAGCCATGTTTGGTCTCACGTTCGCTTGCTCGAGCAGAACAACGTCGCTCGCTTAGAACTCGCCGACTTGTTAGCGGCATGGTGGTTCGCGGAGTCGTGGCTGTGACCGCCGCTCCTAAGCTGTTGCGCTACGGGGACCGAAATTAGTCTGACGTTGTATGACATCACGGTGAATTTATTAGCACGTCATATCTCACGTATGTTTCATTTCATCTTGCACGTATTTCTCATATGCATTTGTATTCATCCTCTGTCACGTGTGACTCACTATTTTACATACTTTTTGTACAGCCGTGGGCACACACCATGCTGAAGACTGTGTGCGCTGGCGTCTGCGATGCCTGTCATCCTTCTCTTTCGTCAGAGCAGTTTCAGAAGGACTGTGCGCGATGTGAAGGTAAAGTTGTTTGTGTGTCATATTTTAACGCTTGTTTTTATATTAACGTGAACGGACTTGTCATATGCGTGCATCTTCATCTTCTGTCACGTGTGTCGAACTATTTTTATTATATTATTGTGCGTGCAGCCATGCGAACACAACAGGCTGCGTGTGCTGGCGTCTGTAATGCCTGTCGTCTATCGCTTCCGTCGGAGGAGCTCCACAAGGAGTGAAGAAGATGTTACAACGAGACTGGACTTGCACACATCACCATGAACTCACTTAGCAAAATGGAGAAAATTCATGTGTATGTAGAAAAATAAAAGATTTCGATGTCTCACTTTTGTCTTTCGTTTTTCGTGACTGCGGAAGCAGTTACACATAGGTGGCTAAGTACTTTTTAGCGTGTTCTTTTCTGCGCAACTTATTGCTCGCTGCAGAGAAAAACAGGCGAAAAAAGTGTTGGGCCAGGCGGAAAATAAACAAAAAACAATGTTTGAACAGGGAACAAAAACTTCAGCCAATTGGAGTATTTGAGTTCATTAACCGTTCGTCCGGCAGGTGAAACTGTGAAGACTAACGATTGCCCGGTGAGGTGTAAATGTGGGGAATAAGAGGTGCTCTATAAGATGCAAATGTGAGGACTAAAGGTTAGTCCTCTGAGGTGAATTGTGGGACTAATGGTTACTCACTGAGGTGCAAATGTGAGGACTGAATGTTATTCCCTAGAGCTCGTCTATGGGGGGGGAGGGGCATACTGTTAGACCCGGTGCCGTTAGTCCTAGAAGGAAGTATTGGTTGTGGCAGCCCCATTATTCCCCAAAAGGACGAACCGCACACCCTTTTAACACCCTTTTGCCTTGCAGTGTAGCACAGGTCGTATGAAAAGATATTGTCACAACGTGGAAAGAACAGGACACAAGGCTTCGTTTCGATGAGAACAGCAATGCTCTCTTCTCACAGAAGCACAAAAACGCAAGAGAAGACGCGCAACCTCGTCTTCTTCAAAAAAAAAAGGAACGCCAGAAACTGCGACTCGTGATGCTGGCTCCTTCCTTCTCTGTTGTGCTTATGGCTAATAATCGTGACATTAGCCTCCCTTCCAAGAAGGCATCGTCCTGATGCTTCATCATCGTGGTGGCAAGGTTTGTAGTCACTGGCAGCGCACAGGTTCATTCGGACAAATAGGGCTTTACCCAAACTACGTGCACAGCTTCTGGCGCATATGTCTGACACCTTGAACAATGTGAACTGACGGGAATAACCTCATAGTTAACACCACTGAGAAACTAGAGGACCTTATACGGTCCGAAGTACCGTCTTAAGAGCTTCTCTGATGGGCTAGGACGGCGAAGAACTGGAGCCCAGATCTAAACTTTCTCTTCTGGTTCATAGGAGACTGCTCGTTGGCGAAGATTATAGCGCCTTGTGTCATAGTCCTGGTGGCAACGAATACGTAGTGGGCAAGTTGGCGGGCTTCTTCAGCAGGCTGAGTTACGTAGTCTGCACTTGTTGCAACGCCATCACTTTCATGGGGCTACATAGCGTCGAGCATAGTTGTGGCATCACAGCCATAAAGGAGACGAAATTGTGTCATGCATGTTGTCCCTTGCTGTGCTGTATTGGAAGGGAAAGTGACGTCAAAAAGTATCTCATCCCAATTTTTATGCTCCACATCGATGTACATGCAAAGCATATCCGCAAGTGTTTTGTTCAGCCGTTCCGCCAGACCGTTCACTTGTGAATGGTATACGCCGTTTACGCCGATGAGATGTTCCACTTAGGATTAAAACTGTGCGTAATGGCTCGGCTGTGTATGCTTTTCCTCTGTCAGTTATTTCTACAGATGGAGCGCCATGCCGCAGGACTATATTCTCAATGAAAAACCTGGCTGCTTCACGTGCCATGCCAAGCTCCAAAGCCTTGGTATTGGCGTGACGAGTAATATAATATATGGCTTCAATTATCTATTTGCGACCAGCAGCCGAAGTTGGAAATGGTCCTAGAAGATCAATTCCGGCTTGAGTAAATGGAATTTCCGGTATATCAATGGGATGAAGAAGCCCTGCTGGTTTGACGGCTGGCACTTTCCTACGTTGGCACTCAAGACAAGTTTGAACGTTGAATGGTTACCGTCAGTCTCGGCCAATAGTACTTCTGTCTCACTCAGCATAGCTTTCATGTGTAGCCTAAATGACTGGATGTCTGTTCGTCATGGCACGCCTCTAGCACTTCTTTCCTGAGTGGTGTTGCGACGACAAGTAAGTAGGCATTGGCGCTTGGAGAAAAGTTCACCTTGAATAGTGCCTCGCTGCGCAAACAAAACATTGGTACTCTTGCGATGAGCTTTGGCATAGCAGATGTGAATCCCTCCAAGAAATCAATGAGGGGTTGCAACTCGGGGTCATCGCATTGACGTTGTGCAATTGTAGATGTGTTTACACCACCGACAAACGCCGCGTCGTCATCATCTTCGGCATTTGCGCCTTCTATAAGGCGATCGGCGTCCATATGTCAATTCCAGGACTTATAAACTATAGCCATATCAAATTCTTGAAGCTTGAGGCTCCAGCGCGCCAATAGTCTTGACGGGTCCTTTATGTTCGTTAACCAGCAAATAGAGTGGTGGTCGCTGATGACTTTACACGGGTGACCGTAAAAATGTGGGCGAAACTTCATAACCACCCTCACCACCGCAAGGCACTCTTTTTCAGGGGTGGAGTAATTTTCCTCTGTACAGGAGAGAGTCTTAGTTGCATAAGCAAGTACTCGTTCGGCACCATCTTGTCAATGAATGAGCACAGCTCCCAAGCCGACATTGCTGGCGTCGATGTGAACCGCTTTCGGAGCGTCATCGTCGAATTGTCCGAGAACTGGTGGGTTTTGAGGATGTTGGTCGCAGCTTGTTGAACGCTGCCTGCTGCTCTTCAGCCCACACGAACGGGACGTCTTCTCAAGTGAGTTGTGTCAAAGGTGATGCAATACGCGAAAAATTCTGAATGAAGCGTCGGTAATAGACGCAAAGGCCTAAAAATCACCTCACTGCTTTCTTGTCTGATTGCGTGGGAAAATTTGTGACAGTGGATATTTTGTCTCGGTCAGGCCATACACCTTCACTGCTGACACGGTGTCCCTAGAAAAGAAGCTCTTCGAAGCCACAGTGACATTTATCTGGCTTAAGCGTTAGTCCGGCCGATCGTATCGCTTGAAATACCGTGTGTAGTCACTTCAAGTGCTCTTCAACTGTTGCTGAAAATACAAAGACATCGTCCAAATATACCAGGTGTGTTTGCCACTTCAGACCTGATAGGACTGTGTCCATGAGCCGCTGAAACGTAGCCGGTGCTGAGCACAAGCCGGACGGGAGAACTTGAAACTCAAAGAAATCATCGGGTGTAAAGAATGCTGTTTTTTCTCGATTGCTTTCGTCAACTTCTTTTTGCCTATATTTGCTCCGTAAATCCGTCGACGTAAAATAACGTGTGTGGCGTAGTCGATCGAGGAAATCGTCTATACGAGGTAGCGGGTAAGCGTCCTTTTTCGTAACCTGATTGAGCTTGCGGTAAACAATGCAGAAACGTAAGGGGCCGTCCTTTTTCTTCACCAATACTACCAGTGATGCCCAAAGACTTTTCGATGGCTGAATAACGTCATCCTAAAGCAACTTTCGTACCCGACTTTCTAAGGCCTCACGTTACCGCGGAGCTACTCAGTATAGGTTCTCCGTGTGGGTCTAGCCGTTTATTACGTAATTATGCGATGTTTGGTCAACAGCGTTTGGGGAAGTCTGGACGTGAAAGAAAAACAGTTCCGAAACTCAATATTAGGCTCCAGAAGGCTTTGCTTCAGTGGCGGCAGTAAACTTGGGCCAACATCGGCAGATAGAGGGGCTCACCCGATGACATCGGCGTTTTCCATAGTCAGGCAGCCTGCAACCTCAGTGAGCTGCTCCACGTAAGCGACTGCCATACCTCTGGCAAGATGTTGTCGCTCAGTACTGAGGTTCGTAACCAAGACGTACGTGTTTCCGCAATGACGGCTCTTGCAATAGATAGACCATGGCTGAATAGCAATGCTGGAATTTGTTCGGTGATGTGATCGAAGTTGCCTGGGTGGTCGCAAGTTACCGCTAGGACAGCACTTTACCCGGGTGGAAGGGTTACGCGATCTTCGAAGACATGCAGATGTTTACATCACTGGTCGTTACATCTCATATCTGAAAGTTAATTTGGAGCCATCAAAAATGAGCTGACCTCTCTGGAATGTTTATTACAGCACCGTATTCACACAGGAAATCCATTCCTAAGAGCAGGTCTTTGCAGCACTCGGACAAAGTCACGAAAGTGGCAACGACAGCTGGATCACCAATACTTATTCTCGCAGTGCCCTTTCCACTCGGCGTCATCAGTTGTCAACCTGCAGTTCTTAAGTTAGGCCCAGTTTATAAGTTTTAACTTTTTTAAAGTCAATCGGTAAGCTTTCTGCTCAAAATAGAGAACTCTGCGCCAGCATCTACTACCGCTGTCAGAGGACGTCCGTCTATGTAAACAGCTAGGTTGGTGCTTAAGATTTCCTGTGGCGTCAGCGGCGTTGTATTGTTCGTCGTGTCGCCATATCGTACCAGTACTGAAGGTATTGCAGCATCCTGATGGGCGGCAACCTTCCCTCCAAATGTCGCAGCTGTTTTTCCGATGAGGGCTTGGGGAGCTGTCTCGGACAGCGTCGGCGTAACTACGACGGTTCGGGGAAAAGCTCAGCGAAGATGACGGAGAGTGGGATCGACAATACAGAGCAGATGGCTGTGCTTGCGAATGCACGCTGTCACGTCGGGTGTCGAAATGAGGTAGTGAAAACGTCAGCGCATAAGTCGGGTATCTTTGTTCGCGATATAAGCAGATACAGTAAACATGCCCAGATCCTCCGCAATGGAAACACTGTGGATGGTGGTCGATGGTGTGCCAAAGATCCATTTAGCGAACAATTGGTCGACTGGTGGGCACCCTCGGTGACCAAGTTGCAGGTGTCGACGGAGGGTAGAACGAAGGGTAGAACAGTTTCCGTATGTGCATTATATTGCGAAGTCGTCGTCGTTGGTGGCGGAGGTGGTGGTGGCGGCAGCAGTGGGTTGTAGACTGGTGCTGTGGCTGCGTTGTAAGAATGAGCAGTGCAGACGAGTTGTGCGGCACTGGTGACAGATGACAGGCGGCTGACGCATTGTTATGGATTGCTGGGCTGGTAGTGATTCGGGCAGCAAAAATGCTTGCATGATTTCCTGCCACACAACGTCTTCATCTGAAGCCATCGCAGGCTCTTGCGGAGTCACAAGGAAGCTGCGGATCTCCTCACGAACAAACTCGCGAATAAGCTCACGCAAAGAACTGTCCATGCCGGCTGTCTGATCAGAGATGCTGATTGAGGCGCCATTTGGTCGGTCGTAAAAACGACACCGTTGCAGCAGTGCATGCCCGATAGCTGTAGCCTCTTTGATAAATTCAGCAACGCTCGTCGGTGGATTGTGAAGAAGGCTGGCAAACAGCTGTTCTTTGACGCCTCGCATTAAATGGCGGAGTTTTTTGGCGTCAGGCATGTCAGTGTCAGCCAGTAAAAATAGGCGGGTCATGTCCTCGGCGAACATGGTGACAGTCTCATTCGGTTTCTGGACGCGAGACTCGATGGATGTCTGAGCAAAATTACGGTGGTCGTTGTTTGCGAATGTGCTTAGAATCAGCTGCCGAAATTCATCCCATGAAGAGAGCGATGACTCGTGGTTTTCTTACTACATACGACCGCTGTTCGCTAAAATAAAGAAGGCACGTGAAAGCTTTAGCTCAGTGCTCCAGCGGTTTGCCTTGGCGATTCACTCATACTGGGCGAACCAGTCCTCAATGTCTTCATTGGCCCCACCATAGAATGTCTCCGGAATCCGAGGCTGCTCAAAAGTCAGCTGGGAAGCACTTGCACTTGTCATTTCTCGAGGCGGAGTGCGTTGCTGGAGAAGTTCCAGGGGAATCGTCTCGGGACTAGGGCCTCGCTGTCAGCGACTGTAGCGGCGTACAAAGGTATCCACTGCAGGGACGGGTTGCGGTGTTGGACTTGAAGTGCCGGGTCACGTAAAAGTCTCGAGCATCAGTTGTAGATGCCCAGCACCTCCACCAGTGTCGCAGCGTGAAAAGAACAAGACACAAGTCTTAGTTTTGACGAAAACGGCAAGGCTGTATTCGCACACAAGCACAAAAATGCAAGAGCAGACGCGCAACGTCGTCTTTCTCGAAAAACGCCAGAAACTGCCACTCGTGATGCTGACTTCTTTCTCCTCTGTAGTGCTTACGGCTAATACTCGTGACAATATAAACGCTCTTGTGACAATGTATCTTGGCGTGTCTTACATCCACACTTACGAAATGGCAAATCCACATGTGTTGAAAAGCTGCATTAGACGCAATATTAAGTAAGGCATAGTGGATGTTGATAAAGTAATATCAACGTTGAATGTAAAGAAGGAACAGTGGAGGAAAAGGTAACTTGCCACTGGCAGGGGCCGAACCTACAATCTTCGAATAACGCGTCCGATGCTCTACCATTAAGTTATGGTGGAAGTCATCCACTTTTTAGGGGGTATATATATATACAGTAAACATGGAAGCGTCAGACAGCGTCGCTTGTTGCCATGAGGGCAAGTGTGGAACACTTTTTTTCTCTGCCTATTCGGTGTCACGCAGCACGTGATCCTATTACAAGCTGGCAGCTGGTCAATTATCCCTTGCATAATACCTGAAGGTACCAAGCCTGCCAGAACGAGACCCTCGCTATGAATGAGAAAATAAGTGTACTCTTGAGGGCTAATGTTCTTTGTTTGATAGTGACTTTTAAAGATGAAAACTTTACAGACGATGCAGATGGTGTGACTGGAGTAATGTTTAGTTGAGAATAAGTAGGATGTCCTCTGGGTGCTCATGTCTTTCTGAGCTGGAAGAATAACTGAAGCAGTTACCTCACAATGTCGCCACAAAATAAACGAAATGCCTGAAGGTGCAAACATGTATGTACTGGTACACTTAGGGGGCACTGAACATGTTCGTTCAATCTTCCCACAACATCTCATTCAATTGAAGGACAGAATGTGCTTTTGTTGAGCTTCACACATGATGTATAAAGAAGCCTTAGCTATTTATTGCATCCCGTGCCCTCTGTGTATCATAAGAGTGGTACCATTGAAAGACTGCATGTATGCAAACACAGGTGGGACAGCGGCTAGGTAAATGAGAGGGCTTTAAAAAAGTGTGGCTTTCCTTGAGGCGTACATTTACACACCGCCTGATGTGGGCAATACACACTTCACCACAACTAAATGAAAATTCGTGCGCAGTGCCACTACCACAGGGCATTAGTGAACCTTGAGTGCGACACAGTGAGCAAAAGTGGGACAATAATATACGACACACAGCAGCACACACAGCACTAGCACAGTTAAAATAAGCACAGCCATTTCAATGAAGTTGCTTGTTCGTTATTTGCTGTTTATCGCTGGTTAAGCGATAATGAAGAATCACTTGTTAGTTAGAGTTGCATCTGTGTTCTACTCTGTTGTCCTATTTTTTTCATAATGTTTCACACTAGATGTACGGCAAATGGCAGGCATACAATCAATAAACCTTGAATTGTGCTTGGTCTGATGGACAGTGTTCTGATAATCAAGCCTTCCTCTGATTACTTGATTATTGACAAGTTTCTATTTTGTTAATGAGAGAACATTCTTGTTTTACCTAATAGTCAAGTGATGAAGCGCATTCAGGCCCATTGTCCACACATGTGAACACTACTTGTTTGTGTATGTTCACTCTAAAAGTTACCGCGAAAGCAGAAAAAACGCTGAGATGTGATTAATTTAGTTTTTCAAAGGCATTACAATATTTGGTTAGTTACTTCACGTGTTCAATTCTGGAAGCGACGCAAAAAAAGAATATTCATTTGCTCACTGCGAATACAACCAGTCACAAATCGCACACATACATCATCTTACTTGTGATTCTTTTTATGACAAAGGAGGGCATGATCGACTTCACAGTAAACTTACAATTAATTATGAATCAGTACAATTTTAAATCTTGCAATAAGCGGGTAGGGATGATGTCGAAAGTGACTCATTTTCTGCAAGTCACTTTCGACGTCCAACCTACCTGCATATTGGAAGATCGCGAAAACTGTACCGATGCGTAAGTCAGGAGACACTAACGTATGATCAAACCAAAGACCTATTTTCCTTACCAGTACATCTGTAAAGTTTTGGTGCACATTGTACTCAAGAAATTAATCACATATTTCAAAGAAAAGTTTCTGGTTGATGTTTGACATGGTTTTAGAAGAGGCTTATTGACGGTCACTCAACTTACTAAGGTGGTTCATGATCTCGCATTAGGTATAAACAACCATAATCAATCAGACTCACTTCTATTAGACTTGAGTAAAACATTTGACTGTGTGCCATACCAATTTAATTGCCGAAATTACTGCTTAGATTGGTGACGGTCCCATGATGGTATTGATAAAGAGCTTTTTATCTGATCGATCCCCATTTGTCATTATCGGAAACATCTCATCTGCTCCTGTGCCGGTTATTTCATGTATCTCATAGGGCTCAGTAATGGGTCTGCTGTTATTTTTGATTTCCACCAATTACATAACAACGCGATTTGATTGTAAAGTTGTATTCTTCGCAGACGATTGTATCATATATCAGGAAATACACTACAGTAAAAACCACCCTAACGAAAATAACCATTTTTGCGACAGGTGGTAAATGAGTCTTAATACAGAAAGAATTCATTTTTGAATGAGCTTTCATATAATGTGATGCATTGTGTAATGAGTTGATTGTAGCTATAAACAAAAACAGTTGTCAACCGGGGCTTATTTGCATTTATATGTCTGCTGTATTCGTCTCAGTCGCGCTGTCTGTATACAAGCACGAAACAACTAGTCCGATTCCAAGAGCTGAAGTTCCGATTACAGTGGACTCACGCAGCTCACGAGAATAAAGAGCACCCCCCGAGACAGTCCGGCTTCTAAGAGTTCACTTCAGTTAGTGGATGCACTGAAGCCAGTGCTATCAAGTCTGGAAAGGCACCATGGCTCCTCCTCTGCAAGCCTTTCGAAAGAGGGTATCAAGCTTCTATGGGGACCAAACCAGCGCCTTGCCTTTGACACTCTCCGAAACCATCTGCAGGTTCTACCCGTACAGGGTCAATTTGCGAAAACGTAGACACTGAGTGATACACAGACGCCAGAAACATCGGGCTAGATACCGTATTGGTCAGTGGCACATTGGTGTAGAGCGCGTGATTGCATTTACAAGCAGAACATTGTCATAATAGGAGAAAAACCATTCTGCAAATAAAAAATAATGCCTAGCTGTTTTCTGGGGCCTTACTCCTACGGCCGCCCATTCAGAGTATTAAGCGGCCACCATTCATTGTGCTGGCTCGCGAATCTAAAGGATCCCTCAGGTCGTGTAGTGCAATGTAGCCTTCGGCTGCGAAAATTATACGTCACCATCGTACACAAGTCTGGGTGAAAACACACCGACGCTGACTGTGAAAGTGCACCTGTCAAAAATTTCAACACTATTCTTCAAGAAGACGGTCCTTTCCTTTATGCCATGCCAGCAACTACCTTTGCTCAGCAAGAGCGTGACGACTTTGAGCTCGGTCGGCTAATTGAATATCTAAAAGGGCGCGTATCCAACCTTCCTCGTAGTTTCGCCCGCTCACTTGCGTCCTTTTGTTACTGGTATAGAGTTCTTTGCAAAAACTTTAACATCACACAAGCTACATATTCGTCCGTGTTGAAAATCCCTGGTACCCTGGAAATGTTCAACACGGACGCTGCCATGTTCGTTCAATCCGCTAAAGAGACCCGTCAACTCGCGCGACGCCGTATCCGCAGTGTCGCCAATCTGCCGCTACAATCTTCATCACCGAGAAGTCATCTTCAACCCAGGCAATTAAGTGTGGATATAGACCTTCATACGACAACGTGGCCAGTAAAAAAGTTGCTTCGTCACTACATCAGCCCCTTTAAGGTTTAACGGTGCCTCATTAAAGTAATCTACGAGGTTCTCTACGAGGGCACCTCAGAAAACTCCCGTCGGCTTCCACAAATAAAGTCGTTCATGTTTTTTGACTCAAACTATACTTTCCTCGCTGTGACTCGACTGTTGAGTGAATTCAGACAATACTGCCAACTTTGCATGTGTACTTTTATAATATCCTTCCAACTTTTTGCCTAATTTTTATTAAATATCTAGTTTGATAGTGACCGATTAACTTATTTTTGGCTACGACACATTTATTTCAATCGTATAGTGTCTTTTTTTCCTTTTTTCTTTCATCCTGATGTGCTGCATCAAGACACTGCTTCTTTGGGAGAGGGGTAATGACACATATCATTTACGGACTACCCTCTCTGGCCCACACACATTTGGTGAAGAAAAAAAAAACAAGGAAGTTTTTGCTGTTCTGGTTCCAGAGCAAACGTCGACTTTTAGCTAACTGTCTTGTTTCATCCGTGACAACATTGAATGTATTTTTTGCAGGTTACTTCAATGACATCCGATAAATTATAAGAGGTATATAGAGACTGCTGTATGCTCCAGTTTCTGTGTTTGAGTTCTAGATCTGCACGAAAGCATAAGACCCAATGACCATATCGTCTTTTCATGGCATTTTTATTTACATAATATACTCTGGCGAACTATCACCATCGCAAAACACGATTTCGTCAGAGATTGCGTTTACATATGATCTTTGTCAAGTTGTTCAGGATTAATAAAGAATTCAGGCATTTTCCAAATCCACTCGGGCTTAAGTTTTGTACACGCAGCCGTGGTTCTTAGTCTATGTAAAACTATTTACAACAAAAAACACAGCATACCCACGGAGTAAATGATGATGAGTGGGGCTAAGCGTCCGGCAGTCTGTCTGTCGGTCTGTGGGTATGCCGAGCTGGCAACGCCGGAGGGACGGACAGCCCTAGATGATAAGAAACTTTGCCTCTAAAAAGTTCCAACGTTTGTTTTTTGATGATTTCTTTCGTCCAGATAATGTGTTAATCAGTGATACCCTCGTGTTTCTGTTTAATTAATTTGAAAACAACGTATGCGATGTAAATGAGCTTTGAATGAAGTTTAAGAACATTATAAAGCCTTGTATTGTATATTTTATGCTATGGAAAACAAAAGAGACAAAACAAAAAAATGGCCCCGTCTCTGCATGTTAATTTGCAAATGTCGTCGAAAGACGATAGTCTGGCGTGTGAACAGAGTGAGCAGTGAACAAAACAATTATTCTACGTTCTGCGCAAGAAAATTGGTAAATGGTATTCTGGAGGCGCTGCGTTAGAGTGCCTCGAGCGTGCAGCGGAGGCGAACGAGCGCATGAAGTCACGTCACCCGTGAAACATGAGTGCTACCTGGCAGTTTTCTAGAAGACCAAAATGCGCGGCTCTGAGACGGGCGTGCGCGCCTGTCTAAGAGGTGATAATGTGTAGAACGCAAGGTGACGGGTGAGTGCCACCACTGTGTCGTCTTAGCAAAGCGTTGGAAACACTCGCCTTTTTGTGCAAGCGTTGCATGGTCAGCGCAGCGTGATAAATACTACGGTGCTTAAAATTACTTATGTATGCCTTTTCTAGTAAAATACGCACATACAGAGTATATACATGTTGTTATGCTATCTCAGATGTGCGCAATATTTGGTTTTTTAATTAAAAATTGCAAAAGTATGAATGCTGAATCTTGAGCAACATTGCTGGGCACTGCGGATGGGCGCTGCGGATGGGGTTGGCGGTTTGGGGTATCGGCTACTGCTGTGTCGGATACCCAGAATCATTAAAGGTTGACAAACAGACAAATGTACAGACAGACAGACAGACAGACAGACAGACAGACAGACAGACAGACAGACAGACAGACAGACAGACAGACAGACAGACAGACAGACAGACAGACCAAAATTTTGCGTCGAATTGAATAATTTGTGGGGTTTGACGTCCCAAACCCACCATATGATTATGAGAGACGCTGTAGTGGAGGGCTCCGGAAATTTCGACCACCTGGGGTTCTGTAACGTGCACCCAAATCTGAGTACACGGGCCTACAACATTTCCACCTCCATCGGAAATGCAGCCGCCACACCCGGGATTCAATCCCGTGACCTGCGGGCAAATTTTTTTTTTTGTGTGTCGAAGGTCCCCAAAAAAGACTATCGTATTTAAAAATTACAGCATCTCTCCCGCTCAAGGGGACCATGACGCGATGCGAAGCGGCACGGGAGGTGCGCGCCGCTCCCGCGAGGAGATTTTCCTCCGACCTGCTCGCTTGAAAACGAGGAGAGGGCCGGAGAGGGCGCGTCTGCCAATAACGCAGACGCGCCCTGTCTCACGAAAATGTAGGGAAGCGTAGAGATGGAGCGTAGGAGAGAAGAGAGAGGAGCAGGGCAATGCACATGCACAGCATGGTCGTGAACGCACAACTGCTGAGTTGGCGTTTTTTTGTCCTTCGCCGGTCACTCGAAAGAGAGGGGGAGCGTATAGAAGAGGAGTGAGACTGGGAAGGGTTCGCATGCGCTGCAAGGGTGGTCACGCTGCACACTTGATTATGCTCAACCCTTAGACATTTTGCATCTAAAAACTTCCAGTAAAACATCTACAGTTGCGCTAGAGGCGGCCAGCTGGCCAGAGAAAAAGATGACGAGTGCTGAAGGCTCGTGGCGCCTGAAACTTTGGTGCTTCTAGCTGGCTGGCCACCACGGCCCCTGCTTTACTTCGGCAGCTCGCTTCTTCCTGTACGTCTCATCTGCTGATTTACCCTGCGATGACCGCACGTCTATGTCGGACGCCGTCGCGTCGCCACTACAATTAGTGACCACATACACACAGACAAGCGACAGGCGCTGCACAACTGCTCCCGAGCTCGGCCGCCATGTTACAGTCAGCACAAGTCTGACAGCCGCAATTCGACCCATTACTGCCACTGTTCGATTGCAACGGCATCTCTATTGAAAATCCTGGGTTAGTGAATGCTGAAATCGTTGGTGGATATGGTGGAAATAATAGTGAATATGGTGGAAATATTAGTGGATATGGTGGAAACTGTAGTGGGCATAATGGCTGATGGTGGCGAGATCGGAAAAAAAATGGTGGCAGATGGTGGTGGTGGTGGTGAGCCAATGATGGTGACGGTACAAAACGCCGGCTTATAACGGCTAGAGTGGAAAAATGCTGGCAGATGGTGGTGGTGGTGGCGAGCCAATGGTGGCGACGGTGGAAAATGCCGGCTCGTGGTGGCGAGGCGAAACGTGTTTGGTGGAAGGCTTGGCGAGCAAGGTGGATGACAGTGGCATGATGAAAAGCACATGACAATATGTGAAATCACTTATTTGTAGTGTGTCATTCTTGAATGCGCAGAGATATATGTTTACGGTCAAAAGAAACCAACGCTGCTCTTTATGGTTTCTAGTACGTTTTTTTGTTCCTGTGGTGTGAACAGCACTTCAAGTCAAGTCAAGTCAAGTTTATTTCCAACAACATCAAGTCGGAGGTCCTTAGGCGAAAAGATGTCGGAGACATCTTGAGAGAGCCCAAGAACCCGTTCCAGAGCAGCAGGCATTTTACAAAAATATCGCGTAATTCACTGTACATGCATAAGCCAAAATGAGAGCTTAGTACTTTTTCCTTTTAGTGAACAAAATACATACATAATTTCACGTAGGTCGCATAAATCTTGTAGGCACATGCGCAAAACAACAATTCTTATACAAAAAGGAAAGAAAACATGTAAAAAACATGATAACGAAAGATAGCTAGTGCTGTTTGAGCAATTCCTATGCGTGTAACAACATACTTCATTTTTTTGTGGAGCATAGAATATGCGGCCGGGAGTATGTTAGCATTTTGCGCACGTCCTTACATCAGTTTGACATCCGCGATGTGTTTCTTTGTTGTGATGTTTAGAAGACTAGAGTTGTCACTGTGAATAAATGTTTTACATCAGTGCGCAGTTGTCGAGAAATAAATGAGCTCCAGTCCGCAATTCCCCCTTTCAATGTTAGAGCAGAGCACAGCGGTCTTTTGATGTCGCCACGCTAGAAACGCAACTCTGGTAATTGTCGCACACTCTATTGCTTGAGCTGTACCTTTAGGTTAACAAAGTGCGTGCGAATATGCATAAACTTTCACTTTCGACATACGTCGAGATGAGCCCCAGCGAATTTGACTTTCACCCTTCTGCTCTACCACCATGATTTCCACCAAAGTTTAGCCACACCGACCGAGCCCGTACTAGTGTTATCGGCGCTTCTGGGTTTAAGAATACACAATTTTGACGAGTGAAAATGTCAATACAGCACAGCTGTGGCATCATTTACCCTAAATGAAGCCTTTTTTATTGTGTACAATGTCCGCGCAAGAAGCGACAAACATCGATGCGACGCGCTTGCAGCACTTCCACCAAAGTTACGCCTCGCCTCATCGACAGCCGCCGGTCGCACTCGCAGGCGCTTCACTGGTTCTTATGCGTGAATATAGACACGTCAATTTGTATGTTTACTGAACCAATATAATAGCATAATGTTTCTGGTGCACTGCATTCGTTTTGGACAAGCCGTTATGTAGCTGTTCCTAACGACAGAACAACAGCGGTGCTCTGGTACGACTGCGGTGTGCGTTGTGCGAAAAACATCAAAATGAATTGTTTGGGCGTATCTATCGAATGAGAATGGAAGCGTCATAAAGCCTGACATGTTATCGCCCTTTGGAAGGAACGAGAAACGGATAATAAACTTGGCAGTAACCGCCGATAAACTCTATCTGCTCCTCAGTCCACAGCGTTGTTTTTTTTCCTTGCGGTTGTAAATTGTAACAGAAACGTAGCACTGTTGTCATTATCGCAGTCGCAATTGTTACAGGCAGCAGTTGTTCGTGTTTATCGAATGTGCAAATTTTTGCAGCAGGTGCAGATCTCGTCCCTCCCAAGTAAAGTACAAACAGAACTGAAGTGAAACAGTGACTTTGTGAATTGATTACTTCTTTAACACTCGTACCACCATCTGTTCGCGTGGCGCAGCGGTTAGTGTATTCAGTTCGAAATTCGGAGGTGCGAGGTTCGATTCCACGCTGGCGCACTTTTTACGGGTGCATGATACGTTTTTTATACAAATATTTTTATTGTTTCTTTAGTGGCAGCTCATCACGGTGGGTCTGACGCTGCTTCGCGCTCCAGCATTGCCGGCTGGAGCGAGCCATTCACCATACGCCACCATACACCATGTGCCACCATTTCCACCGCCATTATCCACCAAAATGGTGGATGGTGGAATCCACCATTTCTATGATGGATGTTTTTTCAATAGGGATCTAAATTCAAGAGTTCATGTACGAGGTATTACCATCTTCTAGCTGACCTAAAACGCTGCCTCACATACTTCTGGAGCCCTCGCCCATACGATCACTTGTGAAATGCCATGCTCTCGTTTTACGGCCTCAAACTTGCCCCTTCTCCCGCAAACGACACAACGGTATCAGGCTCATTACCTTCCAAGACGCCTCCCGCACCACAGCCAGTCCAGACCGTTCCTATGCCGACAACAACTGGCCACGCAGGTAATGGAGACCAACTTTCCACGCCCATTGATCCGTCGTTCGAAAGACCCACGACCCTGGAGATCACGGATTCTGCTTCCGATGTGCCGGTTCTGCCAACAAAGGGATTGTCACTTCTCTCCGTCGTAGATTCGACAACGGCCAGTGCCCCTTGCGCCCTCGGATTCACTGCACAGACCTGGTCGGCGGTCCTGTCTGCACCGGGCGATTCAATAATCTCAGTCGGGCTGGTTGACCTGCCTGCAGACTCAACACCTGTCCCGGCACCGGTGGAGGTCCACGACACCTCTCCCAGTGCCCGCTCTGACGCTGCACGCCACCAGTTTTCTTGGCACACCAGTGCCTGCTGCCCGAACCCTCGTGGACTGCCAGCCCAAATACGACTTCTGCAACATCTCAGATGGCAGCCAAAATTTTACAGACGTGCCTGCGAGTATTTCCTCCCACCTTTATGAAGAGCCACTACCACCTACCTCGACGTGTCCTGATGCTGACGTTCCGGTTCGTGACATTCTATGGCCGAACTTTCGGGATGCTGCTACAATGACTGAGGACCACGTGGGAGCTTCTTCAACAGCCGAACAGCCCACACCTCTTCTACCAACCACTCCGGTAGACATCCGCATGACTGTCCCGACGAGCAAGAGTGCGCCATTCAACTATGCGGCAGATTCCATGCCTTCTAGGCTCGCCGGCTATGCTCCGGAGTCCTTGAAGAGTGACAAAATGTCTGCAGTGTCTAGTGCGCCTCATGTGGTCCCCAACATTAGCCACCACAAGCAGCTGGCACCCAGAAAGAATGACTGGAGCACAACTCTCGGAACGTGCTCCACTGTTTCGACGTCACCGATAACCCCCGACAACTTCGACATCACACATCCACCGGATCTCACGGCGCGCCTGATCGGCTCGCCTGCCCTGCCCACGCGAACGCACCAAACGATGTCCAGCACAGGACGAGCAGTTCGTCACTTGTCTACTCGACAGATTACGCAGCCGCCGCAGCCTGTATTGTATCACCACCTCCGCCGTTACCGACCCCGTCGACACGACACCTTCGTCACACTCCCATCCCGGCGAGGTTCCGTCTCCCAGCTACGACTAAACCCGTCAAAAGCTCCAGGCCTGGCTGGACTGTGCCAACGCAACCACCGGAGCCACGGCACCCGCTGTATGTTTATGCTTTGACGTGAGGCGCTGCGAAATTACTCGACTGCTTATCGATTCCCACGTTATCGGTTTCGCCGACGCCTTCGAACAGCGTGCCTGCGTCGGCATCCTCGCCCACTGTGTCGTTCCTAGTGCCACCCACCGGAACTGTTAGACTCCTCCATACGCCTTTGACCCTCCCGACATTAGGACTTAACAGTGGAAACATTAGGAACTGCCGCACGTGTACATAGCGTTTATATGTTCTTACAACGTTTTCATTCGTCTTTTATCGCGTAGCATGCTAGGCGGAGAGCCCTTGTAGCGTAGCGCTAGTGGAGTCCAGTTGGCTCGAGAAAACGATCATGAGCGCTGGGAGCTCATGGCACCTCGAACGTTGGTGCTTCTAGCTAGCTGGACGCCACGGCCGCTGCTCTGCTTCAGCAGCTCACTTCCTCCTGTACGTCTCGTGTGCTCATTTAACCTGCGACGATGGCACGTACGGTCGGATGCCATTACGTCTCAATTACAAACACTTCACTTGAATAGGTGGTTAAACGACTCGAGAAAAAAAAGTAAGGATTTGGCTCATGATGACATTAGTTCAAGAACTAACCGTATAACTTAAAAATTTTTAAGTTGTCACAGGCAGCGTTACCATGATGACAGCTTACCCAGCTACACGACATTGGCCCAGGAAAATTTGGAGAAGTATTAGCCCCAAGTCTGAGAAGTGTGATGTGTTCGACGTAAATGGTGCCTTAATTCATCAAACCAAAAAATTGCAAAGCTATTTAATGCACATTTCAAATTTTTCTTTACAAATATTGACGACATTTTACAATTTTTTGATGTCGTTCTGCCTGCTATACTTTACATTCAGATCCCTGTACAAAAGACGCCTAATATTGGCACGTGCGTTTCTTCTTTTTCCTTTATTTCATTTGGTTTTTGCCCTCATATCCTGCCAGGGATGCTCAGCGTTAATTGCTCATCCTTGTTCGTGAAAGTTTGCTATTATTGTTGATTGCTCTGTTGAGAGTGTCCCCAAGACACGATCAAGATTATACAAAGCTTGCGAGAAGACCAGTGATAAGGCTGGAACATTCGATGGCACATCTGTAGATTGCTGACGCACTTCACCGCTTGTCACTTGATCGACGGCCGACACTCTGTTCGCCGCTATCTGTACCAGTGTGTCTCTAATCTGACTTTCCATTTACTAGCCACAAGTTCGGCCAAAGAAACAGTTTCATATCACACAAGTCTCTGCCTCAGGCGACGTCATGACCCCGTTAGAATATGTTACTGGATGTAAATATAACGAAATGTTTTGGTCCAGACGACATTCTATATTTTTCTTCAACGCTGTGTGGAATGGGTGTCAAAATACAGTTCATAATAATGAAACCTTTTACACACCTGAAAAAGGCAGCACATGAAATATTCCCGTCGTATTTCATTAACTTCGTCTGCGTGCAAAATTTTTGAACACATTCTTCCCAAGGACATTTTTGGTGTTTCTTCAGAAGAATCAATTTCTAAGAATCCAACCGCATAGACTCCGTAAGGGCTATTTGAGAATAGCCAAATTGCTACAAATAGTGCATAGCTTTGCAAACAATATAAACAAAGGGAAAGAGACAGACGCCATATTCATAGATATATCGAAGGCTTTCTATGAAATAACTCATCAAGAACTAATGCATATTTCAACATGATTCCTAATGATTCTAGGCTTCTTCACTGTATTTCGGAATATTTTAGTAGGAGAAGTCAATTTTATAACTATAAAATTCACATCTTTGATAATCTTTTCTTTGACTCTGGCGTTCCTCGAGGTTCAGTTCTTGAGCATTTGTTTTTCTGTTTGCTCTATAAATAACATGGCTAGTGGCCTATAGGTGGAGATTAAATTATACGCCGACGACAGTGTTCTATACTCGAAAATAGGTAGTCCTGCTTATCAAATGTTAAAAATTGATATGTTTCAGAAAGTGGTTGTTTGCAAATTATGTTGGAAAATGTGAGTTAATTCTGACAAAACTGTTGTCTTGCGCATTAGGCACAGAAAGAGTAAGCTCTGTTGTAATTTCTCGGTGAACATTTGTTTCCTCTTCGAATTAACAAAATAAAGATACATTGGCCTGAGGATACCAAACAACCAAAATTGGAATCAACACATCGAGAAAGTAGCCGCTAATGCCAACCATAAATTGTTTTTTAGGGGGTAAATAGATCCGTTCGCTCATTACTTTACAAAACAGTTGTATATGCATGCTTGATTATGCCACCATGATCTGTACTCCTATACACAAACTCACATAAAGAAGCTCGAACAGGTGCAG
Source organism: Rhipicephalus microplus (assembly GCF_043290135.1). Classification (NCBI taxonomy): domain Eukaryota; kingdom Metazoa; phylum Arthropoda; class Arachnida; order Ixodida; family Ixodidae; genus Rhipicephalus; species Rhipicephalus microplus. The sequence continues at coordinate 488,269,504 of NC_134710.1, read as the reverse complement.
CGGAAGGCAGTTCACCTCATTTACAAGAATCACACTCGTATCTCTGCAACAGAACATTAAAACAAACAAACTTGCCGGCCGTTACGGAACGCTATCGTGTTTCCACCAGATGAAAATTCCTAATTTACCTAATAATTGGGCAATACAATGCTATCATTTCTGAGCTAATTACTTTTTCTTCTGGAGAATCCGCAAGACAAGGGTGTCATCTAACAATTACTCCATTCCATGTGAAAACAGTCGTTTCAAACATTCCTTCTCTTCAAGGACTGTGACTGAAGAGAATACCTAGAATTGAAGTTACACAACTTTCACTTTTTTCATTTGCTGTAAATGTATGGTAATTACTTTAAAATCTGCCTTATGACTTTATTCATGATACGTATTTCTTTTCGCGAACTTTTATTTAGGTATTTGATGTTTCGTATACATGCTGAACATTTATGCGTCATATCACAAAGAATGCATTGTTTCTCATAACCGATGTAACTGTGGTACTTGAAGCTTTTTGGAAGCAATGTATGCTACCTTTCTTTTTTTTTGTTGGCTACATTTTACCATGATGTGATGTATTTCAACCCTGATAAAATTGCACGAGGAGATCGCAGTATTTGTAAATAAATAAATAAATAAATAAATAAATAAGTAAATTGAATAATTAATAAATAAGAAGTCACTTCGCTAGCAGCCACGGCAGTGTTTAAGGAGGGAGAGCTGCTGACACACGAACATTGTGAAAGTTGATCACGTTCCTCCTTTTTATACTTAAGCGTTCGTTTCATGTGCCTTTCTTTGTGTTTGAAAAGCACGCCCCGCCGCGGTGGTCTAGTGGCTAAGGTATTCGGCTGCTGACCCGCAGGTCGCGGGTTCGATTCCCGGCTGCGGCGGCTGCATTTCCGATGGAGGCGGAAATGTTGTAGGCCCGTGTACTCAGATTTGGGTGCACGTTAAAGAACCCCAGGTGGTCAAAATTTCCGGAGCCCTCCACTACGGCGTCTCTCATAATCAAATGGTGGTTTTGGGACGTTAAACCCCACAAATCAATCAATCAATCAATTGTGTTTGAAAAGCGCACTTTAAGTGTCGAGCTGCGACAGGTGTTAGTCCGCGCTCATTGTGCATATGCTCCTATAGTGCGTGCTCTCTGCCTGAGGTGCGTGCCGCAAGCATCGAGCTGCTTGCCGTTGTTTGCGTGACATCACAGTTTGTTGCTTTAGCATCTATGCTCTTTCACCTGCGGCAAAACAATGCCAATTAAACCCTCAACTGCCTCTGTAAAGACACGTTTCCCTTTCTTGGTAAACCTTTTTTTAGACAGGGATAAGCCATAGTATTTAACGTTTCTTTGTTTGCTTAGTAATAAGAGTGTTAAAGCTATTAAACAACCCATGCCCCTTGTATTTAGGCAATTGGAAAAAATTATGATAAGGGTGTCAGGCCAGCGGGAACACCCGATGGTATGCGTGTTTGGACACGTGAACACAACCATTTCATAGGGTTCAGGGATGTTGGTTATAGACATTGTAAAAATGTTTTATGAGGACATTTATTGACTCAGCACTGTGGTCTGAAAAATAGGGACAATACATAAAACAGAGAAATTGGCGAACAACATATGAGTTCATGTGTAGAAGAACGCTTCAAGAGATGAAGAATCGTCAAATACGGAATGTCCCTGAAGCCAAGTTTCGTACGCAGGAAATTACCTTCGCCAAGACGGAAACAAGTTCCCTTGTTGAAACGTTAGCTTCAGGGTCTCTACCTGTCCATTGAATTCTGGAAGATATATGGCGTACAACTCAAACAAGATGTGATGGTGGATGCTGCAAGCATATTGCTGCGCGCCTTCCTTCTTTCATTGTGAAGGGTTCGGGTTTTACTCACAAAAGCTGTTAGTATGTAACGCATGGTACAGACCACGTCACAATGTTTGGAATGCTTCCCGGTTGCTTGATATCGTTATGGTAAAACTTCACGCCGAACACGGTTAGTCAGGTTAATTCGAGAGCTTGCAGGAGCACCAGTGAGAATGTATCGTGTATAAAAGACAGCGTGATCTAGCAATCATTACTTTGTTTCACGACAGTTAACGCCTTTTGCTTAAATACTGGCCTTTCATGTGGTCAGTTGGTCACCGGTATATATATATATATATATATATATATATATATATATATATATATATATATATATATATATATATATATATATATATGAGATACAACAGACAATAATGCCAAGGAATGTACAGGGGAAGTTATTAAAAACGAGCCCTTAGGTGTACACTTCTTTTCCTTATATATATATATATATATATATATATATATATATATATATATATATATATATTGTACTGGAGCATAGTGGCGCCCGCCAGCTCTATGCCAGCGTGAAAAAAGACGTTGACGTTCGTGTGTGGCTCGTGCTTGCCGGGTTCCTGCCTGTACCAGCTTGTTGCGGCTAACGTTTCTCGAATAATAACCTGTGTTTTAACGCAACTTTGCTCGTTGCATTTGGTGGAAACGTGCTGGGTAACGTCCTGAAGCTCCGCAACCATAAGCTACCATCTCAGTCCGTGATGACCGAGCGCGTCGATCCCCCACAAGCCTCTTCCACGCTGCCGCCTGTCATGTGCCTTGGTGTACTTCGTCTGCGTGACCCACCAGTATACAACGGCACTGAAGATCAAGATGTCGAGGACTGGCTGGCAGAGTACGAGCGCGCCAGCGCGATTAGGAAGTGGGATGGCCCTGCGAAGCTGACTCACGTCATCTTCTACTTGACGGATTTCGCCAACCTATGGTTCACCAACCATCAAGCCGACATCCCCACCTAGCCGGTTTTCAAAGAGGCCGTGACCTCGTTTTTCGGTCGTCCAGCCACGCGCAAGCTTCGTGCTGAACTGGGCCTGCGGGGACAATTTCCGCGAAATGGTGAGAGCTTCACGAGCTACATTGAGGATGTGATCAGCCTCTGTAGGCGAGTTGATGCGAGGATGACGGAGGTTGACAGAATAAAGAATATATTGAAAGGCATTGATGACGACGCTTTTCATATGCTTGTGGCTAAAGACCCACAGACCGTCACGGCCGTGATTCAGCTATGTCAAAGTTTCGATGAGCTACGCAAGCAACGAATTTCTACACGTCGCGCTAATACGCAAACAGCTGATATTTCGGCTTTGGAGTGCAAAAGCTGTGGCGCCGACTACAGCGTGTTAATGCCTCAAATACATCTGGGAGAAAAATGCTCGACAGCTCTCTCTTGTCGCCACCATCAACGAGACCGCCACAGCACTGGACCACTCACATCGCCGTGCTATTCAGACGCAAGTTGCCGAGGCTCTCCCTTCGCCCGCGTCCCCACTATCAGTTGCTGCACCGCTGACTTATGCAGAAGCCACCTACCGACCTCCTGCCCAACCGCCGCTCCCTTCACATGGTCCAGCCGCCAACTACTACAGGTCACCAGTTTCGGTTTACCCGGTAAATCGGCCCTTTCTATCACCTTGAGCACCTGTACACTCTTGGCGTACTCCGGATAACCGGCCCGTCTGCTACAACTGCGGTATTCCAGGACATGTCGCGCGCTATTGTCGTCGTCAAGGATTATATTTTAATGACGCTCAGCAATCCGGCAACATACCTCGGCAATCAAAATCGCATGTGACACCTGATGCACATGACCCCCGCTCACGTCGAACAGACTTCAGCCGACGTCGATCTTCTTCACCCCGTCTTCGGTCTCCTTCCCCATGCTTCGCCATTCCAACCACGCCCAGGAGGAAAACTAACAGTCGCAGTTCCTGAGGCAAGAGCTGCGCCACCGACGAAATTTCCAAGGCCTCATCTTTCGCCCCCTAACGAGATTGCTGTGTTTGCGGACGGTTTCGCCACAACTGCTCTTGTCGACACAGGTGCCGTTATTTGTATAATCAGTGAAGTGTTATGCCGCAAACTGAACAAAGTGACGACTCCACTGGTTGAAATTTCTTTACGCACAGTGAGTTCGCAACACTTCCAACCTTCTGCCACATGCACTGCTCGTGTTGTGATTCAAGGAGTGCTTTACATCGTTGAGTTTGTCGTCATTCCACATGCGTCTCATGAAATCATCCTGGGATGGAACTTTCTTTCTGCTAATCATGCAGTTGTCGACTGCGCTCGTGCTCAACTCGTTTTGTTTCTATTCAGCACGACATTTATAGATCTCCCTCGCTCACCCAGAAAGGTGATCGTCGCCGCTGACGTCATCATCTCTGCTTTTTCGGTCACCACGGTATCTCTTTTGTGTAACTCCGTTTCCGATTCAACTGCCCTCTTTATGCCATCACAAGAATGCGCTCGTCGCCGGAACCTTGTCGTCCCGTTTGCCGTCATAACCGTCATAAGAATGTCGTCCCGTTTGCCGTCATCCCGTTTGTCGTCCCGTTTGTCGTCCCGTTTGCCGTCATAAGAATGATGGACAGTGTCCTCAGGGGACTTAAATAGCACATCTGTCCTTGCTATTTAGACGACATAGTTGTAATCTCGCAAATTTCGAAACTCATCTTTCCCGTCTGGAACAAGTTATCCAGTGCCTTACGGCAGCCGGATGCAACTAAACTTCAAGAAATGTTGTTTTGGTGCCCACAAACTCGCAATTCTCGGCCTCGTCGTTTCAAAAGAAGGAATATCGCCAGACCCTGCCAAACTGCGGGCCGTTGCCGAGTACCCCAAGCCTACTACCCTAAAGGAGCTTCGTAGTTTCGTTGGCTTTTGTTCCTATTTTCGGCGTTCCATTCGCAATTTTGCCTCTATAATTGCCCCCCTGACTCAGCTTCTCTCCCGTAGCGCGGACCTCTATGGCTGGAATTGTCACTGCGATGACGCATTCACGGCGCTGCGCCAGCTACTCACGTCTCCGCCAGTTCTTCGCCACTTCGATCCCAATGCACCCACTGAAATTCACACGGATGCAAGTGGTGTCGGCCTCGCTGCCATTCTCACTCAACGCAACGATGGCTGCGACGAGTACGTGGTCGCCTATGCCAGCCGTACCCTAACAAGACAGAGTCCAACTATTCGGTCACGGAAAAAGAGTGCTTGGCTATCATTTGGGCTATAGGAAAATTTCGCACTTACCTTTACGGATGCCAGTTTAATGGTGTCACAGATCACCATGCCTTATGCTGGCTAGCGTCCATGAAAGATCCAACTGGCCGCCTCGCTTGTTGGGCTTTACGCCTTCAGGAATACGACATCCGTGTTGTTTATAACTCAGGATGCAAACATTCAGACGCCGATGCACTATCCCGTTCACCACTGCCTCCTGACCTTGCCTGCTTATCAACTGCCATTTGCGATTCGTCATCGTTGAGCATCACCAACATGCCATCCGAGCAGCGCAAGGATCCTTGGATCAAATATTTGCTCGACGTTCTCTCTAAAAGTTTGTCACGAACGACTTCACGCTCCCTCTCTCGTCAAGCAAGACACTTTGCTGTCCGTGAAGGCTTGTTGTATCGCTAAAATTACGTGACGGACGGCCGTATCTAGCTCTTTCTCATCCCTCGTCATTTGCGCTCGGACATCTGCGCTGCCTTTCACGATGACCACCAGTGTGGCCACGCTGGAGTATTTAAGACTTACTCTCGCCTTCGTCTAAGATACTACTGGCGCAGCATGTATCTGCATGTTCGCCAGGATGCTCGGTCATGCAACACGTGTCAACGACGCAAGACGCCTTCTCACAGCACTGCTGGCCCTTTGCAACCCTTAACCTGCCTTGAGAGACCATTAGATCGCGTCGGAATTGATATTTATGGTCCTCTACCCAACACTCTTCGAGGCAACCGGTGGATTATCGTCGCCGTCGATCATTTGACACGCTATGCTGAAACATCTGCGCTGCCTGCTACCGCTGTGATAGACGTTGCGTCCTTTCTTTTTCACCATCTCATTTTGCGACACGGTGCACCTCGTGATTTACTGATTTACCGTGATTTACCATGGATGCGTGTTTCTATTGAACGCCGTCGACGAGCTGCTCAAGGCACGTCGCACTGTCGATCGGAAAACCTCGGCATACCATCCTCAAACCAATGGCATGACAGAACGCTTTAACCATACGCTTGGAGATATGCTTGCCATGTACGCTTCTGACGACCACACTAATTAAGACCAAGTGCTCCCTTTTGTCACGTACGCATACAATTCTGCGCCACAAACAACCACTGGCTTTTCTCCTTTCTTCCTCCTGTACGTACGTGAGCCATCATGCTCCATGGTCACCATTCTCCCTTACAGGCCTGATGTTTCCGAAGCGATGCCTGTTTCCGAAGCAGCTGCTTATGCCGAAGAGTGTCTGATCAACTCGCTCGCTCATTTATCGCGCAAGACCAATGGCGCCAGAAAACGGACCACGATGCCTCTGCGTCTAGTGTCCACTATAACCCAGGAATGCTGGTTTGGCTCTGGGTCCTGTCTACCCCTTCCGGTCTTTCCCCGAAGATATCGTCGAAATACCATGGCCCCTACCGTGTGGTGCGACAAACATCTCCTGTCAACTATGAAGTTGAGCCCATTGATCCACCTTCTCAGCAACGCTGCCGTGGGCGTGAAACAGTACACAAATCACGCCTCAAAGCGTGCTATGACCCCCTTGTCGTGTCATCTCCCTAGGTCGCCAGGTTGGCTCCTTTCTGCGCGGGGAGTAATTGTACCAGAGCATAGTAGCGCCAGCTTTGTGCCAGCGTGAAAGAATACGTTGACGTTTGTGTGTGGCTGTGCTTGCCGGGTTCCTGCCTGTACCAGCTTGTTGCGGCTAACGTTTCTCGAATAATAACGTGTATTTTTACGCAACCTTGCTCGTTGCAATATATATATATATATATATATATATATATATATATATATATATATATATATATATATATATATATATATATACATATATATATATATATATCAAGCCTGCAAGCCTGCTCTAAATACGCAGCATCGTCTAGAAAAAAGCTAGATGAGTGGCTTTTCAGAACCTTTTCTAAACACTCTTTGGGATGCTACAAGCACACTGCTAGGTACACACTGCACCATCGATAATCATAAATTTTTCGCATATGGCCAGCATTCCTTAGGATAAGCGTGGTATCCGCTGCAAACTTGTTGGAAACTTTGCGCAATTTTTTAGCAGTGCGCGGACGACAATGTAGAAATATGCAAATATGCGTGAAGTGGGTATGCACCAGTGTAACAGGTAAATATTAACAAGTTTTTATTGGGTTGGAGCGTGGCATGACCCAGTCGTTACGCAATTCGCATTGTGTGACGCCCGGCTGTTCCGTTCATGTTCTAAAATGCTTTATTACTCATATAAACGCGATTCATTTCCTATCATCAAGCTTACCTGAAGCCAGTTTAGAAAATAGTTCCAATCACTGGCGTCGCTCAGTGTTAAAATATTGGGCAGGCACGCAGGGGACCTTGGTTTGAACCACATTGTGTCATTAGTGTTTTATATTTACCAAGGTTTTTTTCTTTCGATACTGTTACGGACGGTGGCGGGGGCGGCAGCAGATAACTACAGCGCTGCGCAGACCCGGGTTCTGATCTCATAACAGCCTTCGCCGTGAAAAAAGGCACATATTTTATTTTCATTTCTTTATTTGTTGACAGATACAGCAGGTCCATCATGGTCCCTAGCAGGAGGGGCAAAAGTGTGCTCGTAAAGGCTGGAGATTTACACACAGTGAATTGAAAGGAAAAATAAAAGAAGAAAGACAGCGTCTAATTAGTACAGCATAGCTCGAAAGTAATAACACCTTGAATATCTCCAAAAGTCTGAGGAAGCAATATGCAATATTATTCCCACAACAAAGAAACATTAATAAATTATTATACGTGCAACATCGTTAAATCAATTTTCACGCAACAAAAGACAATGTTAACATTACCTACCACCAATCGTGTAGACTTTCAATTGTTTCTTTACTTTATGCACTGATGATAATGGCCGTGAGTTCCATTCCCTATTTGTAGGAGAAAAAATTGACAACTTGAATAGGTTAGTTTTGGTGCTGGATAGTGGTGTAATATCTCGATGCCCTGTAGTTCATACGCCATTGATGTCACGTAGGACTTAGTGGGAAGTAGCAAATGACAATTTTTCGAATCAAAGAGAAATTTCATTCCGTCAATTTTTTCATAATTGCAAAGCTTTTATGCCGTAAGGGTTCATTAGTTTAGTAGGAGAGCCTGTTTAGCAGTACATGGACCTGCGGGAGCCTTTTCCCATGTCACGGCTAGGTGACACCATGAAGGAGGATTGGACTTAAAAAAAAGAGGGCATAGGCATGGAGAGTGTATTCACAGAAAATGGCATTGTGAGCAAGGGTAGTGAGAAGGTGAGTTTCACGTATGATGAAGCATTGAGGTGTATAAAAGCGCAAGAACATTGACGATTGCCAAAACTTCACCCACTGTCGACACTATCAGACAGGTTAGAGCCCATTCTGTTGAGGAATCTGCAATTTTAGACCCGCATACTTTAGCCGCTGAGTGATATTTTGCTACCTTGCTTGGGTGGGACTTTTTTTCTACACCAGCAGTGTGTGATATGTGTAGTCAGCTGCAATCGGTCACCTTTAAGATCTTTTCATACAACATATTTTCGCGCGCTTCCAGCCGTTTCACGGCGACATAGCTGGTACGTTGCAAAGAGCATATGCGGTGACTGAAATCTTTGTTCCAAGAAGTAACCTTACAGAGGAACATTTTAAGGTCAAAGGACTACATTTCTGAAAACAATATAAAAAAATCACAGCTTATCCAAAGAGTGAATGATGATGAATGGGGCGAAGCGTCTGTCAGCCCGTCCGTGCTTCCGTTCGTCCGCGTGACCATCCGTGCGTCCATCCAAGCGTCTGTTCATTTGTACCTGCGCCCATCCGTTAGCCCGTCCGTTTTTGTGTCCATCTGTCCGTACATTCGCGCGTCCATCTATCCGTCCATCCGTTTGCTAGTCTGTCTGTCCATCCATGTGCCAATCTGTGCGTCCATCTATTGAACACTCCAAATACCACCATCTCCCATCTTGCATAGGCTATGGCACATACCCGCTCTGGAGGGGGTATGTGCCACCGGTGGCTACGTACTACTCCATACATTCGGAGTAGCGACAAACCCACGCCCTAAGAAGCTTCGCCCCTAAAAAAGAAAAAAAAGTTGCCGCGTGCTTCCACCATACATCCTAGTGGCTGCAAGACAATGCGATAGACAAGTCATACAAAGCGAAAGAGTGCGCTTGCCTGTCGAACCTGACTACTTCAAGAAGTGTACATGATGCTCGACACGCCATCGGCACTTGTGTGGCTGAGCCTTGCATGTAACCGCCTGGCAGCGTGTTGCACCTTGGAAAGCTAGCTGCTTCGCCCTTCACCCCTCTCGCCTTCCCATTTATTTCTTTACTTGTGCCGGACAGATAATTCGTGCTCTTCACCGCTGTCTCCGCGTGGCTTATGTATTTCGCGACCAGTGTCTCCGATCCTCTCTCCTTGTGGCGGCAGAGCCACCGGTTTCACGTGTCGTTGTCTTACCCTCTCCAGACACGGTGTAGCTGCACCCGTAGCATGCGTTCCGCCAAGCACCCGCCCTGCCACCTCAAGCCTATCACCACCGCCGCGCCGTATGGTAGGCCAGGCTGCAGCCGAATGGACAAAGAGCCGCGGTGGAAGGTCAAGTCGAGCTGTCTTGCGGAACGTGGTGCCTCCGTCGCCTCTTTGATCAGCCTTCGTGAGCCGCGACCAAGCGATGGCAGAGAAGGAAGCCGTCGCACACCGAACGACTTGCACGCTTTCGCGCCTGCGGGAGACGCTGGCCAAAATGAACACAGACGAAGGACGAAAGAGGGATACTGCACGCTACCTTTAATGAGTATTGAAAAGGTCACTGCCTTGCGAGCAAGAGAGGCTTGTGGCTGCAGTTGACAGTGAATAGCATTAGAATTTCTACAATACAGTAAGAAAAAAGTCTGCTGAATAGTCAATTGAAACGCAGAAAACCAAAACAAAACTAGGCAGTATGGTCGGCACGGTGCGGGCGAGAAAATCAGCAAAGCCAAATCACGAAGGTGTAACGTTTCATTCAGTGCTTCGGCTATTAGCTTTGAGATACTGGGCCTAAAGGGACACTGAAGCACACTAAAACGAACAAGGTTATAGTGTGATGATAAGTGATAACGTGGGAGAAAAACGTAAACCAAGAGTAGTATTTGTATCAACACCAAGTAAAGTAACTTTACTTTGCTTATCACAAGAATCAGGTTCCTCAGGTGGCATGTCCTGTATCGCATTACTCACATGCCACACTTACACTGTGCTTGCGGCCGTTTCGCTAGCTTGGTACACATCAAAATTGTCATAGTATGACGAAACTGTATGAAAAACGTAAATCGCAGGTGTTAAGATGAAAATGAAAAATGCATTCCATGTTTGGTAGGATTTAGATGCCGTGCTCATGGTGAACTCAGCCATCTCGCAACTTCATATGTACCGAAACTATTATTGCACAACGTGTCTGTATGAAGAACATGAATGACAGACGGCAACGTGAAAGCTATGACATACATGTTATATTCTGCATGATATGCATGATACTGTCTGGGGATGCTTCCGACGATTTAGTTAACTAGGCATTGTGAGGCATGGCTTTATTCTAGTCAAGTTCAGGCTCAAACACGTTGATGATCATATCTACAGATAATGAAGTTGTACAAATGATGGTGTGTTCATGTGAGCAAGAAGTGTCAGCGATATCGCTAGCACTTATTCCCTCTCCCACTGAATGCGGCCGCCTGGTAGCACGATAGTCTTAAGAATGGCGGTGTGTGTTGGGCTTTAACCGATATACATGAACGATTTGTGTCTCACGGCAACGGTGATCGCAAGAAGGCCGCAGGGGTGAGATATGCTAATTCACGAGGGATGTTGGCTCTATGACCATGTAGGGGACAATTATGTGACCTATGGATTTTTCGCATAAGCCAGAAGCACGCGCTAGAGTCCAACGAAGAACTAATTTTCTACAAGAAAAGGTGACGGCACGATGAGTCGAGTAGTAGCGCGATTTCCGAGCTTCTAGAGATGTCAGTGTTGGTGTTGATTCGGGCAAGGTAACGGCAGTGTGCGTTGCGAGAAAGAAATTGTTCCAATAAAGGACCTGATGAGGTTGCAGGAGACGAAAGAAACAAGTCTTAGAGCACAAAACTCGGTGAGTGACCATAGACAAGAAAATAAAGAGAGAAGGTGATGGTGCATTGTGTAGCTGTAATATGGGAGAACGTTACGAACGGCAGAATTGCATCCCAGTTCGTGTCGTCGGGGTGGATGTACATTTCAATCACAGTGTCGGAGTGGGCTGCGATGAAAACGTTCTGTCAAGCCATTTGTCTGTGGATGGTAAGTATAGGTTGTCTTGTGAATGGTGCTGGTGGTGTGCAGAACCTTAGCAACAACAGAAGAAAAGAAGACTTTGCCGCGGTCGCTCAGCAGAACTCCCTCAGCTCCGTGGCGCTAAAATATGTTGCGGAGCAAAAAGAGAGCGACTTATGTGTCAGTGCCAGCTCGTAGCGAGGCTGTTTGCGCGTAGTGGTTTAGATGGTCAACAGCCGCCAAATCCAACGATTTCCTTTGAACGTTACGGGAAGAGGGCCATACAATACTCCCGACGAATTAATGCTTTAAGAACGTTACTTCGCAGTGATGTTGGTATAGCTAGGACCCATTTGTTTCTGTCGACGTGATAAACGTAGTGATGTATGGCACCACTGTGAACCTTAAATTTGTCATGTTCTCGACAAAGTCGGGAATTCGGAGGAGTAAAAGTGCCTTCCAAGTGTGCTATATTCGAGCGGCAGCAAGAGTCGACGCGTTTTTGCGACGCAAGAACTGATGGGCTGCCGGATCTTGAACTACTGAGATGGGTAAAGCAGTGAGAAGTGGCGACTACAGTGAGAAGTGGCGATTATGAGTAATGATGTCTGGGCAGTGGGCAACGAGAGCATCAGCATCTTGATGTTTCTTTCCAGACTTGTAGGCGATATTGAAATCATACTCCTGCAACCAAAGTACCCAGCGACCAAGGTGATCCGTTGAGTTTCTAAACGACAAAAGCCAGCACAGTGCGTGATAGTCAGTGATGACTGTAAAGTGGCGGCCGTGAAGACATGGGTGAAATTTCTGAACGGCCCAAACAACGACTAGGCACTCCTGCTTCGTTTGTGTATTTCTTCTCTGCAGAAGACAGCGTTTGACTGCCATAGGCACCGAATTGTTCACGTGCGGTGGGGTCACGTTGCAGAAGAACGGCACCTAGACCATACACTCTAAGGTAAAATTACCCGAAAAAGGAGTAACGGAGCCCAATAGGCAAGCACAATGAATGGTGTGTTGTGCAGGCTTGGCATCTACTTGTTGGCGTCTCCCTGGCTTATTCTATTTAATAATTTATTACATAATACCCCTAAAGCCCCTGAAGGGTATTACATAGGGGAACGGACACATGAAACAAATCTTTGTACGCCTATACAATGTAAAAACAAGATTATACAAAATATGAAAAGTGATCTAAACACAAAAAACAACAACAACAAAAACCAGATACTTTGGAAAAAAAGAAAAATAAGTAGAGATAGAATATTGAATACTGTAAACATAAATTAAGGGCACTATCAAATACAGTATACAAGGAAAAAACTAAAACGAAGGCATGATCCTAAGATACAAAAGTTTGCAATTAACACATAAATAATACAAATCAAGCGTGTACAATGGTCGTGAAAAACATTAACACATGATAACAAGAAAATAAACACTTATGTACATATGAAGAAGCCTAATGAGAGTACGCGCAGTTGATATCTAGTCGGAAATGTTGAGTAAAAGTTTGTGAAATGTTACTCTGCTAATAAAACTTCCAGATTACTGTGCCCTTTACCGATACTGCAATTTGTGTTTAGGTTTTCTTACCAACAACACAGTGTTTTCATCAGGCGTGCTTTCTCTATGTTGGTGTCTACTGTGTTTGTTGTGAGTGATCGTCCTTCTGTATTAGTGTAGCATTTCATCGCGGCGCGATTCGATGTTTATATTTGCTTGCAAACAGTGTGTTCTGCAGCCCGGGTGTTTGCTGTGCGTGCCGTGAATTGATAGCTTTGGCAGTGACAGAATAACACACTTTTTTACGATTGCTTACTTTTGGCCGATGCTTACTTACACGCAGTTATTAGGAAGACATGAAATGCTTTCATGACGATGCGAGTTCCCAACAAAGCTGTAAGAGCAAAGCACGTGAAATAGCTGCTCTATTGCATTTTCATCAGTCACACCCCCTACCAGATACTTGAGTACTGCAAACAGTTGTCAAGGCAGTTTCAAACCAGAATGGGCACCCTTTTTTGTCCGAAAGCTCGACATGTGTATACATTTATTTCGACTTCGACCGTCCTCCTAAAAATTCTGCGATCGACCCGCCACGTCGAACATTTGTGACATTCTAGTGTGTGTGTGTTTTCGCTTCCCCCGGCTCTCTTTTTCTCTCTCATTCCATTTTCCTTACCTTTTTGTCTCCCTTCCCAAGTGCAGGGTAGCAAACGAGATACTTGCTTTCCGGTGAACCTCCCTGCCTTTCTTCATACCATATCTCTCTCCATCTTTCGACCATGATTTTAATTTATTACTATATCCAATTACTAATTTTCCTGCTTGCATCTTATTCTCAACTCATTGCATTGATTTTTATGTTCCCCAAGTGTAAGGGCTCTGTGAAACAGCTGTTTTTCTAGCTCCATGGTTCCTATTGGTTCCCCATTGATAATGCTTGCCAATCGTAGGGTTTGTTGTGGCTGTTGCTTTGCATCATGCAGGCATGTTGGTCTCGTTTTTAGTAGATCTGTGTCTTGTGTGTTTCATCTGAAAGCACTCGTTAAACGTGATTTTGGTGAAGCATCATAATGGACGCACAGTTTGATTTAACTACTGCTTGCTCGCCTCAAAGTGTATTGGTTCCCATGTTATTTTTACAACCACATAGTAATAATTAAAATACACAGGTAATGTACTTTTCAAGTCTGCATGCATACATGTTAAGATGAAGCCTGCCTACAACACGCTTTTTGTAGCCTGGAAATTTGGGGTCCTCAAAGGCTTGCTCTTGCACATGTCTTTCTCACTTATGAATTCACTTTGTTTAGTGTATCTAGCTACAGACGTACGAAGGCGACGCAATGGTTTTCATGATGTGATTGTGTTCTTGTGTTTTTTTTGCCAATGCCGTCACTCTGTGTGAACAACGTATGGTGCGGAGCTATAAAGGCCTAGTCAGGTGACTCATGGCGGTGTTTTTTGTCTCCCACACTTCAGCAATCGTGTATTGCTAAACAAATAAGTAAATAAAAACATAGAGTGCAGCTGTACGAAGAAATCAGATTCATAGAAAGATAAGTGTCTTAAAACATAGGCTGAGCTGTTGTCTGTATTGTTCATGCTTCTATTTCTTACTCAACAACACTAACTAGCCACTGTCAGCCATTAATCAAATGAGTACACCAAGTTGAAAAAATTTCCATGTGTGTTATTAGATGTTTCAGCGATTATGTTCTCCATGTTGTCTCTACGTTCACTGTTAAACAAGGGTTTGATGTCTATATACAACGTTGATGCATTGTGATTATTTGATTGTTGTTACCATAATAATACCATCAGGTTAGGGCAACGTGATAATTTGAATGTTGTTGCCTCGTTAAAAACAACACGTTAGGGCAACGGCATTATTTGAATGTTACTGCAACATTAAAAACACTGTGTTATGGCAAGGTAATCCTATAAACGTCCGTGCAATGTTATATTTTACCATCTACGTTGCCTCACATTCGTTACACTCCAACAACGTTGACTCAACATTCGGCGCTACCTGGAATTACGTCGCGACCAAATGCACGTTACTCACCGTTGCCTGAAGTTAGTCAGACGATTTTTGTGTTCTCAATTATTGTTCAATTCGATATGTTTAATTAACTAACTTTTCAAGAAACGAAGAAAGATAGAAAATTCCTACGATAAAGTTGTAGATCAGTTAGCAAAACGTCTGGTTAGACAGTGTTGAACTTTATACCTGTTATGTAATAGTGTTACTCTGCTAATTGCAAATGCCCGTGAAATAAATTATATACCATGTGACAAACTCGCTCGCGCGTCATCGCGCACGATGATTTTAGTGCTCCCTAACGTTCCGCGTACGAATGACACGCTTCCCTCGCACTGGTTCATGACAGTGATAAGCAGTCGCAGCGGTTATCATTTTTGTGGCCGAAGCAAAACGTGGTCATCGTAAAGCCACCACCTTCGTTGCGGCCCTGCCGAGACAGCACAACGGGGCAAGTGCTGTAATCGTTCGTACGTGGAACGTTAGGGAGCACTAGAATCATTGTGAGCACTGGCGCACAAGTGGGTTTTCACGTGGTATTTTTTGTATTTCGGTGGCATTTGTAAGTAGCAGAGAAAAAAGTACCCATAGAGTTTCATACAATAATGCCTAGAGCGGAATCTGGCGCTAGTGTGTACGCGGGGCTCCTTCGGTGGCGCTTGTACCCCCATGGAAATTATGGGAAGTACAGGCTTCGGATTCGTTTTGGATTAATTACATTCTTGAGAATCGCGACGCTTTTTGTCGGGTGTAAAACTAAGTGATATGAACTCAAGTTTATTTTAAACTTGCTTCAATTGTTTGTGTGCAAACTTTATTGCAAAAAGTTTTTGCGACCAGACGGCAAAAGTGAAACCTGAGCAAATTCAATCATCAAGGTTTACATCGCTGTGTCAGCCCCGCCGCGGTGGTCTAGTGGCTAAGGTACTCGGCTGCTGACCCGCAGGTCGCGGGTTCGATTCCCGGCTGCGGCGGCTGCATTTTCGATGGAGGCGGAAATGTTGTAGGCTCGTGTACTCAGATTTGGGTGCACGTTAAAGAACCCCAGGTGGTCAAAATTTCCAGAGCCCTCCACTACGGCGTCCCTCATAATCAAATGGTGGTTTTGGGACGTTAAACCCCACAAATCAATCGATTACATCACTGTGTCAATGCGTTCCAGATTCGGAATCAAGATTTAATTCATTATGTTTTGCAACACTTTGAAACCAACATGCTTGTTTTCTCTGAAAAGTATGTATAATTTATTTATGGAAATAACAATGCAGTATTAGCTGTAAAACACTTATCGTTTCGTTTTCTTCGATGCTAGGTGCATCTGTCTTAGTGGTCTGCCCTCAAGGCACCTCTGGTTTTGTTTTGAAGTTGAGTCAGTGGAGCGTGACGGTATGTCTACTTTGCTTTGTCATTGCTTTGCAGTCGATTTTCACGAGCTAAGGTAAGACGCGCTCGTGAAAAACATTAACTCGAGACAATATCCTGCCCTGGCATGAGGCGCTACATCTCTGTGCAGCGGTGAGTGGATGACGTCAAATACGACTTGTGAAGCTCCAACGCCGCAGCAAATCAGGAGATCTAGTGGTCTTCAGCCTATTCGAATGACAAAAGCACTGCTTCAGCCTCTTTCTCCGCACTCTACTATCCGCCCTGCGCGAAGAACGATACTGAAACTGTATAAAAAAGTCTGTAGACTGTTCGCTATCTGACCCTATCCAATCCGAAGCCTGTACTTCCCATAATTCCTATGGAGGTACACGATTGCAGTGCTAGATTCCTCTCTAGTTATTATTGTATGAAACTCTATGCAAATACCAAACAGATATAAGGTTCAAAACAGTCTAATCGGGCGTTTTGCAAACCGATCTACAACTTTCTCATTAGAATTCTTTATCTATCTTCGTTTCTAGAAAATGTAGGTAATTAAACATATCTAATAAACATTATTTCAGAACACAAAATATAGTTTGACTTACTCAAGACAATGATGAGTAACATGCATTAGGGCGCGTCGTAATTACGTGCTCCGGCATATTTGTAAACTCTGGCTCAAGTTATGTGGGACACCCTGTATATTCAGATAGTTTTGGTGCTTCCGCGGTATTTACCTTAAATTGGTCATTCCGCGCTTGGCATAGGTATATAACAACCAGAAAGTAGAAGCAATAAACCGCAACCTCGCCACGCATGTCTTGTACGTCATGACATAGACCAGAGCAATGCTATCTCGCACTAAGGCGTGTAAGCTGACAGAAGCCCACTTTCTCACCCAGACAGACTATTGTTGGTATGCGAAGGCGTGTATCTATTTCTTGCGCCACTTTAGCATGGCAAGCGGCAGCGCTGGAACATTAAAAGAGGAGAAAGCCCCTTTTAAGCCGCTCCGGCTTACAAGAAGTGGTCTCGGCACAACTGGGTCATCCATATATGCAAAAATAGTCAGCAGAAGAGGAAGATATTACTAAGCGTATACCAGCACGACGCAGGAATCGTGCTGGTGGGGTGTGTTCAGGTTGCGAAAATTTCCATCCGCAACAAGAAAATGGTGAGCTCTGCCACTAGAGGTTATATGCAATGAAATGGAAAAACTATGAGCCCTGTAAATGTGTGAAAATAAGTTCACTGACTACGTGTATACTACACAATAAAAACTTTTAGACCCAAAAGAGTGTAAAATGGTGCTTTTACGGGAAAGCACCCTTTGCACAACCCTTAAACACCCCTAAATGGTCGATTGAAAAAAAAGCACCCCTTTCTTTGGGTGCTTGCCTCGATAGCACCCTAAAATAGGCTCTAAGGGTGCTTTTGTGCCTGAGAAGGGTGTAGGTGACGATTCATCAGATGGAATATGCAGCAAAAGAAGAACACATAATTATAATATTTGGGATTTTACGTCTCAAAAACCTCGATATGATTATGACGGTCGTCTTAGTGGAAAGCACCAGAGATTTTGACCATTTGGTGTTCTTTAATGAGCGCTGATATCGCACAGTGCACAGGCTTCTACCTTTTCGCCTCCGTCTTAATTCGACTGCCATGGCCGGCATCGAACCCGTGACCTTCGAATTGGCGGCCGAGCAGCGTAGCTACTGCACGAATATGTGGACCTTGCGTTAAATGACGGCCTAATTGACTTAGAATGTGTGAAGGTGCTCTCCGAATACTGCAGAATGCCAGCAGAAGCAAATCACGTTTCATCTATAATGGCAATGAACTGCAATCCATGTTACAAAAGCTTTCCTTAGCGTTGGTTATAACCTACATGTTTGCTATGGATTATATACACAAACATAATGTTCGCCCGAGTATGGGTGTGTGTGCGTGAGCCTGCGCATGTGTACGTGTGTAAGCGCGATTGTGTGTACACCCGTGCATGTGTGCGTGCGCGTGTATGTGCGAGTCCGTGCTTCTGTTAAGCGTGCCTGTGCACATGTGTACGCCCATACATGCGTGCGTTTACGGTCGCGTGTGTGTGTCGCCGTATGTGTGTATACGTGTATGTGTGTGCGCCTGTGAATAAGTATGCGTGTGTATCAGCCCGTGCGCCCTCGAATTTCATGTGTGTGTGTGTGCGGGGGGGGGGGGCACTGCTTCTTAGTGTTTAAGGTCCCACACCCATTCAGACTGGGAGTGTATATGGGAGTTGGCTTAAGAAATGGCGGTGGTCAACGCACTGTACACGGACTATTCAGTACATGGAAAACAGCTGCACATTCTCGTACTTCATCATCGCTTACGAACTTGCTGTGGTAGCTGATTAGATATGCTGAGGCGCTTCTACGCTCGAAAACGTGGGTTATGACCAATTCCCACGGAAAGCTGTCACTGCATTTATGCACAACCATCGAGTATATTAACAACATTTAAATAGAACGTGCCCTGCCTTTGCTACAGGTGCTTAGCTAGCTCATTGGGCAACCATATGGAATTATGTGCTGATCATGTGGTCAGCAAGAAGTTTGTTATAACAACCTCGGCACGTTTTGTGGTGCGCGACAAGCCTTCTAAACATCCGTGACTGTGGATTAGTTTCTTCCAACTTCGACTACGCATTCAGTGTTTGCGTCACCGTATGCGGAATTGCCAGACACGGGCAATGCGAAAAGAAATTCCTATGAAAAAAGGTGTAGCGATGCTCTCCCGCTAATGCCATCGAGGACGAAATAATTATTGTTTCTGGCCAGTCCTGGGTGCATTTTGTTTTCCGCAAGTTTTGCTTCACTATCTTTCGCCCACTGCAGTCGCATTCCGTGAAAATGCTCAAAGAACCCGAGGGCGGGGAATAACCTGCGCCGCTGCGCGGCTGGGTGGAAGGAGTGTTGCCATTTACAAGGAGTCATTCTTGAAGCGCAATTGGATTGCCTTCCGTGTCGAACCGCCGCCTGCCATATCTGTCCTAGCGTTTGCCTTTCGGCGCCCTCTTGGCGGGTTTCCCGCTCCCCCCTCCGCTCCCCCGGGCCAGCGTTGCCCCCACAACGGCGGTGTAGATAAGCGAATAGTTGCGTCACCGAACACCTGCGTCGACAGCAGCGGCGCCGCCGCCGGTGCCTCTTCCTTATCTCTCTCAACGTGGCTCTCTCTGTCTCATCCGTCTTTCAAATGCGTTGCGTTGGTATGGGGTCTTGGTCGCTGTGTGAGTTCTAGCGAACAGGCGCATCTTCAATGGTGGTCACACATGACACCGTGTTCGAAGTGACGCTGGGATAAAGGAATATTCATGGAGCGCCGGACACGGAAAACGTGGGCCTATTAACCGTGAGTGTACTGTTTTCGTAGATAGCAATCATACAGGGCTAGCTGGGTGCCTGCAGCAGCTCTGCCGAAGTAGGCTGCCAGCCATTTAAAACAGCATGCGTACACAGGCCTGTTGCAGATGCCCGATTAAACTTGTCACTTAACAAGTTCACACTGCTATGCGCGATGTTGTGTAAGTGCCTGCATCACTCATACAGTGAGTGACGTGGTCACTTAACAAGGGCGCGATTAGTTGCTGATCGCACATTGTCTCTACATTGCTCAAAGTGATTGATATTGTTTCAAGATGTGCTTTAGGCTACATCGTAATAACATTTTTATTAATACTCAAATGTGCAACGTGCTTCTGTAGGTGTAAGCGTAAAAAATAAAGAAAAAAATTTTTGTACAGAGGCGCACTGTACGAAATGGCTTTTTTTTGCTTAAGCACGGTATAAATGCAGGTGCTGATATGCCGCGATGCTCCCAGCACGTGCGCCTCGGTCTTTTAAGCTATTTAGGACAAGTGTCACCAGCAGCAGGGAAAGATCTAGCAGACTTCCAAAGGCGCGTTGTTGTGGCCATCGCCGTGCGTTGATTGATTGATTTGTGGGGTTTAACGTCCCAAAACCCCCATATGATTGTGAGAGACGCCGTAGTGGAGGACTCCGGAAATTTTGACCACCTGGGGTTCTTTAACGTGCACCCAAATCTGAGCACACGGGCCTACAACATTTTCGTCTCCATCGGAAATGCAGCCGCCACAGCCGGAATTCGATCCCGCGACGTGCGGGTGAGCAGCCGAGTACCTTAGTCACTAGAACACCGCGGCGGGGCATCGCCGTGCGTTGTTTTCCCTCGTTTGTGTTTGCTGTTTTCAAGCTTTGCTTTCATCTGCGCTAACGTTCGGCGTTATAACAGAATAGAGAGAGAGAGTATACGTGACTGTAGGAGCTATGTGCGGTAGCTCTAGCATGAGCCATGGCTGCTGCAACGTAGATGGCGTCCGTGCGCGTTGTTGTCGTTCGAGCACTCCTGCTTGCTTGATTGTGTTTAACTGAGTATTTAGGAACGGGTTGCGTTTGTAAACCCCGTGGTCAATAATCGCTAATAGCGTGTTCCTGATTGCCATAAGAGAATTGGCTTGGTTGTCGAAATATGCCAGACGCTTTTTCTGAAAGCAAGTTTTGAATAATTTTTTTTAAAAAGAAATACTTTCATGCATGCTAGGCAGTGCCTATTGCAGGCCCGCAACTCTTTAAAAACTGGACGAGCTATCACATCGTTTATTAAATTACAATGAATAAAGATGATTGAATATTATATGACGAATTTCTGTGCTAGATTAGGTGAACAAAATACACGTTTACAGCCCTACGTCTAGAAAACAGGCCAATAAGAAGCACAGCATCAAATTTGGATTA
Organism: Rhipicephalus microplus; assembly: GCF_043290135.1. Taxonomy (NCBI): domain Eukaryota; kingdom Metazoa; phylum Arthropoda; class Arachnida; order Ixodida; family Ixodidae; genus Rhipicephalus; species Rhipicephalus microplus. Next base: position 488,248,392 of record NC_134710.1, on the reverse strand, counting down.
GATGCCATGGACGAAGCTTCTTGTGAGGGTAGAAAGAACGAGGAAATAGTTAGTTTTTGATGCCCATATAGATGCAGTCAGAATTGCACTGATTGCTGAATTGTCACAATTCCTTAAATTGGTAATGGTGTGAATAAAGTCAGTAAATCTTACGTTTTTTGCAGACCTCTTCGCTATATCCACGCCCAAGATTATTTCTTCTCATGTAAAAGAGAAAGCAGAGATGCCTTCTCTGTTTGTATATGAAGAGGTAAGTTTCTTGAGCGTTTTCATTAATGCTACATGTTCTGAATGTTGTAATTTAGGAATTATTTTTCACACTGGCCTATTACCCTATAGGAATTTTGATTCTTAGGTGAGTTCAGGCTTCCGTAAGTGCCATTTTTGAGCTGTAGTCTTACACTTCACCTCAATTCGGGAATTCGCTGTATGCTGGAAAACTATCCTAACTTTATCATACTAAATTATTGGGATGTATAGGTTGTATGCTTTGAGTTCAGTGTAATTTCGATTACATGCCATTTCAGAGGATATACACTACACATTTTTCATATATGGTGCTGCCGGAACAGCACGAACATCATTTCATGAGAAATCATATTTGCTCTTATTACAGGACGAGAGGGTGCCGCTGACGCCCTGCGTCGCTACCCCGACCACAGCCTAGAGCAAGCCTAGTTCCTGAACCTCCACAAGAATGACCGAAAAATCTTTCGTGGCAGTAATGATGAAGAAGGAGTGACAGCACTGATGAGTTGATTTTTGTTATTTTCAACATTGTCTACGGCCGCAAGGCCTTTACCAACAACCACCGTGTTAGAGCGGCTTTTTCTCGGCTTGAGTTTGGAGTATATCAAAGAAGTTGTTTCAGGCAGTACGACGCTGAAAATTTTAGTGTCACAATGCCTGAACTTTTTCTAGCGTGGTCATGGTAGATGAATAAATATTGTTATTTGTGTAAGTTATTTTGCTTATATATAGCTGGACCATTCCATGCAAAATATCCCAGCCACTTTGGCGACCATCTGAATGTATTTGAAAAAAAAAATGTGCTGACTTACTGCGTTGAGAACAGTGAACTGCTTGAATATTTCAGCGAGAAAAAAAGTTGTGTTCATGTGGCTGGCTTCTAAACTTCCTGGCATAATGCCGTCTGGGTGCTGTTTGTGGTAAATTCATTTTAAAACTACCGCTTATTTTTTCTAAAGCAAATTCGGTCTACATGTTAAGTAACTGTGCTTGTGTAAGGTATTTGAAGCTTAATAATATTAGTTCAATTTTTTGCCACATTCGCTTCCAAGAATCAAGCAAAATGTGTTATGTTTGCACTTTAATTGCAATATGGCACTTTGTATGAATATCTGTGCAGTGAATACTTACTCCACAGAAAGTATATTTTGAGAAAAAAATATCTTTAGACCTCTCAAGCTGCTGAAATATACGACAAAATATCACGAATGTCACCGAATTATGATTTTTGTCCGTATTGAGATGCAATTTGCTCCATGTTGTGATACAATGAATACTCATCATTATACCTAAATTGTAAGAAATTAAATTCTTTTTATAATAAAAATCTTATCACAAAAGGACAGGAAAGAGCGCTGTCAACTGAATTTTATTGAAGGTGCTACGAGCGTTTTTATACTGAGCACAAGAACAGGGCTCATCTGCAACAACACGTGTTTGACCATGACAAAATAATTTTAACCGAGAAAAGAATACTCTCTTTTGGAAAAGATGAGTGAAGGTTTACTGAAGCAATGATCCTTGGCCTTCCTGATAAAAAGTAATAAAATCTCTCTTTTTTTCTGCTTGATTTTTTTTTCAAAAACCGTGTTTTATGAAACCTAGTACTGCACTTACATTCTTTACGGTGTCCGGCCATGAGACTATTATAGCCCTTCTTAACATTTAAAGCATGCTGTCTTGCTCGATCATTGAATCATTGCCCAGTTTGTCCTACGCTTATTTTTTCACATGTTAGCGGTATCTCATACACATTAGATTGGCATTCAGTAAACCTATTCTAGTGACGAATGGTGCAAGATTGGATATTCCTGTTGCTGTAACTACATGCACATTTGAAAGCTTGCAAGGGGTGGAAGACAACAATATCATATCTGCTGGCTCTTTTCCTAAAATTGTGAGACGCCTTATGTACGTAGTACCGTGTAACATGCAAAGGTCATTGGTCATTCTGTTGTTCTTTTGGTACTGTTTTCTTTAACTTTACTTTCTGCAGGAGGGTTTCGCAAACGAGTGTGATGATGCTGTTGGGGTATTGGCTGATGCTATCAGCCCAGGAGTGCTAAGAGTGTTCTGCCTTTTGATAGTGGGCATTCGAAACTAGTAAAAAGAGGAATTGACACCACATGTATTCAGGTCACCCTTCAGAAGTAATGTTAGCACAAGGGTGAGGTCAGGCTTAAAAACCAGATTAAAAGAATAAAAGATGCTGGATATCCCAACAGAATCGCCACACCCGTTTGTGAAACCCTCCTGCAGAAAGTAAAGTTAAAGAAGACAGGGCCAACAAAAAACAGAATGACCAAAACCTTTGCATAATATACCACATAACGTGTCTCACAATTAAAAAAAAATAGCCAGCAGATATAATAATAACGTGTTGTTTTCCACTTTTTGCAAGCTTTCAAAAGTGTGTATACTAAACAGCAACAGGAATAGTCAATCTTGCACCATTCGTCACGAGAAGAGGTTTACTTAAAGCCAATTTAAAGTTTGTAGTCCTATTTTTTAACAGGAAGACCAATGATCAGTGCATCACTGCACGTTCACTTATCCTTTCCGAGTGGGAGAATTCTTTTCTCAGTTAAGATTATTTTGTAGTGGTCACACATGTCCTCGCGCATGAGCACTGTTCTTGTACTCCGTATAAAGGCGCTCGTAGCACATTCATTAAATTCAGTTGACAATCGCGCTCTTTTCTGTCCTTTCTGTCTCTTCCAGAAGTTGTCGGGCTGTGACTAGCACACAACCACGATGAACCAACTCGCCCAAATTAAACTCTTGTTACTTAACACGTAAACCGAGTTTCATATATAAAGAAGGAGCAGTGCTTTTAAAATGAAATTTTCACATACAACACCTAGATGGCATTCCAGGAAGTTCAGAAGGCAGCCACGTGACCAAATATTTTTCCTCTCCTAAATATTCCAGAAGTTCACTATTTTGAATGCAGCACGAGTTTTTCGAATAAACTTGAGATGGTCGCCAAAATGGCTGGGACATTTGGCTCTAAATCACCCTGCTGTGTCATTAGCCATAATTATGCATTACCTCTATTGTTCTTTGTGTGTCCTGACTCAGTTTTGTGTTCGTTTTTTGCTTATTCTGTTGCTGATCATTGTATTGGTTTTTTAAGCATTCGCTAAAGATATATGTGCGAAAACCCATATATGTTTGCATGTACATCATTTCTGATAACCAATTGTTATACATCCAGGAATACAAAGCTCAAACCACTGTGATTGTATAAATTTGAAAACACTATCGGCATATATTTTCGTGTGCATCGCTTCTTCGGAACGATTGTGTACATGAAGGCGTATATAGTGAAATCATGGTGATTGTATATATTTGACAGATTTATAAGTATATATTTGCCTGTATTTCATTCCTATTAACCGATTGCGTACATGAAGGAGTATTAAACTGGAAAGCACTGAGATTGTAGATACTTAAAAGAATTATAGGGATATATAAGCGTGTATTTCATTTGAAGTCTCTGTGTACTTGAAGCAGTATGCTAAACTGAAACCAGTGTATTTGTATGTTTCAAAGAATTGTCAATAAAGTGAAACTGAAAAATATTGCCACGTTTCATTTCCCAAGTTTTCGTTATCGTCCCAAAACACCACACGATTCTCAGCGCAAACCGCGCCTGCAGTTTTCCAGAAGGTTCCGGACTGCAGTAGATCATTTCGAAAAAGATCACGCCTACTGTGCGAACGGTACAGATTGTTCTGGAACCTACGCCGCCGCCAGCGATAACGCTAGAACATTCGACGGCAAGGGTAAAATGCCGACGCGCTTCGCCGCTTGTCAGTTGTTGATCGAAGGCCGACGCTGCGTTCACCGCTATCAGTTCGAGACTGCTATCTGTGCAAGACTGCTGCTGTAATTGGACTTTCCGTTTACCGGGCACAGGTTCGCCCAAATAAACAGTTAAATCCCAACACGAAGTTTTCTGTCTTTGGCCACGACCCCGTGACATCTGGTGGAGGTGCTGCTTCGTTCATGTACCGGACGCCCCCGTCAAGCCGTGAACCCAGCCCCCTTCGCGGAAAAGACACCGACGCCAACCAAGAGCAGCGAACGAGCCGCCGACAGCAAGGTCTCCCACCGGAGTACGGCCTGCTACAAGACAAGGCGCGGAAGACCAAGACCATGACCTCGACTGCAGCGACAATGACAACCGGAGCATCCCAGCCCGCGATCGTCATTCATCAACCCAGGAAACCACCAACGTTCCATGGCTCATCCTTTGAAGACCCGGAAACCTGGCTAGAAACATACGACCGTGTGGCCGCCCTCAACCACTGGGACAACGAAGAAAAGCTCCGTCGTGTGTACTTCTACCTGGAAGACACCGCAAGGACCTGGCTAGAGAATCGGGAGTCCACGCTCCGAACGTGGGATGTCTTCTGCGGCGCATTTCTTCAAACGTTCGCAAGCATCGCTCGCAAAGAGAGGGCCGCTGCTCTACTCGAGACCCGGGTTCAGCTACCAAATGAAAAGGTTAGAATTTTCACAGAGGAGATGACCCGCCTATTCCGTCACGCTGACCCAGACATGCCTGAGGAAAAGAAAGTTCGTTTCCTCATGCGAGGGGTCAAACAGGAGCTCTTCGCGGGACTAATGAGAAATCCACCTAACACCGTCCAAGAATTTGTATCTGAGGCGACCACCATCAAAAAAACGCTGGACATGCGCACCAGACAGTATAATCGTCGCCTGACTCCAGAATGCGCTGCTACTCAAGCCAGTGACTCCGACGACCTGCGTGAAACAATCCGAATGATCGTGCGGGAAGAGCTGCGCAAACTGTTGCCTTCGGCGCAGCCTCAAGTGGATTCTATCGCCGACATTGTGCGAGAAGAAGTCCGGCAATCGCTTCGAATTCCCGAAACACCGCCGCCCGAGCCTGAAACTATGAGCTACGCCGCTGCAGTGCGCCACAACGCTCCTCCCCGTCCACGCCAAAACGCCGCCCCGTCACACTTCCGTCGCCAGACGCCACCGCCGCCACCACCCCAATCGACGTCCTACCATTCCCCAGTGGGCCAGCGCAGTGCACCGAGGAAAACGGACGTTTGGCGTGCACCTGACAACCGCCCGCTCTGCTACCACTGCGGCGAGGCCGGGCACACATACCGCCGTTGCCAGTACCGACAGATGGGACTGCGTGGCTTCGCCGTCAATGCACCGCGTCCGCAGCCAGGAGATCGGCCACGAGACATCGCCGACTTCCTGGCAGGAACTCAATGGACACCACGAAGTCCTTCCCGTTCGCCGTCGCCCAGCCGCCGCATGTCACCGCACCCCCGGCAGTACTCTGGCCCAACGCGGGGCCGGTCTCCTAGCCCGTATCCGGGAAACTAAGGGCAGCAACCGGTGGAGGTGCGGTTGCTGTGCGACGAACTACCGAAGATCCTCCGACGACGACGCCGCCGCGACGGAGCTTTCTGAACACAACGCCAACCAGGCAAAGCCCTGACGGCGAAAGCTCACTTACCGAAGGTGGCCTGACGACGCAACATGGAAGCAGCGGAACAAGCCAACGCAGCCGTGACCCGACGCCACGCCCTAACTGTAATGCGAGACGGCGAACCAGCGACCTTGACGTTCTTATCGACGGCCACAGTGTGACTGCTCTCGTCGATACTGGAGCCGACTATTCTGTCATCAGTGGGTTGTTCGCTGCGAAGTTAAAGAAAGTTAGGACAGCTTGGAAAGGCCCTGAAATCCGCACAGCCGGAGGTCATCTCGTAACGCCTGCAGGAATCTGCACAGCGAGAGTCACCATTACCGGCCGTATTTATCCTACAGACTTCGTAGTCCTACAGCGTTGCTCGAGAGATGTCATCCTTGGCATGGACTTCTTATGCCTCCATGGTGCTGTCATCAACCTAAAAACAAGGTCGATAACGTTATCCACAGAAGAAGCACTACCGCCGTGCACGCCGTCAGGACACCATGCCTTGAATGTGCTGGAAGAACAAGTCACCATTCCGCCTCGCACAAGCGTCATTATTTCAGTCGGCGCTCCTAAATCACCTGACTTGGAAGGCGTCGTTGAAGGCAGTCAGCATCTGTTGGTCACCCGAAATATTTGCGTCGCAAGAGGAATTGCAGAGCTGCGGGGAGGCAAAGCAACGGTTATGCTCACGAATTTCAGCAATGAGTACAAACATGTGAACAAAGGAACAACGGTCGCATACATCGAAGAAATTGTCGAAGCCACCAGTGCTTTCGCCCTCGCCGATTCTGCGGAACCTGCTCAGAGGAACCAAGCCCCTCCCATGGCTTTCGACGTCGATGCCAGACTTCCGAACGATAAGCAAGCACAGCTCAAGGTCCTGCTCCTGCACTACGAAGATTGCTTTCCGTCGTCATCGAAAATTCGGCAGACCCCAATCACGAAACATCGCATCATAACCGAAGAAATTGCCAGACCACTCCGTCAGAGTCCGTACAGGGTTTCGACGCGAGAACGTGAGGCAATGAAGAGACAAGTTGATGAAATGCTGCGAGATGACATTATCCAGCCGTCCAAGAGCCCATGGGCATCCCCCGTGGTGTTAGTGAAGAAAAAGGATGGGACCCTACGTTTCTTCGTCGATTATCGCCGCCTGAACAAAATCACAAGAAATGACGTGTATCCTCTCCCACGAATAGACGACGCACTTGATCGGCTCCATAACGCCAAGTACTTTTCGTCAATGGACCTCAAGACTGGCTATTGGCAAATCGAAGTCGACGAAAGAGACCGAGAGAAGACGGCATTTATAACACCGGACGGCCTCTTCGAGTTTAAGGTGATGCCCTTCGGCCTTTGCTCAGCGCATGCAACTTTTCAGCGCGTTATGGATACAGTACTGGCAGGATTGAAGTGGCAGACTTGCCTTGTGTACTTGGACGACGTCGTCGTGTTTTCCTCGAGTTTCGACGAGCATCTTCGGCGCCTTGAAGCTGTACTTCAAGCCATCAAGACGTCCGGACTCACACTGAAGCCAGAAAAGTGCAGATTTGCGTATGTGGAGCTCTTGTTTCTGGGGCACGTTATCAGCAAGTCTGGAGTTCGTCCCGATCCGCGGAAAACAGCCGCCATCGCCACCTTCCCGCCGCCCACTGACAAGAAAGCCGTGCGCCGATTTCTGGGCTTGTGCGCCTATTATAGGCGGTTCGTGAAAAACTTCGCCCGCATCGCCGATCCTCTCACTAACCTTACCAAGGCCGACGTGGAATTCAAGTGGGAAACGCCACAGGAACATGCTTTCCAGGAGCTTAAACATCGCCTCCAGACGCCTCCGTTACTTGCCCATTTCGACGAATTCGCGGAGACAGAAATACATACTGACGCAAGCAGCGTAGGTCTTGGCGCCGTTCTTGTGCAGAGGGCTGACGGACTTGAAAGGGTTATAAGTTACGCCAGCCGATCACTATCCAAAGCAGAAGCAAATTATTCTACAACAGAAAAGGAGTGCCTCGCCATCATCTGGGCTACGTCGAAATTTCGCCCCTACCTCTACGGCAGGCCCTTCAAAGTTGTGAGCGACCACCACGCCTTGTGTTGGCTAGCCACCTTGAAGGACCCTTCAGGTCGCCTCGCACGATGGAGCCTGAGACTTCAAGAATATGACATTACTGTCATTTACAAGTCCGGCAAAAAACACTCCGACGCCGACTGTCTCTCTCGTGCGCCTGTCGACCAACCGCTACCTGACGACCCGGGTGACGACTACTTCTTGGGAACTATAACTACAGACGACTTCGCTGAACGACAGCGGGCCGACCCGGAACTGAAGGCCCTGATAGAATACCTCGAAGGCCGGACCGCCGAAGTCCCGAAGGTATTCAAGCGCGCACTTGCGTCGTTCTTCCTACGAAACGGTCTTCTACAAAAGAAAAACTTTTCACCGCTTCGAGCTAAGTACCTCCTTGTGGTGCCTTCAGCTCTGCGACCAGAACTCCTGCAGGCCGTGCACGACGATCCGACGGCAGGGCACCTCGGTGTTTCTCGCACGCTCGCGAGGATACAAGAAAGGTACTACTGGCCACGTCTTACCACCGACGTCACTCGTTATGTGAGGACATGCCGGTACTGTCAGCGACGCAACACACCGCCGACAAGGCTAGCGGGACTTCTGCAGCCAATTGATCCACCTTATCGACCTTTCCAGCAGATTGGTATGGACCTACTAGGGCCGTTCCCGACGTCGGCTTTCGGAAACAAGTGGATCGTGGTAGCTACCGACTACCTCACCCGCTACGCCGAGACAAAAGCCCTGCCAAAAGGCAGTGTATCCGAGGTGGCTAAGTTCTTCGTCGAAAATATCGTCCTACGTCACGGCGCTCTGGAGGTCCTTATCACCGACAGAGGAACGGCATTCACTGCCGACTTAACTCAAGCGATCTTGGCATACAGCCAAACAAACCACCACCGGACGACAGCGTACCACCCACAGACCAACGGCCTCACCGAGCGGCTTAACAAGACGATCGCCGACATGCTGTCAATGTACGTCGATGTCGAACACAAGACGTGGGACGCCATTCTTCCGTATGTGACCTTCACATACAACACGGCGGTGCAGGAGACGATTCAGATATCTCCATACAAATTGGTCTACGGAAGGAGCCCGGACAGACGCTCGATGCCATGTTACCCAACGTCACCGACGAAAAAAGCCTCGATGTGAGCGAGTACCTTCAACGTGCCGAAGAAGCCCGACAACTTGCGCGTCTCCGTATCAAGAATCAACAGACGACAGACAGCCACCATTACAACCTTTGACGACGTTTCGTGGAATACCAGCCCGGTGAACGTGTTTGGGTGTGGACGCCGATACGCCGACGTGGACTAAGTGAAAAGCTTCTGCGACGGCACTTCGGACCGTACAGGGTGGTTCGACGTCTCGGCCCACTTGATTATGAGGTTGTCCCTGACGGCATCACGAACTCTCAACGACGCCGATCGCGACCTGAAGTCGTGCATGTCGCGCGCCTCAAGCCGTTTCATGCGCGTTAACAAACTGAAACAGTGTTTTTTGTATTATTGTTTCATCGTAATTTATTCATTGTACTTTCTTGCATTATTATTGTACCTTTATCTTTAGTTAAAGCATCGGGACGATGCCTTTTTTTCAGAGGGGGGCAATGCCACGTTTCATTTCCCAAGTTTTCGTTATCGTCCCAAAACACCACACGATTCTCAGCGCAAACCGCGCCTGCAGTTTTCCAGAAGGTTCCGGACTGTAGTAGATTATTTCGAAAAAGATCACGCCCACTGTGCGAACGGTACAGATTGTTCTGGAACCTACGCCACCGCCAGCGATAACGCTAGAACATTCGACGGCAAGGGTATAAATGCCGACGCGCTTCGCCGCTTGTCAGTTGTTGATCGAAGGCCGACGCTGCGTTCGCCGCTATCAGTCCGAGACTGCTATCTGTGCAAGACTGCTGCTGTAATTGGACTTTCCGTTTACCGGGCACAGGTTCGCCCAAATAAACAGTTAAATCCCAACACGAAGTTTTCTGTCTTTGGCCACGACCCCGTGACAATATAATAAACATTTGAGGTGTTGCGTGTGTAGTGTACGTACACGTGAACATGTTACACATGTGGTGACAAAGTTGGGTGGCAGAAGAAAAGTTTATAAGTTTTATTTGCCTAATAAATAAATGCAATATACAAGGGCAGCAAGGCTTAGTTTTCTGTAACGCGCATTATGCATATACTGTCAAGTATATATAGATCCGGCAGAAGTTCATACACGATTGTACGTGTTTATATTTTTGCCCACACGCAATGAATGGAGCTCGACAGGTGGCACACCATTAATAATCAGGACCCCTTTTTTCAAGTAGTGCGTAATCAGTGCATGCTGATATCTATTAGTGCAGTCTAAAAGAATACTGGCACCCCTGCTAAGGGTGCTCAACATCCTTGTGCACCCTTCTCGCACCCTCCTTAGTGGGTGTTAAAAAAGTGATGGACATTGAAGGCACCCTTCTTTAAGGTTGTTTTTGTAACACCCTACAGTTTTTTTACATGTACACCCTATTCTGAGGGTGCATGGAAAAGCACCCTTTTTGGAAGGTGCTGAATTAACACCTTTAAGGTGTCGTCCACGGGACAAGCTCATTTACACCCTTCTGGGTGTAAAAACTTTTACTGTGTAGGGTAATGCCACCTATTTCGCTTAACAGCAGTATTATACAGCCATAGCGTTAGAGAGCACGCGTCGCAGACATTCCGCCGTTGACATCGGCACCGTTGGTTGTGATTGAAAACTCGAGAAAGAAGGAAAAAAATAAAGAATAAAATATTCAGCCTAACTGAGAAATAAACCCGGGCTGCTGGAGTAGCAAGCAGGTGCCCTAACACAAACCTACGATGTTACTAGCAGCTCCTCCGGGAAAAAAACACTACATAAATGTTATGTATTGGAAGGAGTTTTCCTAATGACAACTCCGGCGATTTTGGAAAATCAGTGGAGATCAATGAAATTCACTGGGTACGTTCATTTGCACGTTTGCCCTATTCATGCCAAATTGCAGGCTTGAGAGTTTCACAGATTCTTTTCAAATAAAGTTTTTAGCTTGTGACAAAACCCTCACCTCGCTTGCAAGATTTAATGGCAACATTAAGTGCATGTGTGACGTTGAGTTTTGCCTTGGCAGAAGTGATGAACTGATATGCCACTGCAGCATCTGCTTGTCTGCTATGGATTATTTGGTTTTGCTGGCACTTCCTTTTTTGTGCGTATGATTTCCTTTTCCGCGTTGGTGAGCGTGCGATAGGTACCAATGAATGTTGCGTTGTGAGCCACACAAGATTCGTCATATATTCACCATTACAGCGTAAGCGTTTAGCCAATCGCCGCGGATGGCGTGGACAGGTAGTGTCATCTGGCGGGCATTTTCTGCAATAAATCAGGTTCCGGCATTGTCAAGCAAATCTTTACGTCACACGTAGAAGCGCACTCGGTTGGCTATTTGTTTAGGTATTGTGGTTTTACGGTAATTAAATATAATTTTGAATTTTTGAGCAATTTAGTTATCGGGCGCGTGAGAAGCGTGTCTAAGGAATATAAAAGCACCATTATCGCCGGACTTGGCATTTAACGCATTTTGTTCGGCAGGTGTTACGACGAAAGCGCCGCCGCGGTGGTCTTGTGGATAAAGTACTCGGCTGCTGACCCGCAGGTCACGGGATCGAATACTGGCTGCGGCGGCTGCATTTCCGATGGCGGCGTAAATCTTGTAGGCCCGTGTGCTAAGATTCGGGTACACGTTAAACAGCCCCAGGTGGTCGAAATTTTCGGAGCCCTCCACTACGGCGTCTCTCATAATCATATGGCAGTTTTGGGACGTGAAACTTCACAAATCAATCAATCAATCAGGTGTCACGACGAAAACGAGCTCATTTGGCGATTTGTAGGCGCATTTGGGAGACCATTAAACTAGGTCGAAAAAGCCTGGATATTGCACTATAGCCACAAAAACACGCATAAACTATAAAATAGTTCTAAAAATGGATAAGTATGTCCATCTAGCGGAAAAAAATATCATGCCTTTCCAGAGGCGTTGATCAAGCAAACAGCAAACGCTAAATAATGTGCTGTCATCTGTGAGGCATTGTGAGTCTCTTTATGGCCTCCGAGATAGCGAGCGCGTGGCGTGTATTTTGTAGGCCATGCAACTTTTGCTTTAGATCGAAAACCTGTACGTACCATTCACGCACGCGCACATATGTGTGTGTGTGTATGTGTGCCATCTTTGAGACATTGTGAAAAACGTGTCTCGACTACAGCAGAGCACCGTTCTAGCAGAGGGAAGTAGCCACACTGCACAGTCTTGCTCATCAATGAGTGCCTGCGGGACACTAATGTCAAGTAGTGTCCCACAACTAACGTGCCAGAACGATGCTAACGTTCAAGCATGAGAAACTGGGAGCACTACCCACACTGCCTTATCTGCGACACTTCATTCAGCATGTGTGTGAAGGGGTTCTCGACGACGAGGGAGTATGCGGAAGTATGCACTTAGTGGTTCATGGGCGCACTAGGGGCCAGATTGCGCTTTTGCATTCAACTCTTAAAGGCGGAGCGTAAAGTCCCCTCCATTTTTGAGAGTAATATGTCTGTATTATGCGGCATCCAATCATTGATGTACTCTTTCGAAGGCCCCCTATTGCCAATAACAGCTCATATTAGAGGGTAATAGCTCCGTGGCTGAGTGGGCCAGCGAGTCCAGCGGAGGGAACAACAGAGCGCGAGACCAAAGGATGAATATTAGCCGAGCGAATGCTCCGCTTGTTTCAGCGGAGACAGTGGAGCTCAGCGATTCCCGACATGTTGATCACGGTAAAGCCACGGCTGATCGAGCAGAGGCCTTGCCTTGAAAACGCTCGCACGCTAATCCGTTGCGAACGCTTCGCTGAGGAGACGAAATGAGAGGGTGACGACTTGCTAGGTAATAAAATCACTGGCTCGCTAAGCGTGCCACGCGTGCACAGTTTGCGTTCCGCTCATTCGCTGGGCCTGCTGGCCCACTGAACCACTGAGCTATTCCTCTCCAATATGACATGCGTGCATGCGTACATTGTTCTTGTCGTAACGGCGTACTAAGGCGTTGAATGTATAAATGAATAAACTTTCTTTAAAGTCCGGCAGTTTTCACCGGGTGAGGTGAAAGAAGAGGGAATTAACCCCTGTTCATTCCCACTCTCCGTTGATTGTGATGTTCGTGCCTCAGATGACCGCTCGAAGTCTTTGGACGTGGGCGGCATCTTCAGGTTGCCGGACGGCCCAAAGCTAGTCGGCCAGCTCATCGCTGACAGAAAAAAATGAACAGCGGAAAGCATGGCTTTTGACTCGGTTCAACTCCGGAATGCTTTGACTGGCGCCTGGCGAATTAGGTCCTTTCAACCGGTGTAACCATAGTACTATGAAACCTTACTTTGGACCTTTGGACCACGTGCGTTTTCAAGTGCATGACTAGCAGATGATAAGCCCATGCGGTGCATGAGCGCAAGCAGAAGCAGGATTCTAGCGCTTATGTGACACCGCCTAAAACCACAGACTCACCTAGCGGCAATCCAGACATGTCATATTTCATCTGAGTCAAAACCTGCACTCTCCCCTATTAACGTTTTTTTCATTGTGATAGTACCGTCAGTACTTGCTTTCGCAGTCTTTAATGTATATGCTGGAGACATTCCGAACTGTCATAAAAGGTCTTCACGACGTTTCAAAGGAAAACTGCACAAGTTTTTAGGATTTGAAAAGAGCGTAACTTTCTTATAGCCGGATTCGGGTAGGAAAGTTTCGTATTTTATTTGGGGACCGTCTGCTGGCATGATAGTCAAGAGTGTTGCTTCACCACAATTATTACAGATGGCAGAACGTGCTGTCTAAATATGGTGGCACACAAAGGAAGCGTTGTGTTCTGGTGTATTGACAGCATAGCATTGGGGGCCGAGTGCCCGAGTGGCGTTGTTATGAAATCAGTAAATACCAAAACTGCCGGAACAAGAACAAATCTTGTAACAAAATTAGAAAATTGGGCGAGTTGGTGTATATTCATATTAAAAAAAAGCGGCGCACAAAAAGATGGAGACAAAGAAGAGAACCACACACAGCGTTGCACTCACAACTGAAAGTTTAATCCGAGCAACAAGAATTTAAAAAGTAAAAGCCGCGCATGACAAGTGAGGTACAACGAGATTAAATGATACGCTCATCAATAAAAGTGAACTTTTTTTTGTGCAATGTAACCGAGGTCTGGCTTACGCAAGCATCACGTGAAATGTTAATATGATAGGCTTCAGACACCTCACGGGTGAATTGATCGTGGTACTTAAAAATAATAACAGTGTTAGACAGATCAGGTGTGCACCCACACGTGGCACAATGCGAAGCCAAATGTGAAGGCGTGCCGTTATGCAAAGAGAGATAGTGCTCCCGCAAACTTTTATTAACACAGCGGCCCGTCTGTCCCACATAATGAAGACCACAAGATAAAGGAATGCGGTACACCACCCCCACAGCACAAGGCACATACTTATTTCTATGGTTTATGGCACATTTCTTTACATCTGGCTTGTCCTTCTTGTCTAGCTGATTTGACATCAATGCACAAATCTTTCCCAATTCATTGGGTGCCCTAAAAACCACATCCACTCCGTAGCGGGAACCAACACTTTTTAGCCCATGTGCTACTTTATGCATATAAGGAATTGCTGCGAACTTCATTTTTTCTCGATTGATTTTCCTAGCTGCACGTCCTTTTAAACCACCAATTAACTTATCGAAAACAGCCACAATTATGATAGGGGGGAATCCTGCCTCATCTAGTCTTGCAACTTGCTTAGCAATACCCGAACCCAACACATGCCTGCACGATTTTTCTAGAGCGGATTTAAGGCAGGTGAAAGCGATGCCCCTCTTTACCACCTTTGAGTGGGCTAATCCAAAATTAAGAATTGGTTTCACTGATCGTGGCTCAAAACACCAGCAAATATGGGAACTCTGAAACCGAAGATTAAGATAGGGAAATCGTAGACAGTTGGATTCTGGAACCTCCGATGTGAAGGACAAACCCATGCCTTCTGTCCTGAACACCTTCAACACATTGGAAACAATATCCGGGAACGTGGCCTCCTTTATAACAACTAAAAAATCGTCCACATATCTGAAAATACGCATCACAGTTCCGCTTAGGATTGTGTCTACAATGCGATCTATTTTGGCTAAAAATATTTCACAAAGGACAGGTGCAACGCACGAACCTACACAGACTCCTGAACGCTGGATTAGGGTCTTCCCTCGCCAACCAATGTACGTAGACTTAAGGTAAAAAGCTAGTAATTCAGCGAACGATTCTACAGATATACCACTACTACTTCTGAAACGAAGCTCATCATTGTCTTCCTTGATACATTCCTGAACGCAAATCTTGTTACTTCCTTAACTGACATGTCGTAACATGAAGGGATGTCAAGCGTGTCATCTGTGTATGTATATCTATGGCCAAGCTGTGGAATTTTCCTGACTTGTAATAAAGATATCTGGCGTTTTACGTCCCAAGACCAGGACAGTATAAAAAGAGACATTGTACTAGAGGGATCAGGAAATATTGGCTATCTGGTGTTTTTTAGCGTACAATAATGTCACGGGGTCGTGACGTGGCCGAAGACAGGAGACTTCGTGTAGGGATTTAACTCTTTATTTAGGCGAACCTGTGCCCGGTAAACGGAAAGTCCAATTACAGCAGCAGTCTCGCACAGATAGCAGTTTCGGACTGATAGCGGCGAACGGAGCGTCGGCCTTCGATCAACAACTACTGACAAGTGGCGAAGCGCGTCGGCATTTATACTCTTGCCATCGAATGTTCTAGCGTTATCGCTGGCGGTGGCGTAGGTTCCAGAACAATCTGTACCGTTCGCACAGTGGGCGTGATCTTATTGAAATGACCTACTACAGTCCGGAACCTTCTGCAAAACTGCAGGCGCGGTTTGCGCTGAGAACCGTGTGGTGTTTTGGGACGATAACGAAAACTTGGGAAATGGAACGTGGCATTGCCCCCCTCTGAAAAAAGGCATCATCCCGATGCTTTAACTAAAGATGAAGGTACAATAATAATGCAAAAAAGTACAATGAATAAATTACGATGAAACAGTAATACAAAAAAACACTGTTTCAGTTTGTTAACGCGCATGAAACGGCTTGAGGCGCGCGACATGCACGACTTCAGGTCGCGATCGGCGTCGTTGAGAGTTCGTGATGCCGTCGGGGACAACCTCGTAATCAAGTGGGCCGAGACGTCGAACCACCCTGTACGGTCCGAAGTAGCGTCGCAGAAGCTTTTCACTTAGTCCACGTCGGCGTATCGGAGTCCACACCCAAACACGTTCACCGGGCTGGTATTCCACGAAGCGTCGTCGAAGGTTGTAACGGTGGCTGTCTATCGTCTGTTGATTCTTGATACGGAGACGCGCAAGTTGTCGGGCTTCTTCGGCACGTTGAAGGTACTCGCTCACATTGAGGCTTTCTTCGTTGGTGACGTTGGATAACATGGCATCGAGCGTCGTTGCCGGGCTCCTTCCGTAGACCAATTTGTATGGAGATATCTGCGTCGTCTCCTGCACCGCCGTGTTGTATGCGAAGGTCACATACGGAAGAATGGCGTCCCATGTCTTGTGTTCGACATCGACGTACATTGACAGCATGTCGGCGATTGTCTTGTTAAGCCGCTCGGGGAGGCCGTTGGTCTGTGGGTGGTACGCTGTCGTCCGGCGGTGGTTTGTTTGGCTGTATGCCAAGATCGCTTGAGTTAAGTCGGCAGTGAATGCCGTTCCTCTGTCGGTGATAAGGACGTCCGGAGCGCCGTGACGTTGGACGATATTTTCGACGAAGAACTTAGCTACCTCGGATGCACTGCCTTTTGGCAGGGCTTTTGTCTCGGCGTAGCGGGTGAGGTAGTCGGTAGCTACCACGATCCACTTGTTTCCGAAAGCCGACGTCGGGAATGGCCCTAGTAGGTCCATACCAATCTGCTGGAAAGGTCGACAAGGTGGATCAATTGGCTGCAGAAGTCTTGATCGCTTGAAGTACAGCTTCAAGGCGCCGAAGATGCTCGTCGAAACTCGAGGAAAACACGACGACGTCGTCCAAGTACACAAGGCAAGTCTGCCACTTCAATCCTGCCAGTACTGTATCCATAACCCGTTGAAAAGTTGTAGGCGCTGAACAAAGGCCGAAGGGCATCACCTTAAACTCGAAGAGGCCGTCCGGTGCTATAAACGCCGTCTTCTCTTGGTCTCTTTCGTCGACTTCGATTTGCCAATAGCCAGTCTGGAGGTCCATTGACGAAAAGTACTTGGCGTTATGGAGCCGATCAAGTGCGTCGTCTATTCGTGGGAGAGCATACACGTCCTTTCTTGTGATTTTGTTCAGGCGGCGATAATCGACGCAGAAACGTGGGGTCCCATCCTTTTTCTTCACTAACACCACGGGGGACGCCCATGGGCTCTTGGACGGCTGGATAATGTCATCCCGCAGCATTTCATCAACTTGTCTCTTCATGGCCTCACGTTCTCGCGTCGAAACCCTGTACGGACTCTGACGGAGTGGTCTGGCATTTTCTTCGGTTATGATGCGATGTTTCGTGATTGGGGTCTGCCGAATTTTCGATGACGACGGAAAGCAATCTTCGTAGTGCAGGAGCAGGACCTTGAGCTGTGCTTGCTTATCGTTCGGAAGTCTGGGATCGACGTCGAAAGCTATGGGAGGGGCTTGGTTCCTCTGAGCAGGTTCCGCAGAATCGGCGAGGGCGAAAGCACTGGTGGCTTCGACAATTTCTTCTATGTATGCGACCGTTGTTCCTTTGTTCACATGTTTGTACTCATTGCTAAAATTCGTGAGCATAACCGTTGCTTTGCCTCCCCACAGCTCTGCAATTTCTCTTGCGACGCAAATATTTCGGGTGACCAACAGATGCTGACTGCCTTCAACGACGCCTTCCAAGTCAGGTGATTTAGGAGCGCCGACTGAAATAATGACGCTTGAGCGAGGCGAAATGGTGACTTGTTCTTCCAGCACATTCAAGGCATGGTGTCCTGACGGCGTGCGCGGCGGTAGTGCTTCTTCTGTGGATAACGTTATCGACTTTGTTTTTAGGTTGATGACAGCACTATGGAGGCATAAGAAGTCCATGCCAAGGATGACATCTCTCGAGCAACGCTGTAGGACTACGAAGTCTGTAGGATAAATACGGCCGTTAATGGTGACTCTCGCTGTGCAGATTCCTGCAGGCGTTACGAGATGACCTCCAGCTGTGCGGATTTCAGGGCCTTTCCAAGCTGTCCTAACTTTCTTTACCTTCGCGGCGATTCACCCACTGATGACAGAATAGTCAGCTCCAGGATCGACGAGAGCAGTCACACTGTGGTCGTCGATAAAAACGTTGAGGTCGCTAGTTCGCCGTCTCGCATTACAGTTAAGGCGTGGCGTCGGGTCACGGCTGCGTCGGCTTGTTCCGCTGCTTCCATGTTGCGTCGTCAGGCCACCTTCGGTAAGTGAGCTTTCGCCGTCAGGGCTTTGCCTGGTTGGCGTTGTGTTCGGAAAGCTCCGTCGCGGCGTCGTCGTCGTCGGAGGATCTTCGGTAGTTCGTCGCACAGCAACCGCACCTCCACCGGTTGCTGCCCTTAGTTTCCCGGATACGGGCTAGGAGACCGGCCCCGCGTCGGGCCGGAGTACTGCCGGGGGTGCGGTGACATGCGGCGGCTGGGTGACGGTGAACGGGAAGGACTTCGTGGTCTCCATTGAGTTTCTGTCAGGTAGTCGGCGATGTCACGTGGCCGTTCCCCTGGCTGCGGACGTGGTACGTCGACGGCGAAGCCACGCAGTCCCATCCGTCGGTACTGGCAACGGCGGTAAGTGTGCCCGGCCTCGCCGCAGTGGTAGCACAGTGGGTGGAGGTCAGGGGTGCGCCAAACGTCGGTTTTCCTCGGCGCACTGCGCTGGCCCGCTGGTGAACGGTAGGTCGTCGGTGTGGGTGGTGGCGGCGGTGGTGTCTGGCGACGGAAGTGCGACGGGGCGGCGTTTTGGCGTGGACGGGGAGGAGCGTTGTGGCGCACTGCAGCGGCGTAGCTCATAGTTTCTGGCTCGGGCAGCGGTGTTTGGAGAATTCGAAGTGATTGCCGAACTTCTTCTCGCACAATGTCGGCGATCGAATCCACTTGAGGGTGCAGCGAAGGCAAGAATTTGCGCAGCTCTTCCCGCACGATCGCTCGGATCGTTTCACGCAGGTTTTCGGAGTCACTGGTTTGAGCAGCAGCGCATTCTGGAGTCAGGCGATGATTATACTGTCTGGTGCGCATGTCAAGGGTTTTTTCGATGGTGGTCGCCTCGGATACAAATTCTTGGACGATGTTCGGTGGATTCCTCATTAGTCCCGCGAAGAGCTCCTGTTTGACCCCTCGCATGAGGAAACGAACTTTCTTCTCCTCAGGCATGTCTGGGTCAGCGTGACGAAATAGGCGGGTCATCTTCTCTGTGAAAATTCCAACCTTCTCATTTGGTAGCTTAACCCGAGTCTCCAGTAGAGCAGCGGGCTTCTCTTTGCGAGCGATGCTCGCGAACGTTTGCAGGAATGCGCCGCAGAAAACATCCCACGTTCGGAGCGTGGACTCCCGATTCTCTAGCCAGGTCCTTGCGGTGTCTTCCAGGTAGAAGTACACACGACGCAGCTTTTCGTCATGGTCCCAGTGGTTGAGGGCGGCCACATGGTCGTATATTTCTCGCCAGGACTCCGGGTCTTCGAACGATGACCCACGGAAAATTGGTGGTTCCCTGGGTTGATGCATGACCATTGTGGGCTGGGACGCTGCGGTTGTCATTGTCGCTGCAGTCGTGGTCATGGCCTTGGTCTTCCGCGCCTTGTCTTGTAGAAGCCTGTACTCCGGTGGTAGCCCTTGCTGTCGGCGGCTTGTTCGCTGCTCTTGGTTGGCGTCGGTGTCTTCTCCGCGACGTGGGCTGGGTTCACGGCTTGACGGGGGCGTCCGGTACATGAACAAAGCAGCACCTCCACCAGATGTCACGGGGTCGTGACGTGGCTGAAGACAGGAGACTTCGTGTAGGGATTTAACTGTTTATTTAGGCGAACCCGTGCCCGGTAAACGGAAAGTCCAATTACAGCAGCAGTCTCGCACAGATAGCAGTTTCTGACTGATAGCGGCGAACGGAGCGTCGGCCTTCGATATACAACTACTGACAAGTGGCGAAGTGCGTCGGCATTTATACTCTTGCCATCGAATGTTCTAGCGTTATCACTGGCGGTGGCCTAGGTTCCAGAACAATCTGTACCGTTCGCACAGTGGGCGTGATCTTATCGAAATGATCTACTACAGTCCGGAACCTTCTGGAAAACTGCAGGCGCGGTTTGCGCTCAGAATCGTGTGGTGTTTTGGGATGATAACCAAAACTTGGGAAATGGAACGTGGCAATAAGATCGCACAGTACACAGGGCTCTAGCATATCACATCTACTATAAAATGCGTCATACGCGGCCGGCATCGAAGGCATTATGCGTGACGATCAAATATCAACACATAGCAACGATATAGCTCTTGGGACTTCTTTTTAAAAAGTCCCGATTGTTCGTTAAACGTGATTTGTAGTTGCAGTGCTGGTAATCCAAATATTTAGAGATTGCATATGTACTCCTGTGATACAGCCGTCAACGTAGGATTAACATCAATTGTGGTCAAAGGGACACTAAAGTCCAACAGTTTACGTGAGAATGAAAACTCAATGTATGACTACTTTGAAAACGACAACATTATCAACAGCAGTGACCTACTTACTGAGAAATTAAGGTAAATGTGCGAGAATACTTGCGCCACAGTAGAAAATTCGCAAAATGTTCCCGATGACATCCGAGTTTAAGCCTACATTTGGTTACTGGTAATCGAAATAGCTCCACTAAATAGCTGACCTTGCGTTCAAGAGACGTATTAAAATGCTGCTTGTTCGTTCCTGTTTGACTCATGGAAAAAAAAACCGCCGGACGTTTGTATGGGGAATGACAAGAGTGGTTCAAAAGTTCAATTTTCGCCTGGCTTTGATCGATGGATGATGTGAGCATCTCCTTTATAACGGGGCGTAGTTATGTCTGCCACCAGGTTTGCAAGAAAAAAAAGAAACAAAAACAATTCTGTCTTTTTATTGTGATAGCAAATATAGACAATCTCGGCTGGATTTTGGCGTCGGCGTACGCGTCGCGTCACCTCCGATCCGAGTATATATATATATATATATATATATGAGATATAACAGACAGTAATGCCAAGGAATGTACAGGGGAAGTTATTAAAACCAATGGAATGTAAATAAGAAGAAAGAAAAGTGGATGAAAAAATTACCAACTGTGAGCAGGAATCGAACCTACGACCTTCGAATTACGCGTTCGATGCTCTAACCACTGAGCTATCACAGCGGCCCTCCCTCCATCCACTTTTTTTGGGTTTATCTGTGAATTTAGAAGTAGGAGTGACAGTCAGCGCCATCACTCCTACTTCTAAATTCACAGATAAACAAAAAAAAAGTGGATGGAGGGAGGGCCGCTGTGATAGCTCAGTGGTTAGAGCATCGAACGCGTAATTCGAAGGTCGTAGGTTCGATTCCTGCTCACAGTTGGTAATTTTTTCATCCACTTTTCTTTCTTCTTATTTACATTCCATTGGTTTTAATAACTTCCCCTGTACATTCCTTGGCATTACTGTCTGTTATATCTCAATAATATTGTGTTAAAACACGGAAAAACGAGCCCTTAGGTATACACTTCTTTCCCTTATATATATATATATATATATATATATATATATATATATATATATATATATATATAAGCGCGATAAAGAATACATTCTAGAAAGAGACTCCGGTGCGTGGCATCAAAATCGGGACCTCTGACACACAAGTGTGAGGCGTTAGCCCATGAGCCACGGAGCAGCACGACGTGCTTGAACGCTCAAACGGTAAGCTATTTATATGTACCACTTACCGCTGGTGATAGGCATCTCGGGGTGAGCTATCGTGTTTTCAACATTACCATCAAGATGGCGCAATGAGTGTGCGTCGCTAAGGTGCTTAGATAAAACAAGTTTTCAAGCTAGCGTCACTAATTGTTCTCGACGCCATCTTCCTCACTCTCTCGCTTACCCCTCATTTGCTCTACCATCCGCGTCTGTAATTGGTGCATTCCTTGCACGTGACCTTCAAAATGGATGGTGGTGTTATTTATTATGATGCAAAAGGTTCGAAAGGAGTACGCATGCGCATATGGCTCCAGTCAGATTCTCGCCTTGACGAAGGATGAAATAGTAGCCAGGACGTAAACTGCAGAGGAGGAGCATTCCAGAGGCCGCCAAGCCGCCAAGTCAGCCAAGATTACTTTGTGGTACATATTAAAAGCAACACCATGGTTTCTCAAAAATGCTGGGTTGCAGTAAAAGAACAAAAACGGCCTTGCTCTCTTAAACTTACCTCATGCAATGAAAGATTATTGACACCGTAAAGTGTAGCTATGAAACATTTCATTTGAACGCTTTCATGCCACCCCATCAGCGTACATCAACGCGGCTTTGCAAACGAGTTTATCTGTAGGTTTTTGTTGAAACGCCTGGAACGCGTGTAATGCGTTTCGAGTGCTTGCCAGTTCTTGCAAATATCTGTGCGTATGAACGTATCAGAATGTACAGGGTTTAGTGAACGCAGTTTCAGTAACTGGCAGTTTACGCTTGACCAGTACGAGCCTCTTTTTTCTAGAGCGTGCCTTGAAGGAGCCGAAACACGATGCTTCGGGACAACTCACTGGTAGAACTCACTTTTTGTGAAGTTCTGCGCACCGCACCAGAATTACCTCATTACGATTGTCAAAACGGGCACGTTTTTTCCAGAAAAAAAAGGTGTACTCGCAGTGCTGCTTGTCAAGCGATCATACCAGTCGGGCCGAGGTTTTTCCTTGCGTGTGCACAAGCCGGCTGTAGTCACTCGTCACAACATCACGCCCTGTGGTCACTGACAGGATACAGGAAGAAGCGCGTTCACTGTGTGACAGCATAAGCACGATCAAAACACATTCGGAGAACTGGACGAACTACGATGTAGGATGCGAGACGCCATGGCGAGTGGTGTTAAATACAGAGCTGCACAACGTTGCCAGTTCAATAACGCATATCTCGCTTTCTCCTTTCTTGTACCGTTTGCATTCAAATAGGTCCCCGTTTATTCTACTACTCCTTTCCATCCATTTTGTTCCATCTACATCTATTAACCATAGCAACAGAACCAAAAAAATCTCTTATGAACGTTTTGAACCTTCTATGGCGCACTTCAGGAACTTGAGCGAGGAGGAAAGGGTAGGGTGTCGCTACCTTGGAAACTTGTTTCATCTAGAGACCTTAGCGTCGCCACATCTTCACGACGAAGCGGCGCGCGCTCTCGAACGCGTACTCTGCCTCGCGAGGAGGAGAAAGTAGACGTAAAGCCCCTGGATTGACGCTAACTAGCGTGCCCTTATCTCGTGGTGGGAAAGATCGTACGTCTTCGCTGGCCTTTGGTTTTCACTGGAACAATTATGTTGTAATTACCGGGCCCACAAAGCTCACTGGAATCGTTGCACAGTCTTGATTTGCGAAAAGAGCACGCTTTTCAGACACAACAATCTAACAACTGATACCCTTATTCGCGTTCATCTGTACCTGTGAGTATGTTTTGTGCTTTATTTGTCCGTGAGAAATGCGGGGCACGTTTCAATCTGCTTGCCAATCTGCGCGTGACCTTCCAATTTGTTGCTATTACGTTCATTGCTTCGCTTTTGCGCCAAAGCTGTGGCATTTTCATGTGGTCATTTCTACATCAGCAGATGGGACGTTGTCTAAATGTCCACCTCAGGGAGAACCCGAATTTCACACGTGAATCTGTGTCTAGCCACTTAACAAGTTTCTGTACAAAGTGCACGTGCATCTTCATGCTTGATGTTTGGAAAGTAATGGCAGAATATGTGGAACAGAAGAAACGTAAATTATATCAAGCTTTTTTGTTTCGTGTGAGGATGGAACCGAGTGTGTGAGTGGTTCATCTGTTAACTGGTTAGACAACGAATTTCATAACCTTTTGAGTTTAAGCATGATTTCAGCATGTGGTTAGGCTGTTTTTCACATTTGCCGTCATTTTATTGTGATACCATTTATGCGGACAGTCTTGGCTGGTTTTTTCTGTCGCCGTAATAAAAGGCAGCACGTCATCCCAGTTCTTGTGATTGGAGAAAACACGCATGGCAATCATGTTGGTCAGCATTCTGTTTGTTCGTTGAATGAGGTCATTCGTATGCAGATGATACAATGTGGAATGACGGAACTGTGTCATGCGCATGTGAAGTAATGCTTCAACGGCATCAGCAGTGAGCAGTGAACTGGCGGCCACAGTCGCTGACAATAACACGTGGTGGGCCATGGCGAAGGACCACGGAGTGGAGCAAGAAACCTGCCACGGAAGCAGCGGTTGAAGAGGGAATGGCTGTGATTTCGGCATACCGCGTAAGATGATCTACACAGACGATTATCCAACGGTTCTGATTGTGAGATAACAGAAATGAACCCAGAATGTCAATTTCTACTTGTTCAAAAGGCATGCTGGGTGGTGTCAATAGTTAAAGGCGACCTAGTTTTGCGGTGACCGGGCGATTTTGACATTGGCACTTCTCGTAACTAGGGACGTAATGCTTCGTTGTTTCGTGCAATTTGGGCCAGTAAAAGCGTTTCTGCGTGCGGTGCAGCGCTCGTATGAAGCCGAAATGACCAGATGTCGCATAGTCATGCATAGCACGTAGAACATTGGACCTAAGGCTCTCGGAGACAACTAGCAGATAACGTGCTCCAGGTATAGAGCAGTTGGTATCATAGAGCAACTTCTTTTGAAGCGTCAAGCGACCGCTTTGTTGGGAAGTACGGGTGGTGGCAAAAAGAGGATACAGGTTGAGATTGTTTCGTTGTTTTCTCTGAAAGTCCGCCACGTCAGGGAACGTGCTTGTAATAGCAGCAAGGCAGTCGTCAAAATTCTCAGCATCGCATTCGGTAGTCACAGGAGGAATTCGGGAGAGGCAGTTTGCGTCAGCGTGGTCCCGGCCACTCTTGTACGACACCGAAAATTCGCATTCCTGAAGTCACAGCGCCCAACGCACGCGTCGGTGAGAAGGATCGTGCAAACCGACCAGACAGCATGAGAAATCATGACCGGTAATTATCTTAAATGACCTCCCGTAGCGATAAAACGAAACTTCTGTACGACAGAAACACCAGCCAGACATTCCTCTTCCGTAACTGTGTAGCTCCGTTCAGATTCACTCGGGCAACGGCAGGCATATGCCACGTCATGCTCCGCGCCTCTGTGACGTTGTACAAGCACTGCTTCTACACCGATACCACTAGTGTCAGTGTGAACCTCAGTCGGGAAAGATTAATTGAAGTGACGCAGTAGTGGTGCTCACATTAGTACAAACATAAGTTGGGAGAATGCGGCGTCAAACTGTGGTATCAAAATAAAGGTTGCATTCTGTCGCAAGGCGCTTGTCAGCGGGTACACGATCTCCACAAATTAGGGAACAAAACGACAGAAATATGAGCATAGGCAGACAAATGAGAGGAGTTCTCGTGCGGATGGCGGTGGTTTGAAAGAGCTCACTGCTACCATCTTGCGAAGATCGGGTATGACGCTATCCTTGTCGACTGAGTGCCCCAGCACCAATGTTTGGCGTTTGGCGTTTGCCAAAGTGACATTTTTGGCATTCAAATCCAGCCCAGCCTTTTCAATGAAGCCAAAAGCAAAAGTGAGACGGTTGTTATGTTCTTCAAACGTACGGCCAAACATCAAACTTCGTCAAGATAGCACATGCATATCTCCTCTTTTAGACTACTCATTGCGGTGTTCATAAATTTTTCAAAGTGGCAGGAGCATTACAAAAGCCAAAAGCCACGACATTAAATTTAAATAGGTCATCCGGAGTTACGAAACAGTCTTTGTCTCCGGGTTACATAGGTATTTGCCAATAACAAGATCGCAAATCGATTGCTGAAAATTAGGAGGTGGCATGCAAGCAATCTATGACATCATAAATCCGCGGTAAGGAATACATTTCTTCGTCACAGCGTTTAGACGCCGGTAATCTACACAGAATCCCCAAGAACCGGCCCCGCCGCGGTGGTCTAGTGGCTAAGGTACTCGGCTGCTGACCCGCAGGGCGCGGGTTTGAATCCCGGCTGCGGCGGCTGCATTTTTGATGGAGGCGGAAATGTTGTAGGCCCGTGTGCTCAGATTTGGGTGCACGTTAAAGAACCGCAGGTGGTCTAAATTTCCGGAGCCCTCCACTACGGCGTCTCTCATAATCATAGAGTGGTTTTGGGACGTCAACACCACGTATCAATCAATCAATCTCCAAGAACCGTCCTTTTTTCTGACAAGAATTACCGGGGCTACCCATGGGCTCGACGGCTCTTGCGCGATGCCTTTGTTCAGTATGTCCTTTACTTGTTCGGCGATAACATTGCGCTCAGAGGATGACAATCGGTAGGGCTTCTGTCGGATGGGGTGCGCAGAGCCAGTTTTTATTTTGTGACGAGTGCGGGACGAGGGTAACTGAAGAGGTGCATCTCTACGTTTGAAGTCGAAAGCAGCAACATGCTGGGAAAAAAGCTGTACCAGCGGTAGCCGTTCCACTGTATCGAAAGCCTTGCTGATCAACGGAGCATCAGATCTTCATTATGGCGAATATAGTAAGGAGAGAAAGAGGTGGTGAGGTCCGTAACTAGTGCCGCTATTGAGCTGCATGAGGTTTTATCGAAGAGAGCTATCTTCATCCCCCGAGGAAGCACAAACAGCGTAGCAGAACAGTTCAGCGCCCACAATGTTGTTACTCCTTTTGTAATGCACTCAACAGAACATGACACAGGTATGTCCTTCTTAGAACAGTTCTTGCATAGAGACCCCACTACAAAGTCAACACGAGCAGCAGCATCCGCAGTGGAAGAGAATCAAATGGGTGTCTATAACTTCATCAATCACACTAAGTGTGTTCCTGTCTTTGTCAAGGAAGCCTTGTTCGGTAAGCGATGGTAGAAACAAACTGCTTAAAGATATTTGCCCACTACCACAGTCGACTGAAGCACCGTATTGCTCCGAGAAATGAATTCCAAGAATGACATCGTGCGAACACTGAGGTAGAGCCGGATATTCGGATACAAACACTTTCCCAGCCAACAAAACTCTGAGAACACATACACCAAGTGGATGAAGTCACTCACCACGAAAAGTAATAGGATCGCTTCATGAAAACTTAACTTTGCGACCCTACACGGTTTCTGAAGGCGAGGCTCATCACAGGCGCAGTCATCCCAGTATCAACTAACGCCATTGTCGGTATTCCGTCACTAAACACATTCACGTTGTTTTTGAACCTAGCGATGGACAGAGGTGTATCTTGAAAAAACCGTCCGGTGGCATCACCTTCATTGGCCGCGGATGCTAGTTTCCCGGTGCCGGAGAGGAAGAACAACGCAAAGGAGCTGCTGTTGGGCCGTCGCTGTCGGCGAGCAAGTTCGTTATCACGCGGATAACGGGTTTCTGCCACTCTCTGGAATCCATTGTATTGGTCGTAAGTTGCATCTTGGTAGTGTGGTCGGTGCTGTCTTTGCCGCAGCGGGGCGTAGTCCGGCTCAGACTCCTGAGTATAAGAACACGGCTGTCCTCATTGTGATAGAGCGTCATAAGCAGGGTCTCTATTCTAGGGACGTGGCTGATACCGAGGCGCAGAGTCACAATCCCCAATGACCTTCGCCACTCGGTGCGAGGAGGAGGCAGCGTCTTGCTCAAACTCTGGTGGCAGGTAGGAGGAATGAGTGCTCGAATAGTGTGCCACTTGCGCGTGCAGGTCGACTTCTTCACGTACTTTTTGCCGCATTGTTGACGCAACAAGCGGCTGGTTGCTTTCTATGCTTGTGATAGTCGTCACATTGGCTAGCCTGCTGAACTTCGTGATGTCCATCGTCTTTAGTCAGCCAAAAGTGCGACAAAGGCGAATGACATCGGCGACAATTGTCAGAGTGCCGTCCACGATGAGGAAACATTGAACATTTTCGGCGATTCTTTCTAGAATGTGCCCTAATTTTTCTCCCTCACACATTCCAGAGTACATGATACTACATATATTTTTATAACTTCCTCAACGCAGGCCATTCAAGTTTCGCCTAGAACTTGCGCGCTTTGCATGATCTTCTGTTCTGCTCTTTTATTTTTTGTTTTAAGGTCCCCAAAACGCTCTTTGATCTCAGAAACCAATTGGTCCCACGTTGTTAGCGTTTCCTCGTGATTCTCGTGCCATATTAATGCAGTAAGCGTCAGAGAGAACGCGATGTACGAAAGCTGAAAAGTGGCTTCCCATTTTTTGGCGGCGCTCTCCCGTTTGCAATGAATGAGCCAAGCTTCGACGTCTACATCTGGTCTGCCGGCGAAGGAACGAGCATCTCTCAGCTGTGAAACCGAGCCAGTCGGCGCAGAAGTGGAGAGGGGTCAATGTTCATTTGCGTTGTGGGACATGTCCAGCCCAAAAGAGACAGACAATGGGGAGCTGGAGACGTTTGCCTGGTTTTTCACCTGACAGGCTACTCCAGGTGCCGGGTGATCACAATGGTATACGCAATGGTAAACACACAACATATACAGTTACATACACACATAACAGTTACGTAACACATACAGTCACACGCACTGCACTATTTTCAACATTTCGTTCAAGCATGTGGCCCTTAAGAATGTCAGTATCGCTTTTGCGGAGTCTAACGCACTGGAGCTGTTCTGCCTTGGCCCTAGAATATTTTTCAATTCTGTCCTGTTGCATTTTTCAGGCTATCTTCAGAGACTGTCTCTCTGATGCCTATATCGTTCACTCACCGAGGACACGATTGATGTCTTCAACGACGTTACATTGTGCACAAAATGCTCAGTCGAACAGTCCAATTTCGTTCTTGAACTAACTCGTATAAGCAACGTTTAATCGGATGCGGTGGAAACATGTTTCATCTTGCCTGTTGAGATTTTGTGGTGTCCTGAAGTGAAACGATGAATCGATTTTGTACAGAAACCCATACTGTTGGCTAGGGTCTGTCCGGAGAGATCGCTGGATGCCAGGCGTGTGCCGACACTAGCGTTGCTGCGCCTTGCCTCGAGAAAGGTATCTTGACAATTTATGCTGAAGTGTCATGTCCAGCTTTGGCAGCGTCATCAGCCCGGACGTTCCCTTGTATTCCGCAGTGGGCAGGTATACACTGCAGAAAAATGCGGTGATGGAGGTCACAGGCTTTCTTGCAGAGGCGTTTGATGTCCGTGACGAGTTGGTCCTGTGTGCATGGAGACTTCAGCAACTGCAGCGCAGGTCTTGAGTCAGTGAAGATGACGCAGGATTCGTCTGTCTGGTCCACCACGTAAATAATGGCAGCCTGCAGTGCAGCCTGTTCAGTGGCTTTAGAGGAGGTGCAGTGACTGAGAGTGGCAGATGCGTTGACATTGGCGGATGGAATCCAAACGCTGGTTGTGATAACAGCATGAACTGAGTGAACCAGTGTGTGCTGTGCAAGTCTTGTGTTCGAGCTAGCACCACCAAGTCAATCGATAAAGCAACCCACCGTACCTACATATACTCGTATAGTTTGTGCAATGAAGCAAGTTCTTGCAAAAGCTGCGGCGGCGTCCACGTCGGTCATTACAGTGGCGACGAAGAACGGTTGTGCCCACGCGGTAGGGGCGGTTTCAGCAAGATGGCCATCGGCGTTCACATCGGTGAGTTTCACCTGAATAGCAACTCTTCATCGGAAGACTACGTTGAGCGTATCGAGCTAAGCTGCGCAGCTAACAAGCTCACAGAAGACGCCGACAAGAGGGCAGCGTTATTGAGTCCCTGTGGGGACGAGACCTACTCTCTGATAGCCAACTTCGTAAAGCCTTTTAGACCACCAAACGCTATCAGTCCATCATAGAGGCAGTGAAGAATCGCGTAAATCCGAAGCCCTCTGAGCTGTATGCTAGGTATGTGTTCTCCAAATGAGATCAGCACGACGGTGAGACAGTCGTTGACTATGTTACTACTGCTTTACGCAAGCTGGCCGAGAACTGTGGGTTCAACGACAAACAATTTCCGCTTGACATTATGCTCAAGGACCGGTTAGTTTTTGGGATCTCCGACAGCATAGTGCAGCAGCGCCTGTTGGCCGAGAAGAACCTGACCTTTGCGATCCTGACCTGGCAATCCCAGCTGAATCTGCGGCGAAAGATTAAAGAGCTATCGGAAGTCAGCGTCAGGAAAGCCCAGATGTCACGGCCAAGATACGCACGCAACGTTTTAAGAAAGGGCAAGAGGAAAAGGCGTCAGACACGCAGTCTGAACAATGGTGTTTCCGGTGCTCGGGCAACCATGCCGCTTATCGCTGCAAGTTTAAAAGCGCAGTATGCTTTAACTGTTCCGGCCAAGGTCCCATAGCCAAGGTGTGTCGGAAAAAAAAGTAGGCAGGGGAACCATCAGCTGGAAAGTACCGCAAGTTCAGCGGAAACTGAGTATGACAACTTGCGAAGTATCAGCCAAGTAACCAGGAGTTGTCCCAAGTTTATAGTTACCGTTAGCATTGGCGGAGGAACGGTACCGATGGAAGTGGATTCCGGAGCAGCCAGATCAATTATGAGCAAAAAGTCGTTCCGAAAGCTGAGGGTGGCAACCAGCATTAAGCTTGAGGAAGCAGACACGCAGCTCGTAACGTGGACCAAGGAAGAACTAGACGTCATCAGAAAAGCTACACTGCCAATCAAGTTTAAAGAGCGGGACAGCAAGTTGCCACTTCTCGTTGTAAGGAGCGAAGGTTGAAAGCCTTGAACCAGTCACTTCCTGGGTTGTGACTGGTTCAAGGCTTTTAACATCAGCCTTACTGGAATTCACAGCATCGCCCACAGTGCCGAAGCGCCTGTTGAAAACTCCCGGATGTTTTCGGTGAGACCTTTTCCGGCGCAGCCCTACCACCAGTAATACATTGAACAGCCTGACGCCCAGCCAAAGTTTCTAAATGCCGCAGCATTCCTTTCGCTCTTAAGAATGATGTTATCGCCCAGCTGGATAAATAGAACATCAGGGTGTTCCAGAGCCAACCCAGTATGCGAAATGGGCCAGTTCTGTTGTGATTGTGCGAAAAAAGGACGGTTCGCTGAGAATATGCGATCACTACCGAAGCGCAGTCAACCAAGCGGTAAGAAACAATGTTTACCCTTTGCCTACTGGCAGAGAACTTTTCTCAAGGCTAGGGAAAGGCCGTTTTTTGTCAAAAATTGACTTGACGCAGGAGTACCAGCAACTTGTGGTGAATGATGCTTCAGCAGATGTGCTCACTATCAGCTCAGTAAAGGGCCTGTACAAAGTGCGACGTTTGCCATTCGGTGTATCGGTGGCACCCGGATTATTTCAAAGAACAATGGATACATTGTTTGCACGCTTACTGCAGGTGGCGGCCTACCTCGACAACATTCTCGTGGCAAGCGAAACTGCATGCTGAGGAGCATCACAAGGTCTTGAAAGAGGTTTTCAACCAACTCTCGAAGACCAAACTGCGTGTCCAGGGTACCAAGTGCCAGTTTTTCTCAAGAAGAGCCTGCAGTATTTGGACCACCGGATAGACGAAAGGGGTACCTACCCTTCGAAAAGCAAGGTCGAGGCTTTTCACGAAGCACCTACACCACAGAACAAAAGGGAGCTTCAAGCCTTTCTAGAGATGGTGAATTTCTACAATCGCTTCCTAAAAGGTCATTCGGAAGTTGCCGAAGTGTTATACCGCTTACTAGACAGTGACAGTACGTGGAAGTGTGTTGAAGAGCAACAGCGAGCTTTCGAAGGGCTAAAGAAGCTGCTGACGTCAGAGTCACTCCTAGTGCACTACAATCCCGATGCACCATTATTTCTGTCTTGCGATGCATCCCCGGTGGTCATAGGAGCTGTGTTGGCTCACAGAAGTGCTAAAGCGGTAGAGAAACCTGTTGCTTATGCGTCAAGAACACTTACTAAGACGGAGCGTAACTACGCCCAGATTGACTGCGAAGCGCTCGCCATTGTGTAAGGCGTTGGAAATTTTCACCAGTACCTCTGTGGTCGAGAATTCCCCATTATTATCGATCACAAGCCACTTCTAGGCATCTGTCAACGAGATAAGCAGATCCCGGTAGTGCTGTCACTGCGTATGTTGCGCTGGTCTGTCATGTTATCTGCTTATGAATACAAATTAGAGTATAGAAAAACGCAAGACTAGGAAAAGGCTGACTGTCTTAGCAGGCTGCATATGCCCGGATACCGGCCGGACATCGAGCCGCCAGGAGACGTCCTCATGCTGGAAGCAGTCGAGTACCCGCCTGTGAGTGCAGAAGATGTCGCATCAGCCACTCGGCGCGATGCTTGGCTGTCCAGGGTGAAGAAATGGGTCAGAAATGGCTGGCCAGAACAAGGTGTGCCCCCAGAGTATGCCGCCTATTAGGTGATGCACAAAGAGTTGTCACAACGCCGCGACTGCCTCTTGTGGGGTAACAGGGTGACACTGCCAGACGAACTCAGAAAAAATGTTCTCTGCAGGTTACATGCAAAACATCCTGGCATTAAGGCCATGAAAGCTCTGGCAAGATCACTTTTTTATGGCTGAAAATCGATGCCCAGATTGAAAATTTTGTTCGTCATTGCCAACCATGCCAAACAAACAGAAAAAGCGAACCTAAGACGCCTGTCCACTTCTGGAAGAAGCCCGAACTTCCATGAAGCAGAATCCATTTAGATTTTGCCGGACTAGTTCAAGGTGTTTTCTTTCTTGTCGTGGACCCACTATCAAACTGGGCTGAGATAGAAATCGTGCCATCGCTTCACTCGTCAGTGGTGATCGATAAACTGCGCAGGATGTTTGATTCGTACGGATTACCGGAGTTAGTCGTTTCGTATAATGGGGTGGCGTTTTCAAGCCAAGAAATGCAATTTTTTTGAAGCGGAATGGTGTCCGTTACATGTTTACAGCGCCATACCATCCCGCAAGCAATGGAAGGGCCGAGCGCATGGATCGCAAGCTAAAGTGTGTGATTCGAAAGCAAAGCCTAGCACAGTGGCGTGTAAAGTCACTCGTTTTTTATTCATGCAGCATTTCACACCACACACAGAAACCGGGAGCCCCGCCGCGGTGGTCTAGTGGCTAAGGTACTCGGCTTCTGACCCGCAGGTCGCGGGATCGAATCCCGGCGGCAGCGGCTGCATTTCCGATGGAGGTGGAAATGTTTTAGGCCCGTGTGCTCAGATTTGGGTGCACGTTAAAGAACCTCAGGTGGTCGAAATTTCCGGAGCCCTCCACTATGACGTCTCTCATAATCATATGGTGGTTTTGGGACGTTAAACCCCACATATCAATCAATCACAGAAACCAGGGAGAACGCCAGCAGAACTCAGGCTGGGAAGGAGCTTCCGTTCTGCCTTGTCAAGCATGCAGCCCGACGTCGAAGACGCAAGGTGTACGAGACAACCAAATTCGACGTTCAAACGGGGTGATCTTCTGTACGTGCAGAACTTCTCTTGTAGGCCAAAGTGGCTAACCGCGTCCGTACGGTCCTTCGGTCACGTCATGTATTAAGTGCAAATAACGAGCGGTGTGATACACAGACGTCATCGAAGTCTGCCCCACCAGATACCAATGACCCTCACTTCCAGTTTCCGGCGACGCCCGCTCCGATGACCAGATCGCCTGTGCGAGAAGCTGCAATGCCAGCCGATGATGGGCCGACATTGACTGTACCTGATAACGCGCAAGGATGCCACCGCTCTACTCGTCCACGACGACCTGTGCTCCACTATGGCATTGATAGGGGGGAAGGGATGTGATAACAGCATGAACTGAGTGAACCAGTGTTTACTGCGCATGTCTTGTGTTCGAACTAGCACCCCCAAGTGAATCGATAAAGCAACCCACCGTACCTTTACAGTGTCTAGAAATATACTGCCTAGTGTGCTGAGCGCAAGCATTTCGTACGAGAGTGGGTAGCCGCGCATGTGATGACGGCACTCCGATGCCACAAGCGGCGCTGCATGTCGAGAGGGTGCATACATGGTATGGGTGCATATAATAAGTTATAGAATGGACATCAGTTGAGGGCAGGGAAGCTAGCAGCAAGATAAAATTTGAGAAGCGATTGAGAGAAATGGGGGAAGAACGTTGGGCTAGGAAGGTTTTCAGCTACTTGTACATGAAGAATGTCGATATAAAACAGAGGAAGCGAACCAGGAAATTGACTTAGAAATACTTAGAAAACAGCAGGTGGCCAAACCAAAAAGAACTATCTGTTAAGAAGAAAGTGAAGGAAGCGGAGACTGACATGTGAAGAATTGGCATGATTAAGTCCGCACTAGAGATCTATCGAACTTTTAAGCAGGAAATTGCCAAGGAAAGAGTCTATGATAATACTCGGGGTAGTTCTCTACTGTTTGAGGCCAGGACGGGAGTATTGCGAATGTAGACATATCGGGCCAAATACGAAGGGTTAGACACAGTATGCAGTGCGTGTTGAGAGGAAGAAGAAACTGCCGAACACTTGATAATGTTCTGTAAAAGGCTTCACCCTAAAGTTCAGGATGATGGCGCAGAGTTTTTCAAAGCACTGGGGTTTAGGGACAGGGAGGGCAAAACAGACTTTAAGCGGGTAGACTTATCTAGAAGGAGGTTATCTGATTCGTGGCTAAAGTCAAGGCACGAGTGAAAATTAAACCCCTCACTGCAAAGTACGAATCCTCAAACTCACTTTAAAAAATCTAGTTTTGGGTTCATTAAGTATTACGGCTTGGTGGCGCTAGCCTCTACCCAATCTAAAGGGTACAGCCATATCCATCCATCCATCCATCCATGCACGAACGCACAAAATTCCTCTCGTCCTGTTGCTGCCAGAGCCTCGCCATGTTTAAAATCAGTGTGTGACAGCTGCCATCTGATTTAATGTGAAGTTCCACGGTGCCATACGAACACTGCAACACCCTGAAATGTAAAAAGCTAAACGGCAATGCAAAGAAAGGACGTGTGCTGTGCCGCTGTTTCAAAGAAGTTATTGGTCGAACAAGGAAAAGGTGTCTTGTTCCCCTCACTAACGGATCCAGCACGGTTTCCTGAATGAAAAAGTAGGATCAAGATGGCAGACAGAAGGCGGAATCCGAAGGCTGTCGCGTGAGAAAAGCATTCTGAGAGTGACTGCACCGAACCACCTTTTCGAATTAGGGTGAATGATGTCGGGAATGAAATAGCTGTTTAGGCAAAATTTCCAATAATAATACTTATCTAAAAATTAGAAAATACCCTTTCGAATTTTATTCACGCAGTTTTTATCCCATGTCAACGTAGGACTCCCTTTCCAACAACGTTTTGAGAATCATATGCGGCGGGTGGGAAATTATTTATTGGCATGTTATCATTCTTTGCTTTAACTCGAATCCTATTGGAATGCAGGCTAAGAGGTAATGGTTTTAGGGTCTTCTGTGATAATTTTTGCTCTCAAGAAAAAAGCACATTAAAAAAAAAACTCTGGTGGT
The DNA here is from genome assembly GCF_043290135.1 of Rhipicephalus microplus. NCBI lineage: Eukaryota > Metazoa > Arthropoda > Arachnida > Ixodida > Ixodidae > Rhipicephalus > Rhipicephalus microplus. Next base: position 488,212,959 of record NC_134710.1, on the reverse strand, counting down.
TATACTGTCAATGGTTTTTAAAATCATTTCTTTGCGTACTGCAACCACTTTGAGCATCTATCTATCTATCTATCTATCTATCTATCTATCTATCTATCTATCTATCTATCTATCTATCTATCTATCTATCTATCTATCTATCTATCTATCTATCTATCTATCTATCTATCTATCTATCTATCTATCTATCTATCTATCTATCTATCTATCTATCTATCTATCTATCTATCTATCTATCTATCTATCTATTGAATCGCGTACGTCTGGGTGCCCTCACGATCATCTCATTAACTTAGGGTCTTCGAAATACTATGCCAGAAGGGCCAAATGTTCGCGAAGCGCCAATGCTAGTTCCAGTGTTCACTGTTCAATTTTCTGCATATACTTAGGGCCACTTCATAATGTTTAACTTAATAAAGAATTAGAACAGAGTCACCTTGCATAGCATTGATTTCCAAGTTACGTGGGATCTGCGTCTTTTTTTTTTTGGCAGGCAGTAGCGGATGGCGAAATGTATGCCACGGAATTATCTTCATTTGGTATTGCAAAGTGCCAGTACTTTGAAAGCAATCCAGTAGTTCTTATACAATAAAGCATTATGTAAAAAAACACTCCGAAAATGCAGGAAAATAATAGTTGGCCTCGCGCGGCTCGGCCTTTGCAGGCTTCACAGTGCTTGCGGAGCGCAAGGATTGAACGAAAATGCAACCACTCGCACAGCAGTGCACCATGCGGGCGCTGCCGGCAGTCATCAGCTGTGGGGCCATCTCCTAGCCCACGCCCAGCACACTAGGCAGTATAATTCTAGACACTGTAGTACCTGCATATACTCGTATAGTTTGTGCAATAAAGCATTCTTGCAAAAGCTGCTGCGGCCTCCACTTCGGTCATTGGTCGGCCGGTGAAAGACGGATTCGGTGAAAGTCCAGCAAGGCGACGGCTCCGTCGAAGAACCTCTGTTTTCGGGTGTTGATTACCCAGCACGTGCAAGTTCACCTGCTACGTGACGCCACATATGCGCATAAAAGAGTGTTTCACACTCGTCGCTTGGCTTATAGATGGCACTGACTGACACTCCTACTTCTAAATTCACATATAAACCCAAAAAAGTGGATGGAGTGAAGGCCGCTGTGATAGCTCAGTGGTTAGATTATCGAACGCGTTATTCGAAGGTCGTAGGTTCGATTCCTGCTCACGGCTGGTTATTTTTTCACCCACTTTTCTTTCTTATTTACATTCCATTGGTTCTAATAACTGCCCTTGTAAATTCTTTGGCATTACTGTCTGTTATATCTTAATATTGTGTCAAAACACGGAAAAACGAGCCCTTAGGTATACACTTCTTTCCCTTCTATATATATATATATATATATATATATATATATATATATATATATTTATATATATATATATATATATATATATATATATATATTGCCACCATTGATGTACTTGTTTTAGGCTGCGAAATAGAAGAGAACATTTCTGTTGCACGGGTTCAGGTGAACTCCTGGGAGCAGGTCTTGTTTTGCTCGTGACATTACTGATGGAGACGCTGGGTGCGTGTACTTCGGCTGTGTCGGCCATCGTGGAGACAGCTACATCTCTCAGAGCAAGAAGCAGCCGCCGCCTTCGTGGGTTACCCCCTGAATTTGGTCCCGTGGCATCGATACCCAGAAAGATGGCAACTCCGATGACAAACCAGGCGGTCCAAACCAGCGATGTCCATGGTTCTCTTCTCGCCCATGTTTTTCGCGTGCCACAGACGCCAAAGCCGTTCCATGGAGACATCTTCAAGGATGTTGATGACTGGCTCGACCACTTTGATCGGGTTGCCAGTGTCAACGAATGGGACGATGTTCGGAAGCTGCGCCGAGTTTACTTCTACTTGAAGGATTCTGCGAAGACGTGGTACGAGAACCACGAGGGCTCCTTTGAAACCTGGCAAGAGTTTAGCCGTCAGCTCCGTGACACCTATCGCCACACCGAGAGGAAGGAGAGGGTTGAACAAGCCATATCCTGCAGAAACAAGTGGTCGAACAAACGAGTATCTATTTTTGTCGAGGACATGCTTCGGCTCTTCAAGCGCGCGGACCCTGCCATGCCCGATGAAATGAAGGTGCGGCATTTAATGCGCGGGGTAAAAGAACTGCTTTTCGCTGGGCTCGTGCACAATCCACCGACGACAGTCGCCCAGTTCATCAGTGAGGCGACCACTATGGAACGTATGCTGCAGCAGCAGTCGTCACAATACGAACGCCAGATCACGGCCACCGCATGCTTTATCGGCTCTGACAGCGAGAGACAGGCCCTCGCAGAATTCATTCGAAGTATTGTTCGGGACGAATCGCGACAGCTTCAGGCAGTGGGATCCCATCAACCTTTGTCAGCCCTCGCGGATGTAATCAGACAAGAAGTCCAGCAGGCTGTCACACCCCTGGCCCTGATTGCACCACTGATTCTCGAGGCCCCAGTCCTGACATACGCAACGGCATTGCGATCCCCTGCGCCACCGGCTACAGATGCTGCTATGCGGCCAAGGTACCAGGCTATGCAGTCATTCCACGACACTGCTCCAAGCCCGCCTATCGGCTCAAGGTTTCCGAGCACACCCACCTATCTGCCGTCTACCTCAAGACAAGGTGGCCGCAAGGCAAGCACGTGGTGCACCTAAGATAACCGCCCGCTCTGCTATCACTTCGGTGAAGCGGGTCACGTATACAGGAACTGTCAATACCGGCAACTAGGTCTCCGCGGCTTCCATCCTGATGCTCGATGCCCGCGCTACGGTGAGCGCCCCCGCGAAATCAAAGCCTATCTCACGGGCCAGTGAACTCCTTCAACTATTCAGCACCGCCAGTCGAGATCACCGTCGCCTCGCTGGTCTACGTCACCCAGTTTGCCTTCATCGTCTGCCGCTCCTTTCAGGAGCCGATCACCAAGTCTCCGCAGGGGAAACTAAGAACGGCGACTTCTGGGGGTGAAGTCGCGGCCCGGCGAACTGTAAAAGACCCTCCTTCGACGCAACGACCGGACGAGGGCGATTCTGGTTTTGCAGTGTTCTCCGACAGCAAAAAGATTGTTTCTGCCGAAATTGCCGTCTTCGTCGACAATCGTGCTGTTAACGCCCTCGTCGACACCGCTGCCGACTATTCCGTAATGAGCGCCACACTGGCATCTGAACTGAGGAAGGTTACCAAGCCATGGCAAGGACCTCAGTTGCGCACGGCAGGTGGCCATCTCGTGACGCCTACTGGTATGTGCACGGCACGCATTCGAATACGTACGTCGACATTTGCGGGCTCTCTCCTCGTATTGTGCGTGTGCTCTCGGCCAGTCATTTTAGGAATGGACTTTCTTCGTGAATACGGCGCCGTCATCAACCACCGTTAATCACTCCTGTCGTTCGAGTATCCTTTTTGTGCTGCAACTGACACTACACAATTCTGGAAAAGAGCGCTCCGTGTTACCGACGATTCTCTGACTCTCCCACCTCGAAGCAGCGTCTTTATCGAAGTAGAATTGGGACAGGACATGTCTGACGCGGTAAGTGCAGAGGCCAATTTGTCTCTCTTTATTTCACGACAAATCTGTGTTGCCCGAGGAATCATTCAGCCTAGCAATAGGCATGTTCACTTGCTGGTCACGAACTTCAGCGACGAATATCGCCACCTAACGAGACACACTGCAATTGCATATTGTGAAGAACTTTCCGATGCCGATGGTTTGTCCCCGTTAGCTTCATTTTCATGGAATGGCCACCCTGACGAGGCCTTCGCGAGCACTCTCGACGTAAACGAGAGACTACCTTCGGCTCAACGAGAAAGCCCTTTGCGTATACTCAGCTCATTTCAAGACTGCTTTGCCACTACGTCAAAGGTTAAACAGACACCACTTGCTCAGCATCGTATCATCACGAAACCCATCTAGAGACCCATCCGACAACACGCCTCTAGGTTGTCGCAAAAAGAGCAAGACGCTATACGTGACCAAGTACAGCACATGCTTCAGGACGGCGTCATGCAGCCATCGACAAGTCCCTGGGCTTCGCCCGTTGTGCTAGTAAAGAAGAAGGACGGTACGCTGCGTTTTTGCGTTAATTACCGTAAACTGTACAAGGTCACCAGAAAGGACGTTTATCCTTTACCACGGATAGATGACTCATTGGACCGTTTACGCAAGGCTAAATATTTTTCCTCCATGTATTTGCGTAGTGGCTACAGGCAAATTGCAGTGGATGAACGCGATCGCGAAAAGACGGCGTTTATTACTCCCGATGACCTGTACGAGTTTAAAGTGTTGCCTTTTGGTCTATTCTCAGCGCCAGCTGCTTTCCAAAAAATGATGGATACGGTTTTCACAGGACTCAAATGGCAATCATGTCTTGTTTACCTTGATGACGTCGTGGTCTTTGCAGACACATTTGAACGAGACGTCTAACGCCTTTATGCAGTACTTCAGGCAATGGAAACAGCGGGCTTTCTCTCAAACTCGAGAAATGTCATTTTGATTATGAAGAACTGAAGTTCCTTGGTCACGTTGTGAGCCATGCTGGCATCCGCCCAGATCGGGAAAAACCCGCGCTGCTGCTGCCTTACCCATGTCCACAAATAAGCATGACCAACGCCGATTTCTGGGGCTCTGTGCGCATTACAGGTGCTTTGACAAAAACTCTTCGAAGGTTGCTGAACCCCTCAACAAGCTTACAAAAGACGGTGTCTCGTTTGTTCGGGGTCCCGATCAGTGTCATATGTTCGACACCCTCCAAAACCTCCTCCAGGCTCCGCCTGTACTGGGTCACTTTGACGAAAGCGCTGACACGCAATTACACACTAACGCCAGCAACGTTAGACTAGGAGCGAAATTAGTTTAGTAGCATAATGGCGTAGAGCACCTGATCGCTTATGCGAGCAGAACGTTATCCCGCACGGAGAAAAACATTTCTGCAATCGAAAAGGAATGCCTCGCTGTTGTCTGGGCCATAACAGAGTTCCGCCCATACTAGTACGGCCACCCATTCAGGTTAGTTAGCAGCCACCAATCCCTTTGTTGGCTCGCAAATCTCAAAGATCCCTCAAGCCGTCTAGCATGATGGAGCCTTCGGCTACAATATTTCGATGCCACCATCATTGGTGTGGCGATGGCGTAGTGGTTAGAGCATCCGCCTCGCATGCAAGAGGTCCGTGGTTCAAATCCCGGTACCACGCAGTTTCCAACCGGATTAAAAAAAATCCGCGTGTTGATGGAACTGCATTAAGAGGCCTGGGGTGCGGCTTCACCGGCAAACACCGCCGAGAACGCACTCCCTCACCAGAGAAGGATTGGCCATCCTGGTGCAGTATCTGGCCAATACCTCCCACGTGCTTACGTCAAATACCTCACGGCCCTCAGTCCCCAGCAGCTGCGAAGCAACTGACCACGGCGGCGGTCAGATCTGCAACGCAGCAGAGGGTGCTAAGAATCTCTGGATCCGGACAGGCTGCCATTGGAACCTGAACGTGGCAACGTTTAACGCGAAAACCTTATCTAGTGAGGGCAGTCTAGCTGTACTATTCGAGGAGCTAGAGAGTGTTAAATGGGATTTAATAGGGCTCAGTGAGGTTAGGAGGAGAGATGAGGCCTATACGGTGCTACAGAATGGGCACGTCCTTTGCTACACAGGCTTGGCAGACAGAAGAGAACTGGGAGTGGGGTTCCTAATTCACAGAAACATAGCTGGCAACATAGAGGAATACTATAGCAATAATGAAAGGGTGGTAGGTATCGTAATTAAACTGAATAAAAGTAGAAGATGAAGGTAGTACAGGCTTACGCGCCTACATCCAGCCATGATGACGCTTCAGTTGAAAGCTTCTATGAAGACGTGGAATCGGCAATGAGTAAGGTAAAAACACAGTATAATATACTGATGGGAGACCTTAATGCAAAGGTAGGGAAGAAGCAGGCTGGAGACCAGGCAGCAGGAGATTATGGCATCGGTACTAGAAACGCCAGAGGAGAGCTACTAGTAGAATTCGCAGAACGCAATAATTTACGGATTTTGAATACCTTCTACCGAAAACGAGAAAACCGCAAATGGACATGGAGGAGCCCTAATGGCGAAAATAAGAACGCAATAGACTTTATAATGAGTGCACTCCTGGAATCGTGCAGGATGTGGAAGTGATTGGCAAGGTACGATGCAGTGACCATAGAATGGTACGGTCTCGAATTTGCCTAGACTTGAAGAAGGAACGACAAAAATTGATACGCAAGAAGCCAATCAATCAGCTAGCACTGAGGGGGAAAGTATAGGAATTAAGAGTGTCGCTGCAGAACAGGTACTCGGCTCTTAGTGAGGAAACCAACCTTAGCGTAGATACCATGAATGATAATTTGACGAGTATCATTACGGAGTGTGCAGTGGAAGTTGGAGGCAGGGTATTAAGACAGGACACTGGCAAGCTTTCCCAGGAAACGAAGAACCTAATTAAAAGCGTCAAATCATGAAAGTGTCAAGTACAACAGACAAAATAGAACTGACAGAGCTTTCAAAGTTGATTAATAGACGTAAGGTATGCGATGTAAGAAGGTATAACATGGAGAGAATTGAACACGCTCTGAAAAACGGAGGAAGTGTCAAAGCATTGAAGAGGAAACTTGGGATAGGCAAAAGTCGGATGTATGCACTAAGGGACAAAGAAGGCAAAATAACTACCATTATGGATAGGATAGTTAAAATAGCGGAGGAATTTTACAGAGATCTGTACAGGAGCCGAGACAGCCACGACCTTAATACTATAAGAACTAGCAGTAACCCAGATTACACCCCACCAGTAATGATAGAAGAAGTCAGAAAAGCTTTGGAGAGCACGCAAAGAGGCAAAGCTGCTGGTGAGGATCAGGTAACATCAGATCTGCTGAAAGATGGAGGACAGATTGTGTTAGAAAAACTAGCCACCCTGTTTACGAGATGTCTCCTGACGGGAAGAGTACCAGAGTCTTGGAAGAACGCTAACATCATCTTAATACATAAGAAAGGAGATGACAAGAACTTGAAGAATTACAGGCCGATCAGCTTGCTCTCTGTAGTATACGAGCTCTTTACAAAGGTAATTGCTAACAGAGTAAAGAAAACATTTGAATTCAATCAATCAAAGGAACAAGCAGGATTTCGAACAGGCTACTCGACAATTGACCACATTCATACTATCAATCAGGTAATAGAGAAATGCTCAGAGTATAACCAACCACTATACATAGCCTTTATAGATTACGAGAAGGCGTTTGATTCAGTAGAAATATCAGCCGTCATGCAAACACTGAGGAATCAGGGCGTAGATGAAGTATATATAAACATTCTAGAAGAAATCTACAGGGGATCAACTGCTACCATAGTGCTTCCTAAAGAAAGCAACAGAATACCAATCAAGAAGGGTGTAAGGCAGGGGGACACAATTTCCCCAATGCTATTTACCGCGTGCTTACAGGAGGTTTTCAGAAGCTTAGAATGGGAACAGTTAGGGATAAGAGTCAATGGAGAATACCTTAGTAACCTGCGCTTCGCCGATGACATTGCATTGCTGAGTAACTCAGGGAACAAATTGCAACTTATGATTACGGAGTTAGACAAGGAGAGCAGAAAGGTGGGTCTTAAAATTAATCTGCAGAAAACGAAAGTAATGTACAACAACCTCGGCAAGGAGCAGCGCTTCGAGATAGGTAATAGTGCACTTGAAGTTGTAAAAGACTATGTCTACTTAGGGCAGGTAATAACCACAGAGCCAAACCACGAGATTGAAGTAACTAGAAGAATAAGAATGGGGTGGAGCACATTCGGCAAGCACTCTCAAATTATGACAGGTAGATTGCCACTATCCCTCAAGAGGAAGGTATATAACAGCTGTATCTTGCCGGTACTTAGCTACGGAGCAGAAACCTGGAGACTTACAAAGAGGGTTCAGCTCAAATTGAGGACGACGCAGCGAGCAATGGAAAGAAAAATGGTAGGTGTAACCTGAAGAGACAAGAAGAGAGCAGAGAGGATTAGGGAACAAACGGGGGTTAAGGATATTATAGCTGAAATCAAGAAGAAGAAATGGACATGGGCAGGGCATGTAGCGCGTAGACAGGATAACCGCTGGTCATTAAGGGTAACTGACTGGATTCCCAGAGAAGGGAAGCGGGTTAGGGGGAGACAGAAGATTAGGTGGGCAGATGAGATTAAGAAGTTTGCGGGTATAAATTGTCAGCAGCAAGCACAGGACCGGAATAACTGGCGGAACATGGGAGAGGCCTTTGTCCTGCAGTAGACGTAGTCAGGCTGATGATGATGATCATTCACAAATCTGGGCGAAAACACACCGACGCCGACTGTCTCTCACGTGCACCGGTCGAAGATGCCAACACTGATCTTGAAGACGACGACACTTTTCTTTCTGCCATATCAGGAACCCATTTGGCTGAGCAACAGCGTCATGACTCGGAGCTCATTCCGCTCATTGACTACTTGGAAGGACTCAATTCCCACCGTCCTCGAAGCTTTGCACGCTCGCTATCCTCCTTTTGGTTCCACATTGGAGTGCTTTACGAAAAGAACTTTCATCCTACAAAGCTATGTATCTGCTTGTTGCGCCAACGACGCTTCGTCGTGACATTTTACGTGCGTGTCATCATGAGCCATCGTCCGGACACCTCGGCTATACGCGCACGCTGCAACAGATTCAACGCTCCTACTGCTGTCCACGTCTCGCAAAGACTGTGAAGCACTACGTTCGCACATGTCGCGACTGTCAGCGACGTAATATTCCACCTTCACGACCAGCGGGACTACTGCAACCAATAGACCCACCAAAGGCGCCCTTTCATCAAGTTGGCATGGACTTGCTGGGGTCGTTCCCCACGTCTTCGTCTGGAAACTGGTGGATTGTGGTCGCTACCGACTACTTAACACGCTACTGTGAAGCCAAGACACTTCCAAAAGCCACCGCAGCAGATGTCGCCCAATTTTTTGTTAACAGCATCGTCTTACCTCAGGGTGCTCCAGCTGTCGTCATGTCGTCATAACTGATCGTGGGACAGCTTTCACCGCAGAGATGCTGGAGGAAGTCTTGCGATTAAGTGGCACGGAGCATCGTGAAACAACGGCTTACCACCCGCAAGCAAACGGGCTGCCTGAACGACTCAATAAGACAATTGCAGACATGCTGTCAATGTATGGTTACATCAATCACAAGAACTGGGACGCCATACTTCCCTACATAACTTTTGCATATAACACTGCTGTTCAAGAAAGTACCGGTTTCACGCCTTTTCGCTTAGTCCACGGTTGCGAGGTCACGACGATGCTTGATGCCATGCTCCTGCCCGGCAACTTAGGAATATACCACACGGATGCCGCCAAATTCGCGCAGTATGCAGAAGAGGCCCGTCAACTTGCTCGTCACCGTATTCAACATCACCAAACCGCAGACGCGCGCCGCTAGAATTTTCGTCACCGTGAAGTTATTTTCAAGCCCGGTGATGAAGTTGGGTGTGGACCCCTATTGGACAACGTGGCCGTTTAAAAAAGCTTATTCGCCGCTACTTCGGCCCTTACAAGGTCGTACGACGTCTCAGCGACGTCACTTACGAGGTTCTCCCAGAAGGCACTTCGAGACGTTCCCGTTTCACCCCGAAAACTGAAGTCGTTCACATTTCACGGCTCAAACCATACTTTTTGCGCCGTGAATTGCCAGTGAGTGACTGACTTTATTGTTAACTTTGCGTCTTTCTTTTTGTTTCGTCTTCTTCTTACATTCTTTCCTATTTTTTTATTTTTCATTTAACTCGTCGCTCCACAACCAACTATGTTATTCCGCCTTACGCCATTTATTTTGCTTGAATGGTAGTCTTCATCTCATTTTCTTTTTTTTTGCATTCATGTACAGCATCGAGACGATGCTGCTTGGGAGAGGGGGTAATGCCACCATTGATGAACGAGCCGCTGTGGCTCATACTCGTTTTGGGCTGCGAAGGAGAAGAGAACACTTTCTTTCGTTGCACTGGTTCAGGTGAACTCCTGGCTGCTGGTCTTGTTTTGCTCGTGACAATATATATATATATATATATATATATATATATATATATATATATATATATATATATATATATATATATATATATATATACATATATATATACACGGGGAACGATGCGCTTGACTACTCTTTCTGTGGTGCGCCTTTCCGGCCCGGCCAGAGTCGTCAACGCGCGTGCTTATCTCGTGAGCGAACTAGAGGGTGTGGAATGCTAGGGGCCTTATGGTTGCCGCACTTTTACGGACACAATCAGCGTGCAGCTTGCCCCCCACAGCAGGCGAGAGCTTCTACGGGGGTCGCTCTCAACGCGAAGAAACAGTGCCAAAATGTACCTGGAACGGCCATGTTTTCTTACTCCAGCGTTTTGTGCAGTTACGTGAGATCGGACGTGAATGAGTTGACTGCCAGCCTCACTTTGTACAACATTGTAGTTGGTCGCTATGGCCACGCCACCAGAAAATAGGTTACTTAGGAAGTGCATGTTTAGTAGCTATACTATTGCTCCTAAATGTGCTAGCCTAGGTTCATATACCATTCAAGTATGTTGCTATCGCATTTGTTGCTTTGCCCTTTGGCGAAAGTGTGACTTTTTATGTTAGTCGACCTCGTCGGGAACGCTGAAGATTCTAAACGAATAATCAACTTGGTGAAACCAGGCATTTAGATCTTTCCCAAAATGCGGTAAGGAGCTCGCAACGAAACTCGAAAGTCGGTCGCGAGCGTCTTGACTGTTAGACATGCACACGTGAGCATCGCTTCTAGCTTGTATTTGTTGCTTTTTCGAGCCGCGTTTGAGATTAATCGACGCACTGCTCTCTTCTGCACTCGTGCTTGATTCGGCGTCACAAGTTTCATGCGTTTTTAACTCCAGACGCTCGATTCGCTCTACTAGTGGAGTAAGTAAGCTACACAAGAGGTCGTGACTTGCCTTCATCTGCGAGTAAAGAGGCGGTTTTGGTGCGTCGTGGTCTTTGGCGGCGTCGTAGTTTTCGGCGGCGTCATGGTCGTTGAGAATTATTAGTTTCAGTTCATCGATTTCAATCCGAAGCGGACCCACCTTGGTCCTTAGGACATCGGCTTCGGACACAGCTGACCGGTAGGATTCCAACCGGGCGGCGTCATCCAGCTGCTCGAACACGTCGACAGAACACGGGGCCCTCGCCATCTTGGGCTCACGGACCCGACGCTGTTCAAACGTCAGTGGTTGAGCCGAAAGAGAGCACAGGAAGCGACGTCCCCGCATAGATGTAAACGTCTTCTTAGTTCACCTCGAGCGGTTGGGCACCAGTTGTGACGTGCCATTGTGGCCGTCAGATATACTGGGTTCCGAGGCAGCCTAAGATGGACGTCCATACTCTTTCAAGATCAAGAACGGCTGGCAGACCCTTTTTTCATTCCACGTTTCTCAAGCGCCCGCAAGCTCGGCGCCGATTTACTTCGTTTTCCTCGCGCAAAGGCGTGAGACACGCACCAAGCGTCGTCTGCTATCGCTCGTCACAATATATAACTTTAAAATGAGCACAACGTTACGAAAAGGATGCCAATTATGCCGCGCATGACTTCCATGTCATGATTAATATTTTTGGACGTGTCACTTACCTTTGTCATCTATTCACCTCACGTGATGCGAAATTTGGTATATGTGAAGCTAGCGAAACGGCCGCGAGCGTGCTATGAGCGTAGCATGTTGTTATGTTTCACAATACATGCATGCCATGATTATTATGTTTGAACATGTCACTTACCTTCGTCGTCTACTCGCGTAACGTGACACCAAATTTGGTATATGTGAAGCTAGCGGAACGGCCACGAGTGTATCATGAGTGTGGCAGGTAGTCATGAACTTGACATGGATGTCACGATTATTATGTTTGGACGCGTTATTTACCTTTGTCGTTAATTCATGTTGCGTAATACCTAATTCGGTATATGTGAAGCTAGCAAAATGGCCGCGAAAGCATCAAGAGCGTGGCATGTAGTCATGTTGTCACATTTATTTATTTATTTATATCTGTTTATTTATTTTACCATCAAAGCCCAAGGACATCACAGAGGGGAGTGGTGAATGGTTAATTATACAAAATTAGCTAGTAAATAACACAAAAAGAACAGATTACAACGATTCAATAAAACCATAAACTAAAAATAGCAGTGCATAGAATGTACTAAGGCAATGCTTTGCAATTAATATGATGTGCAAACGAGGTAACATAACATTAATTTCTGTTTGTACACCTCTACGACAACAATAGCACGATGTCATGAATTCCAAGTTAAACAATGTTGGCTACAGCCTCGCAAAAATGTTTGTTAACAATGATGGTGACTATGCCATTGGAAAGGTGGTTCTATAGCCGAGATGTGCAAGGAAAAAAGGAGTGACTGAAGGTGGTGGTATATGATGCTTGGATTACGACTTTGAAGCGATGGTCTTACACGGTGCGACAAGTAATGTGGCTGTGAAATGAAGTCATTTTCAAGAAATGGACGAAGGTATATTTTATAAAAATGATTTGCGAGAGTTATTTTTCTCCATGATGCTAAAGGTGGAAGACATAGGTTAGCTTTCATTGAAGATATGCTGGAAGTGCCTTTATAATTAGAATGAATGAATCGAACAGAATTGTTTTGAACGAGCTCTATGGAGAACGTGAGGTTTTCGTTGTGTGGGTCTCACACTGCTGCAGCGTACTCAAATTTGGGGTGCAATCGACTGATAAAGTAGTAATTTTAAAGATGATGGGGCGATGGAAAATTTTTGACGTAAGTAGCCAAGCAAGCTGCTAGCTCGAGTGATAATTTATTCAATCTGAAGAGACCAGGTTAGGTTTGAAGTTATATCAAAGCCTAAGTATTTATATGAATTCACAGAATCTAAGGGGACATCATTCATATGGTAGAATGGAAGGGTGGTAGAGTTTCTATGAACACGTGAAGTTTTACATTTGTTAAAATTAAGTTGCATTTGCCGGGTAACGCGCCAATCAATTACATAGTTTAGATTTGATTGAAGAGCATCAGAAGTGTTAATACTGATTATTTAATGGCAAATACGCAATCGTCAGCAAGTAGGTGAACGTGATTTGTTAAGGCAGATGGCAAATTGTCATTCTATAGTAGAAAAACAAGTGGTCCTAGTACTGATCCTTGCGGCACGCCCAAGCGAACTTCATATAAAGGTGAGTCTTGGATATTAGCGTTAACACACTAATAGCGGTTACAAAGAAAGTATTCAATATATATATAAGTATGTTACCACAGAACACCTACCAGTTTAGAGAACGGAAACTGTACTTTTGGGCTGTTGTATCAAAATACCATTCAAATACGTAGCGGCGGCGTACTGAACTGCAATACCACGAGGCGAGATGGCGCTGGTAGTATATCATCATCAATAAACAGACGCATTTTTTTGTTGCAAATAGAGGCTGGCTGCTGGTTCGCGCTGCTTGCTTCCTCTGCTATTTAGTTTTTTTTCTCGTTGCAAAATCGCGGTTCGCGTGTGTAATTATCGCAAGGTGACCTAACTGGTCACGACTGGCAAAAACAACGTCAATAAAGTAAGGTTTGCATCGTTTATTGCGAGTGCTCAAGCCGGTACAACTAATGCATATAGTGAGGTCCGAACAAAACAAGTCACTCATACATATCAAAAGCTTTCAACACATTTGTAAACACTCTTGAAAGCTAACATGCATATGCATATAAGTGAACATCGAGATCGCTGAATGAACGTCTCTCTCATTGTGTTGCGGCGTTCGGGTTTAATAACGTGGCTTCAGGACAAGGGTCTGATTCTGCCGTCAGATGCGGCTCTTAGCATGTGGTATTATTCTTGAAGTGAGCTGAATAGATGATCTGGAATCAGAAAGGAAACTACCACATTGCTGATTGATAGCTCGCGCAGTGAAAGCAATGAAGTTTCGCTAAATTTGTTAAAAAACAATTGCGGATGCGTGCAGTTCTGAAACTTTCTCGCTCTGCAATGCTACATTAAGTACTTCACAATTGTGCAATGTCGCTTCGTGTCGACAGGGTAGGCACTATATTTATTTCTCAGCCGTGAGCCCATATTGTCGTGGGTTATAAAATACAGAGGGTCTATTTAAAAACATGGACAGCAGAAATCGTAGAGACGCTCTCAAAAGGAGGCCGCTAGGATTGTCGTCTTCTTCACTCGCCTGCGCTGCGCCTCTCGAGAAAATCCGCAATCTTCATAGTCATCGCTATCTCGAAGCTAGACGCAGCTATGCACGCGGCTTTACCCTCCCGCCAGAGTGAGCGTCGTCCCAATGCTCACCAGGTAGAGATGCGGCCAGCGGGTGTTTATATCACTCAGAGTGGTAAAGTTTCATGCGGACCACGTGCACTCTCTCAGGCAGATGCTGGCGACGTTTTGAACAGCAGGAGGCGTTGGGCATGATCTCGTACATAACGTCACTAAGACGGCGCGAAACCTTGTTGGGTCCAAAGTATCGGCGCAGGACTTTCTCCGAGAGACCTCGCCGTCATACAGAAAACCAAACCCAGACTCTATCTCCTGGTTCATAAGCGAAAAATTGGTGGCGAAGGTTGTACCGTTGGGCGTCAAGTTGCTGCTGGTTGAATATTCTGACGCGGGCAAGCTGCCTTGCTTCCTCGGCGCGCTCAGAGAAGTGTGCGGCGTCTGTCTCAGAAACATTGCAATCGTAAGGCAGCATGGCGTCAAGCGTTGGAGTAACTTTTCTTCCATGAATTAATCCGAACGGCGTCAGTTTCGTTGTTTCCTGGCGCAGCACATTATATGGGAATGTGATGTACGGCAATATACGGTCCCAATTCTTGTGTTCCACGTCAACGTACGTACAAAGCATGACAGCGATTGTCTTGTTAAGCCGTTCTGTAAGCCAATTCGTTTGTGGGTGGTAAGCTGTCGTCCTCCTATGCGCTGTGCCAGTGAGCGTAAACACAGAGCGCAGAAGCCCGGCTGTAAACGCAGTACCTTTGTCTGTTATGACCACAGCTGGAGCAGCATGTCTCAGAACAATGTTCTCAATGAAGAACTGGGCCGCTTCCGCTGCAGTGCCACTCGCAATTGCCTTGGTCTCCGCGTATCTGGTGAGGTAGTCTGTCGCCACTATACTTATTTGTTGCCGCTCTCCGATGTGGGGAATTGGCCCAGCATATCCATTCCGATTTGAGAAAATGGAGTTTCTGGCACGGGCACAGGTTGTAATAGCCCAGCGGGTTTGACAGGTAGTACCTTGCGCCACTGACAGTCAATGCATGTTCGGACGTAATGTTTCATCTCTGCTGTGATTCTTGGCCAGTTGTATTTTGCTTTGACGCGTGTCAGAGTACTTGTGAAACCGAGGTGGCCCACAGTGGCTTCGTCATGGCAGGCTTGTAAAATTTCGCTGCGGAGAGCTTCAGGAACTATCAGCAGATAGCTTCTACCTGTTGATGATAAATTCTTTTTGTACAGAATTCCGTCCCGTAAACAGAATGACGATAAGTTTTTTGAAAACACTCTTGGTGCATTGGCGGCTCGTCTGTTCAAGAATTCTATAAGCGAGTTGAGCTCCCGATCATCTTTTTGTTGCCGAGATAGGATAGCCGCATCAACAACTCCTACAAAAACCTGTGAATTCATCATCCTTTGTAGCCGATGATTCAATCGGTGACCTTGACAAACAGTTGGCATCTAAGTGTTGCCTTCCGGACTTGTAAACTACAGCCATGTCGTACTCTTGGAGCCGTAAGCTCCATCGTGCTAAACGTCCAGATGGATTTTTCATGTTGGTCAACCAATAAAGAGAGTGAGAAAAACTCGGCCATCTAAGTACGGGAGGAACTCCGCAACTGCCCAGACGACAGCCAGACACTCCTTCTTTGTTGTTGAGTAGTTGGACTCGGCGCGTGTCAACGTTCTGCTAGCGTAGGCAACTACTCTCTTCACACCATCTTGGCATTGGACAAGAACAGCACTTAGGCCCACAATGTTGGCATCTGTATGGATGGCTGTTCGTGCATTCTCGTCGAAGTGAGCGAGGACAGGTGGAGTTTGTGGACGCTGTCGCAGCTCCTTGAACGAAGCTTCTTGCTCTTCACCCCATAGAAACGCAACGTCTTCTCTTCTAAGCCGAGTGAGTGGAGAGGCGATGTGTGAAAAGTCTGCTACAAATCGCCGGTAGTAGGCACAGAGACCCAGAAAACGCCTGACCGCTTTCTTATCAACAGGCCTTGCGAACTTTGCAACGGCTGCAGTTTTATCTGGGTCAGGCCTGGCACCTTCGTGACTGACCACGTGTCCCAGGAACTGGAGTTCTTCGAAGCCGGAGTGGCATTTTTCTGGTTTTAGTGTGAGTTCAGCGGACCGTATCGCTTGAAATACTGACAGTAGCCCCTTTAGATGTTCCTCAAGCGTGGCCTAAAAACAATCACGTCGTAGAAGTACACAAGGCATGTTTTTCATTTCAGGCCGGACAGAATGGTATCCATTAGTCTCTGAAAAGTGGCTGGGGCTGAACATAGACCGAAATGAAAGACTTTGAATTCATAAAGCCCGTCTTGCGTGACGAAGGTGGTCTTTTCTTGGTCACGCTTGTTAACTTGTATTTGCCAGTATCAACTTTTAAGGTCCATTGACGAGAAGTAGCACGCATACCGTAGCCTGTCCAAAGAGTCATCGAACCGTGATAACGGATAAACTTCTTTTTTCGTAACGTGGTTCAGCTTACGATAATCGATGCAGAAACGCAATCCGCCACTCTTCTTCATCACGAGTACCACTGGCGATGGCCAAGGACTCTTTGATGGTTGGATTACATCATCTTCTAGCATCGTCTTGACTTGCTGCTGGATTACCTCACGTTCTTTCTGAGCGACGTGATATGGGTTCTGTCGTATCGGCCTTGCTGTGTCTTCTGTAATGATACGATGCTTAGCAAGAGGCGTTCCACCCACTCGTGATGTCGATGAGAAGCAGTCCTTGAACTGATTGAGCAGCTCCATAAGACGGCATCTTTCAGTCGATGTTAGACTTGGACCAATACCGACTGGTGGCGTATGCGTTGATTGGGCTGTGGCTTCCCCTTGCATAAGAAGCCAGTCGTGAGAGTAATCGAGCTCCTCGAGGTACGCCACAACCGTACCTTCACCGATGTTCCGGCGCTCATTCGGGAAGTTGGTCAGAAGCACCTCTGCGCGCCCATCCACTAAGCTGACGATGCCGCGAGCGTTGGCAATGCCTTGGCGAAAAAGAAGGGCAGTGATGCCTTCGGCAATGGCGTCTTCATTGCAGTGCACGCTGCAACACACGGAAACAAGACTACATGACAGTGGTGGCACGCTGACATTGTCGTCGATCACACGTAACACCCTGGGCTCTTGGTATGAATTATTGGTCACAGGCTTGTAAGCGGTGAATGTAATCACACCATCACGTATGTTGATCACAGCACCGCACTCTCTGAAGAAGTCCATTCCCAGTATTATAGGTTTGCAGCACTCGGGTAGGATCAGAAATGTGGCTACAAAAGCCGCATTCTCAATCGTGAGTCTTGCTGTACATTTTCCCGTGGGTGTCTTCATCTGGCCTCCAGCATTTCGGATATAAGGACCCGTTCATTCCATCCTGACTTTCTTGAGTTGTTCTGCCAATCGTTCACTCATTATGGAAAAGCCTGCACCTGTGTCGACTAAGGCCGTCCCTTCAACGCCACCAATCGTCACAGTGAGGTCGGCAGTCCCAGTTTTCTCGGCGGAGTCTTTATCGTCGTCTCTCACGTGTTTCGGCAGCAGTGGGGGATTTTGAGCCACTCCACGGCTCGCAACCTTCCCCCCAGAGGTCGCTGCTTTCAATTTCCCCGCCGTGGGCTGGGAGACCGACCTCTGACGGCGTCAGTTAAACAACGGTGGCTTGGTGAACCAAAACGAGCCGGGATGGTGAGCACGTCCGGAAGGTAGCAGAGCTTTCTCGCTGGCCAGCCTGGTGGTCGTCGATGGGGCCACGGCTTTTGTCGAACTGTCGGCACGTAGCAGTAAATGTACTCCCGCGGTATTCAGCTCGGTGACGTGGGCGAAAAGAATAAATGTACCCTGGCTCTCCACTGTTGTAGCAGAGTGGTCGGTGATCCGCGGTGCACCATGTGCCGGTCTTCTGCATATAGGGTCGCCTGACAGAACCCTGCTGAGCCCAGGCTGCCACAGGATACGGTTCGAGGTACTGCGGCGCCGGCATGGGCGTGGGTCAACAAACAGCGTCTGCATAGCTGCATCTATTCGGCTGGTAGGATTCTTCTGAAGGCAATGAACGACGCACAGCGTCTGCGTAGGTATACGAGTTTGGATGGTACGGCGGAGCGGAAAAGTGCTGAGGAGAGGCAAACGCTTGTCGAAGTTCATGGTGAACGACTTCATCGACGGAGGCTACCGTGGACTCCTGCTGCGAAGGCGCCTGTGACTGCAATGAGTACTTTGCGTTCTTCTTCACAATCTCCTCACGCACGATCTGTCGAATCACGTGGCGTAGGCAAAACTCATTGTTTGCGGTAGGTGCGGTGGTGCCTGCAGCTGCGCCGGTGGCCGGGCAATCAGACTGCCGGTACCGTTGCTGCAGCGCACGCTCTATCGTGGCGGCCTCCCTGGTGAACTCATCCACTCTTGTTGGCGGGTTGCGCACAAGACCAACAAACAGCTGCTCTTTCACGCCCCTCATGAGATGGCTTAGCTTTTGAGCCTCGGGCATGTTGGGGTCCACGCGGTGGCACAGACGCACTATATTCTCAGCAAACATGGCGACCCTTTCATGCAGCTAATGGGTGCGTCCTTGAAGAAGACGTTGTGCGTTTTCGCGTAGCTCCGCGTTACCAAAGGTGTCAAGGAACCGATGACAAAACTCCTCCCATGTCGTCAATGTTGCCTCGCGGTTTATAAATCACGTCTTCGCGCCATTTTCAAGGGCGAAGTATACGTGGAAGAGCTTTTCATCGAGACTCCAGCAGTTCAATTTAGCTACCCATTCGAACTGCTCAAGCCAGTCTTGCGCATCTTCATTCGGCCGGCCGTGAAATGGTTCAGAAATGCGCATATTTGGACCGTCACCTGTGCACGACTCCTTAAAAATGCCATTTCTTGAGTAGGGGTGGCTGTCGGAAGTGTTGCTCCTTCTAAAAGGCCAAATTCTGGTTCAAGACCTTGAAGACGATGGCTTGAGTGGTGCACAGGCATCTCCACGCGTGGCTGCTTCGTAGGGCTCGACTTGGGGCTTCTCACAGGGGTGCCGATCATGAGCTGGTAGTACCCAGCACGTCCACCAGAATCGCGGGTTATAAAATACAGAGGGTTCATTTAAAAACAAGGACAGTGGAACTCGTAGAGACGCTCTCAAAAGAAGGCCGCTACGATTGTCGTCTTCTTCACTCGCCCATGCTGCGCCTCTCGAGCGAGTCCGCGATCTTTGTTGTCGTCGCTATCTCGCACCTAGACGCAGCTATACACTTGGCAATATCATAGGTAATTTATATTTAGGTGATGGGCCTAGAAATATTTCAGGCTTGCTACATTTATTGGTGGAGTTATGTTACACAGTTACTACAGCTAAAATTTCTCGTCGCATGTAATGACCGGTCTGCTGTGTATGCAGCGAACATGTGTGCTAAAAGAACAGAGTTATTAGGCGTGTGCTTACAGATTGAAAATGCCCAATTCTAAGAAAATAAGCTTTATGCGTGCATTGTACATTTTGTTAGCCTAATAACGTTAAAGCATCTGCTCAGCTGAATCTATTTTGCATAGACACATTGATAGAACTTGAGCACTATCTTGCAAGCAAGCACTCCTGAAATCAATTGGTGGTACATGATGTGAATCTGTACAAAAACTGAATCAATAATTGTTGCATTTAATATACACTCGTTATTGTGTTTACTTTTTCAGTATACTTGTGCTTGAATGCTGAAGTTGTTTTTTCCCTGCTACTTTTAGAATTTAGAACTTTAAATACCTACTATCTTGCAGTGTGGCTGTGGATAAGTCAAGATTGTGTATGTTTCAACTACCTGTGCGATTTCCTAGATTCTTTTAATGACAGTAGTGCACAGAATTTCACTTCATAGTTGTAGACACTATAGCTATGACAACTTCTCTAAAACAGAAGCAGATGTGCTCAAAATACACTGGAACGTTTCTTTGCTATATAAAAAAACAGTACTACATGAAATGAACACAATCCTGCTCTTAACCTTCATGATTTGATATTTTAAAAGCCCATCGAACGTATGTGCAAAGCTAAGGCAACTGAGTGCAGCCTTATGAGCTTTGGCGCTTCTTTTTGTAAACTTGTATGAGCTAAACACAGTTGTTAAGACCAAACAGTTCTTAATGTAGATCGTAAACTGTTACAAGGCGCAACTAAATGTCGGAAAGCCTGTTAATGCTTCTCACTTGGTGGAGGTTCATCTTGTAATGCAAATGATAATTTCTGACGATATACATTCCAACTACAAAGTGATCATGAATCATACAGTAGTGGGCAAGTTAGATCAATAATTGCTTCCAGAGGTTAAAACAAATGACATTGTAGCCTCGCAGAAGACCAGAATGTTTGTCGAAACATTTGCTCTGACACCTCGTGGTCAGAAAGTTTTCATATTTTCAAGCTTCCTTCTTTTAAGGGTCAGTTTAGTTTCCCGGCACCAATGGGAACTGGTTCACAGATGTGCACACGAAGTTCAGAACTTGTGCAGCACGAGTTCAGCTGTGTGGCATCACAAGTTAATGACATGGTGCCGACAAGGTAGAATCCTTATTTTTGTTCGCTTAATATATTGAGGTGCTATCTTCTTGGCAAAACACGCCGCATTTGTAGAGGCGGGTACGGCACCTACGTCTAATGCTATGTTTTTTTAAAGAAATATACTTCCTTAGTGCGCAGCGAACGTTTTCAGAAAAAGATAGAGCCGAGTGATAGGCTCTATCTTTCTTCTGAAAACTTTTTCTGCGCACTAAGGAAGTAAATTTCTTTCCAAAATGCAATACCAACCAGCCCAAGTAGCCACAACTTTGTTGTAATGCTATATTGTTTGTTAAGATGTGCGTGCGGCTGCACCAAAGCAGTGCCTTAAGAGTAGGAGGTACAGGAAAATCATGAACTAGATTTAGTGCTGTACCTCTCCTGCACTTTTTGAAATGAATGGCACGGTTTAGAGAATGACATTGCTGCACCACTGAAACGAATGGTGAGGTACAGCCCTTTATAAAATGGACCATGTGTTGCAGGCGAATCGAACAAATTCTTAAGCACACAAGCGTGTTAGCATATCACCCCCATTGAAATATGGCTCCTGTGGCAGGCATCAAACCTCTGTTGTTGAGCTCAACAGTGCCACACAATTTAAATAATGGTGTTACTGTTTCAACGTTATTGAAGTGTAGATTCCATGCCACGCTAGACATCCAGTGCTCGTGGGCAATTTAAAGCGCTCCTCCATTATATTCGTGCTTCCATTATATTTCCAATAATTCCATTAATTCACAAATGCAGCAATGCTTGTGTGAGGTTCGAGATGACCTGTTGTAGTGCCCGTTCAGAAGTTTCAACGTGCTTGCAGAATGGACATTCGGGGGTTGGCATCCTGTCATTGCATGTCAGTCTGGAAAAACAAGTAACATCAACAGGTATCAATGCATGAAATCAATGCATGAAATTTTCTAAAGTAAACGAATAAACTCAGTTAACTAGTAAGCAGCAATATTTTATACATATTTTAATGGTACCTCATAACACATGTATCACTCGGGGCTGCTTCTTCACAATGCATGTCTTGCAGCAGGTTCCTTGCTCATTGTACACAGCTAGTTCTATGTCAGGTAGGGTGGAAGACTGTGGTAGAAAAAGAAAAAAAATTGAATAATTTGACGCTTTCTTTGCCCCACTTTAGCAAAACCACACCCATAATTATATGATGTTTCTCAAATGCAACTGCGGTAAACTATGAACTCGTAAGTTTTTTTGTGCTAATATATGGGCTAGCTACGAAGACACATGCGAGGCGACAGTCTTTCATCGCAACGGCCTGGTTTGTGTTACCTGGCGATATATTTTCAGAATCAAGTCTTGAGTCAGCGACTCCTTCCCACGTGAAGGCATGCCCCAAGTAACGCACGTTCTTCCGGCGACAGATTGAGAGGTTAAAAATTTTAAATTTTAATATTGCCATGCACTGCCGCCAAGTGACATCTACGCAGTAATTGGCAAAAAAACTACATATGTGGAAATGAACAAACTAGCCCCGCAAGCAACAGTCCTTAAAAAAACTGAAGTGGTTTTTACTTACTAGCCCGGGCTTGCAATGGGTGTTCATCCGATGAAAGATTCAACGGTCGCTACGTTCCCCGGAAGTGACTTGAATTCCGTTCGCGAAAGCATTTGAACGACTCAAAACAAACAGAACAAGAACTAGTTTGTCGGTCGGCAGAGGCTTGAAATATTTACATCGAAAGAGAACAGTGCGAGACACATCCGAACGTACCGCGAGCACTTACCTGCTATCGCTACCATTGGCCGCCGTATATTTTGAAATGAGGATAATGATGTCAATAGGCTGCTGCTAACCTCAAGTCAGGTGGAGCAAAAACTATTACAAAATATTGATGACGCAGCACATGTTTAAAAACTAGTTGTTATAAAAACAAGTTGTTTTTATGTGTAGTTTCATGCAAAGATGTAGTATTTGATCATTTTAGAATTGAAACTTAGCCCCTACGAGGGCGCCGCTACAAGAAAGTGCAATAGCGTGAGTGGCGAAAGAGGTTAGTAGATCCACTATGGGTGTTTGAAGCAGAAACGCGCCGCAGTTGATTTTATCGCCCCCTAGAGGTGATCACTTCCACTTCAGAGTTTCCGGGGCCTATGTTTCTATTGGGGTTTAAGAGACAGTCTAAAAATAAGTAGTTGATGGCAAATTTTGACGAATGCTTTACTGAAATATAAAAACACACAGCAGATGAGGCGCGATTTAAAATACAGTGTAAGGATAATGATAAGGATGTGGTAGGTTGCCGGTGAATCTAGCCTTGCATAATTTGAAGGCGATTGCCCCGCCCGGTTTCCGCTTTCCTAATTGTAGCTAATGCCTTTTGTTTGTTTTTTAACTAAGCACGAGCAGGCTGTTAAAATAAAAATCGCGCATGGCGCGACGTAAGCCTGCATAAGACGGCGGCCTCTGTGCTATTCCACATGCAGTATTGTGCCGGTACTCTAGCTCGCTGCACTATACCTCAAGCATAATTGTCACTTATCACCACACACATGCGAGATCTGTAGCATTCAAGAATTTCAAGAGAAGTCGCGACACCTGTTTTCTGAAGATTGAGGGACCACGCGGAAACACAATATCAGGCACGCTGTCACATGGCGAGCCTAACCGTTGCAGTTCTTCCAATAAACCTTGCCGTTCTTTCTTAAGTTCACGATGCTTAAGCGAGTAGTGTTCTCTATCACTGTTTTCCTTTCACTTCGGGCCCAAGGACATCGCGGAGAGTCTGAACTTATGGAGCCATGCTGCAGTGGTATACTCGCTGATCCCGTTCAGATGCAATGAAGCAAGCAGCCCTCTTCCCTTGATAGACCTTTTGTCACACATGGCTGGTCAGGCGTCAGTTATAACGAGTGAAAATGCTTATTGACAGCTTCTTGTAGAATACGCTGATTGTCGTTGGGGGCCTTCTTTGTTGGTGTAAGCTCCAAAGCACTCCGGGCAAGTCTGTCAGCCGCCTCATTACCCGCTATACCCACATGTAATGGAATCCATTGAAACCTAATGCTTATACCAATGCCATGCAGGTATTTAGGGATTCATGGTAATCTTTGAGCGCATTGATCCAAAACTAATCCATGTTTTAGCTGCGGCAAAGTGGACTCACTGTCCGGAAACAGCACACCTTGTTGCTGCCTACAAAACTTCAGTTTCTTCAGGGCTGCCTGAATTGCCACGCTTTCGCATGCTGTCCATGAAACAACGCACTCGAGTCTAGCTGCCCAGGAAACCTTTAGAGATAGAATCACAAACGCTGCAGCGCTTGCTCCGCGCACTATGTCGACTGATCCATCGGTGAAAACTTTCAAATGATCAGCGTACTTTTTTTGAATATATTCAAGTACGAAAGAACGTACTTCTGCAGTGGGTGTGGAACGCTTGCTGTGCATCTGTCGACATCCTCATGTGACCAAGGCGGACTTGTTGTCGAAGTTGTCTTTATTTGGGAAAATCGATGCCAAGATTGCGAAGGGTGTTGAGGGCCCCGAAAGTTCGCGATTTCGTGCGTCGCCGAAGGCGACTGAGTTAATGCTCGTCTTGGACTCGATTTGCCAAGTCGGCAAAGCTGTGTCAGCAGTCGTTGAGAGGCTAGAAGACGTAACGGCGGAAAACGAGCTTCATGACGCACCTTTATGCTTGCTGCAAACTTTGGTACTCCCAAAGCGACTCTGAGGCCTTTACGATGAAGTTTTTCCAGCCGTTCGTACTGTGACTCACTTGGAGAAATCAGAGGCAATCGGAAAAAGCACACGATTGACAATTACTGCTGCGTGTAACTTTATCATTGTTCATGGGTGGCTCACCCAGCTTGTTCCTGTCATCCTCTAAAGAATGTTTAGACGGCGTGACAGCGCTGACAATGCCTTGTCTACTGCCTGTCGCCAATTTATTCTGGTGTCTAGTGTGACTCCAAGGAATCTCATGTACTTAACTTGCTTAATTGATGCATGAAGAATTATTATTTTCATCCTTGTTTCTCGTCTTAGCATATCTGCGAACAGCATGAATTGAGACTTTTCAGCTGATATTGTAGTCCAATAGATTCAAGATAGCTTTGTGCGCAGAGTATAAATCTTTGGCCATTAATTTTCAATCGCTTATGTTGATATCCAGACAGCCAGATGCATATGTAGTCGGAATAAATTTATATTTGCACTGCCTTGCTCCCAGCCTTGAAAGCATTAGGTAAACCAGCCATGGCCACATTGAACAACATTGGCGACAGGACACTGCCCTGTGGCACTCCTGGGCTGATTTTCCTTGAGCTACTGAGCACTGTCCCTAACTTCACCTGCATTGAGAGATCACTAAGAAACGTCGGAACAAAGCGCAAGAGGTGCCCCGTTATTCTTATAGATGCAAGACCACAAATTTTCGCACCTTGGAACACGTAGACGGAAGCTTTTGAAACGTTCAAGAATATTGCCAGAGTTGAAAAGCCGTATGCTCGTTAGTGTTCTATGTGACTCACCAAGTCCAAGACGTTGTCCTGTGCGCTCAACCGTTGCCAAAACCTAGTCATACATGCTGGAAGGGCCTTGTGATTCTCCATCCACCATGTCAGCCGAACGCAGGCCAGCTTCTCCATCAGCTTTGCTACGCACGAATTTAGTGATGCCGGTCTATATGATGCCAGTTCTGTTCTGTCCTTACCTGGCTTCAGCACTGGCACGACCCAGGCAATTTTACAAGCTGGAGGAATGTTTTCCGACTCCCAAACATAGTTGAAATGCATCAAAATCCTGCTTTTCAATTCTGCAGGTAGATTTGAGATCATTTCATATGTAATTCAGTCAGGTCAAGGAGCACAGCGTCGACGGAGACAACTTATGGCTGACGTAAGTTCCCGCAGCGTGAAAGATGCGTCGATGGCAGATGTAGAATGAGGCGGAAGTGGGTAAGGTGGTTCACTTTCTCTTCCTATTACATATACGTCAGTGAAGTCTTCGGCTAGACAAGGCATTGATGTATCCTTGAATAATGCGAGGGCATTAAACGGTCTCAAAGACTCAGGCGTGTTTCCGACACTATTCAGTACATTTAATACTCGCAATATCCTTGACAGTGGAGTAAATACACTTGAACTTTCACAAAACGTTGCCTAATGTTTTCTCCAAAGTTTTTTGCTGTGTCACCGTATTGCTTCATTAAGTCTGTTGAACTGAGTTTTTCTGGCAGGTGTACCACCTTCTTGCATAAGCCTTTTCTGTGCCCTTCTTCTAGCTGCACACAAATCACGGAGCTCTAAGTTTGGGGCTAGAAAATGTGCAGGTAGTGTAAGTATAGTAGTTCCAGCCGCTTTGCTCACCAACATACCTTGAAACATATCCCATGATCGGTGATCTAGATGCTCTCGGTATCGATCCCAATCAGTTACTTTGCAGGATTTACCCTCCCTCAAATGGTAGCCAGCATCATTAATGAATATAAGGAAATGATCATTGCCCACTCTTTCCAGAGCTGTGCAACACTTCAGTTGAACGTCATTCGAATGTAAAGTCAAGTCAACAATACTTGTACAAGCTAGGGGCCTAAAGAATGTTACATTGTCATCATTCGCAATGCATAGGTCTAGCTTATCAATAGCTATTTGCAGACAATGTCCACGTGCATCCGAACTTTTGTCCCCCCATGACGTGTGATGCGCATTGAAATCCCTAGAAATGATGCGCGGAGCTGGGACAGGATGACACAGATCTTCCAAAAACATTTCGATAGAAATTTTCTTGTAAGGTGACGCATACACCGATGTAATGCTGACTTGTGGTTTTCTATCTGTGCTCTGATCGCACAAACTTCTATAACATCTGCGCACAAGTCCGCCATATTGAGCGCTACGTGTGGTATCTCTCTTCGTATATACACAGCGGCGCTTCCATTTGGGAAAGTCGTAATAGTGGGGTTCTCGTGAGTGACGTATCCAGTGATTGACCTTTGTCTCGGTAATCCGGCCTCAGACAGAGCCAAGATCGGAATTTAATATTCTCTTAAAAACAGGTGTAGTTCATTCATGCGAAAAACAATACCGGCACAATTCCACTGCATCATGAAAGGCACTTTTTGGAAATTTAACGTGCACGGAGGCTTGGGCTTCGGCATCCTGCTGCTGGTTGTGCCCTAAACAACCAAGCAGCACTAATTCTAGAGCCAGCACAGCCTGCAGCATGGTCTTCGCAGTATCTGGTGGCATTGTCGCTAGCTGAGAATGTAGAGCGACAAACAGAACACGAACAATCTCCGCAGTGTCGTGGATATTTCCCTCATGTCCCTTTGTATTCTGCTCGAATTCTTGTCTCAGTACTCTGGCATAGGTAGTTTGTGTAGGAATTTTCTGAGTAGACTCAGTTGGCATGGCTACTTGTTTTGCTTGACTCGAATTGCCCGGTGTTTTCAGGAAGCATTCTTCTGATTGCACCTCACGTACATTTTTTGGGCTAGTTGATATTCTGTCTTTCATCAATGGAGAAAAATCCTCAGGTGATTGAGCAACTGGCCGGACAGTAGTTGGTTTAGTTGGTTTAGGCCCCATAAGAAAAGCTTTTCGTCTATGCAGCTCACTCACTCGGGATGGGCACCCACTTTAACTGGCGGGATGGTCACTAATGCAGTTTGCGCACTTAAAGTCCGCCTTGCAAGTTTTGAAGTCATGTGCACCTCCACAGCGTTTTCATCGCAGCTCTCCTTTGCAGAATTTCGCCAAGGGACCAAAACCTTGGCATTTAAAGCACTTCGGTGGTGTCTTCGTGTATTCAGTGGTTTCATGTCGAGTGAAGCTAAGGTTCATAGTCAGAGGTCGCTCGGTGTTTGGAGCGAAAAAGAGAGCAAAAAAGACTGTAGAGAGCGAAAAAGACTTAAGACAGGTGAACCCTATTGCTTTACATTCTGCGGTGACAACAGTCAGCGACGCTGAGCCAGTTCGGAGTTATTACCCTGCTCAAGGTTCGCTACTGCTTGACGTGGCCACTAAAGATCAAGTAAACGTGCTTTTCAGGTGTGGCAAGCTGTGTGGTGTAGCAGGTAGTGCTGATCTTCCTAAGCCTACCTGCGAAACACCTGCTTGATCAGATGTGTTCCGAAGTGGTACACAGAGGCGGATCTTCTCGGATACACGAAACCCCAAGGCTGATTCGCGTCAGGAGGATTGTTCGAAGAGAAGTTTCTTCTACGAATGAGTGGAAAGTTAGACCCATGGACGTGGTGGTATTTGCGCTTACTCCAAAATACAGTGTAGTCCATGAGTAAATGATATTAGTCGCGTTTCACATGAGTACGTTTTACGAAAACTATGCTGAGCTGCGGTGAAACATGACTTGGAGTCTAGAAGGTTAACAAGGTTGGTGAAAACTACGTCTTCCAGGGTGTGTAGAATTTCAAAGTATTCAATAGGTAGAATGTGTAAATGGGTAACTGGTTAGTATGTTTTGGTATAGCTCACCTTGTGTTGTTCTGGGAGTATGAAAGAGTGTCAATATTTTGGAGAAGTCTCGAAGTAATAGGTGAAACGTTAATGGAGACGAGCGACTACGTGCGACATTGTCCAGCTACGCTTTAAGTGCGTGCATTAGTGTTCGAAATGATTCTGGGGTTTCTTAGCTGTGATTCTGCAAGTGTAACGTAACTCTACAGTCACTTGCACACCTTCCGCTTCAGCGCAGAACGTCAAAATACAAAGTATATAGAACGAAAGACGCACAATTAAACAACTATGCCAGCTATGATTCGTGTCATCTTCACGGTGAAAAGCTTGTGTCTGATCATTACGCAGGATAAAAAAACGGATGTAAGACGGATGAGCTTGAACTGCCGTGTAGAAGCAACAAAAAGAGGAAATGAAAATAAACGTCGAGCACATCTGGAAGCATGGCATGGCAATAAGTCCGTTTCGGCATGAGCGGCAGCTTCTGGCTGTACGCCAAAAGCGCTCCTGTTTTTGGTAACACTGTTTTTTAAGCATCACGACGAGCACACGTGTCCAGGTGATAAAGATTGCAGGTTGATTATTCGTGACACTCAGGCTGCCGGGAAAAAAAAAGTGTGGTTGTCATAAAACTGCCCCAGTTGTCACAAAATTGACTAATCGAGAAATGAGGTGCCACCAAAAAAAAACAACAACACTGGGTGCGCATTCTTGAAAAAATGGACACATATCATGCGGGCCTTTCTCTCAGGCAATTTGGAATATACCCAATTCATAATCTTGAAATTTAACGCTCTTTTATTCAAGTAGCCGCTGGCGTTTTAAGTGATGAGCTGTCACATTGAAAGGGGGGTTCCTAATGTTACAACAGAAGAATCGTGGGCAAAGAATTTTCGTTGTGTTGACCGCCGGCTTTGACAATGCTTCTCTTCACTGCTGATTACGGAGTGTACCAGCAGTAGAATCACAAGCTGGTTTATTGAAGTGACGGTCACAACGAGAGACACCACTTATGATAAAAAAATTTGTCGGAGAAGAATGCCTGTGGCCTAACAAAGTCACTTCAAAAGAACTTGCACCTCGCATGTCTCGGCTGCCAGCAATTGTTGTTCTGGCAGCCAAACAAAGCACCATGGTAGCCTGTCGACCCGTTCTCATCCGATATTTCGATTTTCGGCAGTATGACTCCTATCATTGTCGTCGTCGTCATCCTCATCACCACAACAACAACAACAACAACAATAATAATAATAATAATAATAATAATAATGATAATAATAATAATAATAATAATAATAATAATAATAATAATAATAATAATAATAATAATAATAATAATAATAATAATAATAATAATAATAATAATAATATATCATCATGATCATCATCATCATCAGCGTGACTACGCCCACTGCCTGACTAAGGCATCGTCCATGTTCAGCTAGTCAACTTGATCCTGTGCTTGCTGCTGCCGCTTTATACACACCAAATGCCTAAGCATATCTGCCCACCTAACTTACTGTCTCTTCCTCAACCTCGTGTCTTCTTTCGAAATCCAGTCTGCTACCATTAATAAAGAGCAGTTATCTTGTCTGTGTGCCCCACCACGCTGGTCTACTGGCTAAGGTACTCGGCTGCTGACCCGCCGGTCGCAGGATCGAATCCTGGCTGCGGCTGCTGCATTTCCGATGGAGGCGGAAATTCTGCGCGTTGTGTGTTCCGGTTTGTATGCACGTTAAAGAACCCCAGGTTGTCGAAATTTCCGGAAACCTCCACTTCGGCCTCTCTCATAATCATATGGTGGTTTTAGGACGTTAAACCCCACATACCAACCAATCTTGTCTGCACGCTACAAGCCCAACCGGCTGATTATGTCTGCTTAGTCGACACCCTGATTCCGCAGTGTCTGCATGACTGCTGATATCTCCATTGAATAAAATCTTCTCGTAATCTATGAAGGCAATGTATATCGGTTGCGTGTATTTTGAGCCTTTCTCTATCACCTGATTGACAGTTTAAATGTGGTCAATTTTTGAGTAGGCTGTTCGAAATTCTGCTTGATACTTTGGTTGATTAGATTTGAGCGTCGTCCTAATTGTGGTAGCATTTACCTTTGTAAACAGCTTGTATACGATGGAGAGCAAGCTGATCGGCCTGTAATTCTTGAAGTCAATCCTATTTCTTACGAGTTCAGATGATGATAGAATTATTCAAAGATTCTGGTACCCTCCCTGTTAGAAGACACTTCGTAAACATGATAGCTGGATTTTCGAACACAATCTGCCTCCTATCTTTCAGTAAATGTTATGTTACCTGATACTCACCATCATCTCTGTCTCTATGCATTCCTTCCAAGGGGTGCCGGGCCTCTTCTCTCATTACTGGTGGGATGTCATCTAGGTTACTGCTAGTTCTTACTGACGCTCACGGTTGTCCCGGCTACTGTGAAGATCTATATTAAACTCCGCGGCTACTTCAACTATCCTATCCTTATTGATAGTTACATCCTTTCTTGTTTCTTAGTACGTACATCTGGTTTTTTGCCAATCCCAAGCTTCATTTCACCGCTTGTACGCTTCTTCCGTTATTTAGAGCCTGTATATTTCTTTTCATGTTACACCTTCTTACATCGAATATACTACGCTCCATAATCAACTTCGCAAACTCTGCCAGTTTTATTTTGTCTTTGGTGTTTGAGCCTTTGATGCTTGCACATTTCCTAACGAGGTTCTTTGTCACCTTGGACAGCTTGCTAGGGTCCTGTCTTAGCAGCGTACCTCCAACTTCCACTGCACACTGTGTAATGATATTCATCAGATTATCATTCATTGCGTCAACGGTAAGGCTGGTTTTCTCAATAAGATCCGAGTATCTGTTATGAAGTGAGACTCTAAATTCCTGTACTCTACCTCTCAGTGCTAACTGACTGATTGACTTCTTGTGTATCAGTTTCTGTCGTTCCTTCTTCAAGGCTAGGCGAACTCGAGACATTACAATGCTATGGTCTTTTCATCGTACCTTGCCAAGCACTTCCACATCCTGCACGGTGCCTTGGTGTGCACTCCGTATAAAGTCTACTTTGTTCTTACTTTAGCCATTAAGGCTCCTCTATTTCCACTTACGGTTCATTGGTTTTCGGGTAGAAGGCATTCAAGACTCATAAATTACTGTGTTTTGCAAATTTTGCTTACGACTCCCCTCTGCAATTTCTAGTACCGATGTCATAGTCCCTTACTGTCCTGTCTCTACCCTCCTTCTGCCCTACCTTGCATTGAAGTCGCCCATCAGTTTAGTATACTGTGTTTTTATCTTACTCATTGCTCATTCCACGTCTTCAAACAATCATTCAACTAATACGTCTTCATGGCGGGATGTTGGCGCGTATGACTGCTTTAACGTATCCTAAAGAAAGGAGGTGCACACAGAAACACCTCTCAAGTCCCGCGCATGCAAAACGCGGCAATCCCCACACACCAGTGGTGGTGACTAAACGGCGGGAGAACGGGCAGAGGGAAGAAAATGCACCAGTTCGACGCTACGCTCCTCCTCTAAATCAAAATGGTCTATAGTCATCGGAGCTCTGGAGGAAGGGCCTCGCCCACTTTAGTTACTAATAGGTTTTAATAACTAACGTTTATCTTCTATCTTCCCGATAAGGTTGTGTTGGCTTTGAATGAGCTGTCATCGATGCTCAATTTTGAAGTTTCATCCCCCGCCGCGGTGGTCTAGTGGCTAAGGTACTCGGCTGCTGACCCGCAAGTCGCGGGATCGAATCCCGGCTGCGGCGGCTGCATTTCCGATGGAGGCGGAAATGTCGTAGGCCCATTTGCTCAGATTTGGGTGCACCTTAAAGAACCCCAGGTGGTCCAAATTTCCGGAGCCCTCCATTATGGCGTCTCTCATAATCATAAAGTGGTTTTGGGACGTTAAACTCCACAAATCAATCGATCAATCAATTTTTATGTTTTGTGAGGTATTTAAGCGATAGCTTGTAAAATAGAGGACGATATATACGTATACTGTTCAGCGGTAAAGGAACTGATGAATTGCTGATTGTTTATTTTCGTGACCTACATTTTAGCGCACAATCTTCAACATATTTTATTATTCCTAAAAGTGAGGAGAAATCCTTTTGATTCCTGTTTTCAGTAAATCGTTTTGCTGCGGTCGTGTATGGGATAAATACTATTCTATCTTGACCGTTCCTGAGAGGCTTTGTTAAGTCAAATCGAATGAAATAAATTCTGCTTGATAATTTAGTTTTGTGCGTACCCATTGGCTCTGCATGTTTACACTGGAGGAGCAGCACTGCAATTAATCCGGCCAGTATAAACAACGCTGCCACAATCGTATGTACCGCAACACTGGGCACACACTGCGCGTGATTCAAAAGACTTTAATAGATTGGCAGCTCTATGAGTCAACCTGGATAACCCTGAAGAATTTATGTTAGCCCACAAAGGAGGGGTGCTTCTGCAACGCAGCACGCCAAATGAACTCGCACACACGACGCATGCAGTCTTTTTCAGTCGGAGCGTTGATTATAATAATAGTCATCACTCAAAGGTTGCCCCTATCGGTCTCCGTAAACATTCCATGGTGTTTCCTTCGGACGTCACCGGCGTCATTACGCGCAAGCGGTAATGATGACGACGAAGGAACAAGCTTGCGGTGGTCTGTTAAGTTTGTTAAGTGTAACATTCCTGACAAAGGCACCTCTCGTCGGGGAGAGCGAACGTTGATCGCTTGCCACGCACAGTGTCCACAAGCGTACACGCACGGCTCTTTTGCTAGGTTGACCACTCAGGTCACGGTGAATGGTCTCACCCCCCGCTCAAAATTAGCTGTCTCCTCGTGAACCTCCTCGCCGCTATGTCTGGCAGGCGTCGCCTCGGTATTCCAACAGGAGCAGGGCACCATCAAGAGCGGTGGTGGTGGCGTCGCCACGCGGCACCTGTCTCGTAATGGCGCCATTACGCTATTTCAATTTATCGTCGCACAAAGGCCTTTGGCCCTGGGGCTTGGGCTTGCCTCTTGCATACCTCGAGGGATATACCCGGCGACGTGCGCTTAGCATATGCAGTTGCGCCATTTAGGCGGCCATGCAGTGCTTGCAATTGGCTGGTTGCCACCAGCAATTTAGTAAGCCAAAAATGAATGAGTTCCAATTTGCCTACTCTGCCTATTTTTTTTCAAGAAATATAAATAAATCTTTGCAGAAAGACTTGTTCGAGAGTGACATTAACGAACTAAACGAAAAAAAGGCCGTAATAAAAAGAAATAGGGCATAAAATGCGCTTGTAAACAAATCAAATAACGATATTGGAAGCGTGGTACATGTAGGTTACAAAAATAACACGGCAAAAGCGAGTTGTCATTTTCTTTTATCTGCACACTATCGAAAGTTTTGTGAGGAAGGGGTTGGCGCGCATACACAGATTAATCGATATTGCAGTTGCATTAGACTGCAGAAGATTCCCGAATAGTGTGATCCCATTGGTTATGCATTTCCACTGCGGGGAATAGCAGTAATCCCGGCATTAAGAGTTTCTGAAACCAAGAAAAAACCTGCTCGATGTGCACAATGCATTTATACTTTCGTTAACAAGTGGAATTGTGTGACGTACATGCCAATTGGTGACAAAGATGAACCATCATTTAACACAACAAGTATTCTGAGGGCCCACCCTTACTAACTTTTTTCGCCTCTTTTCCAGGCAAAGCATCCGGCTGCGTGGGTGAGCAAGCATACGTATAAGTATTTCGAGAGTTAAGCAATGTGTGAAGGGCTATCTGTGGCAATGCCAAAATCAAGCAATAGCATTTGACTGAAGATCGAGATCTGAGCGAAAACTCCAGAATGTGAGACTATTACTGGAAGATCTTCGAATTGGTAAAGTGATACACAACTGAATTCACGCCCACAAAATGTGGAACAAGTGACACAGCACAAGCACACAAATGAAAGGTTAGTATTGAAATACTTAGCAATAATTTAACTCAAGGAAGCATATATGCATTTTTTGGTAAAATCAAGTATCAGAGCTTTTGTTTCACTGGTTTGATATACATACTAAAACAAGCAGAAGCAATATACGCACGTATTGCCCGTCCTGTAAGTTTGTGGTTTTCCCTCAGTTTTCTTGATGCCTTATTAATTATGCCCTAACTTTACAAGCGCCATGTGCTGGCCGCTCACATTAACTGGCCTGTCGTCATTAAGGCGCACGCCATTGTGCTCTCCGCATGTTTCCTTTGCGTAGACACTGCCCTGAACCTTGGCTTTTCTGAACACCCTCGCGGATCATCGATGTAGCGATGGGACGCATCTTGTCCGGCCGGCTATGACACTCTGAACTCGCCTGTAGTGGGGTCTCACTGAATGACGTACTGCAGGTGACCAGCACGCTAATCCAGGGCAAACGTGACTATTCTGGATGTTGGAGAACGTGGAAACCCACAAGGTCAGTAACTGAATCTCGAGGAAAGCGATGCCCGGATGCCATGGCTACCAGCACTGTTTCGGCATTACGAATCCCGTGATATCGCTGTGTATCATCAGCAGTGGTTGCAGTTGCAAAACTTTGAACATCGTCAAGTCGCGACGCGACGGTTGCAGTAGGGATGATGTTAGAGCGACAAGAGTGCTGCGGGGTTGGAAGGATACTCGCGAACTCTCAAAAGAAGGCACCTAAACACACTCCTGATGCTTATACACTTGAAAATAGAGCTGTACATTGTTCAACTCCCAACAGCCTGTAGCTCATGCGTATTAAATAAAATTATTTCTTTACTTTGACGCAGTATAGTGTTCAGTTTGCTGATAAAAAGAAGCCAAGTGCTACTGCACTGCTTTGAAACTTGAGGAAGTGCCTAACACAGTTACACGGCGACGATTGTTCGTAGAGTTCACGTTGCTGCGTTCACCACAGCGGCGATCACGTTATTGTTTTGATAAGGTGTACTGGAATGGGGCAGAGAGTCTCATTCACAGCAAACCAATCGTAGAGCAATGGTCGATTTTGCGATAACGCCA
The DNA here is from genome assembly GCF_043290135.1 of Rhipicephalus microplus. Lineage (NCBI taxonomy): Eukaryota > Metazoa > Arthropoda > Arachnida > Ixodida > Ixodidae > Rhipicephalus > Rhipicephalus microplus. The sequence goes on along the minus strand of NC_134710.1, from coordinate 488,177,649 downwards.
CTAGTAGCACGCCACTGTCAAAAGGTGGGCCCAGCGCGCTAACTTAAATTTGAATCACATACCTTCCTGCAGTTTTGAGTAAAATAGTCCCATCACACAGTTGAAATAAAAGCATGTGCAAGACGGAAACACATCCAACATATATGAGTGTAATAATGTAATCAATAATGCTTCTTCTTCGTAGTCTGAGCTCACACAACTGCGATTACAAAACAAATACCCAGGTCACCTGTTTGCTCACTGCTTTGATTGAAAAAAGCATTAAAATACGCAACGCTATTCATTTGCTTCATATGCACCCCTGCCTAGCAATCGCACTGATGCGAAGTCATGTGGCAAAACAAACGAGGAGGTCCTGACAGATAACTTTGCCATCGCGTGCGTTGCATGACGACCACTTAATTGCATGAGCCAGGAGAATAAGTAGTCCGAATATTTAAAGTAGTGCAGTATTCATCATTGAGCGCTATTTTTTTATACATTTCACTCATCAAAAGGTTGCCAAAGTCCGGGGACGTAGCTTTAATTTCTCTGCAATGTACTCAGGGGAATGAATATAGTCTACGTGGGTAACTCCTCAATACCTGTCAGTCGGCAAAATCAGCCATTGGTCTTTTGGAAATACCGAGTCTTCCATGCACATGCTAAAATTAGCTGACGCGTTTTGAAAAACAAACGGCAGCAATCGGCGAGTTTTCCTTACCCCAGGGTTACCACTCGGGGCTACTTTTTGTCAAATTTGAAAACTTGAGAGGTCCATGGCGACGTAAAGTTATGAATAGCGACACGGAGAATTTTCGGTCATTTTCAGCTTAGGTCTTCACTGAGTTTTGCATTATATACTCAGTGTCTGAGTCTGAGAAACGAATGGGCGACAACATTTTCTCTAATATTAGTCATTTGAGACCCGCCAGTAGAAGGCACACTTTACGTGCAATTGAGCACATCGGTCCTGTTTCTCTTGTGTATCTCCTCAATTCACCTAGATCCTGGGTGCACTGGTTCTTTGTTGCGCTACCAGCAACCTCCCAGCAAAATTCAGGTCAGTGGACTGCGTTGCGAACTGCGAGAACGTGCTGGTATTCTAAAATTTTTGAGATCTTTTAAAATCTTTATGCTCTTTTAGGTTCGCTTTTGAAGTACCTAGGTGACTAACTGCGTGTTCCGACCATAACACCAGCTCTCATGAATAGCTTGTCAACTTTTTGTCGACTATTTTGTCGACTTGTCGACTCTTTTGGTATGCAAAGTTTAATTTTTTTATTTACACACTTTCTGGACGAGTAAAAGAAATTCAGTTATTTAGGCGGCCTTCAGAAAATTCATAAACTGCACTGAGACGAATCTATAGCCTAGACATGACCACACAGAAAGCGTGGTGTTGGCATATCGACGATTGCGCAGTAGTTTCGAATTCATTTTTGTTGTTTTTGATGAAGTTGCTCGATTTCAAAACACATGATTCCGCTGCAATAACATTTACGGTTTTCAGCGCCAGTCGCATCGGCCGCTTCACCATGGGAGCGCAGAGAAAGGGCATGCATGCTCCAGCAACGTTCCTCAACGCTAGCGCGTCATAACAAAAGTGTGTCGTGATTTTAATTGTAGTGCATACATTCTCCAAATCTGCAGGAAGACTACCTACGCCGTCCCCTTCTTGCTGTAGCGACTGCTTTTTTATGTATGTGCTACAATTAAAATCATCACAAACTTTTGGTAGGAGGCGCTAGCATTGAGGAATGCTGCTGCAGCATGCATGACCTTTTTCTGTGCTTCCATGGTGAAGCGGCTGATGCGACTGGCACTGAAAACCGTCGATGTATTCGAAGGGCTATGGGTGGTACTGTGATTTATACAACTCGACTTTTCACACGTATATTGACTGGCGATATTTTTGGCGAAATTTGAAGAAAATGGCGAGGTTTGGCGACTTTTCGCTTGTCGTTTGACAAATTTTACTCGAAAGTCAGTGGCAACCCTACCAATGCACACACACGACCAGCGCGGCAACTACAACTACCTATGCCAGAGGCTTTCTATCTCAGCTTCTCATAAATTATTTCACGTGGCGGTGACAGGTGGCAAAACAGCAGTACGTGTGCTTCAGCATGACTGGCCGTCATTCCGAAAAAAAAAAAAAAACGCACTATGCTTTCGACGCCAGATGGCACACTTCCCCATGCCAGTACAGCATATTTGGACTAAGCATGTAGGGTTCCCCAGCGTGAGTAGAACATAGTTTGGGAGATTCGCCAAGGAAGTGTGTGACATCCACACTACTTTTTTAATACGTTTTATCCACTTCGTGTGCATTACGGCACATAAGATAAGCGTCGGTTCATCTGCCCTTAAGCTATAACGACCAAGCGTCGGCAAAGTGGACGTGCAAGGAAAAATGGTACGCCCTGCGAGGCGCTGGCGCCCTCTCTTGTGCTGCGCAGGAGTCCACTGCGTGCGTCTAAAGTATTTTTACAAAGATAGGAGAATCATCCGAAGGGTTCGTTTTCTGTAGTCTAGCTAATGTAACCGACAGACAATTAAATCAAGTGAAGCACCGCGAATAATATGGTGATCTGGCAGCTCGCATATGACAGGTGAAAGTGTTCGCTACCTAGGCAGTGAACTGCCGAAAGATTGTGAATATTGAAACAAATCTAAGTTTGTTTAACAGGCACTGTGGTTACATTTGTTCAAGCATTCTCGAACACTCCATACCAGTAAAAAAGTTGTGTGTTGCTCGGGCTGGTGGGGTGCGTTCCTTCTTGCGTCGGCAGCGCTTTCTCTCTATCTCCTTGAGCCAGCAAAAAAAAAAAACGACGTAGAAAAGCACTCTCAACGCTGAACGTCCCGCATGTTAAGGGAAACAGAGGAAGACTGGTTTAGAGATAAAAAGACACCCCTTCCGGTCACGGCATATGTGTAGAAAGAACACTTCGTCGGCGGCACTTCAAAGACACGTAGCCAATCGCCACTTTCTCAGAGGGCACATCACAGATATTATTTGTGGTTTCTTATCTCTAGTGTAAGATTTATCTCATAAGTTAAAAACTTCGAAGAAAATTATCACATTACACCTCCGGAGATGATGATTTTTTTGTCCAGTTTACTTTCTTTCAGGTTCCTTGAAGATTATTGCAACATAGATAAGAAACCGCAAACAACGTCTCCCTGTGCTTCATTAGCCTAATAGCGCATCGTTTCTTTAGTTTACAAAGGATGTTCAATATATATTAAGGTTAATATAACGATTTATTGGTTATTGCTAGAAATCATAATATTTTACACGGTCATCACGTAATAAAGTCCTGTTTGGAGTATTCCTAGTTTTGTTTTAGTCCTGTTGAAATGCTTCATTATGAGCGTGACCACGCCACATGAGATTTACGAATGGATATCATACTGGGTGCCTGTAGTGCCACGCATTCGAAACTTGTACGCCTATAGAAGAGTGGACGACGTTGTACTGAAAAAGAGGTTCCTACGATGGTTAGTATGACGCCGTGAACAGGAGTCTCTTTTTGGTAGACTATTTATGTCCTCTTGGCCACTATGCTCCGTTTCATACATCATGTGCAACGCTGTCAAAGCTAGCGCTCTTGTTTGCGCTGTGTACTGCCCCGAGCAAAAAGTAGTGTGTCGGTTGGGGTGTACGAGAATCAATAAATGCTTCTCGAAAAACTTCTAAGCATACATATTTGTCATCAGGTTAAAAAACAAACGCCTGTGTTGTCGGATAAACAATCCAAAAATGCGAGTTGGTAATTTCTGTTTGTCGCTTTCGTATCAGGTTTTCGCTCTCTGCGCCACGCGCGCCACCGTTTTTTTTTACTTGTTGTGGCAGCTTCGAAAAAATGGCGTCCAGTTCTGCGTCCTCGACCACCTCTCCTGCGCGAATTTTTTCGAAGCTTCGCACATCAAAGCTGTCAGTAAGTAAGTTGAAGTTACTAAAAAAAAACAAGATTTCGAATTGAACTCGCAAAAATTAAAACAAAATGCCACCACGTGGATTCGAACCCATGCACTTCAAAACTACGGTGAACTCTCTGGAGCGACGCGTCAGACTACTCGGCTACGAAACCACGCGGAGCAACACCTCGTGTTTTCTTTACGGACTACTTGCCTAGCCTTCACAGCGTTGCACCTGATGTATGAAACGGAGTATAGTAATGATATCAAAGGCGAATACAGAGGGAAACACCGGCTAATATGGCGCAAAGATGTTCAGACTAAAAGTGTCATCTGGGTATGCAGCAAGCGTGATATTCGCTACTCAATAACACGCTCCTGTGCTGGCGATACTGGTCAAAAACGAGAACCTACATGACTACACCAAACTGGGTCAATGCGACACTTCCGCTTGATGCTACGCTGAAGTTTTTTGAGGGTGGAGTTAGATCGCATTACTTTATCGAAGGCAAAAGTCATCCGGACATCTACCTGTTTGTCCAATGCATTTTAAAAGCGTAGCATGTTAGGGTCTCAAGGTGTCGGCGTGCTCATCGTCTGCTGCCTGCTGCTGCTGTCATTACGGTGCTGTTGTCGGAGCGCAAGAGAGGGCGCCACGACCTCAGCACTCTCCACGCAGAGAGAGAGAGCAAAAGACGTGCGTTCACGCTCTTTTCGCGATAAATTACCAGCTGGCAAGACGAGAGTGCGCACTCACCCACAATATACAATGCCGAAGCAGGAAGCATCTGCTAGCGAGTTTGTTCAATGAAAAAGAAAAACAGCTCTCGCGCTGCACAACTGTTTGACGGCTCCCTCGTATATATAGACGCCAAATGTTTATCTGAAATTTAGGGACCGTGGGCGATTTTCTTGCGCAAAGTTGAACAAAAAACTATGGACCATCTACCCGAAGGGAACCTTGATGAGTCGCGAAGCAGCAGCGGTGCGCACGGTGTTGACCTGGTTGAAACGGGTGTAGACACGGGTGCAGGAAGAACGGTTTGAAGCGAAACTGGGTGTGCGTCAGTGTTAACCGAGCGCCATCTTTATTCTCGAACGTGATCGGCGTTAATGACTCGCACCTCGTCGGTGTCGTTGGTCTTCCACTGCCGATGCTTGAGTTTGGTTTCTCTGGCTCTTGCCTCGTCGGTATTTAAGGCGTGACGTTGCCATTCGCGAACGTGATTGGCTTCGCTAACACGCAACGCCAGCGACGGCTGGGAAAAGTACGCGCACACTAGCGGGAAGCATGCCTCGGCGGCGTCTCGTCCGTCGACGTGATTGCGCGCGAATCAGCGGTGCGCTGATGTCCACATTGCCGGCGTCACGGCACCATGGCTGGGCTAGACGACGGCGCGCGAGCGTGCGCAGCGCACCTATCCGCGGCTTCTTCTCGGCGACAGATGAAGAGAGGTGGCGCGGGTGAGAAGATGATGCCGATGGAGTGAGCTCGAGCGCTGCGAGTGGTGGAGAGGGTGAAGCGAGAAAGATGAACACGCGAGCGACGACAGGCTAGGAAAAGAAAGACGTCAAGCGCGCACACTGTGAGAGAAGGCGTGGTCTACTTGGCACCACTCCGGTGGGGAAGGACAACGTTGTACACAGGCTAGTCAAAGAGCTGCTTCGCATCTAATAAATAATCACAGCGCGCACGTTAACAAAAGTGTATTGTGGGATTCTCTGTTTAATCGGAGCAAACCAGGGGCTGCGAAAAGACTGGTGAACACTGCATATTTTGCCCCTTTCTTGGTTTTTCGTTAAGGGAGCTCAGACACTCTTCCCGACATGTATCTTCATCAGAATATTTTTTTCCTAATGACAAATCGATGCAATAGATAGCACAATACGCGCATAGTAAACACTGTTCGCGATATTTTTTTACTGGAGTTATTAGGCTTCTGTGTGGAATTGTTTACACGTTTCCACAATCCCAAAATAATTGAAGCGGCAGAAAAAAATGACGTCCCCCAAACCCCTTTAGCAATCTTCTCGTTATTGTGGCCTACTTTATGCTAATATGGCTTAACAATCACGTTTTTTCTTGGGTGTCTGCGAAGCGGTGGCAGGACTTACAGTAGCACAATTTCTTAACAAGTTGTCAGTCATTGTCGTTAGCAGATGCATGAGAAAGCCAGCTACGCAGAGACGCCAAGCATGGCTCTCAAAGCTTTCCTGGCTGTGTTTTCAGGTGAGCAACTTGCTGTACATACTTGCTTCATCGACGAGTATATAGCACCTCAGAACTTCGGGTGGTGCGTTGGTTTTGGCCGTGGCAGCCTCGCTAGCTGTGCCTTGCGGATTAACATATGTTTCACGTGGTGCAGAACCGTTCTGTTCACCTGGTGTTGTCGCGTGTTGATGATTGTTAGCAGTGTGCACGTTTGATGCTTGATTTTTCACTTCTCGATACACGCCAAAAGTTGGCCTCGAACCTTCCCACTTCCGAAGCTGGCCAACATGTCATGTTAGTAGCCCGGCCAGTGTTAGCACGTTAACAATTAGAGAACCAGCAGTGGACTCTACAGTTCTTTGCGTCAATCTTTCACTCGTTTTGAAGTGTATGGAACAGCCCCAGGAGATGGCAGCGGCCACTCATCCACGTTTATGGATCAAACTGCGCATACAGAAGCGAAACATGCATCCAAGCGATATCAGATTTCTCATTCGAAGAGATTATCTTAAGGCAATTTATTAGAGATGTTTGGCGTTTCGGAGTAACTGAAAAACAGTTTGCTTTAGTTATTTTCTTACCCTCCCTCACTGAACTTCTTGAGGCTATCCTTAATCATTGAGGCGATCTTTGTAAGATAAATGCAGGAAAGACTTCTTAAGCTAGGAAATATCGCCAATATTATGTTGAATAAGCACTACGAATGTCTTCGTCAAACTGCTTTTTGTTTCTCGAAAAACATACATTTAATTTTTTACACCTGTCGAAAATTTGGTGCTTAACTTTGATACAATATATAAAAGCTGAAGGGTGACATTAGCCAGTGTAAAAGCTAAGTGTTTTAAGTTTCACTAAAGATTATTTACAAAATTATATAGAACATTTTCTCATATAAAAATCTACAGCTAGGACAACCCCTTCACCCTGTCATACACTTTTAATGCGGCCACAAGCAGGGCCCTCTTTCCAAAGTTACTGATGGCAGTTGCCCGTAAGTAAGCTTCCGCCTTCGTAATATAGGCCTCCGAGCTGTCGGGCTGCTCTCAAGATGGTAGATGCTCAATAGTCACCACCGGTATCCTAGCGGGCTTCTGCTTAACTGCGTGGCTTAATAAATGTTTTGTATCGGGAGTTGTATCGGGGGATCCCCGCCGGGTCTGGATGCATCCGCTTCCAACGCCTGGCAACCCGGATTGGGCATGTTTACCGGGGCACGGCACTGCTTCCGCCATGCGCTGCTCACAAATAATCTTCTTCCAGGCCACACTGTTATGGACCGTACACTCTTGGCTGCCTGGCTTTTTCCCGCTGCACTTCGACGAGCCACCACCGCTTAGTCCGGTCCTGCTCGGATCCCCGCCGGGTCTGGATGCATCCGCTTCCAACGCCTGGCCACCCGGATTGGGCATGTTTACCGGTGACGCAAGCGGAGCAAAGCACAAATTGGAGCCAGCCGCCAACACTATCGGGCACGGCACTGCTTCCGCCATGCGCTGCTCACAAATAATCTTCTTCCAGGCCACACTGTTATGGACCGTACACTCTTGGCTGCCTGGCTTTTTCCCGCTGCACTTCGACGAGCCACCACCGCTTAGTCCGGTCCTGCTCGGATCCCCGCCGGGTCTGGATGCATCCGCTTCCAACGCCTGGCCACCCGGATTAGGCCTGTTTGCCGGTGACGCAAGCGGAGCAAAGCACAAATTGGAGCCAGCCGCCAACACCATCGGGCACGGCACTGCTTCCGCCATGCGCTGCTCACAAATGATCTTCTTCCAGGTTAGTTACTTGAACCATGCCGTGTGTTACGAAACGAACAATTACGGCCTTATTGCGGTGTCGTGCCCATTAGAGTTGTCTTGCGTTAAAAAACATATCTTGAATTGTTCATTATGCATATCTTCTTCCCTTGTTCACTTGCTGCTCTTGCTGGCGGGCGATGTTGAATCGAACCCCGGCCCGATGAGTAACGCAGAGGGTGTTGCCTTCGAATCGGCTTTGGGCGCAATTGAGAAACTGCGTACTGAACTGAAGTCTGTTTTGCTTGAACTTCAGGATATTAAGGCGGAACAAGCAACTACTAATGGAAAAATCCAGAATCTTATAGCGAAAGTAACTGCTCTTGAAACCGGTGCAATCAATTCAGCTTCCCCTGAAGTAGTTCCTTCTCAAAATGCCTTGCATGATATCTCAAGTCAGCTACAACAAATAACTTCCAGATGCGACGATGCAGAAAACAGATTAAGACGTTCCAACGTGATATTTTTCGGTTTAGAGGACGACGAAAAAGAAAATTGGGCAGCGTCTGAAGAAAAGGTCATCAAATTCTGCGCAGAAAAACTCGAACTTGCCACTAGAAGTGTGCAGTATGAACGTGTACACCGCCTGGGCAAATTTTCCATTGAAAAAAAACGGCCCATTATAGCAAAATTATCTTCATTCAGGGACAAACAGAGCATCTTGTCTGCAGCTCGTAAGCTTAAAGGAACAACTTTTTCGATTGGGGAAGACTTTGCGCCATCAACAGGTGTGCCCAGAAGAAAGTTGGTCGCTTTTGCCAGATCATTCGACAAGCCGTACAAGTTGGTCCTTGACAAGCTTCACTTGAATAAGAAGGTATATGTGTATGATGCCGTTAATGACACAGTTGCTCAATCTACCAGATAGCTAGATGTAAGCTTAAACTCGCACGCGCCGCATCTCGTGCCTCAAGCAGCCTTTCCACTCTCGGTCGCGTACACGAACATCCGAAGCTTGTTACACAAGCGTGACTCGTTTTGTTCTTTTAGGGGCGAAGCTCCTTAGGGCGTGGGCTGTGCGTCCCCTGTAGCCTGTATGTAGCCACCTCTAGTTTAGTTTTTGCAGTGTTCACTAGATGGCGGTACCGTCCCCTGTATGTAGCCACCTCTAGTTTAGTTCTTGCAGTGTTCACTAGATGGCGGTATCGTCTCCTGTATGTAGCCGCCTCTCGTTTAGTTCTTGTAGTGTTTACTAGATGGTGGTACTTGTAGCTTATGATGAAAAGATGCAAGATGTTATAAACTAGAAAGCGGTACTTGTAGTTGATGAAAGACGCGAGATTTTATAAAATAGGAATGATGTCACTTATGGCGCGTGTCATTGGTTGAAGGCAATCGTTCGATTTAGTGCGGCGACGTACGCTAGGGGGAGCGATGTAATAAAATCGAGTGGGCAAAATGTACAGAGGATTCATGGTTTACCAGGTTTACCTCCGGAGCTTCGCCCACTCATCATTATTCACTTCGTGGATATGGCGGAATTTTTTTCTTGATGATAGCGACTCAGATATAGTAGTACTAACAGAGACATGGTTGAATCCAGATATAAGAGATAACGAAGTACTACCTCACAATGACCTTTACAAAATTTATAGGAACGACCGCGTAAATAGGCGCGGTGGCGGCGTACTCCTTGCTATTAAGGAAACGCTTTTTTCGCATTGGATTGATTCGAAATCTTCCGTCGAAATTGTATGGGCAGCTTTGTCTATGTCATTTAGTGTGGTATTAATTGGGGCTTGTTACCGTGCACCAGATTCTGATCATTCCTTTTTGGGGGACTTGCGTGATAGCATCTCTCATGCCATTCAGTCATGCCCATCTAACCATGTATATCTTCTTGGCGACTTTAATTTTCCTCTTATCGACTGGGAACACATGTCATCCTCATGTAAAGCGTCTCTAGAACTAATAAATCTAACGTTGGATTTTAACCTGTTCCAAGTTGTCAAAGAACCCACCCGTGCTTCCAATATCCTGGACTTGGTATTCACCAACGCTCCTGACACAATACTTTCAATTTCAAATGTGAGCGGTTTTAGTGACCATAACCTCCTCCAACTTAATTTAAGCATCCCAAAGCCCGTATCTGGCAAAACAACAAAACGAATTCGCGATTACAATAGAGGAAATTATGCTGCCATTAACACAGAACTAGAACAATTTTTTTAAAGAGTTACTACCTACTTTCATTTGTTGATCCGTAAATGAAAACTGGGTACTCTACAGAAATAAATTAACAGCGCTAGTCGATCAGAATGTTCCCTTAGTGTCCATAACCAACGATAAATTAAGTTCTGGTTCAGCAAGTCCCTTAGAAAACTGCGAAACAAGAAGAAACGGTTGTACAACAGGGCTAAACGCTTGCGCACTGATGGGGCATGGCAGGCATACAAACACTGTTTGAAAACCTACTGCTCAGCAATAACCTCAGCTAAAGATAAATATTACTCGCAAGACCTACCTCCACTGCTTCAGTCTAATCCCAAAAAATTTTGGCAAACTATATCTCCGGTCAGAGATACTAACACTATTACTTTACATAGAACTGACAAAATACCTATTCCTATCGCTAATTGCCCCTCTGTTTTCAACAGGTTCTTCTCATCTGTTTTCACTCAAGATTCTTCCAAATTGCCTACTTTTTCTGAACTTGACGCCGCCTATATGGAACCCATTACTGTCACTGTTGGAGGCATTAGATCAATCATTAACAACCTAAAATTATCCACATCAGCTGGTATTGACAACATTAATTCCAAGATACTAAAAAACACCCTCCCCATATCAAGCAAAATATTATGCCAAATTTTTAAGCAATCTCTAACATCTGGCATGCTACCGGACGACTGGTTAATAGGAAAGATAAAACCAATTCACAAAACTGGAGATGTTCACTCGCCTGACAACTATCGACCCATATCTTTAATTTGCATATGCTGCAAAATGCTTGAGCACATAATCAGTTCACACGTGTACAATCACCTCGAGACGAACAATTTTTTCTTTCCTAATCAGCATGGTTTTAGAAAGAGATTTTCGTGTGACACACAACTGTTTGAATTCACCACCGATTTACACTCAAACATGAACAGCAACCTTCAAACGGACTGTATCTTTCTTGACTTTTCTAAAGCCTTTGATCGTGTGCCCCATTGCCGACTAATCTCTAAGCTATCTCCTCTACGACTTGATTCTTTAACATTAACCTGGATTCGAAACTTCGTTTCTTTTCGACAGCAGTTCACTGTTGTTAACAATCTTGCATCCCCTTTTTCTTCTATTAGTTCGGGCGTACCGCAAGGCAGCGTCCTTGGGCCCTTACTATTTTTAATCTACATTAATGACTTACCCTCCGAGATTACTTCTTGCATGCGTCTATTTGCCGATGATTGTATAATATACCGTTCTACAAACTCCAGTAATGACGCCTTAACTATTCAAGCAGATCTCAACCGTAGTTGTAACTGATGTGACAAGTGGCTTATGAAACTGAACTTAACAAAATGTGAGGTAATGTCTTTCACCCGTAAACACGTAAACTGAATTCTCCTATTACTTGAACAATACCATGCTTTCCCACACTTCTTCCTACAAATACCTAGGTGTTCTTCTCACAGAGAATTTTTCATGGGCCTCACATATCGAGTCTACCTGTGCCAAAGCATCACGTTCACTGGGCTACCTACGCCGCAACTTGAGAAATTGCCCTACTAATATTCGAAAACTAGCCTTTTTTACCTTTATTCTGGCAATATTAGAATTTGCCTCGGCAATTTGGTCCCCTCATCAAAACTACTTGATTAATATGGTAGAAAGGATTCAAAATAGAGGTGCCCGCTTCATATCACGAAACTACGTCATCACGTCAAACATAACGCAAATTAAATCAGACCTTCAGCTGCCGTCATTGAATAGCCGTCGCAATATTGCTCTTCTCTGTCTGTTCCAGAAGTATATTACCTCTAATAAACGAACGCGGCTTCAGCTTGAAACACCTCACTCTTTTTCACGCAGATTGCATAATCAGTTCAGCTTCATGCGCATATACGGGTCAACTAATGCATTCAATTCATCACCACTGCCTCGGGCCGTTCGTCTTTGGAATGACCTCCCTGATTGCATAGCCTCCATATCTAATCCCGATACATTTCGCCGTCAGCTACTCACTCTGTTCACCATGTGACCCTGTTTCTGTATTCTGAGTGCATTGCGTAACGGTGATTTATATTCCCCTTGTCTTTTATTTTAAAATGTATCCCTCTGTCGCCATGTTCATATCAACAAGTGCTGTACTCCCTCAAATTTACCTCGCCCTGTATAGCCTAAAATGTGATTCCATTTATATATATATATATATATATATATATATATATATATAGTTTTTCGTTGTTCTTGCACTGATCCTGCCTGTAAACTGTTCGTTATCTGTCTGTACCATTTCGATTCCTCCCCCCCCCTTACCCAATGCCCTGTTCTGGGTCCTGTAAGGTTTTTTTTTGAACAAAGAATAAAGAATAAAGTTGTGTATATTCTCGTCGCCATTGTTACTACATAGCTATGAAGCGGGAGTATGGAATATGACAGCCCAAATTTCAAAGGCTGCAACATAATTGTTTAATTATGGCTGCCAAAGATGAGTGTTGTACCTTATGCTTCCTCAAATGGCAACGCCAGTTTCATGGACTGCTGTTATTTTTGTAAAGCAGTTTGCAAAGTAGTTTGAGAGACTGGCATAACTTTTGGACTATCTGTTGAACCTTTTAATTGAAATTTCCTATTACATTGGTGCTATGGTCCCATACAAAGCCCCTTACCACTCATGGCCACTTTGACGCCGAGGTTTTAATTTTTACAGTGTACCACCGTTACTATGTTACAGCGGTTTTCTATTCAAACAGAAAGAGCTTTAAAAGTTTGAAGAATCGAAATACCGCTACTGGCGTGCAAGTACTCTATCAAAAGTGGTCAGTTTAAACTGTGGTCTTTTCGGGTCCTATGTAATAGGAGTACAGGCAAATGGGTTGACGGTAAAACACGAAAGTTCTCGCATGCTTTGAAGAAACTAATAATGTCGGAAAAAAAGTGACATTCACTTCAACTGGAGTCTCTAGAGTGGCAGGTGCACTTTGACACGTCGTGTAGAGTTGGCGCACCATAATAAAGTCCGAAACTTCAGGATTTCCTGAATAAATACCTAATATCGGTAGCGAAATTTTCGGGGTATGTTGAGACAAATAAAATAAGGCGTGACCCTGTAACCCCGTACGGAACAAAATATTGTAGATGGGCCTCAACGAGACTCCCGAGCTTTGTAGAATAAGGAGCCACGGTTTTCCTTTTCTCGGTTGTTACAACTATTCAGCAACGCCCACTCATGCGCCTGCCATATAGTATAAAAGGACGATGGGGGCAGTTCGCACCTCGATTGAGTATGGGACGCAACCGTATTGCCACATTCAGTCACGCCGTTATTGTCGTAGGCCCGTTTGTGTAGTTTCGGCAGCGTGTTTCGAAGCCTGAGCTGAAGGTAAAAAATGTGAAAGATGCGTTATAGCCGACGGGTATGGTATACGGTGCCTCTCGGTGCTTATTCTTCTCGATACTTGGCTTCTTATATAATTTTTTATCTGGCAGGGTAGAATGGGGGCCAAGAAATATCCGTTTATTAATCCCTCAGAAAGTCGACTCCGCGGCGCCATCTCCGGAAAGACGAGCACCGGCTCGCATCATGCACTATCAACAAGGAGGGTGAGCATCCCAACATGGCGTGCAGATGAAGGGGAGAGCATGATGAGAATGGGCGGACAAAAAACAAAAGATAAAAAAGCTGAAACAGAACACAGGGAGACAGCAGGAGCACTCCGTGGTCATCGGGGACGCCTACGGCCTCTTAATATCCCGGTAGGTGGCGTTGATGGGATTGAGCGACTCTGCTGGCGCAGGCAAGGCCACGGATATACAGCACACAGGGGCCTAGACGAGCCGCCGCTTCGCATGCGGCGGCCACTTTCATAATAACAGCGGGGAGGTTTTTCTTTCCTCGCTGTTTGCTCTCGCGGGGCCGCAAGCTGACGTTAAGCACCTGACATGGCTGACGTCTCAATCAGGACCAGTCGGCGGCTGATCCTCCGTGCCTATTCCTGCGCGGTAGAATGCCTGCGCTGCTGCTGAAGCGACGGCATAGCAGCGGTGCCTTCGTGAGGAAACTCAGAGGAGGAGGAAAGGCGGCCCATACGAGGAGGATGTGGTGGATCGGCTGATTTGTTTGAGCTTCGGCATAGGAGAGACGGCTACGGGATGCCATTATCTGTGCCTGATTATGCGCCTCTCCATTAGCCACGCGTTGGACGATGCGTAGCCCCGGTCTGAGAGAACTGGCTCGTGACCCGAGCAATGCTTCAAGTTCGGGCGCACGCACGCGCGCGCGCCCGGCGGCGGCGTGAGAGCTGGCCAGGAACTGTCGCCCCGAGGCCTGGGCGCCCATCACCGAACTAGGAGACCCGCTGGGAAGAAAACTAGCGCCGGTGAGACGATGCCCGTGGGTCAGGCACTCATGGCGAGCTGTCTTTGACTCTCGTCAGGAAACCCGACGACTGACCAGAAAAAAGGCACATAATACGACGATTGGGTGAACGGCGATTGCGTGAGTGGGGCGGTTATGTTGACCTCATATGGGACTGAGTTGCAACACGCTGGATGGTGGCCCAACTAAGAAACACCTTGGCTTTGGCGGCTGCATTTCCGATGGAGGCGGAAATGTTGTAGGCCCGTGTGCTCAAATTTAGGTGCACGTTAAAGAACCCCAGGTGGTCGAAATTTCCGGAGCCCACCACTACGGCGTCTCTCATAATCATATGGCGGTTTTGGGACGTTAAACCCCACAAATCAATCAAATCAAGAAACACCTTTGGCGTGGCATTGCTAGTGGATTATAGATGATGAAGATAGGATGTAGAACATTCTGGATAGTTGACGGATGTCGAACCTTTTAAAACGTTTTGGGTGCAGCGCTAAGAAATACATAAACAAAGACATATAGTTGTCACAACGTGTGCTGTCTTAAAACTGAACTAAGAATACTACGCGGTAGAAAACATCATCGTGAAAAGACGAGTACTGCGCCTGTCCTTGTCATTTTTCCGTCCGTGTTTTTCATCACGTAGTAATCTTAGATCATGTATAACCAACTGGCCCAATCGTCCACTTTTATTACAACTGAATTTTATTCATTTTACTATTGCAAAGTTATATATGGGCCATATTCGGTCGAAAAACTGTTGTGGCAATGACATTTGATCACAACTGACAACCAGCGATAACAAAATCAGTGTTAATAATCTATTTACCTAGAAGAGGAATTCACATGCAGCATGCGGGCAGGAACTAGAGAGCACTGTAGTGGCAGGCAAACACAAATGTAACAACGTCTGAGCGCTTCGCAATAAAAAACATAAACACAATGAAAAAATCAACGATATCAAAAACAATTTTTTTTGTGAGAACAGCGCATTATCTTTGAGATAATCAATATCTGTGCGAGACAAGCCGATTGAATGCCTGTTAACGCAGTTGTGACCAGCTATATGGATGAAAAATATTTCAAATATCGCGCTCAAATTTCCCCCTTTAATAAGGAACTGCGTCCGGATGTCAATTGGTGCCGTAGTCATGTGGCTTTTAGGTTGACATCACCACACACAAACGAATAACACAAACTATCTTGTAGGTTTCCCAATTAGCGCTATAGCGAGGTAGAACAAAGCCAAAAGATTTTGATGGAGGCAAACAGAAAGGACCAGCTGGTTTTTAATCCATGTCGGTGAGATCACTAGAAACACTGACACAACTTCACTATTTTCAATCAGCCAGGTTTGGTATTTTTCATTGCGGTAGCCAGACAGCATTGCAACGACGTCCTGGTGCAAGCTATCGGGGCCCGGTTAAGGTGGGCATACAAAGATTATATGGGAGACGTCGTTACGTGAAGTTCATCAAATTAGATGGCCTGCCCACCAACTAAATTGACGTTTATTACATGTAGGGTTTAACAACCCAAAACCACCATATGATTATGAGAGATGCCGTAGTGGAGGATTCCGGAACTTTCGACTATCTGGGGTTCTTTAACGTGTACCCAAATCTGAGCACACGGGCTTAAAGCATTTTCGCCTCTATCGAAAATGCAGCCGCCACAGACAAGATTCGATCCCGTGACTTGTGGGTCAGCAGCCAAGTGCCTTATTCATTAGACCACCGCAGTGGGGTTACATCGACGTTTTAACAACATTACGCTTTGATAAGGTGTTTTTGCAAAGCACGAGATCTGGTGTGGCTCTGTGGTAGAATACGTGAGTGCCACGCAGAATGCTTGGGTTCAATTTCTGCTGGAAGCCTGATCATTATTCTTTGTATTCGTCCAGTCAACGTTGCTCATGTCAACTTTTTCTTAGAAAAGCTCCTGTTAAAATTGCCAATGTATGTTCTTACCATCCCTCGGTAGATATGAACTGTCAATCTACTGTGGCAGATTCCTGCCTATGGTATCGGGTATGTGCCACACGCTCCTGTCGAAAAGAGTTTGATGAAATAGGTTAGGGGTTGCTACACTATTCATGTCATGAGCACTGAGTAATTTTCGTCAATCTGCCCCACCCTTCCATATTATTTTGGTTTGCTCCTAGTTAAGGAGGGATCATGAGAGCACCAATACGTAGCCAGCTAGATAGATACGTAAATAGACACGCTGAAAGTGTCTGATGTACGGAACTAAATGTTTTGCTTTCAAATCTATTACCAAGCTAAGAACAATGACAACATTTCAATAGTTTTCTTGACTTACCCATAGTAACAGAACAAGAGAATAAAATATGCGATAAACTTAAAGCTTGAAATCAACCATCCCGTAAAGGTAGATAACACACATAGTAGCATTTCCATGAAGTTTACAAGAACATGCCAACCGATTCTTCTTTCCACCTATTAATTTTAGTCATGCCTTCATTTGTTTTCTAAGATCAGCTAATGAAGTGAATTTTGCAATAATGAATCTTAAGAGCACTAGTCCTGGTGGAGACAACATCTCTGCCTATCATTTAAATCTTTTTTTGCTTCTCCTATCGCTGCAATCATGTGTAACCTAATTATTGAGCTTTGAAAAGTGGTCTGTTTCTAAAATCAATAAAAATTGCTGAAAAAAAACAAAATTATTTGTTAATAAAAAGAAACAAATCTTAAGTATTTATTATCGCCCCATTGCTATACTATCATCAGTAAATAAGTCTATTGAAATATTGTTTCCAGCACGTTTACATAACCATCTCACAAAATGTAAATTGTTGACTTCCTTCCACTTTGCTTTGCACTAGGCAGCTCGACCGGCTTACCTTTGATACTATTGCTGCATCAAGTGCGACTGACCCACGTTTTTCATTGACGCTCCTTACTAATAAGAAATTGAGTGAAGTGCATGTGGTCGGTCTTTCTTCGATGACATTAGTTGATACTGGAGCTCAGGTGTCCATAATAAGTGCTCATCTTTGTCACCATCCCAAGAAAGCACTCATGCGTGCCGCAACTCAGGCTATCCGTATTGCCGATGGGGGAAATATGGCCGCCATTAAAATCTATCCTACTCGTGGTTATACCCTTGTCGGCCGCCATGTACCTGTTTTATTAACAGTGCTCAAAAATTGCCCCTATGACCTCAACTTCGGGAAGGAGGGATCGACGCAGTTTCTCCTGATCAACTGTTACACCGGCACTCTCTGTTCAGAACTTCCTTTTCTTCCAGATTCTCGCCTCGATATCTCGAAGAAACTCTGCACCACAGACTTCACCAGGATACGACCTAAAACCCTCACATTCATTGAGTTGACATCGACCTTCCCTATGCTTGATGGTGAGTACAGAGGGGTCCACTGTTAAAGGAAACACCAGAGTGTGTGTCGTCTGCACGGTGCCACCGCCGGCCGGCTGCGGCAACTACTTTCGCGCAGGAGCAGTGAGTGTAGTCAGTGGCGCTCGTTTGTCGTCTGCTACAGTTGCGACCGCCCTTGAGCTCGTCGCGAAGTCAAGCATGACGCTTTGCAATTTGTCTGCTGGCTGCATGGCGAGCTCAGATGGAAAGTTATGGAAAAGTTGCAAGAAAATTAGTTTATCTAACATACTACCTAACTGATACGCCTTTCAGTAATGGCGCCCAAATTTGTAGACAAGAACTTCAATAAGGCGTCACACGCCGCCTGTGTTTTCACATCGCTTGAAAGTCGGTGTGCACATTCCCGCAGGCTTTCTGAGTGGACATCGAGCAGTCATTTAATTTTATTGTGCTCCGTACTGCCCCAGAATATCATTATTCTGGAGGCACTACCATGTTTGATGATCGTTAGACGTGCCGCGGTCCAGAACTAAGGTGAAAAATATTTTTCCCTGCTCGAACCGAATGCAGCAAAAAAAGAAACAAACCATGCATTTGTTTTGGGGTTAACAGTTAATTATTTTTATGCAAGTACTGAACCTGGCTGCTAGCAGAATAATTAGACATACGTTGCACACTCATTACCTTCAATTGGTGAAATTCGCGCAAGACAACAAATTCGTTAGTTTTTTTTCTTGGAATGTAATAATGATTGCCTTGGAATTACGCCCCACGAATTTAATGTGCTTCTGACAATGGCATCGTTATGCGTGTCACAAGGAAATATTTTTGGTGGTTAAAAAAGCATGGCTTGTTTACGGTCGTCTTTTTTCTAGCATAGCTTTCTAAAGAATATTTTTTTCTTATGGAGCAAGGCCCAGCTGCGGTGGTCTAGCAGTGAAGGTACTCCGTCGCTGACCCGCTGGTTGCGGGATCGAAGCCCTGCTGTGGCGGCTGCATTTTCTATGGAGGCTAAAATACTGTAGGCCCATGTTCTCACATTCGGTAGCACTTTAAAGAATCCAGGTGGTCGAAATTTCCGGAACCCTCCACTACGGCGATATGGCGGTTTTGAGACGTTAAACTCACATACCATCACGCCATTGGAGTGCGTATTTTGTGTGCATTGATGCAGATTCAGTCTGCTGCAGTGCGTAAGCTGAACAAAGAATTTACAAGCGCCTTTAACTGGCGTCAGCAGAAAGTTTTTTCGAAGCGGGCAATTCCTTATCTAACGAGGAGGAAAACGAAAGATGGCAATCCGACTGATGGTCCAGGGGATAGCTATCTTATTAGAGATCATTCCAGACATTTTTATTCTAGCTCGAAAGAAAGCGACTATTCGAAGATTCCGCGGCCGCGCTTCGCGACGAGCTGAAGCGTGGCCGCAACTGTAGCAGACGACAAACGAGCACCGCCCCCTGCGCTCACTGCTCCTGCGCGAACACCGGAACGCCGAGCAGACGATACGCGCTCCAGTGTTCCTTTTAACATTGATTGATATGTGTGGTTTAACGTCCCAAAACCACCATATGATTATGAGAGACGCCTTAGTGAAGGGCTCCGGAAATTTCGACCACCTGGGGTTCTTTAACATGCACCCAAATCAGAGCACACGGGCATACAACATGCCCGCCTCCATCGAAAAGGCAGGCGCCGCAGCTAGGGATTCAAACCTGCCACATGCGGGTCAGCAGCAGAGTACCTTTGCCACTAGACCACCGCGGCGGGGCTGTTCCCTTTAACATTGGACCCCTCTGTACATCGTCACGCCTATTCATGCTCGGTAAAGAAATATGGCACCTGGCGCTTCTGCATTGATTACTGCCATCTTAGTCGAATTAAAAAAAAAGGACATTTACCCTTTGGCCCGCATTGCTGACGTTCTAGTATGCCTCCATGGCGCGCGGTATTTTTCTTCAAAAGACCTGCGTTGTGACTATTGGCAGATTGCGGTGGTTGAGAAAGACCAAGAAAAGACGTCGTTTGTAGCTGCCGATGGTGTATACCAATTCAAGGTTTTGCCGTTTAGGCTATGCAACGCCCCAGGCACACTCGAGCGTATGATGGACTCGCTGCTACAAAAGTTCAAGTAGTGAACATGCCTGTGCTACCTGACAACATCCTTGGATACTCGCCTCTATTTGAGACCCACCGTCCGCGTTTGTCAGCTATCCTCGACATCTTACACACTGTTGGCCTTCAATTGAAGTTGATGAAGTGTCAATTCGGCCAGCAGACTATGATGTTGGGCCACGTTGCTGACGGATCGGGTGTGCAGCCTGTCCCGGAGAAAATTCGCTGAGTGACGAGTTTTCCTGTGCCCAGTCCATCAAAGGCTCCGGAGTTTTGTGAGATTTCGTTTCTATTTTCGAAGATTTGTGAAAGATTTCGAAACAATATTTCGACCAATCACCGACCTTCTTACATTTACGTGGGATTCCACTCAACCTGCCGCTTTTGCTCACCTCATCGCACTCCTGAGGACTGCACCTATATTGGCCCACTTTGACCCATCCGCTGAAACCGATGCCCAAACCGATGCTATAGTGGTCACAGGATTATACCCCAACACCAACGAGGCCACGACCGAGTATACGCTAGCCGCGTTCTGAGAGCTGCCGAGCGCAACTATTCCATTGCAGAGCGTGAATGTCTTGCTGTTGTTTGGGCAGTATTAATGTTCAACCCATAATTATATGGCACGAATTTCTCTGCAATAACAGACCACCATGTGCAATGGTATATTTTGTTACTTAACGATATTTGCTGGCTTAGGGGGTGGGCTCTGTGACTGCAAAAATATACATATACAGTCACTCATGAATCAAACGCCTACATGAAGACAGAGTCTACCTGTCTCGCTACCCGGTCGATGAATCGAGCACCATCCCTGACACCGACACCAACACTTGCGTCTTTTCTATTTCGCAGCTGACTGCCATCTGTGGCGAGGAACACCGTGATGTGTCTTTGCGTGCTATAATGAAACATCTTGAATCACAAGCTTATGACAGGTCTCATTATTCATTCGCCCCCACCATGGAGTACTATACCGCCCAAACTTTTACCCAGATGGAGCAGCCCAGCTGCTTGTAATTACCAAACATTTTTGCTAGGCGGTTCTCCACAAACTTCATCACCTCCCAACGGCCGGTCACCTCGGTGTGTCATGCACTTACGACCGGATTCATCGACGCTTCTTTTGGACAAGGCGCTCACGCTCAGCTAGTACATAGGTTGCCGCTTATGAGAAATATCAGCGCCGCAACACACCATCGATGCTCCCCGACGGACACCTTCAACCACGTGACAATTCGTCCTAACCAATCTTCCGCGTTGGCTTAAACTTACTCGGCATTTTCCCCTTGTCTTTCTCTGTCAAAAGGTGAATAACTGTGGCCGCAGACTATGCCACGCGCTACGCGATCACACGAGCTTTTCAAACAAGCTTCGCCGCAGATGTCGCCGACTTCCTTCAACACGATGTGATTTTGCAACATGGTGCTCAATGCCAGCTGCTAACAGACTATCGTAACACCTTTATATCAAAGACAATAGCCGATATCCTGTAGTCATGTGAAACGAGGCGCAAGCTCACTACTTCGTAACACCCGCAGACAAATGGGCTTACACTCTAAAAACTCAGAGAGTGCTGGGCGCTCTCTTTGGGAGAGTACTTTCTTGTATCATATAACTCTCTTTTCCAGAGTAAACCACCTCTTGTTGAGGCATAGTAAAGTGATTCCTCCATAGCGGGTCAAGCACTCTCCCTCATCTCAGTAACATGACGCTGCCCGAAGCAGAGTAGCATGACTACACCGGAGAGAGTAGCAGTACACCTTACGAAAACAAATAGCAGGACATGGGCCGATATTGGGCTGTTTAATTGTTTTGACAGATTTTCTAGCGTGCCACTCGCAAGAATGGCAAAATAACAGCACTAAGACAAAAAAACATAAAAATAGGTTGAAAAGTGACAAGACTGGACTCGAACTTTCGACTTTTAGACGCGCAGCACATTGCCAGCTCGGCACGGTAACCACAACACTACGCTGAAAGACGAATTGTAAGTGTACAATTTTTCTCGTTATAAGTAATATTTGTGATCTGTATGCATTTCCTTGTTCAGAAGTGCAGATATCAGTCTCTGGGTTTTTCAAAACCAGCCGGACGGCTGTTTACGTGTTTACTGTGTTGTGTGTTTCGTGAAATCAGAATGTCTGTCTGACACGTTTTTTCACACTTGAAAAAAGAATGGTGCAGCCGATTATAGGAATGTCAGTTGCTGACCCTTATTGAAAATCCTGGGTTGGTTGATGCTGGACTCGTTGGTGGATATGGTGGAAAGAATAGTGAATATGGTGGAAATATTAGTGAATACGGTGGAAACTGTAGTGAGCATAATGGCTGATGTCAGCGAGAGTGGAAAAAATAGTGGCAGATGGTGATGGTGGTGGCGAGCGGTGGCGACGGTGGTAAATGCCGGCTGATGACGGCTAGAGTGGAAAAAATGGTGGCAGATGTTGGTGGTGGTGGCGAGCCAATGGTGGTGGCGGTGGAAAGTGCTGGCTCATGGTGGCGAGGCAAAACGTGCTTTGTGGAAGGCTTGGTGAGCAAGGTGGATGACGGTTGCATGATGGAAGCTTGGTGGATGACGGTGGCACAATGAAAAACACATGACAGTATATGAAATCAATCATTTGTAGTGTTTCATTCTTGAATGCACTGAGATACATGTTTACGATCAAAAGAAACCAACGCTGCTCATTATGCTTTCTAGTACGTTTTTTTACACCTGTGGTGTCATTAAAGATTCAATTTTTGTGGAGCATAAAATATGCTGCCGGGAATATGTTTACATTTCGCACACGTACTTACATCAGTTTGACATCGGCAATGTGTTTCTTTGTTGTGATGTTTACAAGACTAGAATTTGCACTGTGAGCATGACAATAAATGTTTTAGATCGGTGAGCAGTTGTCGACAAATAAATGCGCTCCAGTTCGCAATTGCCCTTTTCAATCTTAGAGCAGAACACAGCGGTTACTTGATGTCACCACGCTAGAAACGCAACTCTGGTAATTCTTGCACACTTTCTTGTTTGAACCAAACATTTAAGTTAACAAAGTGCCTGCGAATATGCATAAACTTTCACTTTCGACATGAGTCAAGATGAGCCCCAGCGAATTTGGCTTTCACCCGTCTGTTCTACCACCATGATTTTCACCAAAGGTTAGTCATACTGACCGAGACCGTACAAGTGTTATCGGATCTTCTGGGTTTCAGAATACACAATTTCGACGAGTAAAAATGACTATACAGCACAGCTGCGGCATCATTTACCCAAAATGAATCCTTTTTTATTGTGTATGGTGTCCGCGAAAGAAGCAACAAACATCGATGTGACGCGCTTGCAGCACTTGCACCAAAGGTACGCCTCGCCTCACCGACAGCCGCTGGTCACACTTGCCGGCGCTTCGCTGGCTCTTATGCGAGAACATAGACACGTCCATTCGTATGCTTACTGAACCATTATGATATCATAATGTTTCTGGCCCACTGCATTCGTTTTAGACAAGCCGTTATGTAGCTGTTCCTAACGACATAGCAACAGCGGTGCGCTGGCATGACTGTGGTGTGCGTTGCCAGAAAAACATCGAAATCAATTGTGTGGGCGTATCTATCGAATGAGCATAGAAGCTTCATAAAGCCTGAACTCATATCACCTTTTGGAAGGAGCGAGAAACTGATAATAAACTTGGCAGTAACTGCCGATAAACTCTACCTGCTCCTCAGTCCACTGAGTTGTTTTTTTTTCCTTGCGGTTGTAAATTGTAACAAAAACATAGCGCTGTTGCCATTATCGCAGTGGCAATCGTTAAAGGCAGCAGTTGTTAGTGTTTATCGAATGTCCAAATTTTATTAGCAGGTGCAGAGCCCGTCCATCCCAAGTTAACGACAAACAGAACTGAAGTTGAACAGTGACTTTGTGAGTTTACTACATCTTTACCACCCACAATGCAATCTTAGTGAGGCGCAGTGGTTAGTGTGCTCATTTTAAAATTTAGAGGATCGAGGTTTGATTTCACGCTGGCGCACTGTTTTTACGGGTGCTTGATACATTCTTTCTTATACCATTATTTTTATTGTTTCTTTAGAGGCAGCTCGTCACGGTGGTTCTGACGCTGCTTCGCGCTCCAGTATTGCCGGCTGGCGCGCGCCATCCACCATCCGCTCCACCACACGCCACTATAAACCATGTGCCACCATGCATTTCCACCGCCATAATCCACCAAAAGGGTGTATGGTGGAACACACCATTCCTATGGTGGACGTTTTTTCAATAGGAACTCAATAAGTTGTCAGACGCCCAGCCGCGGTGGTTAAGTGGTTAAGGTACTCGGCTGCTGACCCGCAGGTCACGGAACTGAATACCGGCTGCGGCAGCTGCATTTCCGATGGAGGCGGAAATGTTGTAAGCCCGTGTGCTCATACCTGGGTGTACAATAAAGAACCCCAGGTGGTCAAAATTTCCGGAGCCCTCCACTACGACGTCTTCCATAATCATATGGTGGTTTTGGGACGTTAAACCCCACATACCAATCAAGTCAGCTCAGTGGTTAGTCATTTCTGCGTACGAAACATCGTGCTTCTTAAGTAATTTAGTTTTTTTCACACACTTTGACAAATTTTTGGTCATTCTAGTTCACGGTCTTTTTCACGTTTTACGACTAAAGCCACAATAATTTACTGTAGCCATACCACACGTTAGGCTTACTGCAGCATCCCCCGTGTGGGATGGTCATAGCGAAAAACAGGAATAATGATACAAAGAGATTGTCATAGCCATTTTCATTGAGTTTCGATTGTGACCGATTGAATAACATAGTATATGTTTTTTTCACTACGCAGATCAGAAGCTAATAACGCGGATATCAAGAGTTCCAAGTGCTTCCCAGTGCGCTGAAATTCACTGGAGCGCGCTGCAAACGCTGTTATTTTTGTTAACCGTCTTTAAAGCCTTAACAAGCAAATGCAGTACGTTTTATTGCATATATGGGTGGTTATTAAGTAGTACTAACCACTCGCGGTGTGCCGACGCATCTAAATGTGATCAGGAGCGGGAGTATAACCACGTTTTACTCTTTCACGCCTGAAGAGTATATGGGCATTTCACTCCTCAAAAAGAGGTGGAGTAGAAAGCAGTTTCACTCTTATTTCATACAGAGTAAAAATGAATTTCACTCCATCTGATGCTTTGTGAGAGTAGAAGGACACTCTGAAGAGCAACTTGGTGGTTTGACGCCTGCGATACGATCCGCAGTTTTTAGAGTGTTATGAAGCGTCTGAATCGAACACCTTCTGGCATGCTTGCGAAATATGCTTCTTCCAACCACTCTGACTGGGACCTTGCTTTTCCTTACGGGACATTTGTATTTATTTCTTTGCGCTATGACACTGCCGCTTACTCTAAATTTTTTCAGCCGTTCGGCCGAGAACCTACTTTACCCCTAGATACAATCATTTCGTCCACCACTGAACCGACCAGCCATTATGCTATTGATGCTACTACTCAGGCTGTCAATGCAGGCGAAATCACCCGCACTCGCCTTGTCACCTTTCAAAAGAACTAGCGGCAATCACTTTTTACCCGGTTCTTAGGTCCTGCTGTGGTAGCGGACCCGTCAAGTCGGCTCGTCGGAAAAACTGATTTTTCGCTACACAGGTTCATCCCGAGTCCTCCATGAGGTAACTCCTGTGACATATGCAATTGCCCCTGCCACCTCGTCACCTTCATCTTTCCGACAGGCCACCGATATCGTACATGTGGCAAGCTTGAAACGTTACCACTCTCCCGGTAACGTCGACATCTAGATGTACCGCGACGATGCTTCCGCCACCGGAGAATATGTTGCATGCATATTGACATTTTCTGGGACGATGCGCGTGTGTGCCTGACGAAGAGAACGAAGCGCTGTCACCGGCCATGTCACTGCTGCTGGTTCTAATATACTTTGTCTACAGCTTCGTCTATTAAGCATTTCTTCTCTCACGTAACAGTATTAACCCATTGTATAGGTAGTTATATGACAACAAATTTATTTGTTTATTTGCTCAGTGTTCCGAGTCTTTACTGGGTCTTTAGATACTGTTAACCACCATATTTTATTTACTCAACTTGAATCCTGAGGTATAACGGGCAATGCCGTTCCTTGCATAAAAAGTATTCACACAATCGAGAACGAAGCATCTGTATAGGCGGAGTATTTTCAATCACTATTTCTAATCAAGGTGTAAACAGGGTTCAATATTGGCGCCTTGTTATTGCATATATACGGGAACAATTTACCTGATTGTATTAGGCTCTCTAACAGCGTTGTACAAGGCGATAATACTTCAAGGCAGAGGACACTACTATTGATACGGTCATGACATCTTTACTAGGGACAGCGAAATTGATGAACAATTATTCAAAGAATTCATTAAAGACTCAGCGTGAGTCGATAACTCTTGATCAACGATCACCTTTCATACTATTGAAATAATCGATTAAACATATCTGATTAATCGACCACGCCGTCGACCATTCCACATTCCCACCCCCAGCCTCACCCCTTGGTTCGAGTGCATGAATGTGAGGCGCGCAGTACTGAGACACAGATACCGAGCACTTGGCCTCCTTTTTTACTCCATATCTCTATGCACTTCGCCTACTTAGCATATTCTTACACTAGAAGGAGCCCGGATGCGGCAATGGTCATACCGCATAAAGACATATATGAACTCGCCCTGATATCGATCGCCTACGATATCCAATACCAAATTCCCCAATGCTTCAGGCCCTGGAAGTAGGTGGCCCCACCTCAACGAAGTAGAAATAAAGTTGCCCGCTCTCTCTGGCTCACAGTCCACTACACCTACACCTTCGATCGTCCACCTTTCTACTATGTGCAGGTTTAGCGTCTCCAAAGTATACCTCGGGCGTGCGTTGCTGGCGTATTACATTGTGCAATTATAAAAATTGGTGGTTCCACTGCTACATTTGCGATGTAAAATGCCAAGCAAACTGAAAAGGAGCACGATGTGGTCGTTTTCTTGCTGAAGACGAGAAAGCAAAAAGTGCAGCGTGTTATAAATAAAGTACCTAAAGCCCGTGACGTAAAAATTAAGATATAATTATGCGACAATGTTGCCACGTGCGTTCTGCAACTTAGGAGCCCTGCATCTGTCAAAGCAATTGCCCATTTGTTACCGAGACAAAAACAGCACGTGCTGTCGAGAACGAACCAAGAAAACACAAGACAAAGCACATGTGTTTTGTGTTTCTTCGGTTCGTCCTCGTCAGTACGCGCTGTTTTCACCTCGGTAGGGGCAACCAACTAGATCAAATTGTCTTATTAGATGCGAAGCAGCTCTTTGACTAGCCTTTGTAACGCTTTCCCACCGTCCACACCGCTCGCTTTGCCGCAGGTGTTGGAGCGGTGCCAAGTAGCTCACAGCCCCCTAGCAGTGCGTGGTGAAGTCTCTTTCCCTCGCCTGCCGCACACTCGCCGCGTGTCCGCTTTCTCTCGCATCACCCTCTCCACCGATATCAACGCTCGAGCCCACTCCTCACGTGGGAATCATCTCAACATGCCACCTCTCTCCATCTGTCGCGAGCCGGCGGGTGTGCGCACTGCGCGTGCCTCGAGGCTCTCGCGGCGCCCACAATGTAGGCAACGTGCTGCTGTTTGCCGCGCGATCGCGCCAATGGGCGAAACACAATCGCGACATACAACCCGCCAGTGCGCGCGCACCCTTCTCGGCTGTCGCCGGCGTTGCGTTTGTCAGCGTAGCCGGTCGTGTTCACGATTGGTGGCGTCAACGCCGATGAGGTGTGAGCCAGAAAAGCCAAACGCAAGCGCCTACAGTAGAAGACCAGCGAGGCCGACAAGGTGCAAGTTGAAAACACTGATCGCGTTCGAGAATACAATAGCGCGTGGGTAACAGAGACAAGATGCGAGTCGAGGAAGCTGATTGCAAGAGTCTTCAACGAGTCCACGTCCTGCGTCTTTGTGTTTCAAACAAACGTTTACTCGAGTAAACGCTACACCGAGTTTAACTTCAAACCGTTCTTCCAGCGCCCGCGTCGATACCTGTTTTTGTCGGGTCAACGCTGTGCGCACCGCTGCTGCTTCGCATCCCATCAGGGTTCCCTTCGGGGTGATGTGTCATAGTTTTTTTTTCATTTCCTAAGTTGAAAACACATTAGAATCACTGTCCATAGCTTTTTAGAGGTTTTAATGTGCTGTATGCAATCCTACTTCATCTCATGAGAAGTTTTTCATGCGGCGGTAAAGTGTGTGCGTAAGCTGTTGTTACGTCCCCGTGAGAAGTGTAATTTATTAGCCAGCTACGACCGTACTCTTGAGAGCAAGCTAAGTCAGACGAGCACGGTAAAATGATGTGACAGGCTGATGACGTTTTCATCATTTACAGGAATAACCCCCCTAACAAACAGCCTGCTGCTGCTACACGTTTCGACGTGCTCCTCGGGCAATTTACGCTGTTTTGCGCTGACCAGCGAGCTCCTTCAGAGAGCAAATTATGAATCTTAGACTTGAAACTCTCATTCTAAAATAGCTATATATGTTGGCGTCATGCGCGCAGGACGCGAAATACCCTTCCACTTTCCTCTGCCTGCTCGACTATTGTTAAACCTGGCATGACAAGAACGTGCATGAAGGTGGCGCTGGACTGGTCCTGTGACGACCAAGTTGAATGAAACTTATTTTAGCAAGTGGGACACCTGAAGTTTTCAGGTTTTCCAGCTACGCTTTGGACTAGCAATGCTGGAAGCTTCGTAGCAGGCTTATAAAACAAATGCTCAGCTACCATACAATCTGACAAAAACTCACAGCTAAACGAATACCTGTTGTTTTTTATGTGCACAACGTGGCGCACAATCTCAAGAAGGTTGTCGCATATTGTGGTCTAGTGGCTGAGCCACTCGGCTGCTAACCCGCAAGTCGTGGGATTGAGTCCCGGAAGGGGCGGCTACATTTTCGGTGGAAGCCGAAATGCTTGAGGTCCATGTGATTAAATTTAGGTGCACGTTAAAGAACTCCACAAGGTCGAAATATTTAGAGCCTTCCACTATGGCCTCTCTCGTAATCATATGTATGATTTTAGGACCGGTAAACCCTAAAATGTATTATTATAACAAACGAGGATTTTCTAAGAAGCATAGGCAAAGCGGCTTGTCGAATCTCGTCAAGATGTTGTGTGCCATATTCCTCTTTCTTGCGGGCATCAATATATCAGTCAAACCGGGCTCTGCGCAAATGATCGCACGCGCGAGTATTCAAAAACAAAATTCAGAGATAAGCTGCAGAATGTTAGTATACATCATTATTATAACAAATATGATTGGGACCTACCATTTAGAGATACTACTTACATGTGAAATTACCATAGTTTATGCGGATGTCCCATTTCAGAAGCTTATGAATCCACAACAGTGGCGGGGCATGTGTAAGCCATCCCTTGATTCCCCTCCTAGCGAAGCAGATAAAACTGATGTCCAGTTAATTGCCTCAATGTCTCGGGGCAGCCTGAGTACTGAATTTTCTGTGGTTTTGTTGTAGCAGTGGTGAAGTATGCTGACAAAAGGAATAAACGCATTTATTTGGCGTTTATTAGGCACCGTGTTCCCATGTCTTTTTTGTCGTTTATATTAGGTGGGAAGCATTTATTTGTGTACGGCAGGTATTTAGAGCTTGTCTATATACGTATATATGTATCTAGCATTCCACGTTTGGATTATCTTGTGATCACTCCCTTACAGCCTTATTTTATAGTAAATTAAAAATTTTTAGAAGGGTGTAAAGTGGTTGGATAAGTATCACTTGCAGGTCATCACTTGCAGGACAATCTCATCGCGAATCGTCATACCCTTTCCGCTGGAGTCACGTGTGGTAGATACCCGTGTACACCACGTATTGGTATGTGCCACAGGCTGCGGGTATGTGCTACAGACGATTGACAGTTGATACCAACCCAGGAAGGGGAGCGTTGACCCGATGAATGCAACAAATAAATGTCAGGGTCTCAGACTTCTAGCAGGAATCGAACACAAGCGTTCTCCACGGCAAAAAATCATCCTATCACACAACCATGCAGGGTCTCCAAATTACTATTTAAAAAGGCCCTATGCTGGTGTATTGTTGCTCATTTATCAATTGTGGTTCAATTGCTCGCTACCTAATTTTAAAAACATTACATGTGTACTCCTCTGATACAGCCGTGACGTCGGGTGACGTGAGGTGTAGTCAAGAGCCGTCGACTGAAGTTGATTTAGGTAGCGGTGTCCAGAGCTACCATCTTCGCGAGCACAAGTTCTACCTTAAAGAAGTCACGTTAATGAGAAGCGGTTACCGCTTCTCATGTTGCTAATAGCCATAATGCTGTTGGCGTCGTTACCCAACTGTAAACAACTGGTTATATAAAACAGATGTGGCTGTTACACGTATGCCGGTTCTTTAGTACCACTTCGTAACATGTCGCTCAATAAAACAATTACAACGCAGTCACTTTGCATCCTCACGCTTCACATAACGTCGATTCCCAAGGTACGTGGAATGCCGAAAGAACAGTCGCGAAATGATATGTTGCAACGTCTATACACAATAAAGCGCCCAACGTTCAATCTGCACACGATTGAAAAGGTGCGCGTGGGGCCGCGCTAAGGCACCCACTCGATGAAACCTGTGGAGTATATTGGTGCAGCTGCTGATTATTCTAGCTGGGAAGCAAATAAATTAATGTCACGGTATTTTCCATAGATGTCTGTAGCATTGACCTGCTCGTACGTTGCTCTACATTTCGTGCATGAGATACTTCCAGTTAAATTCATGCCAGTCCATTATTAGTATTATTTAGAGCTTCCACCAGGTTTCTAGCCAGGCGTAAGGGGTGCCATAGGGCAGTTTTGGGCAGTAACTATTTACTAGTAAAGCGCCACCAGAATTTAGTTACCATTATCACTATCTTTTAACTGTAACAATATTACTATTTACACAACTGAAACCGTTATCAGTTAAGTAATAATGGTTACACAACTGTAACTGTTATAGGATAAGTAACCGTTACAGTTACTAATCTTTCTTTGAAAAATTATCCAACAGTAAGACTCGTTAAATGCCAAAGTTATGTTTTCTTCAATTTTTTGAAGTTTTTTGTTTCGCACATCTTCCCCCCCCCCTTTTAACTTGCAATAATAGGGCTCCATCATAGATTAGGAGGATTAGTCACACAGAGGAACATCTTCCTTGCAAAAGATCATTTGGGAGTTCACTTAAAAACTGCACGTTCAGTAGAGCGACGGTTGCTGTTACAAGCCGATGCGTAGCGGCGAACAAACCGCGTTTCTTGAAATACCCTGCCCTGTCCCCCCCCCCCCCCCCCATTCCTTGTTTTCGTGCATGAGCAAGTGTCATCGCATTGCTTAGAGCAAAGCTATGCTCGGTCCAGCAGTTTTAAACAAGTTCCTCCTAAGAACGCTTTGCATGGTTGACTTTAGCAGCCTTTGCTTTCCTAGTCAATTCCTGATCCTTTCCTGCCCGTTTTGCTGGTGTAATTGCATCGCTTGGCAATTCTCGCATCTAACTTGTAGATGAACGAACACTCAAACCAAAAGACTGCAGGTATGTAGTCTTTGCGTTTTAGGAATACGTGTCCATTGCTAGAATGTAATTGAAATGGATACTTATGTCAAAACACTTAAAGTCAGATTGAACGATCAATAGTTGAGAACGTCTTAAAGATTCAGTATTACCAACAGCAGTGCACTAATCATCCAGGAAATAAGATGAGTGTACGACACCGTACGCGTCACGAGTGGAAGATTTTGGAATAATCTGCATGATCTTCAAGAGTCTCGGGTGCAATTAGTCACTATTATTCAAACCAGTTATCATAAAAAAAGGACCTGTCATGCGTTTCAACACGTAATAGAATGCTGCTTGCCCGTTTGTGTTTTATACGCGAAGAAAAAAGACTCACTTGGTGTTACCACCGGAACGGTGAGCCCCAGTGGTTCGAAATTTCCATTTTCACATAACTGCTCTTTGCTCACACGGGTGCGTCTCAGTGGTAGTTTCGGTATCGCATGCGCTTTACACGTGTGTACGTGATGTTGCTGGATATCAGAACATATAAGCGTGCGCAAAGGAAGGGGAGGGGGCAGGGAGCTGGCCCCGCCCCCTATTCACCTATTGAGAG
The DNA here is from genome assembly GCF_043290135.1 of Rhipicephalus microplus. NCBI lineage: Eukaryota > Metazoa > Arthropoda > Arachnida > Ixodida > Ixodidae > Rhipicephalus > Rhipicephalus microplus. Next base: position 488,145,551 of record NC_134710.1, on the reverse strand, counting down.
TTGGGATAAAATCAGCCCCGTACATTCACATAACTGGGGGGGATATCACTGCGATTACTCTTCACCCCCTCCCCTACCTGGAAAGAAACCTTGCTCGCGCCCACTCTATAAAAATACGGAGTAGAAAGGGCGTCTTTTTGCCCCACAACAACAATCGTCCCTTTTTTTGGATATACTCCTCACGCCCGGCACTTTCAAGTCCCGAACGACATGTGCATTTTCTGCCTGAAATAGTCTTCTTGATAATAAAAAGTGGCCAGTTTCGAGCTTTCAAGAAAGAAAGAGCAAGCAAGCCACATCAATATGATTGTTGTAGAGTAAAAAACACCCATTTTACTCGACATGTTTGAAGTGCATGTCTTGATTGTTTGAAATGTGGTGTTTAACGTTCCAAAACCAACAATATGATTACGAGAGACGCCGTAGTAAAGGGCTCCAACAATTTCGACTACCTGGCCCTATTTAACGTGCATCCACATCTGAACAAACGGGCGTCTTCACCTCCATTGAAAATGCAGCTACCTCAGCCGGGATTCAAACTCGTGATATGCGGATCAGCAGCGGAGTACCTTTGCCACTATACTACCTCGGTGGGGTGGAGTGAATGCCTTACTAGTGTAAGCCACTTAAGCTGCAGCGAAAAAACCGTCGTGATTTTCCGATGGTTGCTGAAAAATGAACCCTTATGCTCCAAGTGACCGAGTGTCGTACCTATGCGACAGCATGGGGAGTCATTGTCTCATTGTCAGATTCACCGACGACATCCATTGTGGCATCCGTTGTTGCTTCCATGGCACCTGCTACTTTCGCTGCACTGCTACTCGTGTCGGCAGCTGCAGAATGATGGCGGGCAACGTCGGGCAAGGCAACTGTTAGATCAGAAGGCCCGTTCAGGCGGGGGATTTAAAGTACGCTAACGCCATGCGGATTACTAAAACGTAATGTTATTCCACAACAAGCATTTTCTTTGTACCAAAATAGCTCTACGAAGTTTATGGACTGCTAATTCAACAATCGAAGTCGACTTATTGTTTACCTTGAGGGTCTCTTGAAGCCCTGCACGCGCATAGCACTACGAACAGAGTGTGATACAAATTGAAGAACATATAGCGAATGAAGCCAATGGACGTAATTAGACTCCCCGTTGGTCTCCAGATGTTTCCATTAAACAGTTTTTATCATTTGATACGTAACTATTCACTCATTTTAAACGCAAAAGAAAAAGTAACAACATTACTTTCTCATGGCAACTGTAACTTCAACTTACTTTTGTTGACTCGGTAAATGAAACTCTTTTTCGCCAAGGTAATTGTAACTACAACACTGTTGCTTTTTCTTGGTAACGGGCCCATGTTTGCCTTAGGTCACCTCTTATGCCAGAAATTTTTATGAAGGAGGGTCTTTTAGCAAGGATACCTAATCGAAATATGTGTTTTACCCAACCTCCAGAAAATGCTCCCCCCCCCCAACCCCACCAAAGAATTAGGGCTATGGGCCTGGCGGCCATGATATTCAGAGGGGGCAAGCCGGGAAAAGATGCCCTGCTCACAACTGCCAGCGTCGTATTTATTTCTGTTTCTTCTCGCCTATTTTTCACCTTTAGCGAATTTTCCCACCCTCCGCCACACTGCATGTTTCCGGTACGGCTTTCAAAGCAGTGTGGTCCCCAGAAGCGCCTCCGATTTGAGTTGCCTCGAGTAGGCAGACTTCGAAAAAATATGACCTGCTGTAGAATAGTCCAAGGATGGTGGTCACGGACCTTTGAATCCACCACATGAGATAAACACGACGTGCCCTCTGTCTCAAGTGGGTGTAAGTACGAAATTTCGCGCAGGTGGCAGCGCGCACATGTGATAGTGAGCACGTTTTATAAAAAGATTTGGGTCAATAAGAAACGCAAACAATGCCCCTCAAGCAGAGATATCATATTTGAAGCATGATACAAAATGACGAATAACTGATTAATATATGAAATAACACATTAAAAGAAAGTAATACATTAAAGGCCTTTCAATTAATTTTTAAAGGTTTTTCAAATACAGGCCTTAATATTATTATATTTTTTATTCATTCGTAATGATACTACTTATGAAGACACTTTATGAGGAAATACAAAAATTGTTTACATCTTAACTATTCAACATTGAGAAAACATGGCTACTCGTACCATAATAATTCATTCTAATCGATTGTTATCCCACTTCTTCAGGACAACTCTAGTTTACCCAATTCTGGTCTGTTTAGATATCATTTATGCAATTTTTCGAAGTGACCCTATATTCTCCTTTTTATTATTCTCCTTTATGATAACCTACACACTAATACTAACGACACTACGTTTACATAAGATCTCCATTTTCTGCTTCCTCTTTAAATAACTTAATAAAATAAAAATACAGATCGTTTTCGTTATTCAAAATTGGGAATGAACATCCACTGTCACCTAAACGCCCAAGTTCTTTTAACACATTTATGCATGAATTGAAGCTACTCTTCTTCGCAGATTATCTTTTCATTAATGCTTTGATAACGTGCATTTTTGCCTTTTTGTTTTTTTATATGCTTGATTTATGTTCCTTACTTTATGTTTTCATGTTACAGATGTTTTATGATGCTTTTTGACGTTTTGATGCTTGTTTTCTTTAACCTTGTGTTTATGTTTTTTCGTGTTTTGCCCTTTTTGTGTGAAGAGTCCTATTTGTGTGAATATGCAGTCACTGACTTTGTGACCTTCATTTGCATAATTGTTTGTACCAATCAGCGTGTGTCAAATTATTGCTAAACTTCAACTGTACCAATCACTGTAAGTTGAAATATTACTAAGCTCGAAGTAAATTGAATTGTTAGAGTTAACCAGTTATGTCGAATGAGATAATTCAAGTTCTTCAAGCGAACAAACCATAGAAACTTTGAACTAGAGAAAATGTGACTAGGAGTATTTATTGTGACGTTATGAATTTAAACCGATTTCGTAGCTGAAATTGAAATTGCAGCACCATTGAGCACAACAACCAGACGACCAGACTAACGTCACTGTTCAAGATAAGAATTACAGATGTGTAGTTCTTCCGCATCCGTTAAGCTACGTGTGCCGTGTGCGCTATATTTACAAGCGCAGCCCACGCACTCGAACAATGAACTCGGTTGTGGTTGATACATCGACGCTTACTCGTTCTGCATGACTTAGAAGAACATGGTAGTAGCGGTTTTCTGAATTTATGGTTCGTTTTTGTCGCTACGTTTCGGTGAGTTTTATTAGCACAGTGTGACGTTGGGCCAGTTGCTGCATAGCTTAATAAAATGATGGTGGCCCAAAAGATATTAGCAAGGAAAAAAGACGGAGACAGGATAGAGCGCCATTAATTTGCAAATATTACGGAAACCTTATTTTTTGAAATCGCCGAACTACAATGGCTGCTTTGTATAAGGACTTCTATTCTGTTGATTGGCATAACCACCTCACTACAATAATGAAAGACCTAATTTATCTTCCTTAACAATTGTCTCAAATGATGTCTTTATCTATCTTGAAGGGTCCACTCACCAGGCTCCCAAAATACAGAAAAAGAGCGCAACATTCTTTCTTGACATTTCTCGTCCTTCTTGGCGAACTACAGTGACGCAGACAGTGGTTGCCGTGACGTCTACAGCGTACATGCTCTCGATTTGTTAATATACACGAAATATCAAATGTGCTTTGTCCTTTGCACTGCTTTGCCATGTAGCCGCCCACCCATTCTTCTTTGCCTCGCATGAATATTGAGCACAATCAACTAATCAAATTTCGTTTTTTGCGTTTACCGGCGATAACAGCACGTAGCCGAGAAAAGCAAAATCCTGGTAGGCTCGAGCGCTTAGTGCTGATATTGTTTACGTGCATTCAAGAAGTATGAAGCAAGGAGGATGCATCGTGTGTATGAAGTAGAGGAGAAAGTTACCCCCTCGTCTTTAAACGCGGGCTGGTGCGTGGCCCTTTCAGACGCGTGCGGCTACAGAGAAAGCAGTTGTGAGGACATCGAGCAAATATTGCTTTCTGCCATTTTGGAGGATGTTAGGGATATTTTTTGGAAAATCCGGGATAGATACATGGGAATATATTCGCAGCTACTCCACAGCCAACACAATTCTCTATGTTGGAATACATAGAAACGCAATAAAGAACCGTGTAACAAAAGGAGATGTGATCTGTCTAGTGCCGTTGAGCGCGTGTTTACAGCAAACTTTAAGAGCGCTTCATTGGAAACAGCAACCGAAAAGTGGTAAATGCACACTAAACAGAAACAATGAATTGATTTTGATTGATAAACTGCACTCTGAAAACTCTGATGTAATGAGTTTCACTGTCATAAGTTCAATATTAGCGGAGAATATATAGGCTGAAGTTTCATTTTCAAATTTTGCTCTGTAATATCTGCGCTTGACGCCAGAAATTCCTCAATTCAGCTTTTGTATTTTCGCAACAATTAATGAATGAAATTTTTTGGAAGTTGATATGCTAAGTTTATGGCATCCACCGATTACAATGTACTTCAATTTTAACATTTAGAAGTTACGTAGGACCCAGTACAGGCCTTCAAAATTTATGACGTCACAGTGTTTGGCACAGGATCCTGAAGGTGGCGTTTCTACCCGCAGCGTCCCTTCGCGCGTTTTCTCGCTTACCAAGCGTCGTTTTGTTGTAAAAGTCGTGTTTTCGGGACCGTAAAACTGTACTTACTAATTATTAAGCAAGCGTTTCACTTTTTTGTGTACTTTTAACGCAAGATGATGACCTGAAGGGGAATATTGATTGATTGATATGTGGGGTTTGACGTCCCAAAACCACCATATGATTATGAGAGACGCTGTAGTGTAGGGCTGCGGAAATTCAGACCACCTGGGGTTCTTTAACGTGCACCCAAATCTGAGCACACGGGCCTACAACATTTTCGCCTCCATCGAAAATGCAGCCGCCGCAGCCGGGATTTGAACCCGCGACCTGCGGGTCAGCAGCCGAGTACCTTAGCGACTTGACCACCGCGGTGGGGCTGAGTGGGAATATTACGGCACTTTTGTTGTCAAACAGATATAATAAAACAAAAAGCATTTATTTCATGAACGGACACGGAATGCATTAAGCTTCCCGCCAACGTCATTGAACGCTTGACTGTGGCAGAGCTCAAGGCAGTGAAGGCTCACTTGCAGACTGTATTAGCATGGCTCTAATAATTGTTTTTGTTATTTTTACCGCGTGTCTTCATACGTGTACGTTTTGGGCGATGGACAGAGAATGCTGTTCTCTCTGATGTGTGGTACATATTGAAGGCCTTCTTTTATAGTCTGTGCGGTAAGAATTAGTCATATGTAGCCAATAATCGTTGTAGTGTAGTTACTATCATTGTAATTCTATATGCCAGTGTTGCCATTATTGCAAAACAGCAGTCCTAAGGATTCATCGAAAACTACAGAGGAGTGCCTTCAGAGATTACTGGCAAGGAGGTTAAGAGTATGCAAAGGAGTCCGTCCCACGGGCAACACCGAGTTCTCTCGTAATTGCTGAAACTCATCATCCACCATTCTCCGTAATAAGAACTGTTGAAACTTGTTGCAATATTTTACGTAATACAACTCAGCACGAGTCGCATTCATTGAACCTCGCACTTACAGAAATAAATAAATGTAAGCTACATAAAATTTCGCAGGAACATAAAGCATTGCTACAGAGGTAAGAGATAAACAGACTAAATAATAATTTTCCTTCTTGGATGCTGCTAAGCCCAAAATTAGAGTTGTCGGTTGAAGGAATAATATATAAAAAGAACATAATCATCACAGTTACACAGCAGCTGGCACTATTTCAGATTTATTCCCTATATCCGCAGTATATTCACGTGTTTACAGACAGTTTTTGCAATGCAAACTCTTTGTCTTCAGCATTTGTCATCCCATACGTGGCAATAGAGCAGACATTTAAATTATGTCGAGTGACGTCTTCTACTGCTGCGGAAATGTTTGCAATTCTATCTGCACTACGCTTGATAACATCCGAAAAAGAGGCAGAAAAATGGGTAATATTTAGCGATTCGAAGGTCACTCTAGCATCACTACAAAGTGATAAAAACCTTTTTCAGTACGCTACCCTGTTCTATGAAAGTTTAAAAAAACACGCAATAGCAAGAAAAATGAACCACGTAATTGAGTTGCAATAGATTCCAGGTCACTGCAGCATTCTTGAAAGCACTGCAGTGGACGACGCTGCCGATTGGCCTCACAATAACGAAGGGAGACTTAAGCTGCCCATTTCACACCCTGAAATACGTCTAGTTCTCAGACAGATAACCTGTAGTGTCACCAAAGACAAATGGCCTGTAGGCTTATACCACAGGAGCGAAAGAGAGACACGCCTGAACAATAACCGATGCCAGCCCGGAACGAGAGCCGTGGCTTCACGTGCCACGGCCTAGCGCCTTCGTTATTTTCTTCTGTCGCCATCGCGCGCTCTCCGGTTTGCGCGCCGCCCGAACGAGGGCGCTACGGGGCCCCCCGTGTAGACTGGAAGTCGGAATGTGACACGCCGTTTGTGGTATTCCAACGGAAGATCAGTCGTAGATGAGAGGCTTTCTAGGGCGGTCTCCAGGTACGCCGGCTAGAGTCGGTCCAAGCTGACTGTCTCTTCACGGCCGTTCTGAAGTAGAGTGGCAGTTTTGGGGGTGCGGTGAAGGACGTGGAATGGTCCGTCGTAGGCTGGAGTCAAAGGTGGTCTGACCGCGTCGTGGCGCACGAAAACATGTGTTGCAGTGGCCACATCAGGGTGGGCGAATATGGTCTGGGTGGAGTGGGCCGGAGGTCTTGAACGCAGTCGAGGAGGCGTTGTAGGAATTGCTGTGGCTGGTCTGGTAGCTTCGTTGACGTGAAGAAGTCTCCCGGAAGCCGTAGGGAAGTGCCATACACCAGCTCTGCTGTTGAGCACTGCAGGTCTGCCCGGATGACAGCTCGTAAACCTAAGAGCACCAGTGGGAAGGCATCAACCCAGGTGGCTCTATTGAGGCGGGTAGTCAAGGCGGTCTTCAGTTGTCGGTGAAGGCGTTCCACCATGCCGTTGGCGCAGGGATGATAAGCCGTGGTACGGCAATGTCTGGCTCCGAGGATGCGATTAAGGCAAGTAAACAGCGAGGACTCAAACTGACGTCCACGGTCTGTTGTCACGATGCCAGGACAGCCAAAACGGGATACCCACGTAGAAATGAAAACGCGGGCGACTGTCTCGGCTGTGATATCTTGAATTGGAACAGCCTCTGGCCAGCGTGTGAAGCGATCGACCATGGTCAATATATAACGGTACCCCTGAGACATTGGTAGAGGGCCCACAATGTCTAGATGAACATGGTCGAAACGACGGCCGGGTGGAAGGAAAGGTTGGGGAAGCGTCTTAGTATGACGGGAGACCTTTGTCATCTCGCAGGGAAGGCACATGCGCGTCCAAGCGCGCACATCACCGTTGATTCCGGGCCAGACATAGCGCTGGGTGAGAAGACGTTGAGTAGCCCGAATGCCAGGGTGACAGATGTCGTGTAAGGAGTGTAAAACGGTGCGTCGTAATGAAGCGGGAACGAAAGGGCGGGGAAGGTCAGCTGAGACATCGCACCACAAGCGCTCAGATGATAATGGATGAGGCACCAGGCGTAGTCGGAGAGAATGGGGGTTCTCCCGAAAGGCGGCAAGCTCTCTATCATCCTGCTGTGCCGAGGAGAATGAGGCCCAGTCGATGGTTGGCGGTGGAGAGTCAACCGCGGCTATACGAGAAAGGGAATCTGCGGCGGTGTTGTCAGCTCCTTTCACGTGGCGGATGTCAGTCGTGAACTCCGATATATAAGCCAGATGGCGGAGTTCACGGGGCACGTACTTGGATGAGTTAGTGCGGAAAACATACGCCAGTGGCTTATGGTCAGTCAGCCCGTAAAACGAGCATCCTTCCAGGAAATACCGAAAGTGCTGTATTGCAGCGTAGATGGCTAGTAATTCCCGGCCAAAGACGCTGTAGCGGGTCTCAGCAGGAAGTAGCTTCCGAGAGTAAAACGACAAGGGTCTCCACTCGGAGTTAATGCACTGCTGTAAGACGGCTCCAACGGCCACGCTGGATGCGTCCACCATCAACCGAGTAGGGGCGTTGCTGCGTGGATGAATGAGAAGCACGGCGTTAGCGACCGCTTGCTTAGCAGCAGCAAAGGCGGCCTGGGCCTCTGACGACCAAGGAATGGCGGAGGACGGACCGGCGGTCGACCGAAGGAGGTCGGTGACCGGTAGTAGCAGTTCGGCACAGTGTGGTATGAAGCGCCTGGAAAAATTCACAAGCCCCAGGAATTGGCGTACTTGGCGCAGTGTTGTAGGCTGAGGATAATCCTGAATTGCTTTAACGTGGGACCGGAGAGGGCGTATTCCTTTGGATGATATGTGATGGACCAACAACTCGAGCCCAGATGCGCCGAAAGTACACTTAGAGGCGTTCACAACGAGGCCGTACTGCTGAAGACGTTAGAACAGAGCGCGTAGATGGTGCTCATGATCTTCAGGTGTGCGGCTGGCGATGAGGACATCGTCAAAGTACGTAAACACAGTAGGAAGACCCCGTGTGACCTCAGAAATGAACCGCTGGAAAGTTTGAGCCGAATTGCGGAGTCTAAAAGGCATCCGCACGTATTCAAACAACCCAAAGGGCGTCGTGATGGCGGTCTCAGGTATGTCGGCGGGCTCGACAGGAATCTGGTGGTACGCCTTAACAAGGTCCACTTTGCTGAAAATTGTGCAGCCGTCAAGGCGCGATGTAAAATCCTGTATGTGAGGTAAAGGATAGCTGTCGTGGACAGTCTTGGCGTTCAACGCTCGATAGTCCCCACAAGGACGCCAGTCACCAGGATCACGCTTTGGCGCCAAATGCAGCGGGGAAGCCCAAGCGCTTGATGACGGGCGAATAATGCCGAGCTGCAGCATGTGGTCAAACTCCCGTTTAGCAATAGCTAGGCGGTCTCCGAACAGGCGGTGTGGTCGAGCGGCTGCAAGTGGACCCCGGGTGACGATGTGGTGTGTCACCGTATCTTTAGGCGGCTGAGTGAGGTTTCACGGTTTAGTTAACCCCGGGAAACTCGCTCGCGAAGATTTTTTCGAACGGTGAGGAAGGTATCAGGAAGGAAGGTGAGGAAGGTGAGGAACGGTGAGGAAGGTATCATTGGAGCGATGTCGGACAGGACTCCCGAGATGGAGAGACGAGTCTTACCATCTATGAGGCGGCGCCGCCGTACGCTGACGTCCAAATCGAAGTATGAGAGGAGGTCCGAGCCGATGATCGGTTGAACCACGTCTGCGATGACGAAAACCCACCGGAAAATGCAGTGAAGGCCGAAGTCGAGGGTGAGAGATCGGAGCCCATACGTTGCTATAGACGAGGCGTTGGCAGCACGAAGCACTTGCCCCTGTGACTTTGAACGATCAGCCTTAGTCGGGGGCACAACGCTAATTTCCGCGCCCGTATCTATAAGGAACCTGGCGCCCGATAGCTGGTCCGTGACCATGAAAAGGCGGCTGGGACGAGAAGGGAGATCACACGCCGCCGTCAGTGATCCCGGCAGGCGTTTACCTGCCACGAACATGGGGGTGTACACTTCGTGGCTCGGTGTCGGAAACGCCGGTGGTACTAGCAGAGGGGTGGAGGGCTGGGACTCCGAGCATCTCGTGTGCGTGGAAGAGCTCGACGACCGGAGCGAGGCGAACGAGTCTCCTGCAGGGGGCTCCGGAGTGCGGCAATGGAGGCGGCGAGTTCGTCGATGCGGGCCTCAAGGCGCGAAATCGCTGTGTCTGCCGGTGGTAAGACAGCGTTGACAGATAAGGAGGTCGCTTCATGAACCTGATCGGCGAGCTCCGCCAGGCAGTCGAGATTGACGTCGCCGGCCGCCGCGAGGACGAGGCGGATTGGCTGAGAAAGGCGTTGGGGGAAGAGCTCGCGAAGCAACGCTAAGTGGGCAGAGACGTCGTGTTTCGCAAGAAGCTGTCGCATTCGGCGCAGTAGTTGGAAGGGGCGCCTGTCGCCAAGGTCCCTTTCTGCAAGGAGCTGCTGTAGGCGGACGCGTTCCGAAGGCATGAATCGTTCCAGCACCTTGGTTTTAAGGTGCTGATATGGCGTAGTGTCCGAGGGGTTGGAGAGGACGTCAGAGAGCTCGCTGGCAACGTCAGGAGGAAGGACGGAGGCTAAGTGGTAGTAGCGTGTCGTTTCCGAGGCGATGCGGTACAGGGAGAATCGCGCCTCGACCTGATGAAACCAAGCTTGCGGGTCCTGTGGCCAGAAAGATGGGAGACGCAGTTGCACGGCCGGGACGTTCTGCGGACGTGAGGCTTGTTCGGTTGAGGGTGCATTCGAGTCAGTCATTGTCTTCGTCCGTGTTACCACTTGTAGGCTCATGCCACAGGAGCGAAAGAGAGACACGCCTGAACGATAACCGATGCCAGCCTGGAACGAGAGCCGTGGCTTCACGTGCCACGGCCTAGCGCCTTCTTTATTTTCTTCTGTCGCCATCGCCCGCTCTCCGGTTTGCGCGCCGCCCGAACGAGGGCGCTACAGGCCCAACTAAAAATTCAGAAGTTCCGACTTATACCTAATAGACCCTTACATAAAACTAAGCATCCCATCAGAGTTAAAAGAAAATAGAAAATTTGAAACATTCGTCCACCGCCTACGGCTTGGTACAGTATTTAAACGACAGTTCCTACGCAGGATAAAGTGTGCGCCTAGTACAGAGTGCTCCTGTGCCCGCCCTGACGAAGATGTACTTCAACTGCTTCTGGAGTGCCCGAAATATGAGACACAAGGATTGATTGATTAATTTGTGTGGTTTAACGTCCCAAAACCACTATATGATTATGAGAGACACCGTAGTGGAGGGCTCCGGAAGTTTCGACCACCTGGGGTTCTTTAACGTGCACCCAAATCCGAGTACACGAGCCTACAACAATTCCGCCTCCATCGGAAATGCAGCCGCCACAGCCGGGATTTGATCCCGCGACCGGTGGGTCAGCAGCCGAGTACCTTAGCCACTAGACCACCGTTGCGGGGGGAGACACAAGGACAAGTATTGCGAGAAAGTCTGACACTTTTAGATAAGAGACCCTTCACAGCGACGAAAATACCAGGTTCATGGCCAACTGCAGGTCTTCGGAAAAGAGCACTTGTTACCTTCAAGACATTTCTTGAGAAATCAAATATTTTATGGAATAATAGACTTACCATATGCGATGTCGTCTTCATGCAAAAGGAAGTATGTAATATTGATATAGGGGTGTTCAATATGTGTAATCGTCTGTCTCAGTGTGAACTGACCTTATATGTGGAAATTGTGCACATATGTATCTAGTGTGAACTCACCTTGTATGTGGAAGGTGTATTAATATCTATCTATTAGGCGAATATGAACGGTCATGTGAAGAGAACTGACCTTGTGTGTGGAATATATGAACTTAATAACTGTATGTGAACTGACCTGTAAAGCTTCGTTAATGTGTACATTCCTATCGTATGTTGTACAGACTCTCATTTTGTGCCGTTATTGTTGATCGTGCAGCATATCTTGCCTACTAAGAGAAAGAGAGTAGCCGTTGTCACCAAAATGGCACCAACCTCTCCTAATACTTCATTTCCATAAAAAATAGAGCAGTCCGCGCGATGTGTAGCACGTATTTATCACTTTTTTTGTTGTCCGCATGTACTGGTTCATTATTATGGTGAATTATGCTTACAGCCTTCTCAGGTAAAAGACTCTATAATAAATAAATTAAGAAAGAAAGAAAAATAAATAAATAAATTAGGCAAATTTAGCTCATACTGTCCAAAAGAGGCAAAACGTGTTATATTGACTCATGTTTTCAATGTTTTTAATTTAAGCTCTTCTAGATTTCATCCCCTCGACGCATTGTTTTGTTATAAGTGATTCCTGTTGTTTTCCTGCATTGTAAAATGTAATATCAAATGCATATATAAGTAACTACTCTGGCCTACGACTTCGTCCTAGAAGTTGACAGTATTGACAAAACAAGTAAATAAACTACACAAAGAAGTAAATAAATATAAAAGCTGCTATTCTCTTATATCCCTGGTTTGTGATGTAACTTAGAATATTAATATTAAAGATTGACCATTTAAACCAAGCAATTGAGGCAGAATGGCTGGTATGAAAATTAGTATGCAAAATAGCTAAAGGAATGTTGAAAAGGCGCAGAAGGAAACAACCGTTTGCACAGGTACCGCGACAAGGCAGATAGAAAATTCACACTCTTAGGGCAGGTGACAACCCCGCGTGCAATCACAGAGACTAAAGTAACTAGAAGAAGAAAATAAGGCTGCAGAAAATAAGGGCTTCTGTTCTCGAATCGTTCACAAGACTTCACCAGAATCCCTCCATAGAATTGTACACGAAAGCTGCATTTAATCACATTTATTCAGAGATGAGGAACGTGGATGTTGCGAGGGCATCCGACTAAATTTAAGCACAATTGTGCGACCTATAAAAAGAAACTTGATAGATTTAATCGACAAGAATAAGACGAAAGCAGGGTGAATCTTGAAAAAAAAAGGCATGTGACTGAAATACTTGTCAAATAAAAAGATATAGGCAGCGCATGTAATGAAAAAGCGAGAAACCTACGTTCATTAAGGACAACATCCTGGATTCCAAAAGAAGGCAAGCGTGACGTACAATGGTAAGAAGCTAGGTGCGCAGCTGACATTTTTCTTTACTATACAATGCAGATATATTTCCAGAAATACAAGCGGACTGGGGGATACCAATCGAAAAAATAACTTGACTGGTCGGACGGTTCATTACAAGGCATACGTGGCGCTGTACAAAAAAAAATAGCAAAATGGCTTGAAGCTCACAATAATATAAATATACATAAATCCGCAAAGTAAGAAGAATAGAATATAAAGAATTCTGAACACAATTTTGATACGCAAATGACGGAAGTATATACGAAGGTCAGAAGATACACACAATTTGCTCCCACGTATGAACACTGAAAACGATAATTTCGCAAAACAAGAAATACGTTCAATCATAACATGTTTACGAAATGCATCTTAAGTTGCTCTGCTGAACAGAACTGAACATCTTGATATAAATTCAAAATATGTGGCAGGCTGGGCTGTGATATTTGTAGGCTACATTCATGACGAATTCATAGAACATGCCGCATAGCATGATTTCTGATATTGGTGGTAGCTTATTTAGGTGTGAAAGATGCAGGGCTCAACAAAAGTTTGGAAGGCAGTTCTTGATAAATAAAAACAATTTAGGAAGGTGAAAAGTGTTGAAACATGTTAGTTCAAATAATTATGTTCTATAAATGTCACGATGTTCTACAAAAAAACCTATATTGACCATGTGCCCACTAAGTTTCTTTTGCTGTAAAAGTAGTTTCATAAAAGAATTTCCACCCGCACGAAAAAATAACTACTTAAACGGCACTCTCCTCACCAGATGGTCACGACGCGACGACGCGTGCTCATGCGTATATTTCCCACGCACCGAATGGCAAGCAGATCGAAACCTGTCCCGCGTTTCTCACGCCAAAATGACGCCCAAAACGTACTCACATGTACAGATGAACGCGGATAAGCGTCTCATTGTTACTTCGCTGTGTCTGCAAAACGCACTCTTTTCGGAAACGGAGGCTCTGCAACGATTGCATTGACCTTTGTGCACCGCAACGCCAGCCAAGACGTATGATCCTCCCCACCGGGAGATGAGGGCGCGCGAGAGATTGTCCACTGCCCTCCTCTACACGGCCCAAAGTATGCGTGAGAGATGACAGCCGCCGCACGCTCATTGCGCCATCTTGCTGACAATGCTGAAAACACGATAGTTCTCCCTCGAGATGACCACAAAGAGCGGTAAGTGGCAGTTATAAATAGTTTGCCGTTTGAACATTGAAGGAGGTACCCCTCGGGGGCTAAGTGGTTGACGCCTTGCATTCATGACGCGGGAGACCACGTTCGGTTCCACGCGCCAGAGTCTTTTTTCTGGATTTTTTATTCCTAGCGTTTTCAAATATATAGGTACGTATACATATACGGTGCATGACATCGACACCCACGGCAACGCCGGCGGTGAAATTCAGCCGAGAGTGTCCATATATTTGGAACAAAATAAATACTTTCAAGTGGAAAGAAACAACAACGTATCTGATGGAGCTTGCTGTCTTTGCTGTGTCATTTTATGCTTGCAAAGTACTTGTCGAAATAATTAGCGATCGCTAAACCAGGGTTTCTGGTTTGGCTAGGCACCATCTTGTCCGGTGGTACAGGATTCTCTTTACGGCCGTGAACCTTATTGATTGTTCAGTTCCGCGATGAATCGCGGGACTGATTGGGCGGGGGGATCAGATGTTGCCTAAAACGACGGTTTTCAGAGAATTGCTACCTAACTATGGTAGGTTTGAAATTTCTAGAATTTCGTTTTACTCTCATGGGTTTTTGTTGTGTATATGTACCATATTTAATGGATTCATGAGCCCTTTTAGAAATGTTTATACCTGCTGGATGCCGGGTATAAAACTCGTGAATAATGTATGACTATATTCTCTGTCTCTTGCACACCGGAAAGTTGATTGATGTGTGTAAAGTTGGAGGTTGGGGAAGTAATTACCAGCTATGTAAAAATGCTGTGCCACTGGTTTCATGAATTTCCTTGTTGTGTCTGCTCAATGTCTGCTTAGTCTAACATTACCGGCTCTCCACTTTTTCAAACGAGTTGATTTTGACATTATGAACATTCCATCGTGTATACGTATCTTTTGAACTAGATCCGGTATAATTAGATTTTATATAATGTACGTGATGGGTTCGGTGCTTTTGCTATAACGTCATCTTCAAAGTGTTTTTCGAAAGTCTTGCATCTTGGACAAGAGCAAGGTTTTATGTGGGCAGTAAATTGTGGGTCTACTTTCGCATACACTAACATGTCTTTGAAATTCCTGTTGTAGCAATAACAATTTTAGGTACTTCGGGAAACGCTTTTCTAAGGCACCCATTGCTTCACAGTATTGAATAATACTTACGAAGAATGTCATTTATGTTTTATGGTGCATTTGAGTGCGCCCTAAAAACTGCTGGCGGCTGGTTGAGTTGTGATAAGGTGGTCTTTTAGCTGGTATGTAGTTTACATGCTTCATTGTAGACCTTGTTTGGCGCTTCGTGCGGGTAATTTTCTTCTCCTTATTTTATTTTTAGGTAATATAAGTGGCGAACGTGGTCACCATCGTCGCAACCGATTCTCCTTATGCGCATCGCCAGTCTGACAAATATTACTTGCTTGCAGGGTCGGGCATGATGGCTAGGGTAATCTAGGCTTTGTGGGGTGTCAGTTTTCTTCTAAAGCGTCGTCTTTAACTTGCTTATACTGTTGTGTCAAGGAGTTTCTTTGGTGGACTGGGTTTAGTAAATTTATTACTTGAGTGAAATGTGTAACAGTGATATATGATTGCGTTTAGCGCACTGATGTCGCGTTTCCATTTAAAAAATATGTCAACTGTATAGCGGGGATAGATGCGCGGTCCGATTTCCACTGTCCCATAAAAATGCTAGCTTATGTTGGTGCAAAAGAGGTCCCCTAGTGCCGAAAGTTTGAAGGTAGTGGCAAGAATCTAGTTCAAATAATTGAGGCATCAGAACTACTTTCAGTTACGAGTGGTAAACTTCAGCCTTATATGTTTGTTTGCTTTCTATGAGGGACACTGAAACCGCTTCAATCACTTCAGTGATCGGTATATTTGTATACAAGGAGCAGGCGTCTGGAGTTACGAGAACAGCCTTATCAGAGAGATTTAGTACTTTGTTGTTGGAACCTATTTGGAGAAACGAGGTATATTAAGAACGAAAGTTGAATGGGAAGCTTGTAGATCGTTGGAAGAAGGTAGAATCAGCCTACTTGTTTGTTAGATAATCAGGGTATTGAACAGTGGAAGTGCCTCAGACTGGCTGGCCGACGTTTAGATAGGAGGACCTATCTTATTCAAAGGCACCGTGAAATCCTTTGCCTGTTAGTTTTGAAGGGGTTAGTGCTGACGTCAACTCCTGGTAGTAGCATGTGTCCCTGTTGATAACCGCTGTCTGAAAAGCAAAAAAGAGAAAAACTATAAAGAACACGAGCGCTGTCCTCGCTTCCCTTCAGGTCAAGTGTTAATCATTCAAAATTGTTCTAGGAGAGTGAAAAAAAGAAGAAAATAAGAAATAAAAATGCAAATTTTGTAGCGGTGTGCTGCAAAAGTGGTGGCCGCGTCAAATGCGAAAAAACGAAAAAGCTTAAAGTGAGAGACACATGGTGCGATTCGGCATCCGATGCGGTGCGCGACGCCGCATGCCGCGTACGACGGTTCACGACACATGGGGCGAACAGCCATCAGCGCTCAAGCTCCGCCCACATACGGCCCCCTCAGGTTGCCCGCTCGGAAGACACCATATCCTGTTTATCAGGCGCGAAATAAGAAGCTCAAACAGCCATGCCTTGTTGTCTAATAACATTGCCAACAAAGCTACGCCTTCGCAAGCGACAAACATCGACACAGCCCACATTCAATATTGACTCCGAGTGTAGGCCTAGCAAGGCCGACGTCCTCGGTAGCGGTGCTCTGTTTCCAACGTGAGCTCAATGTCGAGAGCTCCTTTTTACCAACAAGATAAAACTCATGCACTTATATGACGCTTTTACCCGTGCAACTAGTTTAATCGATTGTCTCCATGTAAAAAGCTAAGGTGGGAACTAAGCGGGCCTGTTCGCCGAAACCGCCGGTACCACTGTTTATTTACCTGCGAAATGGGCTTCCATCACGGCTCGACATCTCGTCGTTGGTTCGGAAACCGGCGTTGCCTTGCTGAAAGCGCACACTTCAAGCATCACTTTATTCAACCATGAGTTATTTCACGTCAGAAACAGCCTGTAAAATGTTTTTGATGCTACTGGCAACGGCGATATATAAAAATACAAGGGCGATTGGAGCGGCGAGGAAGAAACTTGCGACGGCGCCCACCTGTGGCACCCCTTGTCACACTCCCGCACTGCCATGTGTCTCTCGCTTAAAAAGCTTCGGAGCCGGCAGACGGTCGCCACGTCCGGCTGACACAAAGGGTTGCTGATGATAGCGGCGAAGCCTGTTCCAGTCCACCGATTAATGGGACGCACAACAAGAAAGCAGTTACAAACAGGGGGAGAAGCAGGTGGCGTACTTTTAAACGCCAAGATGTCGAAGGTAAGCCATACTGGATTGGGTCTGAAGAGCACGTGTTCAATGGGGAAGGTCATTGCCAAAATATGCTTTCAGTATCCTTGGAGGTGGCCCGCTCAACCAAATTTATTAAAGAATTTGGCGGCATGTTGGCTGACGAAAAGAGAAATTGAGAATTCCAAGGAAATTAGCAAGGCAGAGGTAACCCACATACACACAAAAACGGAGAGAGGGGGAGAAAATGTGTGTGGGGGGGAGGGGGCGTAGGTGGAACGTTACGGTAAACAGACGGGAAGAAAAAGAAAGGAGAGAGAGGACAGACGCAAAGAACTTTCTGGGTTGGCATATTCTTAACGATGCGCGGTAGGAATAGTTTTTAAAAGCAAAGAAAGAGGAAACAAAGCAGTGATTTAATGTTCTAGAAAATATAAAACTTTGTAGTTGTATATAGACAAATTTATATCTAAAATTCAAATTGAAGAATTGAAAGACAATACTAATAGTATGATATGCGGGTTAGGAGCGTTTTAATGTAGTATCGGTTATGTCTATTTGAAGGTTGAACGTATTTTGTCTCTGTAAATATTGCCGCAATAATGCTATGGCTTGATTCAAAACTGCCACGTGCTACATTGATTACTGTTGGATGTAGGGACTTAAATTTCTGTATTAAATATGATTACATGTATTTTTCGCTCGTGGTGACCGGAAATTATTTTGTAGAACGTAAAGCTTTGCTTGGTCAAACTTGTGGTCCTGTTCGTTGATGTGACCGGCCACTGCTTTTGGTAATTTGTGTTTTGTGTCTGCACGGTGGCCGTTCAGTCTTACCTGAATCAGCTGCCCAGTTTCGCCTACATACTGTTTTCTACAGGTGGCACACCCAGGACAGTAGATTATGCTATTTCAAGTGCAGGTGAAGCTCGATGTCATCGATATCGTCGGCAACGCTTCGTGTCAGCCAGATGCGCCCACCGCCTGCCGGCTCCGAAGCTTTAAGATCTTTCATTTCTTCACGTCTGACGTGGCCACCACTTTTGCAGCACACCACTCTAAATTGGCGTTTTTCTTTCTTCTTTTCCTATTTTTCCACTCTGCGAGAACAATTTTCAATCACTACCACCTGACTTGAAGGGAAGCGATGACAGCACTCCCCTGCTTTGTAGTTTTTTTGCTTTTCAGACGGCGATTATCAACAGGGACACGCGCCACCACCAGGAGTTTACGTCAACACTAACCCCTTTAAAACTAACACGGCAAGGATGACATGACGCCTTTGAATAAGATAGGTCCTCCTATCGAAACGTTGGCCAGTCAGTCTGAGGCACTTCCACAGTTCAATACCCTGATTATCCCACCACGTTTTCCCCCCTGTCGGCTTCCATCTATATTTTCGCTTGCTTGTTTTTATCTGGGATTCACTTTCTGGAAAGTGGGATTCACTTTCAAAGTGGGATTCACTTTCTGGAAAGTGTGTTATGGTGTGTTGTACGCAATTGTTGTGTTCATACTCATAGCATACAACAAGCCATAGGATATTTTGTAGCCAGTGAATTAATTCCACCTTCCAAGTGCCGGTTCATAACGCGTAAAAACAAGCAAAACGAGCTGCTTTTACTGTCTTTCGAAAACTCATAAGGTTCCCATCGATAAATTTCTCAGCTCGAAAATCCTAAGCAGGCCTGTAGTATTTGCTACTGGGTACCATAGGTTTACATGGCCAAAGCAATCTTATACTACCAGATAGTCGCCATGCGAATAATCAGATAAACCTTCATATACAAAAAGAGCTTGCTGAGTGACTCGAGCTGTTCGTTTCGGTTTCTTTCTGTTTCAGATCATCGTGTGGAAAAGTAAAAAAAAAAACTATGTAATTGCAGAACAAACAAGACCGAAACGGCACTCAGGCCGACTTAGAGATGTCCGCTGCGCTGCCCAGACTCAGAACGCGGCGTGAAATAGTCAGGAAGTAAAACGACTGGTTGGCGTGCGCGTCGTGACTGGCTGCCAGTATGGCCAGAGCTCAGCAGCGAGAACGTCACTCATAGCGGCAAACACCCGAGATGGAAGCCCCGCGGAGTGAGCGGTTGCCAACAGTGCGTTGGTGCGGCGGATGTTGCCCCGGTGGCGCATATGAATGCAGCCTCTTGATAACTCGCGGCAGCTTATCTCAAAGGCGCCATTCCTTCCGCCATCGAAGCTCGTGAAGAAGAGGCCTCAGCAGGGCTGAACGGCTTCTGACGACAATTGTGTGCAGCACCACATATCAGCTTTGAACGAGTGCTCCCGCCGGTCGTATAGGCCCCATGTTGACCCATGCCTGCACATCTTGGCGGCGCGTCTGTCTTCGGTAAGTCCTGGACACCCAATTGTTCCGGTGAACAATCACTAGCTCAGTCGTAGGGTTGTGTGTACGTGTGTGCTTCGATTCGCCGCAGCGATTGCCGTCAACATGTAGGCCAATCTTGATTGAACAAAGGTGTTTTCCAGAAAACCTTGGCAGCCATGTTGGCGCTGCAGTCACTCGAAAGCAGGGACCATGAGTGATGCGTCCTAACTTAGTGATAATTAAGGCTCCATGTTGTCGCAGTTCTTTTCTTGTAGATACCCAATCCTTTGAAATTTGATGCGTAAATATGCATTAAAAGTGGTCCAATGTTGTCCTATTATTTTATTTCCTATTAAAATGCGTTGAATTGTTGCTGAGAATTCTGCCTTTGCATCCTTTAATTTTCTTCACTTACTTTACATTTATCATCTTACTAATACCACACAGCACTGCATGGTGTAACACATCACTGATGTAACGCTGCACTGCAGTCCTGCCATGGTGGTCTAGTGGCAAAGGCACTCGTCTGCTGACCCGCTGGTCGCAGGATCCAATCTAGGCTACGGCGGCTGCATTTTCGACGGAGCCAAAATGCTGTAGGCTCGTGGGATAAGATTTAGGTGCGCGTTAAAAAACTCAGATGGTCAAAATTTCCGAAGCCCCTCACTACGGCGTCTCTCATAAATATATGATTTGATTGATTTGTGGGGTTTAACGTCCCAAAACCACTATTTGATTATGAGAGACGCCGTAGTGGAGGGCTCCGGAAATTTTGACCACCTGGGGTTCTTTAACGTGCACCCAAATCTGAGTACACGGGCCTACAACATTTCCGCCTCCATCAGAAATGCAGCCGCCACAGCCGGGATTTGAACCCGCGACCTGCGGGTAAGCAGCCGAGTACCTTAGCCACTAGACCACCGTGGCGGGTCTCATAAATATATGGTGGTTCCAGGACGTTAAACGCGATAATAACGTTGCACTGCACTGCTGTGGACTCCTAAAACTGTAATTTTGAGGGGCAGGAGCGGGGCAAGGAGCTTGTTCTCTCCAATCTTCTTGATGAAAATTAAAAGGCGCATAAACATGTTATTCTCAATACTGTGAAATCTTAGAAGCAGGTATATATTATTACGTAAGCATGCATACACAGGGCGTGTATTTTAGACATCTCGAAGGTGTACACGCACAAAAACACATATTCACGAAAGCACATATACTTGAATATGAAGCGCGTTTTTTGTGTTCTGAATTTGAAGCCTGTTTAATAGACACAAGCTTCACACACAGAAAAATGTTTAATAGAGCAATGATTACTGCCACTGAATGTTCTTCACTTTAATCAATGAATGAATATCAGTTACGAAAATGCTCTTTACCATTCAAAAAGCTCTTTTAAAACCGCAGTTAATGGGATAAATTTAAATTGTGAAAACAAAACCGGTAGGTGGACAGAAAACTTTTTGAATTTAACCGAAATCATGAAGCCCTACTTGCAGTCCAGCCAGGATGGTATAAGTAGTGCTACCGTTCAAGTTACGGGAGCGCATCACCACCGCCATTTTCAAACGTTCAGCTTCACGACACCACAGCAGTTGAATTACTAGATTTCTGTTGCACATATAAAAATAACCGCTCTTTGCTCCTAAAATTATGTAACAGCAGCAGAGAACTCGAAGTAAACTGCCTTGTTCTTGAGAGAGGGATTAAAAATGAAACCCCCCAGGCGTTTGGCCGCAGTGCAGACGGAAACAGAAGTTGAAGATGTCCCTAGAATGTCAATGTTATCGATATTATAGCAAAGGAGACCTTTTGCATGTTAAAAGAAGATGCGGAGGAGTCCCACATAATGCTGCATTTGTTTCATTCACGGGTTCATGGATCTCCTCTTTCGAAAGTAGAATATATGTAGGACAGGAAATGACTAACGAGCGCAGAATCAGAATATATACATCTAATCTATTCCTTGATTCATTCCTCATATTCACCAGGAACACAACCAGTGTACAATTATTACAAAGAGGCCGTATTGAAAAAT
The DNA here is from genome assembly GCF_043290135.1 of Rhipicephalus microplus. Lineage (NCBI taxonomy): Eukaryota > Metazoa > Arthropoda > Arachnida > Ixodida > Ixodidae > Rhipicephalus > Rhipicephalus microplus. The sequence goes on along the minus strand of NC_134710.1, from coordinate 488,123,943 downwards.
TGAGTTATTGTACAGGCAATGGACAAGTTTTGCCAAACCCCGTGTTCTCTGAATGTATTGCTCATACTTAGAGAAAAGTAGCATGTCCAAGAAGTTAGACTTATCATAGGAAAGCAGAGCTGTCCTCATGAGGTATGCGTTACTTATACGCGACAACAAAAAGCGTTTTACACTTACATGGTTGGGATAGATATACACCATTACATTGCCATCGAAAGAAAAAGTCAGAGGCTTTGCAACATAGTCCTGTTAGCTACGCTGACAAGACACTCTCTTGCCATACCTCTATTTCTCTGTATCTTCTTCCTGTCATCTTTACATACCCCTCCTTATCCCTCGTAGCCGTGAGGCGTGGCCCCACGACGGGACGTGTGAAATAGCATGCTTTTCATTTCTTCCTTTTCCCCGAACCATTTTCTCTCTCTATTTCTCAGCAAGGTAGATAGAGAGCGCATATTGTGCATACTTTATAAATAATAATTATAGATGGTGTGTCAAGTTCTCATAATATGTCACAAATGAACAACCAATCGGAATTTCAACGATATCTCTAAAATTAAAAAAAAACATTACCAAGTCAGGGTCTTTAAAAACACAAGTTCATTAGATGCGGCATCAGACTTCAACCATGGCTTGTGTGTCCTTTAAACTTTTCCTTCTTTTTAATTTATCCGTTTGACTGCACTTTATATTTATGATAATGAGGCAAAGTTAGCGTTTCTACTGTTTTTTTAAGTTGACTTGGTTGAAGGAAGGAACGCGATTTATAAAGGAAAAGACATGACGAATGTCACACCAATAGGTGCTGACCACTGTGGCCTTAATCTATGGACGAGTTGCACTAGACTGCTATTTGCCGCCATGCCGCGGGATCATCGCCAAGAATGGAAGTGTGCGCCAGATATATATATATATATATATATATATATATATATATATATATATATATATATATATATATATATATATATATATATATATATATATATATATATATACGAAAACCGGAGTCACTTAGAATGCACGTGCGCTCGTTGCACGGTTGTTTCTCGTCGATATGAAAACGCATCTTTTCCTTTGCCGACCCGCCAGTCACGTTCTGCGTAGTCAACAAAACTAGCTGCCCAGTGCCTCAATTCCTGGGCACCGATTCTTCGAACCTGCACAATGTTAAATCACGAAGGGTTGCTAAAGACATCTTTCATCTGGGTGATACTTTGATGCCAGGAGCACGGCGAGTGCAGGCACGTCTTCTTCCCGATGTTATGGCTGTCATATGCGAACATGGTGCTTTACCATAGAATCAGAGAAAGCTCGATACAAACGTCTAACACAGCTGGCTTGGTTATGGTTACACAACACTCCAAGCACGCAGCTCTCATCACTGCATCAACAAGAGGTCATCACAAGATAAGCCTCCTGTGTCCCTGACACACACAACAGCATGCCACTGCATCTTGAAACTACGGGGATAATACCGCTTATTCTCTGCGTCGGCGCAATCACAGTGAAGTAGACTCACGTACGAAGCGATTGATTGGAATTGTCGTACGTGAGTCTACTTTGCTGTGCGAGCGCACACACACACACACACACACACACACACACACACACACGCAATCACGCACAGCCTCTCGAAGCATCAAGCCTTTCTAACAATCAAGGATGATGAAGACGGCGCATATATTATTGGTAGAAATGGCCCTCCTTAAGGAGCGCTTTTGTCACCACTCTTCTTGAAGATTCCTATTATGAATGATAGTGAAAGTTCGGCTAGTTGGTGGTTCATACTTGGGAAGTAAGAACAGCACACAAATATAGGCAAGGACAGAGGAAGAGACGACACCGCGCTGAACTCGCAACTATACTCTACTGGAAGATACATGCGCATATATCAAGCATTCCACCCGGTCACGTGGAAAACCAAAGGCGTCGGCGCATCAAAGCAAACAAGATACAAAACCAGCCTAATCATATTGAACATCAACACGTGTGTAAAAACCGAGAAAAAACAAAAACACACCTTCCTACTTGTCAAAAACATACGCAACAGTCCCTAACAAATTAACAATCAATTTAACATGGCAGCGCTGAACACAAGTACCAAACTTCTTGTTCACTAAGGGCCACAGACGGCTCGCTTACACACCTTTCCTCCTCCTTTTCAATGAAGCCTCCATCACTTCTCTAGTGCACTTGTCCCGACGTCCAAACAAAAGTGGCTTTATCTGCCAAAGGTTGGCAGTCACACTCCCTACAATGAGTTGGCAGGCGCAAACCGTCAGCGGCCGTTAAAGAGGTTAAGTGTTCTTTTAGTCTCACGTTAATGCACCGCCCGGTTCGTCCAATGTAACCCACCCCCCTGCATGACAACGGCAACATATATACAACACATGATTTACAGTAAACATATCTCATTTTTTTCTTCCCCGGACAGTATGAGCAAGTCTTTCGTAAACCCGAACTTCTTTTATGCACGCGGGAACAAATGGAGGACAACTTCTTGGGAGCAGACATCACTACACGTATGCCATACCTACTGGCCACATTTTTCAAGCATTGTGAAAACATCTGCACGTAGGGTACCCCAACCGGTTTCTTTTCGTTGTGCACGCGCTCTGTTCCCGTGTGCGTGTCATTTACGCCTTTGACCCACTTGATTAGCTTTTGACCACTCCTCAAGATTTCCGTATCAGGTTAGGCCGCCAACTTCAGCCTCTCGACCTGGCTCATGAAACTTTCTTTCAACGCATGAGTGGATGTTTTCAGGAGCGCACCCCACAGCGCAGCATAAATAATGCGGAACTTAACTATCTTAGAATTGCCTGAGGTGAACGGCAAGATACCCTTTACGGATCCGGGCTTATACCTCCAACACAAATGTTCCTCGTGAAACCCCATTCTAATATCTAGAAACTGAATCTCTCCTTTTTCAGGCAGCTCGTAGGTGAAATTAAGCCAATGGCCAGAATCCTTAAGAAAGTTTAATATGTCAGCTCTCGTGCTATGCTGACTGTCGGTTGTAGTTACTGTAAGTGAATCATCAACATAGCAAACTATGCGGCAAGACATATTCATCAATTTATCGGCATCGGACCTGTCGACTTGTCCCAGGAAAATATTACTTAAAACTGGTGCCACCCTAGATCCGATGCAAACACTAGATTGCTGGACAGAAAAGCCCCCTTTCCACTCCACACACATTGATCGCATGTAAAACGTCACCAATTTCAGAAAGCTTTCCAAGTAAATGCCAGAACAGTTAACGAACTTAACTTCATTATTGCCCTGAACCACACATCACCTAACACTCTGCAGAAGTTCAACATGCCGTAAGGAGTAAAACATGTCCTCAATGTCGATGCTGAAAGCCGAACAAGAACCCGGGTTCTTGTTCGGCTTTGAGGAAATCTTTTACACCTTCAGAGTTCTTTACTACAAACGGGTCTTCCAGGTGCACCTGAGTGGTGGAGGCGAGTTCGTTTTTTAAAGGCTGTTTGGTGGCGGCCCGCTCCACCGAGCCAACATACAGGCAACAGCGTCGCCTTGAAGAATGGAGGAAGCCGACCAAGGGAATCACGGAGTTCTTTTGGGGCAAGGTGCGACCGACACTTCCAACGAGAAAAAAGGAAGGACTGACCCAAGGTGTAGTGCGTCTTCTTGGTGATTGTTCTATAGCGGAAGATGTTAACGAGTTTTTAAAACTGGGACCCAAGTTTGCGTTTGAACCTAATGTTCCACCGGCGGAAAAGGTAGCTTTTTCAAGGAACATCCCGGTTTGTGCCTGAAGGCGAGCAGAAAAGGTGCGTGTCTGATTGTATAGATGTATGCACTCAAACGTCGTTGGCTAGGCGAAGGCTCTCCCCCGACAAGTTGGTCGTAGAATTTTTACAGGGGAATGGGCCTAGGGTTTGTTTGTCCTATAAGGAAGGAATGTTTGTGGTCATGAAAGAGGGCGTTTTCAATGAAAAATTCGAGACAGCCGTAGTGAAGAATTTTAAAAAAGTGGACGTTAAAACAGGAAAGGTGAACCAACAAGCTATTGCTATGCTGCAAGATAGGAATCAGTGCGGTCTTGTCAGTAGAGTGAAAAAGGCAAAAAAATTGATCTTACGAGTTTTTTTTTTCAGTGAAAACCCATAAACTTAATTCCCCGTTCAGAGTCATTGTATCGGAAAAAACACTTGGCTGTCTAAGATGTTGTGTTATTAGCAGATGCACCTGGAAGCCGTCAATGTAGTCGACCCTTTTGTGGTGAACTCTAAAGGTGTAGTAGATTTTCTCAAAACCAAAAACCCGGGCTTTTGTTTCGCTTTCAGCATCGACGTTGAGGACATGTTTTACTCCTTACCGCATGTTGAACTCCTGCAGAGTGTTAAGCCATGTGTGGTTCAGGACCATATTGAAGTTAAGTTTGTTAAGAGTTGTGGCGTTTCCTTGGAAAGCTTTCTGGAATTTCTGACGTTTTACTTGCGGTCAGTGTGTGGAGTGGAAAGAGGGATCTTATGTCCAGAAATCTGGTGTTTGCATCGATGTAGGGTGGCACCAGTTTCAAGTAATATTTTCCTGAGGCAAGTCGACAAGTCCGATGCCGATAAATTGATGAATATACCCTGCCACATTTTTCGGTATGTTGATGATTCTCTTATTGTAACTAAAACCGACAGTCAGAATAGCATGAGAGCTGACGTACTAAACTTTCTTAAGGATTCTGGCCATGGGCTTAAGTTCACCTACGAGCTGCCTGAAAAAGGAGAAATTCAGTTTCTAGACGTTAGAATGCGGTTTCACGAGGATCATTTGTGTTGGCGGTATAAGCCCCGATCTATAAAGGGTATCTTGCCGTTCCACTCAGGCCATTCTAAGATAGTTAAGTCCGGCATTATTTATGCTGCGCGGCGGGGTGCGCTCCTGAAAACATGCACGCATGCGTTGAAAGAAAGTTTCATGAGCCAGGTCGAGAGGCTCGAGTTGGCGGGCTATCCTGATACGAAAATCTTGAGGAGTGGTGAAAAGCTAATCAAGTGGGTCTAGGGCGTAAGTGATACGCACAAGGGAACAGAGCGCGTGCGTAATGAAAAGAAACCGGTTGGGGTACCCTACGTGCACATGTTTTCACATTGCTTGAAAAATGTGGCCAGTAGGTATGGGATACGTGCGGTGATGTGCGCTCCCGAGAAGTTGTCGTCCATTTGCTCCCGCGTGCATAAAGGAAGTTTGGGTTTGCGAAAGACCTGCTCGTACTGTCCGGAGAAGATAAAAAAATAGATATGTTCAGTGTAAATCATGTGTTGTATATATGTTGCCGTTGTAATGCAGGGGGGTGGGTTACATTGGAGAAACCGGGTGGTGCATTAACGTGAGACTAAAATGACACTTCTTTAACAGCCACTGGTGATTTGCACCTGCCAGCTCATTGTAGGGAGTATGGCTGCTAACCTTTGGCAGATAAATCCACTTTTTGTTTGGACGTCGGGACAAGTGCACTAGGGAAGTGATGGAGGCTTTTTTTATTGAAAAGGAGAAGGAAAGGTATGTAAGAAAGCCGTCGGTGGCCCTTGGTTAAAAAGAAGTTTGGTACTTGGGTTCAGCGCTGCAATGTTAAAGTTATTTTTAGTTTGTTAGGGACGGTTGCGTATGTTTTTGACAAGTAGGAAGGTGTGTTTTTGTTTTTTCTCGGTTTGTACACACGTGTTGATGTTCATAATGATTAGGCTTGTTTCTTACCTTGTTTGTTTTGATGCACAGACGCCTTTGGTTTTCCACGTCACCGGGTCGAATGCTTGATATATGTGCGTGTATCTACCAATATTATTTAGTTGCGAGTTCAGCGCGGTGTCGTCTCTTCCTCTGTCTTTGTCTATATTTGTGCGATGTTTTTACTTACCAACTATTATGAAGTTTCCACATAAATTAGACCGGGGGAAAAGAATACACCAGGCATTTTACGCGGATGATATAAAAATCTGTGCTACTGAAGAGAGCCTTGTAAAAATGGAGCACTGCCTCTCGCGGGCCGCCTCTATCGTCCAAAGCTAAGTTTTTGACTGTGGTCTACAATGCGCTTCTGCAAAATTTGAGCTTCTGCTCACCAGACCCAACCCCAAAGACAACACAAAATTGCGTATATTTTTGATGGGAGCCCCTGTCAGAGAAGTCGAGATCTGAATCCTGGGCCTGTTCTTCCATAGCATAAACAGACCGGAATCAATCATTACCAAAGTGAAGCGCCTAGGTGAACAAGTCGGACGCATGGTTCACCACATTTTCAACAAATGCGGTGGCTTGAGGGGCAGGAATGCGCTTCGACTCATCCATGCCTTTGTATACGGTCGCATCCTCTACTATGTACTCCACCTTCGCACTATGAAGCAACATGACCATCGCATCGACGCCGTCATTAAGAAGGCTACAGTGCGAGCTGTAGCCTTCCTGATAACTACTTCTAATGCCAAACTGTCTGCACTGCCTTATTGAAAAAATGTCCACAATAGGAATGGTGGATGCCACCAAGCACCAATTTCGTGGATTACAGAGCTGTTAATATTGGTGCACATGATGTATGGTGGTGAACGATGGATGCTGGAGTGCCGGATATGCTGGAGCACGAAACGGCGCCAGAAGCACGGGGTCGAGCTGCGACTAAAAAATAAAAAAAGCAATAATCGTATAGAAAACGATGTAGAAAGCACCCGCAAATAAGCAAAAGCACGCGGATTCATACGTGCAGCCTTCGGATTCCCAGTTCAACAGACTAACCACTGCGCCATGGCGACATATGGAGAGGTTGTTGGTTAATCACCAGTCTACTTACGAATTAGGTGTTCAACTTCTGTTTCTCGCGTACACGAGATGGACGGGAGCAGCATGAAGGTGCTACTAAAATTTGCACATATTAAACACAAACAACTGCTGCCTTGTAGTGATTTCCGCTGCGATAATGGCAACAGCTCTATGTTTTGCCACAATTCACAACCGCAAGAAAAAACACTTGAGTAGACTGAGGAGCAGATACAATTTATCGGCGGCTACTGTCAATTTTAATATGTAGATATGTGGGGTTTAACGTCCCAAACCACCATATGATTATGAGAGATGCCGTAGTGGAAGGCTTCAAAAAATGCGACCACCTGGGGTACTTTAACGCACGCCCAAATCTGAGCCCACGGGCCTACAGCATTTTCGCCTCCATTGAAAATGCAGCCGCCGTAGCCGGGATAAGATCCTGCGACGTGCGGAAAACTAATATTTGTTTCTTGCTTGTTCCTAAGATGACGTCTGCTCAGGCTTTATGACGCTTCTAGGCTCACTCAACGGATGCGCAGACACAATTGATTGAGTATTGCGATGTTTTTCGCGCAACGTTCAGCGCAGTCGTGCCAGCGCACTGCTGTAGCTCAATCGTTAGCAACAACTACATAAGAGCTTGGCCAAAACAAATTCAGTGCGCCAAAAATATTATGCTATCATATTGGTTCAGTATGCATGCGAATGGACGAGTATTATTTGTCGAATAAAAGCCAGAGAAGTGCTGGCGAGTGTGATCGGCGGCTCTCGGTGTGGAGAGGCGTACGTTTGGTAGAAGTGCTGGAACAGCGTCGCATCAATGTGCCACTTCTTGCGTGGACACCGTAAAAAATAAAACAGGCTTTATTTAGGCTAAATGATTCCACGGCTGTGCTGTATTGACACTCTTACTTGTCAAAATTGTGTATTCTGCGAGTGAACTCAGTCAGTAAGTCTAACCTTCGGTTGAAATTATGGTGGTGGAACAGAAGGGTGAACTTTACGCTCACTAGGGTTCATATCGACACATTTCGAAGGAAAATGTTTATGCATATAAGCGTCGCACGCACTTTGGTAACTTAAAAGTATGGCTCAAGTAATTGATTGACTTATATGTGGGGTTTAACGTCCCAAAACCACTATATGATTATGAGAGACGCCGTAGTGGAGGGCTCCGGAAATTTAGACCACCTGGGGTTCTTTAACGTGCACCCAAATCTGAGCACACGGGCCTACAACATTTCCGCCTCCACCGGAAATGCAGCCGCCGCAGCCGGGACACGAACCCGCGCCCTGCGGGTCAGCAGCCGAGTACCTTAGCCACTAGACCACCGCGGCGGGGCCTCAAGTAATTGAGTGTGCAAGAATTGCCAGAGTTGCGTTTCTTGCATGGCGAAATCAAGTGACCGCTGTATTCTTGTCTACCGTTGCAAGGGGCTGCAGCGAACTGCAGCTCATTTATTTTTTTACAACTGCGCGGTGATGTAAAACGTTTAGTGTCACTGCGCACAGGGACACCTCTGGTCTTCCAAACATCACAGCAAGGCAACACATCGCGCATCTCAAAGTGATGTAGGCACGTGCACCAAATGTAAACATTCACGGCCACATTCTATGCTCCACCAAAGTTGAATCGTTGTTGACACCAGAAGAATAAAAAAAAACGTGCTGGAAAGCATATTGAGCAGCGTTGGTTTCTTTTGTTAATAAACATATTTCTCTATGCATTCAAGAATGAAACACTAAAAATAAGTATTTTGACATACTGTCATGGGCTTTTTTTATTATGCCACACTCATCCAGCAAGCTTACATCACGCCACCGTCATCCAGCTTGTTCACCCAGCCTTCCACCAAACACGCTTTGAACCGCCAACATCAGCCAGCATTTTCCAATTCACCACAATTGGCTTGCCACCACCATCATCTGCCACCATTTTTTCCACTCTCGCCGTCGTTGGGCGGCATTTTCTACTGGCACCACCTTTGGCTCGCTACCAACACCACCATCCGCCACCATTTTTCCACTCTCGCCGTTATCAGCCATCATGACCACTAGAGCTTCCACCATATCTATTATTAATTCCACCTCATCAAGAGTTATTTCTACCATATCTACCAACGAGTTAGCAACCACTCCCCGCGATTTCCAATAAGGTGGTGTGCTCAGCTCATATTAGGAATTTAACAAGGCCCATTGTAAACCAATATACGCGACTCCTAATGACGGTATGCAAGTGCCGCCTGTTCGGCCACCTGCAATTTGATTTGATTTGAACTTGCCAAAACCACCATATGATTATGAGACACGCCATAGCGGAGGGCTATGGAAGTTTAGACCACCTGAATTTCTTTAACGTGCACCGAAATCTGAGCACACGGGCCTACAGCACTTTCGCCTCCATCAAAAATGCAGCCATCGCAACCAGGATTCCATACCGCAACCTGCGGTTCAGCTGCCGCGTACTTTAGCCACTGGACCACCGCGGCGGGGAGGCTGCCTGCATATTAAAATCCACTGCAATCTAGAGGATACATGCAGACTTCCTGAGCTGTGGCGCCACAAGCTCCGAATTCCTCAACTTTCTCGCAACATGCACTCGCAGGCACACGAAAGGCAGGCAAGGAGTACGTTCTCTGGTTCTCGAACACCAATACGGACCTAAGCCGGATGTTTACTACGTTGATGTGATACGGCTGTCGCCCACTTGATTCTACACAGCCACCGTAGTTCACCAGGATAAAGTCGTTAACGGGCTCTCATATCTAGCTTCTAACTGCACACCGTATTCTAACCCCCAGCAATAGCGCTTGCCACCTCGCCCACGAACTCTATAGTAATGAATTCAGATTCACGCTGAGCCGGTGTAAACTATCTGGTGGGTGAGGTCTCACCTTTAGCCTACGATATTCTAAAGCAAGCCATCAGGGATTGAGAGCCGTCACTTTAGACTCCGAGCCACCTGGGCCTTTTAGGGTAACGAGGCTGCGGATACGGCCACCCGCGCGCTTGTCCACCGGGCACTAACCCAGGCTTTTCCAGCCTAGAGACTAGCCAACTGCTTCTGCGATTCGGAGAAAATTGAACGCTCTACTGTGAACTTACATCGGCTTTTCCCTGTGCCTGCTAAGAGTCTGAGGAAAACCTATGAACGAACCCAAAGGCGTGGCAGACCACTACATTGTTGTGTCGCTATACTAAAGCATTTTTACCCGAAAGTCGATGGGTGGTGCCCTGACTCTGCGGAAGTTTTCGACAACTTTCACATGGTGTTAGCTTGTCAGATGAATCCTTGCCTTCCCTCGTACTCTTCCCCTACTCGACATGCACGGGAGGGAGCCTTGTTTGATTGCTCAGTGCTGGAGCCTCAAGGAGCTCAAGTCCAACGGGTGTGGGTAGCTTTCTTGTCCAGTGAGATCACAAAATAAGGACTCTCCTGTAAAGGGTCCTTATGGGCCTGCACACTCTCCACCAGTAGAAGGTTTTCATAGAAAAGAAGACAAGAAGACGGAGAAAAGAAGATAAGTGGAGCTGCCGCAAGGTTGAACAAACTCCTGTATGACCTGCATTTTTAGAGATGCGTCTACACTATGGCTTTGGTCTGCAACAGAACCACCCTTAGCTGGCTTCATCTTTTTCGTCACAATGCTTAGCGAAGGGGCGTAGCGCGAACGTGCATAGCACGACAACTGGCGTGCTCGATGCTCGAGCCTCAAATAGTGTACCAAGCATATTGGCAACACTTGGCTAAAGCAGGCTAAGCGCGATTGCAATGTTGATCGATCATGATGTCATGCGTGTGATCACAGGCCTTACAGCGTTTACTCTCATGCTGACACGCCAGGCAGAAGCACAGCTTAATACGCTAGGCAAGCTCATTGACTGAAGACGCAAGGCGAAAACCCAAAGCTAGGCACAGCATTGTTGGTGCGACTGCTGCATTAAATGGCCAGAAACAAGGCTTCAACGTTTTTGTACGCCCTGCGAAGAATCTCGACAATTCATAGAGTAGAGAGCGGAGATGACATTTTTTGAATATTGCAGCTCTGCGCACCACGTAGACCTATCATTTCGAAAAAAAATAATTACAGCGCCTATTTATTTCGCCTAACCGATTACCCTCTTAGGCCCAGTGACGCAAGCCTACCCATGGGCAGCATTACATACCACTGAGCTCGTAAATTGTTTCGTCGCCCTACGGAACAGTGCCTTGGCCCTGCGGTGCTGTAGTTGCGGCCACCCAGTCCACATTTTTCTTTTCCTGTGCTGCCTTATTTCATTTTCTAGAGCCTGAAACTACCGGAAGAAACAGTATTTTCAGAGCGAGAGCCTCCGAGATAAAGAGGCGCCTTGCCACATTAACGCTAGGTTAAAAGTGCTCGTCGAACCATTCTTTATCCCCGTGCTGATGTCGGGAATGCCCTGCTCTGTGGTTGGCTACGTGGCGATGACGTTTCGCTAGCATCATGTTACTTTGCCGAGGTAGGCGGAGTCACAACGAGAGGTTACACCTTTCTCCTCCCTATGGCACAGAAGGGTGGTGAGGCTACCTAATCTTGGACACCTAGTTTGAAGAACCCTTCAGATCCCCTCACTCAGTGTAGGTTTTGACGATTCAGACATTACCGTTATTTGCAAGTGTGAAGGAGTGCATTTTGACGCTACTGCCTGTCTGGTGGCTTTGTCGATCCTCCAGCGCATGACTACCAGGACCATGACCACTTCTCTGGTAAGGGCTGACTACTTCTGAAGCTAACCGTAAGGACCGTCGAATTCTGAACAGCGAGTCACCACAGAACTCAGGGGCCTTCTGAAATGCCTCGAGCGCAAGACCCCCAGTTTCCGAAGGTATTATAACAAGGTTTGCATAATTTTTTTTTAAATTGGCGTATCTCTAAGAGTAAACCTCTTTCCGGCCTGAGGACTAGGCCTCTTCTTTGCACCTTCTAGCGCTTTTATTTTGCAACAGAATTTCAGCAGGCCATGCACGACTGTCTGATGGCTGGTCAGCTCGGTTTTTCCGGCCCGCTCGTGATAATACAAGAAAAATACTACAATAGAGCCCAGTGATGCGATTTTTGAAAGGACCTTAAAATATAAATATATGAGCTTGGAAATGCACAACGGAAAGCGAAAACAAAAAAAACTTATTTTGGGGAGGCAATGCTTTTTGTTCCTGACGGCAAGCACAAATAAAATATGGACAGAGAAGACAACGACAACACGTATGCTATCAGCTGATTGTTTAATGGGAAAAATCAGAGATATATATGGTTAGGAAAAAGAATAACAAGATGACACACGCTCGAAAGAGAACCAAGTGAAAAAAAAACTCATGCGTAGATTAAAGCAACTGCGCTCCTTCCAGGAAAGCCACTTCGATTAAAGCGATACAAGGGCAGCTCTCACACGTGTCTCAAATTTTTATCTTTTCAAACGCCTCCGCCGTCATAATCATTTTCCACCTCACCCAACTGGCTACCCTCTTCACGTTTTAGGTCCATGCTCAAAATTCATGCAATGGTGCTTTGCGCGTTTACTCATGCTCCAGTATCACGCGACAAGCTTTTCGAGCACCTGCATTGTCGTATTTTTGTATTAAATCGAGTGCCACCACGGCCGATACCCGGCAAGCGATCACTTATGACAATGCCGTCGCGAGATCTTCACTCGATACGTCCGTGTACTGAGCAATGATGCAGCACTGATGGCATACTGCCAGACCACTCTGGTTTAACGCCTTGCGAACGGGAAAGTATAGAGGCCTGCCAGCGACCATAGAAGGAAAGGACCCCTGCTCCAGCAGCTCCTAAATTGTGTCACTGGTGTATGAATCTCACACTTAGGTAACTATTCGACGGATCAACACGTGGAGCTAGAAACGGCGTCATTTGCACAGTTTCAAATAATGTATGTGATTTCTTTGGCACCAGCAGTTGTAGGCATGACAGAACCAACCAAAGGCAACACAACCAGTGCGACTGTAGTTTTAGCGCGGATCGTGCTAACTCCACCTAGCTGTAACTTTTACGAAAACAGTATTCATGATCAGTCGGTGCCCATGCGATGGCTACTTTCATGAGCAATCACGTCATAGTCGCGTTCTTCGCAATACAAACCTTGAGAGGGAGAAATTATCCTAAAACAAACCAAACAGGTTAACTTAGTACAAGTGCCTCGTTTTGTACACTACATAGGTATGACAAAATAGGTCTTGTAAATAAGACAAAACGAACTATATCAAGTAATAACGAAAAAAACGTACACACACGCGCATACACACAGGACGTTCCAATGATAGCCGTTCTAAAACACCGGTTGAATACAGAAGGCGCACTAGCACTAGCACAGGCACCTTTTGGGACGATAGGTCCAGTTGATGGTGCAAGATTTGTTATTCCTCAAAGTTTGGTCGTCCAGTTTATTGGGCGCAAAGCGACTGTCATTGTTGCCAGCAACATTTCTGTGTTGGAATGAAAGTTGAAACTTCAAGCAGTACTGGAATAGCAAAGCATATGTTGAATAGTTTCATCACTGAAGCAGTCAGGCCATGATGTGGTGTTGGTCATTCTTATACAGAACGTGCACGCCTGAGTAAATTCAACACCCAACCATAACCTACACAAAAGACTATCGTCACCTATACGAAACCCTGCAAGAATTAGAATGCTGAGAATTGGAACCAGGCAATGTGGCTGCGCGTGTTTGAATTACACCTCATTCTATTGCGACGTGATGCGTTGGCGAGAAAGCACGCGGATCTTCTATGCAGCGTCGGTCCTCAATAGTGGTATTAATGTCTCAATGTTTTCTGTATGAGCTGAACGGGCACCTAGGATTGGCTTGTTCCTTGCTGATAATCCCACAGTGACTTGTGAGACATTGAAAATTTATTTCGTGCCCATCCTCAATTAAATGGTGCGTCTCTTTTTCGATCTGAATTATCAGTTGCTCGTGGGGGCAGCGGCAGAAAGTTAACAGAAGGAACGGCAGTGCTGTCTTTGAGTGACTGTAGATTGTATATTTTGTTCCCTATCATCACAAATGAATGGAAATGCGACGCGAAGCGCTGGAGCTTTGATGCCATCGATGTCGCAAAGTGAGGAGTCTTAAATTTGATTGTTGTGGCTTTCCTAAATTTCATGACGGATTTAATTAAGCTGTTAGGCATAACAGATCGTGTGGTGTATTCGTGCACTGAGCCTCGGTACTTCTCATATAGAAGGAGCAAAGAGAGCTATTTAAGGGCCGGGGATGACATCTGCTTTTTGCCGGTGTCAGGTATCGCCAGGCTGATGCTATAGGCTGAGCCAGCCACCACGGATTAATCGATGGTATCCTCGGGAGCGTGGAGCTTGTTGACAAGTACTCATGATACAAGGCAACCTTTTTAAAAAAAAGGTGCGTAATCTATCTTCCAGTAAAGAACCTATAGATGGTGGCATGGAGTCCGAACGACAGGTGTTATATGTGTCCTCAGTGTGCAAACGTCAGTGTGTCTTGATGACGTGGGGTCTGGCGATAGCTATAGGAACCACCATCGATGCGCTAAGAGGCAAGCCGAGGCAACTTCGGAACGCTTGGACTTGAATACTTTATAATATTATCAGGCTTGTTTTGCTTGCATTGTTTATGATGGGCAAAGTGTATCATGATAAGCCGAGAAAATGTTTTTGTACAGCTGTGCAATTGCTTTGGGTGATACGCCAAATCTCACCTGCGAAGCACTACAATAGATGATAGATGAAGATCAACCACATTTATGTATGATACGTGATGGCTCCGTGATCGATACCTTTCAATTATGACACCCAGGAACTTGTATGGCCAATATATTGTATAATATAGCAAGTGATAATTGCGCCGTAGTTATTCATAGATTTATGCATAAATGCTTCGAGGGTGCACTCTCGGACGAAATGTCGAAGCCTCTATTGTGGAGGTACTTGACAGTTAAAGCGGAAGCTCTGAATTCTCGCTCGAAACTGCGGGCGTGTTATGGCGGACGATCAAATGCAGACATAAGCCTCATACATTGACAGCTTAACCATGCCTAACAGCTGCACAGTGAGCACAATTAGCGTAAGATAGGACAGCACAGGACGGAGTATGCCAACGTGGGGGACATTATGGTAGCTGTAATGTGGTGACAAGGCCACCGAGATGGCGGACGCGCAGTGCGTATCTCTGCGGCCGTTTCGATCGCATGGAGTGAGCGTGTTTTTCAGAGGTGGACGTGGCCCATGGTGCTCCCACTGAGTATCGAAAAGGCTGCCGCGCTGCTGGCGCAGTTGTTTGTGGTCAGAAAAAAGAAAACGGTTCTGCGGTTTTATATAACCTCGTGCTCATCTCCAAATGTCCAGTAAATGTGTATGAAAGGCAAAGTCAATGCCAAGGCATATAAATTTTCAAATAGGCATTTTTTCTGCAGATTTCCACCGCCCATATTGGCTCACTTGTAATTGTGATGCTTCTGCGAGAAATCCTCATGTGCTGAAAATTTGCTACTCTTCGAAGTTTGCGGACTGCGTAATATGGGGCACTGGCGAAGAAGAAAAATATGGACTGTCTCACCGAAGGGAACCCTGGTGGTATACGAAGCAGCAGTGGTGCGCACGGCGTGGACCGGTTGAAACGGGTGTCGACGCGGGTGCTGGAAGAACGGTTTGAAGCGAAACTCGGTGTAGCGTTTACTCGAGTTAATGCTTGCTTGAAACGCTGACACAGGAGGTGGGTTGGGTTTTCTGTACGTTTCATCGCAGAAAGACTGTTCGCTCAGTGTACGCTCGAACGTTGTGAGCGGTGGAAAGAGTGAAGCGATACAGGGGACACGCGGCGAGTGGCGACTGGCTAGAGAGAAAGTGACGTAATCGCGCGCGCCTTTCGAGGGAAAGTGGGACCTACTTGGGACCGCCCCAGCACCTGCGGCCAGGGGAGCGCGTTGCGTACGGAAGGATACCGTTACACAAGCTAGTCACAGAGCTGCTTCACATCTCAACAATTACAGCTTGATCCGTAAGCGACCTCAGAAGAATGTCGGGTTCCACGCTCACAGGTTACGCCCAAATAAATGCCTTTTTCTCTCCTTTCACCGACTTGGCACTGATTTTCATTGGAACACTGTTTCAAGAATTGTAGACGCACTGATGCAATCTAAGCTAGCCTGAAAGCCGCGTTCGCATAGCGCACAAGGCTTCCCACTCGCCCACGAGGCTTCCCAACTTTCCCTTTCTAGCTACATACCGACGCGCTGCAGAAGCAGAAGACATAGAGGAAGGTGCAGGCGGTTGCCATACGTCCAGACCAAAGTAAGTCGCCAGTTCTGCGACGACCACAGGCTGGTTAAAAGCGCATTTTGGCCACTTATGGTTACCCATTCGCACAGTGAGTTTTGCGTTTTTCAGTGGATATGTTGGGCAATGTAACAACGAAGATCAGAATATTTTGCTTCTTCAAGAAGAAATAAACACGCATTTAGTTTAGTTTAATATACCTGGTGTAAAACATTGCGCGTCACATAGCACTGACAATTTGCACTTTCAATTTTTTCTGTAGCGTATTTTACCAATACTTTGTTTTCTTCAGAAAGGCGCAGTTTTGCTGCATGTGCAGCGCTTTTGTTTCGATGCAGTCGAGAGTACTGTAAACCAACACAATACTGACATTGTCATTGCAAGGCCCAAATATAATCAAAATACAGATGACGAAAAAGGAAACTAAAAATACTCAGCCGCTTTCACTGTAATAGACGTGGGAAGTAATTGTAGGTCAGCTAATAGAAGCCTTGTGCATTACTCCTGCAAAAATATTTATCTCTTTACTTCAGTGACATGGTCAGGACACTCAGTTATCTAAAACTTGACTCTGCTTCGGTTGAAATTCTCATAAATATTCCCACGCAAAAAAATAGTACCATGATGTGTTACGGCCGGAATCAATATGATTCAACGACAATAATTAGCCCAGTTTTCGCTCATACACGTCTCCAGAAAGAATATATTTCTCAAATCAAGGTATTTAGCATGGAGACAAAACGGACCATAAGAAAAAAAAATACTGTCACAGAAGAACTGATGCCTACTCACAATTGTCTATATCCGAAGACGTCAGCTGTTTCCAGGCTTTTTTCGTAATTTGTACCAATATAAATGAAGCAACAGAAAAAAGCTGGCATTCACTGCAGTCAGATAATTGTAGCGTTGATGCTTGATTTTACCCGAAAAAGAAACATGCGCACACCAGAATATCACGCGCTCAGCTTTCTGCCATGCTCTCCGCAGCCGCTGGAATCCACAGTGAAGGCGTGCTCTCGCGGTAGCCGGGCGCGTAAGGCGAAACTGGTAGGTTTTGCTTAGAAGCGTGCCAAATGGGACAGACCGAAAGAAACCCGCCGCCCACCCGCTATTTCACAGGCCTTGGTGGAGAGGTCTAGCCATCTTTTCTGCTCACCAAAAAAGCGTCGCATTAAAATACACCTACCTATGCTAGCTATATATATATATATATATATATATATATATATATATATATATATATATATATATATTTATTTATTTATATATATATAACCACTTACTCCGAGCCAATTGAGAGCGGTGAGGTTGGCTCGGTTTGTGAAGCTTTTGTACGAAATAGGTGCAGAGCCACCCACGGCGATTCTAATACTGAACGTAGGTGACCAGTCAACGACCTTATAGTTCGATGATCAACAACGTCGAAATTCAACCATGCCATCTAGATAGGTGTTGTTACCCTCCAAGTACCACTCCAGGCGTCCGATGATCATCTTCTTCAAAACTTTGTCTACACATCTGGTCAATGAGATCAGACGAGAGCTCCGAAAACGACTTCCTTGACTTCAATAGTAGGACCCAGACGACGGGACATCCAGTTGGTCGGGAGCGCACCATCTCTTTAAGATTCATTGTGAAGCTTCACGGGGACGTTCTCGTGCACTCGCCTAGATGCCAAAGGTTCTGTAAGAAATTCTGTCGAGCCTTGGTGCAGACGTGTGTGCACGCAAAGCCATTGCTGTCTTGAGTTCAGGAATGGGAATTGGCCACTTCTCGCTGGGATCACATGGTTGAGCAAATTTTATTTAGGGTGGTAAGCTGATTGTGGCTTTTAAATGACCAGATATTCTGGTACAAAATTCTTCTTCCACTTTCTCCCTGGTGGCTTTTTAGAGAAGGCCAGAGCCTTGATGAGTACTGCTCACGGAGTTTTGTGTGCACACCTCGTGAGATCTCCTTCACTTGTGATAGAGATATACGAGGGCCAAGTAAATCATAAAAAACAATCCAACGTTGTTATTCGAGCTTATCTATCGGACACTGAATCTTCTTCCATAAGGCCGCAGTCCGTAATTCTTCCATTGCCTCCATGCGTGGAGATTTTCGTTGAGCACGTCGTTGAATTGCTCGGAGTTGCTCTAACGCTACTTATAATTCTAGTAATCTCGAAGAGCACGTGAAATGACGCAAAGTGTTGTGTATTGAGCTATCGATTGTCTCCTCTGAAGTGACCTATGCGCTTGACATTGCTCTTCCACGTGAGATTGAAATTTCATCCAGTCTCCTCTTTCAGTGCTATCAGCGTATCGCGTATCTAAGATGGAAACAAACCTTCTAACGTGACATATGGGGGGATTGTCTGACAAGTGATTGTGATAAGAACGCCAAGTGCATAAAAAAAATTACACCATCACCCACTCAAGGGCACCATGACGCGAAGTGAAGTTGCACGAGAAGTGCGTGCCGCTTATAGCGCGTTCACACTTGGCCTCGAAGAGAGCAAAACCGGCGAAACTTTCTGGAAACTGGCTCGTTTCGCCGCCCAAGCAGCCGGAAAACCACGCTACGGAGCCGGCGCGTGAGAATCGCTCTGTAACCGATTTCCCTCCACGCGGAATCGGATCAGTGGTGCGATTATATACAAATTTCAAATCCGGACAAAGGCGGTCTGTTCCATTGAGTCACACGCGATCGGCCCATACAAGACGTGACGATTGCTGTGACATTCTGAGTGACGTGAACTGGGGTGTCACGTGACTGTTTTTCTGCGGTTTTCTGAGGAAGGCGAAGGAACGGTCGGAGAGGCCATCCGAAAGGAACCGGATGGATTGAAATGGCTGCAAGGTGGCCTGGATTGGATTTAAATGTAAGGGCTTCGCGACTTTTCAGCATCCGGGTACTTAGACAACATGGCATTTCCCACTACCATGGGTTTCGTCTCGCCTGTGCGGCAGCTGCAGCCGAGCAGAGACGACAAAGCGAGGTTAAAGATGCATTTGAAAAGATCACTGAAGAAGAGTTCCGGCAATGGTCTCGTCTGTCCGAACGAACAGTGTGTAGCTTGTGCGATAAACTTGTCCCTGTCATCGGATGCCAGCGATCCAGTGGCCTTCCCACAGAGGGAAAAGTGTCGTGTGCGCTGCTATTTTTCGCCACTGGTGGCTTCAAGAGGAGCGTTGGTCGCGAGGAGCACATTGGCAAGACTAAGCCGGCCGTGAGCAACACTATCGATGAGGTGACGCAGACTATCATTGCCGTGGCTGCTAGGAAAAAGCTGGCGGACTTCCCACTGACAACAGCTACTAAGGATGAGGCAAAGGCAGAGTTTGTGCTACGCGGTTGCATCCCAGGCGTGCTGGCATGTGTCGATGGCACGTTGGTCACCATTTGCAAGCCAGAGGGATTCAGACTGGCCGACACGGGTAGCTTCATGTCCAGAAAGGGCTAATATGCCCTGAACGTCATGATAGTAAGTACCGTTAGGATCCTTTCTTACTCACCCATCGGAGCAATTGTTCAGTTGTGACGCCAAAGCTGGAAAAAGTAATAATGCAACGAATAAAAAAGAACCTGCAGGGAACTGGGTGAGAGCTAGTTGGTGGCTCCCAAGGCCTCGGTAATAATAAGTGGCAAGTGTTTTGTGCGTGAGGCACTTGCCGTTTTTGTACTGGCCTGCATGCACAATTGAGTTGTGCATTTTAGAGGTAATCGGTAATATGGGCAGCAGACGTAGCAGAAATATATACACGACAGGGAAGTATTTAGAACACGAAAGTGCTTAGAATCACAATTGCACGAGCTGGCTTTGGCATTTACGAGCGTTCTTTCCCAAGAGCAGCACGTAGGTTTTAACTTATTGGTCATTCAGTGGAAGTCGTAGCCATGTGTACAGCAGAGGAGGGGTTGTTGCCCCTCCCCTCCCCCCTAATAGGTGTGCTACACCCTGTGTTTCCTTCTAAGTGAAGCTTCTTGTATCAATGACTGTACTACCACGCATTGTTTCCTGCGTATGCGTAGAAAAAAAGGGATTTATTCTGAGTATAAATGCAGCACAATTTTATATCGCTCCTCATCGCAGATGTGCAACGCATGGCTGCGCATCCTTGTCATGAATCCATGATTCGCAGATTCGTGACACGACTCCTGGGTGTAAGAATACAACCCACTGCGTGAACGTCTAGCGGCACATCTGCAGCCTGGCGAATATCTGCTTGGTAAGTAGTAATGTATACTAACTGGGGCAGAGCACCCAGCTTTAATGTTTCTATTGCAGGAGACGCAGGGTATCTTGTCGAGTCGTGGCTCCTAACTGCATTTCTTGGTAGTCAACCGCGCAACATTTCCGAAGGCCGATACAACAAGTAGCACGCATTCATGCGCAATGTTGTGTAAAGAAGTATCGCAGTGTTCAAGAGCGAGTTCCGCTACTTGCAGCACTTTCGAAAGATGCTCTACAACCCCGATAGGGCAGCGCAAATGATCTATGCTTGCGTTGCTCTCCACAACATTGCGTTGCAGGCGGGCAACTGGTCCTCAGACGAGTATGTTGTGGACATGCCACCAGCTGAGTATGACAATGGGGAGCCAAGGGAGAGCCATATGCTCACACCACGCAACGTGCTGCTCAGAGACGGCAGCAGCGCAGCGCTGTTTTGGGCCTTTTTGAAATACGCAGGAACGGTGTGTTTTCATGTTTTCATATCACACACATAATTTATTTATACTGATTCTAGTGCATTTAGACATAACAGGGCTGTGTTTGCCATATTTGAATACACAAAGTACTTACTCGTGCTTCAATATGAAGCAAGGTGGCAATGTGAAATTTTTTTAAATGGCACATGAAATATGCAAAAGAAACACCCTTTTCCATATCAGTGATCACAGTCACAACAGAGTAGATTGGAGCAAGCATATATGAGTGGCACTCTGTGCTGAATGTTGCATCACAAAATTGTGCGAACAATGCAGCAACGTCACACAATTTCTTTCATCAGAACGGATAAAAATTGCGATTCCATTAGTAACAGGTTGCATCAACACATAATACATAAGTCCATATCATCTCGTAGTGACTGACTACAAGCATTAAATTGTGCACGCCAGGCTTGACGAACAATTGTGCTCGTCAAGTTGCGGTGGTTTTTGTTCATTGTCCTAAACATTGTATGAATGTTGAAATAACATTTGATTTGAATTCTCGACTGCAGTCATGCTGCAATGCTAAAAAATACGCAAATCAAGACAGCAAACAACCGGCGAGTTATTTCGATAACATACAGCATGAATAATTGGCTCAGCGATCTCGCGGCTCCCAAACCACACCACGTTCAAAATTTATTGCCGCAACGAGTCGTTTACAATTAAAACTAGATAAAATCAATCGCTGGCATATTGCTGTGATGATGATCATTTTCATTTGTGAAACAGTGACATGACCACTTACTAGCTTAGTGCTCTTAAAAAAGACTCAGAATGTAGTTGTTGTACATTAGCCTCATTGTGCTGAAATGAAAATATCACAGTGAACGGCAGCACAGTGTGATGCAAAAAGATATCACATTACTACACTATGTGGTAATGCTGCATAAAAAGCGCAGTGAGCTAGAAAGCACAGTGGTGCAATAAATTATCACAGATGCAATAACATAAAATGCCAACTATACACTCGTGGTCTCCGTGTGAATGACTAGGCACCTTTGAAATGTGGGGAAAAAACACTGCCACTGGAGCAGCTCGAACATACATTGAGAAATGCATATATCGAACATAAAAATGCTGTACTACTTGTACAAAGTAAATGCTAACCTAAATATAGTAACATGTACTAAATGCAAACAAAAACGTATAAAATAGAGCATGAACAGCAACACGTAAACATGTCAAAAACACTAAACGATTGATGATTATTAAAACGTTGAAAACATGGTGAAATACAAACTAAAATATGTAAATGTCTCCCGAAGCGTATAAAATTGATCATGAACAGCAGCACCTAAACACATTGAAACCGACAAATCATTATTGAATGATGACAAGAAAAAACATTGAATACATGACAAAAAATTAAACTAAACTACGTATCCCTTTTTCGCAGAAAGCCCTCAGCCATGGCCCGTGCCAAGGAATGAACTGCCTGCAGGACGCCCTCCTGCAGTAAGACGGTAAGTTGGGCCAGTTGGTTAGAATCCATCGTGAACTTACTTACAGCGCAACACCAGAAAAAATACAGGACAGGGAAGGAGTAGAACAGAAAGAAAAGACGGCGCTGACTCACAACTGTTGTTTATTGGAAAAAACGGGGTGAAAAGGATATATATAGGTACTTGAAGCCTACATCACAACATGCGCAAACTGCGAGGTGCACCGAGGTAGCGTTATTACACTCATGGCAGTAAACAAGCTTGGCCTAAATAACTGAATTCTTTGTCATCCAGTGTGACGCATGGCTGGTTCACGCCAGTACAGATAGTGGTGCGACACGGCCGAATTCACCAGCGAGTTCCTCTGGCGCATTGTACGTCTGACGCTTACGGTGAAGAAGAAAGCAAACTTGGTACAGGGCCATGTGCTTAACCTTAGCGCAACGCCAATACCGGAGGGACATGAGAGGGTGCTGGGACTTGGCCCGAAGTACTGCTACGAACCCCGCCTGAATCCCTTTGAAAAGGTAGCCACAGCGAGGGCGGTCACAAGGTGTGCCAAGGAAGATGAACGCTCAAGGTGTGTTTCGGACTGTATTGATACCATTGCCAGAACGGGAAAGGCGCGGGGGGGGGGGGGCACGGACTCACTAAGACCGCTAGTGGATTTCCTTTGTGAAAAGAAACTGCATGTACTAGTGGCCGATAAAGAAGGATACTTTGCCATTATGAATTCTGAAGCGTATTCACAGAAGAGCGAGGCCGCAGTTAAGAAAAACTTCAGGCGTGTCAGTGTTAAGGCCACAGAAGTAAAACACAAAGCGCTTTCCTTGTTAGAAGGAATGAATCTGCAACGTTTGGCAGCCAGCGTAAAGAGGGGGCGAAAAACCTGGAGTTAGAAGTTTTTTTTACGGTGAAATCGCACAAGCAAGACATGCCTTTCCGGGCCATAGTCTCAGAAAAAAGGTAGCTGGAAGTTATATGTTTCGCGTTTTCTGCAAGAGAACCTAGCATGCCTGAATATTGTTGACCCTTTCTGCATACCGAATTCAGATTTTGTGTGCGAGTACCTCAAAAATAACTCGATGAGCCTACGTAGCGCCTTCAGTGTTGACGTGGAAAATTTATATTATGTCCTTCCGCATTGCCAGGTTATGAAATGCGTAAAAGCCTGCATTGTGTTTGACAACGATGAACAATCTGTCATCGATGGTTGTGGTATTTCTTTAGAATCTTCTCTTGAACTTTTGTCATTTTACCTTGAAAGTACCTTTGTGTCGTGGCGGGGGGACCTTTATGTACAAAAGTCTGGTGTCTGCATAGGGTCGAGCGTGGCCCCTATTATTAGTGACATTATTTTAGGCTACATTGACAGGCAGCTGGAAGGTCACCTTAGTAAGTGCTGCAGTGCTGTTTTTCGCTACGTCGATGATTTTGTATGTTTTTCTCACAATGACATTCACCATAAGGACATTGACCACATTCTTAAATTGTTCAGTCAGCATGGTATAGGCCTCACCTTCACTCACAAAGTCTGTAAAGATTATGAGCTACAGTTTCTTGACCTAAAGCTAACTTTTGGTAAAGATCATTTGTGCGGGAAATATGACCCAAGATCAGTTAAGCCTATCTTAAACTACAAGTCTGGCCATTCTAAGATTGTGAAGAGAGCGATTGCAAAGACAATTTTAAATGCGTCGCTCAGGAAATCCTGTGTGCACGTGTCGAATACTACTTTTCATAACCAGGTAAAACGCTTAGTAGATGCTGGGTATCCTGACAAGGTGATTTCGTCTGTGTGTGAGTCAATGGTTCGGAGTGTTAAGCTCGTGAAACACAGAGCAGCCCAAGAATATTCTGATGGAAAAACAAAAGGAGCAGTTTTTCTTTATGTACACAAATTGGCGCATGAGCTGAAAAACGTAGGCTCAAGGTATGGTGTCGACGTGCTTTTTTACGCCAAACATAAGGTAGGTCGCATTTGCCCGATGGTTGATAATGCGCTGAGGAACAAACAGGCCAAAGGGAAATGCGCTGTGAATCATAAGAGCAAGTACATTGCATGCGTAAAAAAAAAAGCTGTGCATTTAACTCCATTATCGTGTGGTATAGGGAGTACGTGGGACCAAAGAAACGATGTGTGAATGTTCGTTTAAGGAAGCATGAGTTATCTCTTCAAGGGATCGCGCGACTTCATATGCTGGAACATTGCAGGTCATGCGGTTGTCGTCCCATTTTCGAGAGAACTACCATCATCTTCAAGCATTCTAACCAGCTAACTAGAGAAATCGCTGAGGCAAATCATATAAAGATTAGGGGTAGCAAGTGCGTTAATGAATCATCCGTCACACTGGACGAAAAAGAATTAAGTTATTTAGGCCAAGCTTGTTTATTGTCATGAGTGTGATAACGCTACCTCGGTGCACCTCGCATTCTGCGCATGTTGTGATGTAGGCTGCAAGTACCTATATATATAATTTTCACCCCGTTTTTTCCAATAAACAACAGTTGTGAGTGAGCGCCGTCTTTTCTTTCTGTTCTACTCCTTCCCTGCCCTGTATTTTTTCTGGTGTTGCGCTGTAAGTTCACGCCCTCCTGCGCCGCTGCCGCCTTCTCCTGTGCTGCTGCCACACGCCGTACTGCAGAAGCGATGCAGGTGGTTGTTGTTCTCATCTTCCGAAGCACCTGCTATTGATCATCGTGGTGGAAATGTTTAAGTGAGCTGCCGTTAAACCCTTAACCATCTCGTAGCTGGAAGTTGCTGCTGCTGCCAAGAATTGCAACGGGCACAACAATTTCCCCTCAGCTGAAGATCAACTGGCCTGATGGCATCCTTTGAAAGTGTGAAGCTTTGCGTACAAGCTATGCCCTTCTCGTGCGAACCAACAAACAGTTGTTGGAACTACTCTTTATTAATCTCATCAAATGCATCTCTCACCATCAAACAGCCCTTTTCAGGGCTAACCAACCTTTTGCCCGGCAGTTTATCGTTGCAGATATCCGATACCGTGCCTCTCAATACAATGCATGGTCTTATTTACAGCCCATGTTGGTTTCAGTCATCATAATAGAGCACGGAGCATGTTTACGCCCCTTACGTAAATATAAACAAAGGGTCTACTCACCTTGAGCACCTTGTCACCCTGCTGAAGGTTCTGGTTCTGCTCTCAATAAAGCCCTAAGTTCTCGGATGCTTGCGTGTTACTGTGTCACTGCCATCTGCAGCCGCTTCAGTGGCCTCCACATCCATTTCCACCGCAGCAGTGGGAACATCTCCTACTGGAAAGTGTCGTAAGCATGATCTTTCTGAAAGTAGGTATTCGTTGCTCTGGCTATATTACAAACTTACGTACTAAACATCTGAGGAAACATCTTCTGCAGCTATTCAGTGGTCATTGATATCATGTATTACCATTTTAGTACATGCACTTGCCCGCAGGAATTGCGTGTTTTATGATAAATTAATACCCCTTGTACTGCAAGGGCTCCAAACTGAGATTTTAGTTATTAAACCCACCCACTTTTGAATTCTTTTTCCTGCGCTATATTCCCGTTTAACAAGGTTCCGCTAAAGGCACTTCTTCAGATATCAAACTCTGTCATGGCACCACTCAGGAACTCGTGATATGCGGGAGAGTGCTTACCTGTTGATAGGTGAAACCAGAGACGCCCCTGAAGCGTGTCATCCCAGTCAACTGTAAAACCTGGCCGCGGAAACCAGGCAGCCAACTCCCTCCAGTGCCCCTGAAAATGTACACCAATGTCAAACAACAAATCGCCCGCGCCATTCGACGGTCACTCACGTTTGTGCCTCTCTGATGGCGGCGGCGTCACGGCGGGCCTTGTGCACCAGCCAGCGCCACCAAGCCTGCCACTCCTGCACAGGCCCATCATGGTTCAGCAGCGCGTCGCTGAGCTCTTGCCACAGCCGCCGTCAGTCGGCGATGGTGGCGCCGTGCCGCAGCTCGATGGCTTTCGCCACGAGCTGCAGATGTTAGCCCATAAAGCGAACACCAGTGCGAGCTGAGCCTCGGAAACGCGGATGAGCCGCTGCTGCTGTTGGCTACTGGTGCCGTTGCCCTCCGCCTTGATTGCGCTCGACTGAGCCAACAACTTCGAAAGTTGCGCCGTTTAGGTTTGTATAGTGGTGGAGTCATGGGAACAGTAACTGCTTGAAACGGGGTCGTATTTAGCGCCCCTACTTACTGTTCCGCTAAATTTAGCGTCATTTCAAAACAATAACGGAAAAATACGTTTGCATTGTGCCGTATTCCTTATTCAGCGTTTGAAAACTAGTGCCAACACATTTCGATAGTGAGCAATAATAGCTAAACATTTTTCAGCACGTTATAAACACTTTTCACTTTGCTATACGGTCGCCAAGTCGACGTCAAAATATTTACGCAAGGCTTCCTTTCCCTCATTGGCTGTTCACTTCCCTTCGTCCTCGCGACCGCTGCAGACCGCCCACTTTTTGACGTCACCGACAGACCAGCTCCATCCGGATTTGGAATTTGTACATATTTGCACCACAGGCTTCCGCTTCACAGTCTTGGCAGCGCTATATCAAACCACGTGACCGAAGCAGCTAGCGGCAGATTCAACATGGCGGCACAGGCGTCGGTGGTTGCTCGCATCGGCTCAAATCGCAAACGACCCGTGCAGCACAACGAAGCTTGATGGCCTCAACGAGGACACGTTCATCGAGAGCCTGACTTGGATTACCATCGCCGAGAACTCTGGAAGTAGACGGTGCAGCGGCTGCGAGTCAACATGTTCCAACGTGTCTCGCGTTTGTGTACAGCCAGCTGAATGTACCGCTGCAGCTGCCGGTGCGTTCGCTGGTATCGTTCATGCTGGCATATCTCCCGAAACAACGTTTGAAAAGGCGCGAGATGTTTCTTTACTTTACTTTGCGTGAGTAACTGAAATTCGGTAGGAAGTTTAATTCTCAGAAAGCAGGCAAAAACAAACTAATTGCCAAGGTATCGACGGCAGCGGTAGCGAGATGGGGCAGAACGAATGTGAACATCTTCGACGGTTGCGGTCGTGGTTTTGCAGCCGCTCTGGCACTTTCATTTCTCTTCACTGCTCAAGTGAAAATGCGCCATTACGCGAAAAGATTGTCCTCCCACCTCCTTGTTCTCAGTGAGAGAGGGCCATCTATCAACGGCTATCAACAACGCAGATCCGCTCTGTCTCGCGGAAACGTAGAACACGTTACCACGAGGAACGTAGGAGGGGGAAGCGTAGGAGATGAGAGAGAAGGGCAGGTGGATGCACATGCGCAGTGGAGGCGTGGACGCTGTACTGCTGAGGAGGCGTTCTCTTGCCTCTTCCGGTGACCCGGAAGAGATGGCAGATGGTAGGGGAGGAGTGAGAGCGGGAGGGGCGCGCATGTGCTGTAAGGGTGGTCACGCCGAACACTGGATTCAGCTCGACTTTAAACGCTTGGCAATCAAAACATTAAAGTACCATCACTAAAAAAAGTTAATTGTTGGAGACGAAAAAACTTCAAATTTCTGCCTTTTGCATCGATCTTTATATATCTGCAGAGTGTGTGATGCACATTGCAGTATCCATGTAGATGGTGCATGAATGGGGTGTTGAGGACAGGATACTTTGTAGTGTTTTAAGGTCAAACTGAAATATTGAAGCTAAGTAGGCACCCACAACAGTGATTTTAGGTATCTTTTTCACTGTTACACATATTAATTGGTTGTCGTCAAGATGGGACACAGCCTGAAGAATGTAAGACAGGTTACAGAGAATAAACATGAGAAACTTGCAGTTTTAGGCACTTGTAGGAAACAGAATTATTTCATATTTAAAAACTGTCCTAGCATTGATAAGCTCGGCTCGCAGATGACTATAATTAGAAATACTATAGTGTCCATGAACAGTCGGAAATCGGCGATGCAGGACCTGAGTCCCCGGGCATTCCACTACAAAATCGCTGCCTTCGGACGTTTTCTCTGAATGAGAGTGGCCGTTGAGCCAATATATACCCAAGGGCGGCCAGTCTTGAGCTAAAAGCGTTCAGTCCTTAGACGGTACTTCTGGATTACGTGTGTGCGTGGTCATTACCAATACGTCAAAGACATTATTTAGGATCTCTTAAGGGCTAACACGTGCTGATTTGTATTCCGAAAGACCACTGTTGTAGGAGGTTCCTTTTGTGAAGGCGGCTTCCACTGTGGATCTTCCAGACGTATATATTCTACATGCATGTGGCGGCCATTATTCGCTACAGAGAAAAATTTGCCCGTTTTTATTTTGCTACGTATGCACTCACTATACTGAAAACTTTAGCGGGCAGAGCTCTCAGGTGAGTCGACGTTGTCCATCGTGCGCACCTTCTGTGGTGACATCGTCTTCCCCGGACGTTTTAAGCGGCTTCTGCACCATTTGATTGATAATCATTTTGTGCTAAAGCTGTTCTGTGCGATTTGCTTAATACTAGAAATTTATTTTCCTATGCAAGGACAGTCTGAAAAAGAAGCAGTGTGAGCACCTTGACAGTTAAGACACTTCACTAAGGTAGCACTGTAGTTATCTTCCGAGTGCAGTTCTGCGCATGGGGGCACCCTGCAAAGTTCGTGCAGAGACCTTTCACGTGGCCGCTTTTTCGGCAGTTAAAGTGTTGCGCAGGTTTTAGAATATATGGACGAACTTGGTGACAAAAGAAGCCAACCTACAAATTTCAGGGGAAGCGGTCACCTTTGAACATTGTTTTCACACAACGTGTGTTGCCGAGGCAGCAGACATTTAGCATGATGTTATCTTCGCTCACTAGTTTTAGGAGCACATGAAGGTCTGCTTTAGGAATTTTAGTGTCGACAGCGTAAATAACAAATGCTGTTGAAGCACCATCTCATGGATCCGAGATTGATGTTTCTCGGCTGCGTTTACCTGCATGGTATACCCGCATACGATATGCAGTAGTATGCAGGTACTTGCCACACTTTAACCGGTTATAAATACCCTGAAACGGCGAGAACAGACATTGATAATTTAAATGCGAGATCGTTAAAAGAAAGTGATATCGCCAGAGCTGACCCGACGAATGCAAATAAGAAAACAGAAAGAGAGAGAGAATCAGCTTTATTGTGCTCGAAGACACGGTGGTGTGAGCTTGCAACAGACGGTGTGGTTCCGTATACGCTCTCCCTGTTCTGCAAAAAGGAAAGAGGCACTCTGGCACACATCATAGCCGAGTGTAAGGACCTTAACTCTTCAAGACGCTATGTACACACTTGTGTACACAACTCGTTTCCGTTATTTGCATCAAGTAGAAGATATGAAAGAGCAAGATATATCGTACATTAGATGAATTGAACCTCCTGCACGAATAATGTGATCTCATTTAATATCATTTTGCAGTGCACTGAATTATATGATCACTTTTCTGAAGGCACTACTACGCTTCCTGCAAGCAATGTGAAAAGCGGAAATTTTCCTTGCTCACAATGGGCATAACAAAAAATAAATTTGCACTATATTTCTAGCCTGATATTATATTCAATTTATGCCAGAAGTAAGCATCAGTCACTTCAGGATAACGATATATTTATTTGCAACTTCATCAGAACGAGTTACCATTACATACATAGATTCCACAATTATCTCATTATTATTGTTGCAATAGATTATTGAGTACCTTGAAGTAACGTTGTAGTGATTCAACACATTTACAGGCATTTCCTAATGGTTGGCGTCTGAAAGGTTAAGGATCCCCCACCTCCCCTTTTCCCCACACAGCCAATCCCCAGCTACCCGAGCAATGGGAAACCTTGTTGTTCAGCCCCGCGCTGCCGACACAGCTTGAATTGACAGCCAGGAGCCAGGAATTACTGAAACAAATCAAAATCTCGGTAGGAATCACCTCCCAGCGTTTTTTTGCGGCAGTCAGGGATTTTACCACAAAGCCGCGCCGTGTCTTGAAAGTGCATTGCAAAATGACCACGTGGAGGCGTTACATTCGTCAGTTCGCAGTCCAGGCCCTCTGACTATATAACTAAACACTAAACGGTGCACATCTCCTATAATGAAGCTGTCATGTCGGAATAATATAAATATATGGTTCAGTGTTGGCTTAGCTTCTATAGCATTCTAATGAACATAACATATGTATTTATATGATTTAGCAAGCAATGTTAAAGTGTTGCTCGATCCCACAGGAATCCGGTAAGAGGTTTCGTATGATGTTCGCATGATCGCACTTAGTCAAAGTCAGTCATTTAGTTATCATAATACTGGAATCTGCTCTAATGTGAGTGCTGACGCTATGTCTGACCATAGGTTACCTTTTAATTGCTGGGGTAGTGGACATTCTTGTTATGTCTATGAGGTATAAGCAACTACTACAGTTAAAAAAAAAGCTTCGATACACTTAGTGACGCTTGTCTGAAAGCCGTAAAATGCAGTGTATAGAATATATCTCCGACTGCTGCTCACAAAACTAATTCCCACAAGGTGTGAGATTGGCCAAGTTTTTTCAGACTCGTGACTTTGATGGCCATTTCATCCCTACATGCTCTACATGGTTGCAGCCGTGTTCATCGTACTCTCTAGAAAGCTAAGTCGGCCGCACTGCCCTGAGACGTGGCCACTGATGATAGTTTTACCATATTTAAAACCAACATCGCCATGCTACTGTTCTTTCCACGCCTTTCCCTATTGCTTCCCCTTGCCTCAGGATGAACGCCCACTCAGAAAGTGCTGGAGTTGCTTTTCATAAAAAAAAAACAATGGTGTATGGTTGCTCCCATGTGCTTCTTTCCTTTAAAGTTATTCAACACTGAGTGCCAATACTGTACATTCAAAAGACTGTTCTTCGCGGCCTACCTTGCGGTGAAGCATTTCAGCAGTTCCTTCAAGGGGGAAAATTTGCTGCTGTTGTGGACCACAACAAACTTCGTTTTGCATTACGTTCTCCCAAAACCACACATACTCTGCGTGAGCTCCGGCACCTTCCTTTTAACCTTATCAGACGAGAGGAAAAAGCAGGCAAGGTGACCTCATAAGAACTTTGTATTTTAAACGTTTTTGCAAGAACTAAAAATCAAAAACAGCAATTTAGGAGAAGCAATTGATCGTGCTCGTTTGGGTACATCAGGCCTAAACTGAGTATAAATCAAAACAGCCAATTTTGTTTTAGAAGGCAAAGAAACTGCTCATAGTTTGTGCGTTGAAATCAGATTTTTGTGCTCTTATCTTCATTTCGGAGTATTAAGTGAAGCTTTGGGGGCACATGCCCAAAAAATGTCCCTGCTTGTCAAATTGGGCATCATATTGAACATGCCTTGCTATGTTAAGAGGCTGCAGAGGCTCGTAGATTAGAACATTCAGCTCTATTACATTTAAAAATTTTTGCATTTGCGTGTGGGCGAATCAGTAATTTTGGTAATTTTGCTAATTTGTTTTTAAGCTTGAAATATTCGCAAGTGTTTTTTGTTGGGACACTAATGAGCTTGAGTCATTCATGTTTTTCATCCTTCACTTTATCGCGACTAGGTAAGGAAAAGGGGGATGATTATCCTGATGGTCTTTTTTTTTTTTGCATGGATATTTTTCCTGAATCAAGGCACGTAAGAACTAGCAAGCTCACTGGCGCACCAATATTTCAGTAATAATGTTACTATTAATCAATCAATCAATCATACCTTATTTAACCTGCCCAAGAACAACTACAAAGTTTATGTGCAGGCACACGTAAAAATAAAACAATAAAAAAACAATAAAATACAGTGCACAAAAAAATCAAATAAAAAGAGCGTAAACACAAATACAAAATAAAATCCGCTCAAGATAACTGAATTATAAAAGACCAAATCAAAATCATGAAATGGCAGTGAAAAATAAAGGGGAATGTACCCAGCCATGTAGAAGGCTTCCTAAAACACGAGAAAGGGAAGAATATATACATTATGAAGAACTATCTTGAGGTAGTGCGAAGCTGAAAAAAAACAATAAGTGGACTGTGAAAACATCAAGTTTATGAAAGTTAACATTATACAAGCTTTCTATTATGTGATTGGTAGAGTGTTTAAAGAAGTTCGCAGGTTCATGAGATAGTCGATTTTCTTTGATTAATTTACGCGAAATCTGAAAGATTACATAACTGATAAGCAAAGAGCAGGATATCATACATTACGTAGTTTGCAAAGAAATACCAGATCAACGCAATTAAGTTGTGCAGTAAAGTGATGACAGTGATAATAATCTGGCAGTAATAGAACGAGATCCAGAGTCATTCCTAGCAAAATGATAGTTGTAAATGGTTATGATTTTTTTCTGGGCTCACTCAAAGGCGTAACTGCCTATTTAGCGATGCCATTTCAGATCATCGATACATAATCCAGTTGAAAAAGACTTATTGTGGTGTGCAATTTCTGGAAGGCCGTACGAGAACTGAATTCTCGAGAGATTCCTAAACTCAAGCAAACACCAAAATCACTCAACTCCTAAACCTTGCATAACGACATGGTATTCACAGAGTACGTAAATGACACGATGTATGGTTTTGGAGATATACATGAATTTGATTTCTGAGATATTCAGAGAAAGGTCATTGTTGTCACACCATTCGGAAAAAAAAACACAAATCTTACTGCAGCAGGTGACAGTAGTCAACCGAATGAAGTTTTTATATATCTTGATGTCATCAGCATGCAGTCGAAAATAACAATAACAAATTGCTGAAGAAACACCGTTAACGTAAATTCAATATAAGAGTTGGACAAATACTAACCCTCGAGGGACTCAACTAGTTACTTTGTACAAGGAAGCGTTTGGCCTTTTGCGGCAACATAACATAATCTATTAAGCAGCTAGCTGTGCAGGAGGATCACAACAGACGAGTGAACATAAATATTTGCAAGTTTAACCAAAGACAGTGGGTGATTGACTACGTCGAAAGCCTTGCTCATGTCACAGTAGACTACTTCCAGCTGTCCTCTCTGTGAAATAGGTGAAGAGACTTGCGTCATGAAACTAGCAAGATTTGTGGTAGTCGACTGCAAACTGCAAGTGGAGCAGATGACATCATATTGATTTGATCTTTTCAATATCACCATCACTGAACATTTGAATGAGTGAAGCGTCCTCATCCTTGTTGGCAAATATTTTGCCTGTTCTCACCCAAACAAATCTGTAGTTGTTTTGCTTCTCCGCCGACCTAGCAAGCGAGAACAGATGCCTGTTGAGCTTTGTTAGGTTGTCATTGAAGAAACGTTTCGGTAGCACTGTAGTGAGTTATAACTCTCGTAATTTACCACGCCTGTTATACTATTTTTCTCTCATAGCAACATTGCAAAAGTGCACCAGAACTGTTGGAGAATAATTCTGGTTGCCAGGAAGGAGGTGCATGGCAACCACATAAGTAGCAGAAAAATCATGCAGTTCAAGTTTCACAACAAGATCTATGAGCCTTTCTTTCAAATTTTCATTTTGGGTGACTGGTAAGCCATGAATGTCCAAGTTAAACAGTCTACTGTATTGGTCGGATTCGTTTTGCTCTTGTTGAAAATGATGTGAAATTTTATCGTGAGCCTCAACAATTTTGTTCAGTTTTTTTATTTCTACGCGTGGACACTACGCGTGGGGCGGCACACCGCGTGGACACGCCGCTTTGTGATTCCCCGAGCAAGCACAGTAACGTCATCAATTTTTAAAGGTGTCTACTGAATTCTACATACGTTCTAGTCATTAAAATTGAAGAACACTGTAATATGCTAGTGCCTTAGATTTCTCATAGTAAATCTCCGAGAGTTTTATTTACACAGTGTCGCGAAAATCATCGCGGAATGTCTTACGTTACGCGCAAAGCTAATAGCGCAAAATCTAAAAATGAAACTTCCACCTTGATTTGTTCTGCTAATAATGAGCTTATGACAGTGAAACTTGTGACGTTACAGTCCTCAAAGTGAAGTTTATTAATCTAAAACACGTCAATTTTTCTCTTTAGTGAGACTAAGCGCACAGTGAAGTTGAAAAAATACCTTTACGTATTTGCTTTAGCAAGAATACGCAAAAGTGAGGGTACACGCGTGCACTTACTTTTAGCGTTGCCTTTAGGTTCGTGTCCATACGGCTGATGAGCGTGTTTGCTGGTAAATGACTAACGTACATCCATCCGCATCATTAACTTGAATGCTCCGACGCGTGGCCTCGGCTCGCTTGGACTGAGGTTAGCGCCACCAAGCGTTGAAATTGATATGCATATGATTGTTGCAGTTAAGAATAGATGTAGCGCGCGTCGGTTTCACCCGCAAATTTCCGTTTCTAGTCTGCCCAATTTGCGGGTCGAATGCAATCACTCCGCCTCCCGTTTTTGCCACGTTTTGGCTCGTGGCTATGGTATTGCGCGAACCCATGGCGTTCTTTGTCTTATACTTATCTTGACAATAAACCATTGCGTGCGACAGCTTACGCACCTTTTATGCTTGAATTCGCAGCTGATGCTCAAAAGCAATCACATGTATAAAAATTAGAGCAAATGTATGTTTAAGGCATTCGTAAAAGTTGCACAATGAAAATGAAATGCAGTGGCGTTGTTTGTGTCCTGATTCAATTATTTTAAGATAGCGTGAATCAAACTGTTCACGCAATTTAGAACGGGCCTTCTTGCTCGGTTCACGCTGCACAGAAGATGTGTTCTTGGGGCACAAGATTTATGTGGCTAATAATATCTCGGGTTTAGCATCCCAGAACTACGACTTAATAAAATAAGATGGCAGTTTAGGCTTTTATGTGATAGCTACCCACAAAAATGGCTTTCTTTGCGTTGTATTTATGCGTATTTCTTGCTGGGAATATGCACAAACGTTGCGTTTCATATACATCTTCCGTGCAGCGTGAAACGAAAAGAACGGCACTTTGTGAATTGCGAAAACAGTTCAATTGATGCGGTCTGAAAATTAATATTTCAGAACGGGAACAACGCCACCACATTTGTGATTAATTTAGTGTGCGACTTTTACAAACGCCATCAACATACGTTTGTTCTGCTATTTATACATGTGATTCCTTGCTGCGAATTGAAAATCGTAATATGCGTAAGGTGTCGCACGCAATAGTTTGTTGTCGAGATAATCATGCAACAACAAACGCCATGGGCACGAAACGAGGCGAAAACAGGAAGCGAAGTGAGTGCATTCGACCCGCCAGTGAGGCAGACCGGAAAAAGAAACTCACTAGTGAAACCTACGTGCGATACATCCATTGGTGACTGCAGCAACCATACCATGTTCAACGCTTGGTGGCGCTGACCTCAGTTCAAGCAAGCTGAGGCCACGTGTCGGAGCGTTCAAGTTATAGCTTCTAATGGCTGTACTTGCTCATCCCCGTGGTCTATGGTGAACGTGAACACTGAACTACAGAAAACCATCGACAAACACGGTGTTAACAAATGACAAACCCGCTATTAGTAGATGTGGTAGTCCCTAAAGTAACTATATAAAGTAAGGCACGGCTACCACGAAGCACTCGAGCAAATCACGATAGTGTGATTCAATGCTTGCTGAGTCATTGCAGAATTTCAGGCAATGACCACGTGGATGAAGCTGCTCGATCGGCTGGTGGCCAAGACCTGCGGACGTCCACACCACCGTTGAGAATGGACGCTTCAAGGCGACTACAGTCACTTGCTTGCCGTATAACTTTCCTGCAATGGAATAATCAGGGTTTATCCGCCGTGCGCCTGTGTTCTATCAACCGAAACTTGAGACTTCATATGCCATCGGGGCTCCCACGATGCGCTGAAACTTTGCTCTCTCACATGAGGTTGGGCGTGTCATTTACGAACGCATATTCTTGTCTCCTTGAAATGGCGAGCAGTTCGGTATGCAATATTCGCGCCAGCGAGAAGACGCTTGAGCACATTCTATGCCACTGCCCAACATACCAGTCTGAACGACGTGTTATGGAAACCAAGCTCCGTCAGCTAGATTCACGACCACTTACAGAAAATAATATCCTGGGACCTTGCCCGACGGTTTCACATACGTGCATAACCGCGACAGCTCTCTTGTGCTTTTTAAGGTAAACTGGACTCCATGAGTTCTCATGAAAGAACAGCGTGAGACCGTGCCGTGTAGTCTCGAGCTCACTATTTTTTCATCTCTTTCTTACTCTTCTTTTCGTTCTCTCTACCCATTTCCTTTCTCTTACTCCCCCTTTTCTCTAACCCAGGTGTAGGGTAGCCAATCGAACCAAGTTTGGTTAACCTTCCTGCCTTCCCTTTCTCTCTCTCTCTCTCTCTCTCTCTCTCTCTCTATATATATATATATATATATATATATATATATATATATATATATATATATATATATATTATATATATATATATATATATATATATATATATATATATGTATAGACGTAGCGAGGAAGGAAGCGCACTGGCTTCGTAGTAAAAATGGAAGCGAGAAAGCACGACGTACGACGAAACACTTTTAATAATCACATACGTTTCGGCTGGTGGGCCAGCCTTCGTCAGTGTATATATATATGTCACGCACTTCTGGTAAGGCCACGCCGATCCAACATCGACGTGCGGCAGACTCGCAGGCTTCCATTTTACGCTTCGGCCTGCGACGCCTAAAAGGCCTCGAAGTGGCACATTTCGAATTTATTTGCGGGTTGGTCGACCCGTGCGGGGTCGCACGTGTGGTGATGTGTGTACCTGACCGACGCACTCATAAGTAGACACGGAGACTTTATGCAAAATAAACTAGCATTTAATTGAAACAAGGGCAAAAGCAGGCGTTAACAAAAATATCAGAGGAAGAATAACACTGATACGCGATGGGAAGAACGACTATGAAACAAACTGTGCTCTAAAAGAACACTACAAGAGGTACAGACAAAAGACAAATATGCGGAACATTAATAAAATAACACCAAGATGGAAATCGTAAAAGAGGGTTACAAGGAAATAATTACAGAATGATCATTGGTCGCGCTTTTTAAATTTCAAAGTGCGTCGCAGCGCACAAAACTACAAATAAAAACAAAAGGCTGGTTATAATAATTTAACAGTTTAAAAAAGTCACAATAAAAAGTTCCATACGGACCACGCCAGCTCTTGGTGCACGTAGGGGAGTTGACGGGTGCCGCTGAAGGTCTCGCCGGCTTGGTAGACGACGAGGGTGCCCGGAATTGCAGCCGACTCAATACGTTGCGCGGGTCACTCCATGCTCGCCGCCTACGCGAAACTCGCGACACCGACGACCGCACTTGTTGCTGGCTGTACGTCAACTGCCTTTTCCGACGCAGTCCAAACCTCTTCAGGGGTGTACACGTGTTCCCGTCTCATCTGGTAGTAATTTTCCTTGTTTATCGCCGGTGCCCCTTCCGGTACCGGTGCAGGGAAGACGAGCCGGCGCCACGCTGGGTCGTTATAGTCGCTGGATGTCGTCCCCCCAACAGAAAAGCGCCCTTCCTTGGAAGGTCGAGCCCGCGGATGCTCCGAAAATTGCAGTCGTTTGTGACAATATATATATATATATATATATATATATATATATATATATATATATATATATATATATAGGTCACACTGACGAAGGCTGGCCCACCAGCCGAAACGTATGTGATTAATAAAAGTGCTTACTCGTTAGTCGTGCTTTTTCGCTTCCGTATATATATATATATATATATTATATATATATATATATATATATATATATATATATATATATATATATATATATATATATATATATATATATATATATATATATATATACGGGCGATGAATGAAAATAAATTACCCTCCCTCACTCCAAAAAATGTCAACAAGTGACTGGAAAAATCTTCAAGCAACTCAACGAAAAATCAATACCAAATCCGTCTATTAAAAGCAGAAATGACAGCTCTGACACACACGAAGAAGAGCGCACTCCGCCATTTGCGGTCACTGTGAACAAGGTTCCCGTGTGGGGAGCCGAAACGTCTATTTAAGTTTTGTGTATTTCACCTTGGCCGGCGTTTGGTTTTTGTTATTTTGCACACTTGCTGAGTTTCATGCACAATTCACTCATTAACCACAACTTTACAGCCCATAACATGAAAATTTATTGCAGCCACGTTTGTGCCGACGTGTTTACACATAAGCTCACAGAAAGCAGACTCATATACAGTCACTTAGTTAAGGCGGACCATGGTCGACCTGGTGACACGTCATTTTTATTCTACTCTTTACATTTCATGGCTTTGTCAAAGATATTCAGCCATTATTATATTGCTGCTGTCGTTTGACCAAGCTCTTAGTTAACTTACAGCTACATAATAGTGAAAGTTATAATAACACATTTCTCCAATTTATTTGAAAGCGACCATTTGTAGAATAATGTATACTATTCCAACGGCAGTTTGAAAGCCGTGAAAACTCTCTACAATGACCAGATATAAAATTTCGCGTCTCAGATTTCAGTCTTTTTTGTTTTTGACACGGTGGGTTAGGATATAGCTTGCAGGCTCGATTCTTTCGCGTTCGTTACGTCGACTTTGTTGAGTGGCTGAGCGTTGACGTCTCTTAACATTGTATTTAAGCTTTGCCCACAGTTATGGCAATCTGCCATGCATTCTTTCAACTCCTAGTCCTTCACTGAAAATGCTTCTTATGTGGTAAGGGTAGTCTCTACTGTGTATAAATTTGATAAAACGCGTGTCGCACGAAGACGAATCAAAAGACGACCTTGCACCGAGCATGCAGTGCTTTTTCGTGAGTGATGTCAGTGGGTCTTGTAGATGCGGCAGACGGAGGCAAAACTGCGTGGCGTAAGGCCCGTTTGTTTAGATTTATGCGCACGTTAAAGAACCTCAGCTATTTGAAATAATGGGAGCCCTCCAATACGGCGTCTCCCAGAATCATATGGTGGTTTTGGGACGTTAAACCCGAATATTTACAATAATATATTATTGAATATGCGGCAAACTTGTTTTCATGAGCAGAGGAAATATCACCACACCACACGACGAAGGGAAGTATCGTAAGGGACACTACCTACGCTACGTTTTCTATAATATTTTAGTATGCTATACATACGTACTACTATGCTACCGTTAGGTCACGGTATTCGCCTGGAGTGTCAGCTTACGGTCGTTGCGCAGCACTGTGCCGTTGCCATTAGAGTGGTTGTTACTGTTGCTTTGCACTTGGAATACTGTTTTCATAAATGCGAGTGAGATTTCTCCCACAAGATGAACGTGTGCGCGGGGCATCATAACGCAAAGTACACGACGACACGAGCGAGCCGCTGACCACGCTTTTAGCGCCATCTTGTTGAAAAACCGGAAACACACTGAAAATCCTCCGGAGATCTGCAATCCGCTAGCGGTAAATGGTTCATATAAATAGCCCACTATTACAACGGCAGAGGATGTGGTTCAGTCACCAATGCGGCGTGCTGCAGAACGAGCGGTCACTCGTTCAAATGTGCAAATCTGCACGGCGGAGAATATTTTGCCTAATTCTTTATCGTGGCTTATATATATATATATATATATATATATATATATATATATATATATATATATCGGAAAGAAGTGTATACCTAAGGGCTCGTTTTTCCGTGTTTTGACACAAAATAATTAATGAGATCTAACAGACCAGTATTGCCAAGGAATGTATAGGGGAAGTTATTAGAACCAATAGAATGTAAATAAGAAGAAAGAAAAGTGGGTGAAAAAATAACCAGCCGTGAGCACAAAAATAATAATTACGGAGTTAGACAAGGAGAGCAGAAAGGTGGGTCTTAAAATTAATCTGCAGAAAACGATAGTAATGTACAACATCCTCGGAAAGGAGCAGCGCTTCGAGATAGGTAATAGTGCACTTGAAGTTGTAAAAGACTATGTCTACTTAGGGCAGGTATTAACCGCAGAGCTAACGACGAGATTGAAGTAACTAGAAGAATAAGAATGGGGTGGAGCACATTCGGCAAGCACTCTCAAATTATGACAGGTAGATTGCCGCTATCCCTCAAGAGGAAGGTATATAACAGCTGTATCTTGCCGGAACTTAGCTACGGAGCAGAAACTTGGAGACTTACAAAGAGGGTTCAGCTTAAATTGAGGACGACGCAGCGAGCAATGGAAAGAAAATTGGTAGGTGTAACCTAAAGAGACAAGAAGAGAGCAGAGTGGATTAGGGGACAAACGGGGGTTAAGGATATCATAGTTGAAATAAAGAAGAGGAAATGGACATGGTCCGGGCATGTAGCGCGTAGACAGGATAACCGCTGGTCATTAAGGGTAACTAACTGAATTCGCAGAGAAGGGAAGCGGGTTAGGGGAAGGCAGAAGGTTAGGTGGGCAGATGAGATTAAGAAGTTTGCGGGTATAAATTTGCAGCAGCAAGCACAGGACCGGGTTAACTGGCGGAACATGGGAGAGGCCTTTGTCCTGCAGTGGATGTAGTCAGGCTGATGATGATGATGATGAGCACAAAAATAACCTGCTCACGGCTGATCTACTTGACTATATATATATATATATATATATATATATATATATATATATATATATATATATGTATGTATATATATAGAAACACATACAATCACTCGATTATCTAGGCTACAAAGACATACACGACACAGTCCATCCGAGCAACACTGAATGTACGGTTGTGTCATGGGAGTACAAGGTTGCGCCAATTTTCTTACAATATATATAAATATATATCTTTATATAACGGAAAGGAGTGTATACCAAAGGGCTCGTTTTTCCGTGTTTTGACACAGTATAAATGAGATCTAACAGACACTAATGCCTAGGAATGTATAAGGGAAGTTATTAGAACGTAAGAAGAAAGAAAAGTGGGTTAAAAAATAACCTACCACGAGCAGGAATCGAACCTATGACCTTCAATGAACGCGTTCGATGCTCTAACCACCAAGCTTTCATGGCGGCCCTCCTTCCCTCCATCCATCCACTTTTTTTGGGTTTATATGTGAATTTAAACATGGATGGATGGATGGATGTGGCTGTACCCTTTAGATCGGGCGGCGGCTAACGCCACCTAGCCGTAATACTTAGTGAACTAACCATTACATTTATCTTTTTTTCCCCTTTAAATAATGAAGTTGAGAATTCGTACTTCGCAGTGAAGGGTTTAATTTTCACTCGTGCCTTGACTTTAGCCACCAATCAGATAACCACCTTCTAGTAAAGTCTACCCGCTTAAAGTCTACTTTGCCCTCGCTGTCCCTAAATCCCAGTGCTTTGAAAAACTCTGTGCCATCATCCTGAACTATAGGGTGAAGCCCTTTACAGAACATTATCAAGTGTTCGGCAGTTTCTTCTTCCTCTCCACACGCACTGCATACTGTGTCGACCCCTTCGTATTTGGCCCGATATGTCTTGGTTCGCAGTACTCCCGTCCTGGCCTCAAACAGTAGAGAACTACCCCGAGTATTATCATAGATCCTTTCCTTGGCAATTTGCTGCTTAAAAGTTCGATAGATCTCTAGTGCGGGCTTCTTAATCATGCCCATTCTCCACATGTCAGTCTCCGTTTCCTTCACTTTTTTCTTAACCGATAGTTCTTTTTGGTTTGCCCACCTGCTGTTTTCTAAGTATTTACCAGTCAACTTCCTGGTTCGCTTCCTCCATTTTGTATCGACATTCTTCATGTACAAGTAGCTGAAAACCTTCCTAGCCCAACGCTCTTCCCCGATTTCTCTCAATCGCTTCTCAAATTTTATCTTGCTGCTAGCTTCCCTGCCCTCAAATGATGTCCATCCCATATCACCTTGTACTCCCTGATTTGGTGTATTCCCGTGAGCTCCTAAAGCAAGCCTACCTATTCCACGTTGCTTAATTTCTAATCTTGCTTGAACTTCTGATCTCATGCACAAGACCGCATTGCTGAACGTCAGCCCAGGAACCATGACCCCTTTCCATATTTCTCTCACAACATCATACCTATTGTAATTCCACAGTGCCCTATTTTTCATGACTGCTGCATTTCTGTTACCTTTAGTCGTCACGTATATTTTGTGTTCCCTCAGATGCTCGGTCCCATTGCTTATCCATACACCCAGATATTTGTATTTATCTGTTATCTCTAGCGTGACCTCCTGTATTCTAAGCTCACTACCTTCGTTGTCATTGAAAATCATGACTGCTGATTTTTCCCTACTGAATCTAAAATCTAACCTATCTCCCTCATTACCGCAGATGTCCATGGCAGTGTCAGTCAGCGCCATCTGTAGCCAAGCGGCGAATGTGGAACACCCTTTTATGAGCCTGTGTGGCGTCACGTAGCACGTGAACACCCGCCGCTGTATATATATATATGAAATAAAATTGATGATCAGAGTTTCTTTTGGCTACCGTAATAAAAACTATAAAACTATAAACTTCGAGATTAGTGCAGTACAGGGAACAAAACAATAAAATATTTATTTATTCTTAACAGTTTTGGCTGGTGGACCAGCCTTCTTCGGAGGATCTATGTGAAATGATAAAAGTTCCCGTAGCAGAGGGCCGCCTTGACAGTTTGGAGACCCCCAAAATGAAAAAAGAACAAAAAAAACGAAACAAACGGGCGAACGAGGAAAGCAACATACAAGAAAGAGAAGAAGAGGAAGAAGAAAGGAGTGATGCAGAGCCGTCGTAAGCGGGCGGGTAATCCTTGCATTGTTACTAGGGATAGATGAGACGCGCCGCCAGCGAAGGCGACCAAGGAAAAGAGAAAAAGTGAAACATATTGTCGCTTACTCGCATCCCACACATGGATCGAGCGTGGTTCAGCGGCTGGCCCGCGGCATCGGGCCACACACACAAGAAACATCCGACCCGCTCCAGCTTTAGGAAAATATTGGCCACGTTGCAAAACTAATGTGCCCTCTCCCCCTTCCCCATTGCCCTCTCTTGCAGAAAAGTGTACAATCAGTCATACTCAGAATAAACGAATGGATATTCTTTGAAAAATGAACCGACAAAAATGTAAACAAAATATAGTAAAAATTACTGAAAAATAAAAATAAAGTCTAATAATACTAACACACGCCGATTGATGCACGTAGCATCAAATTCGTTTATTTTCACGCGCTATATGATTATTCTATGTGTGCGACTTCGAGTATGTATAAATAAATTAATTGAGTATTTCACTTTCTGTGTTTCACGAAACTTCGCAGAGGCACGTCAGTCACCCAAGGCACTCGTTGATTCTGTGGGTAAGTGATCGAAATTTCTTTATGAAGTATGACTCCCGCTGTTCGCACTCCCGTGGGTTCTGGAAGCCGGATTGTAGAAGTATGACACTTACGCGTTCGAAAGAATGACCAAGAAGGTTGATATGTTTGGAGAAGGGCAAATAGGGGAGGCCCTTTACGTGTGCTTTACGTGTGATGAAGGTTGAAACGCAAATTGA
The DNA here is from genome assembly GCF_043290135.1 of Rhipicephalus microplus. Classification (NCBI taxonomy): domain Eukaryota; kingdom Metazoa; phylum Arthropoda; class Arachnida; order Ixodida; family Ixodidae; genus Rhipicephalus; species Rhipicephalus microplus. The sequence continues at coordinate 488,080,330 of NC_134710.1, read as the reverse complement.
ACGCAGTTTTCATGTGTCCAATATATTCCTGTTTGCACACCTCACAGCGTATTTTGACAATATACCACATAAACTGAGTCACAGTTAATGTCGTCTTTAATTTTGTACACGTAGTCTGAACAGGAAGCTTCAGCCGTATCTGTGGTCACCATGTGTGTGCACACACTCCAGCGAGGTTTCTTGCACGGACTACAGCCCTGATGGTGGTTGGATTTTTGCGTTTTTGCCCTGACCAGTAAGTCTCTCAGGTTTTCATTTTTTCGGTGAACCACCTTGGGCGGAGTCTGAAAAATGGCAGAGAGGCGACTACCCTGTTTAAGTATGTTGAAGTGGAGGCTTAGTATAGAATTCACCCTAGGGGTAGCGGTGGAGTATGTGAGGATTAAATTTGCCCCTGAAGTCATATCTTTATTTCCACCTTTTTCTCCCATTGTTAATTCTCGGTCTAAAAAGCCAGTGCGCTCATTTCCTTGTCAATCATTTTTTCGTGGTACTTTTGACGCAAGAAGGCTGCTCTCAGTTTTTGTGCGTGGGTGTGAAATTGCGTGATTTAAGAGCAAATGCTTCAGTATCAGCGGGCTTGAGAGTAAGCAAAAGCTGTTTCGCAGTGATGGGGGTGACTGCGGTGGAAATGTAGATACTGTTGGCGGTCTGTTAGTTTTTTTGCAGGGAAGTAGATATGGTGGTGCCACTGACACTGAGTGATACAGTGACATCCAGGAAATTAACACTCTTCTGCGAATACGTGTGCGTGAATGTTATCGGATGATGCAGAGAGTTGAAATTGGAAATAAATTTGGAAAGATTATGTTCACCATCAGCCCACACAAAGAATATATCATCGAGAAAGCGTCGGTAGAATATCGGGTTGAATGAAGAATTTTTGAGGAAAGGAATCTCGAAAGAGGCCACGAAAATATTTGCGTATTTTGGACCCATTTCGGTTCCCATGGTAATTCCATTTACTTGTAGGTAATGTTTTTGGTCGAGTTCGAAGTTGTTATGTTTAAGTACAAGATTTAAGAGCACCTCTAAAGAGCTTTCGTCGAACTTACTCGCCGATTTACTTTTTCCATAGGCGGAGATTGTGGCGGCGATTCCTTCGGTGTGGGGAATGTTTGTCTACAGTGATGAGACACTCATGGTGACCAAATAGCATTCTAGAGACACCACAAGCTTTGAGACTTCTCAAAGGAAGTGGCTGGTATCTTTAATGTATGATGGGATTGATGGTGGGTTGTGCTTAATAAGAGAGTCAATGAAACTAAAGTTTTTTTCAGTAGCAGTACCGTTTGCTGGAAACTATAGGCCGGCCGGGACTGTTAATCTTGTGACTTTTGGGTAGTGAATAGAAGCGCCCGGGAGGCGAGTTGCCAGGTGATATCATTTTAAGCATAGGATACGTTATCTTACCACTCTTACGTAATGATATTAGTGAGGCCTAAATAGTACTTTCATACTCCTCTGTCGCATCACAGGGGAGTTCTTTAGAGAAATTTTCATCTGTCACTTGGCGAAGCCCTTCTTTGATGTAGTCAGTCCTGTCGGGTGCAACCACAGCACCACCCTTATCAGCTGGTTTAATAATTATGCTCTGGCGGTCACTTGAACTGCGCAAAGCCTCCCAATCCTCTTTGGACAGATTTTTGCATATGGGTTGGTGTTCTTCATATTCCCTGATTATATCAACTTCGATGGCTGCTTCGATCATGAAAATAATCTTTTAGACGCATGGTTCTGGCAAAGTTTTCCAAATCTTGGTAAAGTTTAAACTCACCATTTTTGCCAGAGGTGGACAGAAGGTTAAACCTTTTGATAGCAGCTTTGTTTGCGCAGGTGTCAAAGATTTGCTGGAAATGTTTCCACATTAATGACATCGCTGCTATTTTGGGGAGATTGATGAGATTTTACAGTTTGATTTGTATACATTGTGGGAGGATTGCTAGCGGAGTATTTTGAAGTCGGCCACGCGCCGTCTCGCTTCAATTTCTTGTATTTCTTGCCCTGAATTGTCAATCTCTTTTTTTTTCTTTCATATTTGGCAAGATCTTCTCCTTTTGACTGCCTCAAGCTTGACTGTTTCAGCCACGCCTGTTCTTCCTCTTTAAGTTCCGCCACTCTACGTGTACTGTGTTGTATTACGACCTGCCTAAGCCCAATAGATGCATCCTTTAAGATATCGCTCCACTGCCACTGCTCATTTTTGTTGAAGTTATTCATTGCGGGTTGCAGCTGAACAATGAGACCCTTTGGTGTGATTCGCGATGAAATATATGTTTCCAGGTTTGAAGCATGCATTTCAAACCTCAGACACTTATCAACATTCTTTCTTGAGGCCAAGAAATCAAGAGACCAACATCTGCTGGAACGGGCCGTACCTGACGGGTGTTGAGAAGCACTGTCACCGGCCGCCTCTGCGTAAGCCAGAGTCGTGTTGTAGGGGCTGTTGCTCCTTGATCTATGAGGAGCACCTCTCGCTGCTCGTGGTGATGGTCATCGGCTCTGGCTCCCGCTTGCTTGGCGGATGCTAGGGAACTCACTCCGGAAAGGAAAATGTTCTCTTGGTAGGCTTTGCAGACCTAATGGTGCGTGGTCCAGCCAGGTTGAATGCGACCTCACATATTTCGCAGAAGCAGAGATTTCAGGTGGCTGGCGATAAGGGCAACACTCTCAGAACTTGGGTGTATACCATCAGCCCCCAGAACCCGGCCAGGCGGAAGTCACTCCAAGGCGTAATCGATGTAGAAGAGAGTACCGCTTCGATGACAGTGTGATCGAAGGAGGTGGTTGAAGCGGCCCGCTTCTCTGTTGAAACGTACGTTGAAGGGCCGGTTGAGGCACGCGCGCCTGCGGTCTGAGGCCCCCCGTAGCACCAATGTGGTGAATATCTTATTCTCTGGGTGCTGCTCTACGATTTGGCTCACCATGTCCTTGTATTTCTCGAACACTACTGTGGCTGGGGAGGAGGCTATGTCATTTGTACCCATATGTAACAACAGAGTGGTCACTGTGCATGGAATAAAGTCCAGCAGAGAGAGTGCTTCCTGCATGAACAGTTCAGACTTAGTCACGAAGACGGGCGTGTTTGTTTGACGGGCATCGAAATGGTTGAAACGGTACTTTGATTGAGATTCACCGATGATGGCTGACGTTAAGGGATGGTGAAGGAATTTCCATGTTAACTGTTTCCTTGCAGCACTTGCAATAGCCATGAGTATAAAATAGATTAAATTGATGATCAGAGTTCGATATATATTATATATATATATATATATATATATATATATATATATATATATATATATAACAGACAGTAATGCTGCCAAGGAATGTACAGGGGAAGTTATTAGAACCAATGGAATGTAAATAAGAAGAAAGAAAAGTGGATGAAAAAATAACCAGCCGTGAGCGGGAATCGAACCTACCACCTTCGAATAACGCGTTCGATGCTCTAACCACTGAGCTACCACAGCGGCCTTCCCTTCATCCACTTTTTTTGGGTTTATATGTGAATTTCGAAGTAGGGGTGACAGTCAGTGCCATCTATAAGCCAAACGGCGAGTGAAAACACTCTTATGTGCATGTTTTGGCGTCACGTAGCACGTGAACTTATTACGATCGGGCAGCTGAATAATTGTCCCTCTTATACAACCTAAACACACCAAGTCTTATATATATATATATATATATATATATATATATATAAAGAAGTGTATACTTAAGGGCTCGTTTTTCTGTGTTTTACACAATATGATTGAGATCTAAGAGAAATAATGCCAAGGAAATTATAGGGGAAGATATTAGACCGAATTGTAATATAAATATGAAGAAAAGTTGATGAAAAGATACCTTCCCGTTTGCAGGATCCGAACCTGCGACCTTCGAATGACGTGTTCGATGCTCTACCACTGAGCTACCACGAGAGCCATCCCCCACCAAGCCACGTTATTGGGTTTATATGTGAAATAAACGCGGCTAGGTCATATATATATATATATATATATATATATATATATATATATATATATATATATATATATATATATATATATATATATATATATATATATATATATATATATACTCAATTACTAGCCTAGAAACACAAACAACATACACAACAAATTTTATGGAGCAAAACATTTCTATGCTAGCGCTTCCCGTAAGAGGGCGCGATAGGTGAAGCATAAGTTAAAAGGTAAAGCACAAGCAGAAGCAATCAAATGGAGGGTAAAAGGTGACAAGAGGGTTGCGCTAGGGACGTTCCCAAAACGCAAGCTGGAAGCAGTCATGAGGCAAGCGAGTGCAAAACTCAAAACTACAGCTGATAGAAGAAACCTCAGGATAATTTCAGGTGGTTTAAACGATGTCTTCAATGAAGATAGAGCAGGACTAGCAACCACACTGGCGAAAGGCGTCGATGATATGCGCGCCACTTCTCCTAAGGTACAGGTAGTGATATGCACGATACCGGAAGTACCGGTGCATGATAGGAACCTGCAAAGAGTGGTTGTCAACGCAAACTAAGAGGTATGGCGGATGAGTCGAGAGAAAGGCATTGAGGTGGTGGAAATAAACAAAGGGGTGCATAGGTGGGGTGGTTTTCAACGAGACAGAATTCACTTCGATGGGCGGCTAGGTCATGAGGTGGGTCGGCGACTTGCAGGACGCGCAGTAGCTTTTTTGGGCAGCGAGCAGGCTCTTCGGGGTGCAGGATAGCTAGTAACGAGGAAAAACCCCAGGGAGACTCTTTGACAGGTGGTATGAACAGATACGATTCCAAAGTGGCACCAGTATCTAAGATAGGTAGAGTCCGGGGCAGAAATAGACATACCCACGAGCACCGAGCCTATTCAGACATAGGGTATATTAACATGCAGGGTGGTAGGAACAGGCTGAAGTGGGAAGAGATAGAAGAACCGCTAAAGGAGGAGAGGCCGATAGTATACGGTTTGTAGAAACACATCTCAGATACATGGAACAACCTCCTAACAACGCGGACTACGCGTGGAAATATTGTAATAGAACAGAAGGCAGCAGAAAGGGGGGTGGTATTGGGGCATTCATTCATAAAAGTACAGACTGGCAAAGGGTCAAACAGGAGTGCAAGGAACATTTATGGCTAAAGGGAAAGTGACAGGGCAAATGACACACCTTGGTTTCGTGTACTTGTGGACGAGAGCAAAGGCCAGAGAGGAAAACCACGTAATAGTAGATTGTATATCAAGTGACATTCAGGAGTTAGGAGAAGAGTGCGAGATAATTATACTAGGAGATATGAATGCGCACATAAAAGATATAGATGGGTATAACGACCCCAAAGGCGAAATGATCATGGATATGTGTGAAAGGCTTCATTTGATCATTTGCAACAGTACAGAGAAGTGTGACGGGCTAATCACACTGGACGTAGGAAGGCTGCAGTGGACGATAGAATACGAACTGATATCACATAGGATGTACGATAAGCTCAGGGGAATGCACATAGAAAAAGGTGGCTCCAGAAGTCTGGGTAGTGATCACAAACGTACCAAGCTAAGTTTTGTTTTGGAAGATCAGTGAAAGTGGGAAGGAGAGAAGATGAGCAACTACAGGAAAGTTTTTATTCAGAAAGGCAAATTGAAATAGCCACTAAAGAAATTGAGAAATTAATCACTTAGGATAATAAAACAGTATGGGCATATACGAATCTAATTAGACTGTTTGAGCTAGAGCTTGCTAAGGCACGTGACAAGTCCCACCGGAAAAGAAGGCACAAACCCAAAAGTTGGGGGGTAGAGGAAGTTAAGAGAACCATAGCAAAACGTCAGGAAGCCTCCAGTGAACACGGACTTGCTAAGCAGCAGGGTGAACCGACAGATATGTTGAAAGAAAATGGGAAATCTTTGTAAGCTGTAGAAGGGACGCATTCCTTCTGATCAATGAAAAGATTAGAAGAAAGGGAACTAAGTGGCTGGCAGAAGTACATAAAAAAGATAGAAAGGCAGCTGAGAAATTTTGGAACCATCTAAACTACCTAAGAAATGAGATGAGCCTAGAGCAGAGGTTTATAACCTCTGCTCAAGGTGCTAGGCTCGAAGGGGACGAAGCTATTGAATATATTTATTTCTTATACTGCCAACCCTCACTTGAGGGTCATTACAGAGAGGGAAGCATAGGATATGGAAAGTAAATACAGACATTGATATTTTCAGCAACTTTGAACAATAACACAATAGCATAATTATTGCTCGGCAAAGTAAACATCAAGAGCACATTCAAATTTTTTAACGTCAGAATTTTTAACAATGTGTCGCGGCAATTTATTCCACGCTTTTATAACATCAGAGAAAAAAGATTTGCGAAAGACGTCCGTGCGAGCATCGAAGGGGCGAACTGCCGCGTCATGATTGATCCGGCTGCTGAGCTTATGCGGGCGGGTGTACGTAAATTGTTCTATCTATTTTTATTTGACCATGCAATATCTGAAAAAATACTTTTAGGCGCTGCTTTTGTCGTCTAATTTCTAGAGATTCCAAACCACTTAATTTTAACATCTCGGTAACCGAATCAGTCCTTTTATACTTCGAACATATAAATTGCGCGGAAAGTCTCTGAATTCGTTCCAGTTTACCTATTAAATACTTTGGTGGGGGCTCCAGGCAGCACAAGCATATTCTAAAACAGGGCGTACAAATGTTTTATATGCAAGCAGCTTGACGTCTTTTGTAGCATTCGGTAATTTAGCACGCAAGAAACGCAGTTTTGTGTAAGAGGCACAGCATACATTCTCGTCATGTGCACGCCATTTCAAATCATTCGTAATATGTACTCTCAAATATTTAAATGCGCACACCTGCGGTAAATAATTAGGTCCAATGCTGTACGTAAATGGTAAAACGTGTTTCTTGGTAGTTATATGCGTATATGTTGTCTTAAAATAATTTATTTTTATCTCCCATTTATCGCACCATGTTTGAAAATCATCAAGACAATCATTAATTACAATTTGTTCATTCGCACACGTCACTGGGGCATAGATTAAACAATCATCAGCAAACAATTTAATTTTTACAGGAGGGTTAACAGTGTCAACAACATCATTTATATACACCAAGAACAGCAATGGGCCCAACACAGAGCCTTGGGGTACACCGGAATAAACATCAAGTGATTCAGACTCAAATCCATCAATTCGTACCAACTGCTTGCGGTTCGTTAAGTATGCCTCAATCCACTTCAGGATATTTTTGTTTACGCCTGTTCGTTTGAGCTTGAAGAGCAATTTATGGTGGGAGACCTTATCGAAGGCTTTTGCAAAGTCTTTGCATATCACGTCGACTTGTTCTCTGTTATCTACGGCAGCGGCAAAATCGTGGAGAGTTTCAACCAGTTGGGATAACATGGAAAGCCCTTCCCTAAACCCGTGCTGTTGCCTACATATCAGCTTATTTGTCTCCAAGAAAATAGCCATCTGTTTGGCAATGACGTGTTAAAAACCTTACAGCAAACACACGTCAGAGACACTGGCCTGTAGTTGGTAAAAAGCATCCTGTCGCCACTTTTAAATACCGGTTTCACAATGGCGCTCAGCCAGTCTTTTGGAAGCGAATGTGTCAAGAGTGATTTTTCGAAGATAATGACTAAGTAAAACGACATCCACTCCGCATACCGCCTCAAAAACACAGTTGGTATTCCATCCGGTCCATTAGCTTTCTTTTCGTTCAAATTAAGTAGCTGCTGAAACACGCCCGCTTGACCAAATGAAACTGGATCCATGGCGCATGTGCAAGTATCGGCCATTTCCTTATCTTCATCCGTGAATGCCATCTTTGTAAATACAGATTGTAAAAAGCGATTGAAACCATTAGCTATATCTTGTTTCTGGGTTACAACATCAGAGCCAACCGCGATATGTTCAATCGCCTCTTTCCGATCGCTCAAATATCGCCAGAATTATCTAGGTGAAGTGCGCAAGAACCCAGAAAGCGTTTCATTGAAGAACCTTTTTTTGGACTTGGAGATTTGGATTTTCAACGCTGCTCGTAGTTGGGAAATCTGCTCAGAGTGGCCTTGTCTTTTGCGTAATCTCTTTATTTTGCGTTTAGTGCGGATAGTATCTCTAGTGATCCAGGGGTTAGTCTTCCTTGTTTTTTTCAATCGAATGGGAACAAACCTTTTTTTACAGCTGTTAATTATTGATTTCAATTTCCGCCACAAACAATCAACTGGCTCGCTATCAGAGGCTTGCTTGAAATCATCGAAAGCAGTTTCCAAAAAGTCTAATATTGACGTGTCATCTGCCCGGCCATAGTCACTAACAGGCACCCGAACGAAGGGTCGTTTTCCAGGTTTTATATAAGAACAAGGGTGACAGAAAAATTTCAACAAAGAAGTGTTTATGCACCACAATAGACAAGGATGAATCAAGTGGCGCAATGGCTCCATTTTCAACACGAGAGTAGGAAAGGGCTGAAAAAGGGTTCCTAATAGTACATATACATGCCCAGATGGCATTCCAAGTATGCTGATAAAGACATTAGGTCCAAAGTCTAAGCAGGCTTTTAGAGAGGCAGTGAGCAAACTAATAATCGATGGTGAAGGTCCCGATGAATGGAAACTTAGCAGGATGAGCATGATCTATAAAGAGAAGGGACACAAAGCTGACATAAACAACTATCGTCCTATAACAGTGACATCAGTGGTCTACAAGCTGGCCATGCAGATCATAAAGGAAAAACTGCAGGCATGGATTGATGATGAGGGCTGCTGGGGGAACTGCAGAATGAGTTTCGGAAACACAGGAGGCTGGAAGACAATCTGTCCTCACTGACGCAGAGCATCAAAATAGCAGAAAAGGAAGACAGACCCTGTGGCTAGCATTTTCGGATATCAAGGGAGCGTACGATAGCGTGGTTCAAGAGAAATTGTGGGAAATACCGGACACACTAGGCGTGGAATATGTAGTCACTAATCTTTTAAAGGATATCTATAAAGATAACAAGGTAGCTATAAAGTGGGAAAAACAGGTATCAAAGCCTGCAGAGGGAAAACAGGTGCTTAGGCAGGGGTGACCTGTGTCGCCCTTATCATTCATGATGTACCTACAAGGATTAGAGGCCAAAATAGAGGGAAGTGGACTGGGCTTCAACCTCTCTTTCGTCAAACAAGGAAAACTCATTGAACAGGCACTACCAGCATTGATGTACGCAGATGATATTGTGCTAGTGGCCGACAACAAGGAAGACTTACAGAGATTGGTGGACATCTGCTGTAATTAGGGAGATAGGTTAGATTTCAGATTCAGTAAGGAAAAATCAGTCATGATGATTTTTAATCAGAATGAAGGTAGTGAGCTTAGAATACAGGAGGTCAGGCTAGAGATACGAGACAAATACGAAATCTGGGCGTATTTATAAGCAATAGGGCCGAGTACCTAAGGAAACACGAAATATACGTGACGACTAAAGGTAACAGGAATGCAGCGGTAATGAAAAACAGGGCACTGAGGAATTACAATAGGTATGATGTTGTGAGAGGAATATGGAAAGAGGTCATGGTTCTTGGGCTGACGTTCAGCAATGCGGTCTTGTGCATGAGATTTGAAGTTTAAGCAAGATTAGAAATTAAGCAACGTGGAATAGGTAGGCTTGCCTTGGCAGCTCACGGGAATACATCAAATCAGGGAGTACAAGGTGATATGAGATGGACATCATTTTAGGGCGGGGAAGCTAGCAGCAAGAGAAAATTTGAGAGTGATTGAGAGAAATGGGGGGGGGGGCGGAGCTTTGGGCTAGGAAGGTATTCAGCTACTTGTACATGAAGGATGTCGATACAAATTGGAGGAAGCGAACCAGAAAACTGACTTGTAAATACTTAGAAAACAGCAGGGGGCCAACCTAAAAAGAATTCTCGATTAAGAAGAAGGTGAAGGAAGCTGAGACCGATATGTGGAGAATCGGAATGATTAAGAAGTCAGCACTAGAGATCTATCGAGCTTTTAAGCAGGAAATTGCCAAGGAAAGAATCTATGATAATAGTCGGGGTAGTTCTCTACTGTTTGAGGCCAGAACGGGAGTATTGCGAACCAAGACATATCGGGACAAATACGGAGGGGTAGACATGGTATGCTGTGCGTGTGGAGAGGAAGAAGAAACTGCCGAACACCTGCCTGATAATGTTCTGTGAAGAGCTTCACCCTATAGTTCAGGATGATGGCACAGGGTTTTTCAGAGCACTGGGGTTTAGGGATAGGGAGAGCAAAATACACTTTAGGTGGGTAGAATTAACTAGAAGGAGGTTAGCTGATTGGTGGCTAAAGTCAAGACACGAGTGAAAATTAAACCCTTCACTGCAAAGTATGAATCTTCAACCTCACTATTTAAAGTGGAAAAAATTAAATCTTCTTTTTGTTCCTTTAAGTATTACGGCTTGGTGGCGCTAGTCGCCGCTTGATATAAAGATACAGCCATATCCTCCATCCATCCATCCATCCATCCATCCATCCATCCATCCATCCATCCATCCATCCATCCATCCATCCATCCATCCATCCATCCATCCATCCATCCATCCATCCTTTCATCCATCCATCCATCACACTGAAACATCACATGGCACTTCGAAGTGACTCTTGAAAAGGGAAAAGAAGAGAAAAGTGAGCCCCGTTATTGTCTGCTTCAGTGAGCGACACCGCCACAGTAGCTCACGAGGGATGGGGGTGAGGAGGGATAAAAAGGATAGGAGTAAAGATGTAGGAAAGCCGAAGAAGGAGAAGAGAAGAAGAGACGTGAGGTGGTGAGCCAGAGCGAGCGACGACAAGATGAGGGGATAGAAGAGATAGGAAATATGAAGCACGGTCACTAGAGTCCGAGGACGGGGCGCACCTGCGAGAGCTCCTTTCGGCGTCGGTGAATGGCGTAGAGCAAGTCCAGTAAGTCAGAGCTGCACTATCGTCGGAGGTGGAAGGTCGTCGGCGGCAGGAGGTGACGTAGGGCGAGCCCAGTCGGCCAGAGCCACGATGACGCCGGAGGTCGCAAGCGCGCGGAGCGCGCGAGCGCGCGACCGGTCAGCCCGAAATCCAGCAAGCGAGACACATGGCACTTCATAAAGCGCTGCTGGTAGAAGGTAACATATTTTGTGAGAATTAATGACGAAACGTTTTTTAGTGCTCACTCAAGGATAGCCTAAACAGTATGACATCTGTGCAGCTAACAAAGCAATGTTTAATAGGTTCCCGCTCATCACAAAGACGGCAGTTAACAGACGGAATAAAATACCCTTTCTATCTAAACATGTGTTGACAGCCAACGTTTTAGAGTGAAGTTTAAAAAAGAATGGTTTTGAATTTGGTCAAATGTACATTTTGCCCGCTCGCTTCAACACATCGTGGCCTGGAAGATTGGAGTACAGTGAGCGGTACAGCGGATGTGGGAATAGTGTACTCAGTAGATCCTTGTACAGCACCTTGCGCGATACTATGTACAGGTAGTCTACAGAAAAGCGAGCTGTAAGGCACAAAACTGCGAGGTAAACTTCCTTCATGAATCCCCACAAGCATGGGCGTTTGGAGAAGTTTGATGAAACAAATAAAACTGGTAAGCAATTAACAAGTGTAACCTGCAAGAAGGAACGGATTACAGGATAAGAATTGTCTCAAAAAAAGAAGAATCGTGACACTATTTGCCAGACATAAAGGTGTTTTAATCCTAACCCACCATCACTAACTGGCTTGAATGTATTATCATGACGCACGTGCTCAAAAGTCGGAGACCATGTGAAAGTAGTGAAAATCCGATTAAAGCGCTGTATATAAAATTTTCGCAATGATTAAGTTGCAATGCAAAGTGAAGCTTTGTTGCTAAGAAAGTACTGCAAGCTTCACCTCTCCAAAAGATTGAAAGTCAATAGGGAACAAATGTCTCGGCCTGTCATTCAAGCTTAGGGACGCATTCCTTTCAGTAATGCGCGCGTAATCTATATGCATGCAATGGTACACCGAGGTATGTTGGAGTAGTTTTCGTTCAATTAATTCCTGAAAAGTGGTTTGGTGTGCTACCCCACAATCCAAACCACAGACCTCAACTCTTGGAGGCATTTAAACGAGCTCTTGATACAACGCCAAAATTTTCAATAGAATATACCACATTTACGAGACTTGGCTTATCTGTGAAAAAGAATGCGACATCGTCTGTATATGCTAATAATTTACTGCACTGCCTAATATACTGAAGCCACGAATGCAACTAGACTGTATTATGATTAATCACAGTGGTTCTAGATGAAGTGCAAATAGAAGAGGTGACATCGGGCATTCCTGTTTTAAAGAATAGCGAATATAAATATGCTTGGAGAGTTGACCATTAACTATCAGACGAGTTGAGTATTCATTATAACATAGTTTAACGCCTTTAGGAACAACTTTGCCAACATTGGCTTGTTGGAGAAGAGAAAGAAGGAAGGAATGACAAACACGGTCAAAAGATTTTGCAAGGTCTCCCTGTAGCATCGCGAGATGTTTTAGAAAACCATCACAGCATTGAAGCACTGTATGAGGGGCATGCATATTGGTTTGTATGAATTGACTCTTGATTCCACCTGTCTGATGAGACCCAATGAGGATCGACATAGCAAACTGCAACCTATTTGATAATGCTTTTGCGAAAATTTTGTAGTCCAGGCTTGACAGTGATATTAGCCTGTAGCCCTCAACGAAGCGAAGTTTTGCTTTATCAGTTGTTTTCGGTATTAACACAGTCTGACTTTCGTAAAAAGACTGTGGGAGTGTATTGATGTCCCAACTTGTTTGAAAAATATTCAGCAATATAGGAGCGAGCGTTTTCTTGAAAGCTTTGCGAAATTCGCCTGAGATGCCATCAGGTCCAAATGTTTTGAATAAAGGCAAGTTGTTCATTGCCTGCTCTATTTACTGTATAGTAATAGGTCCATTAATGACTGCAAAAACATTGTCCTTCAAGGGGTTCACAAGTGAAACAAAACTTGCCTTGAGGTGGACGTCTGGATCATCAGAAGGTGAGCTAAATAAACTTTTATAGTACTTTTCAAACGCCAAAGTAATGTCTCTATTATCTTTTACGAGCACACCGTTAGAGTACAAGTCTGGCATCACTTTAGAAATCACATGACGTTGCTCATAAAGTAAAGCTTAGCACGTCGGTTGCTCAGAATTTAAGGTGCGCTGGTTCCGAGATCGAATACGTGCCCCTTGGTAGCGAGCAGTATCATATCTCTGTTGTTGGCACTTAATATTCTCAATATCCTTGATGTACTTTCCCGGGATTTCGCATTCCATCTCGCAAATAGTGGAAAGATTTATAGAAGTATATTTCCATCATTCTTTCTATAGAAAGACTTAACAGCCCCAAATTCTAAAGCAAAGTTCTTGTTCAAAAAGCTCCCAAGAAGCGAAGGTATGCAAAACAATAGAAAAGAATTGACTCATTGCCATCTGGACACGATTCAGTAATTCCTCATCACAGAGAAGCTTCGCATTTATTTTCCACAGGGCCAACTAGGGACGGAATCGTTTGTGACGATTTTCATCATTTTGCGCAATAACAATACAATAGTCTGATAATGATACAGCTTCAGTGCTGCAGGGCATTTTACGAAAGAGGAGTGATGAGGACATGTATATCCGGTCAAGGCGAGCATGAGAACTGCCCTGTACTCTTGTATATGCCATTGCTCCATTCAAGACCCCGATGTCCATTAGTCCTGCATTATCTACAATACCGGATAAAAGCTCGCCACTCCTGTCCCTTTTTCCAGAAGGATTATTACGATCAATATCTTCACATACACAGTTCAAATCTCTCATAACTACCGTGCATCTGTCGACGTAGAATAAATACGCACTTTTTCAAATAATTCCAGTCGTTTCGGAACCTCAATACATGCATGGAGATTAATAATTCACCATGGTGCTCCTTGCAGCAAAAATCACAGCATTTATACCTGCCCTCTTCATCAACACTGAAGCAGAATGCTGAACAGGGTAGGCTCTTTCTTAGAAACAACCAACAGCCCGCAGAGAAACCTTTTGCATGCGAGACACACGCATTATACTGAGAGAGAAGGCCGCAGGGCCTTCTCGGTATCTTCCTCGCTCTGTAACTTTGTCTCTTCAATGGCGACAAAGTCGAGACACTTCCGATTGAGAAGTCTATGGAGCTGTGTCTGTTTCTGTGAAGACGTAAGGCCGCATACACTCTAAGCCGAAATTCGGCAAAGTTGGACTAACTGCAGTCGTTAAACCAATGGACGAACGGTTCGTCCAACAGGGACTAAATGTGTGACAATGCGTGTCTTGCGCAAACGCCCGGCAATGAAGGGACCAACGGGGAGGGCAACTGCGCCGCGATCGCCTCCTGTCGATGCTGCACTGCAATGCTCGGCGTGGTCGGCGATCATGAAAACAAGTTAAATAGGCTATACGCCACTGTGAAAGTGAAGCACTGTGAAACGAATAGAAGATGTTATGAGAGGAAAGTAGTACAACACGCTGTCAGTGCACACAGCAAGTGCCCTTGCGTTTCCACCATGCCGGCACGGGCGAGCCGAAGCCAAGCGAAAGTCTCTGCAAACACGGGCAATGCCGAGAACTCGCTTTAATGTGCTGAATAAGTTCGAACTACGGTGAACACTGACAATGCTAATAAAGGTAAGCTGTTCATCAGCGGTCGTGTACCCACACAGTGACCACAAGTTCAAAGCGATATATAGGAAAAGTAGGCTTCGTACGTCATCGGTATCAAGCGGGCTGCCGGTGTGAGTGCATTGCCGGCACAAGCGAAGGAAACGTCGCGTACAAGTTCACAAAAATAGTAGCTCAGGCAAACGTATGTCTTTTTATCCATGCGACAATCGTTATCAAAAATCCAACGTGTAGGCGATCGCGGATACGACTAATCGTGCGGCCGGCGGTACACAGGTTGTGTCTTACCAGCACGATGAAAGAACCGTGCCTGCGAACGGTCTCGTCGCTGTAAGTATACAGATATTTACATTACTCCGTAAGACACAGCGAACATGGGGCACTTAGCTATTGTTCATTTGTGACTATAAAATAACGACGATGAAAATTTCACGCGAGCCGCATGTTGCGATCGCCGGCGGTCGTTTAGCCGTACTCGTCGTAAGCCTAGCGACGCCGTCGGCAAGCCGACACGGTGTGGCATCGGCGGGGCGCCTGCGGCTGCTTCGCCGGCTTTCCCGCACAAGCGCCGCTGCTATGTTTGTGTTTGCGGACTCGTGCGCCAGCACTGCGAACGCTGGTTCGGCCGACATGGTCGAATACCAGCTGATAATTCGTATTCTCGGGCTGGAGGCATGTTGAAGATTAGATGGATCCATATTAAAAGATCGATGCGCATCGGTGCTACGAGTAAGCCCGTGTAAATTTTCGCGTTACGGTGTCAATATTTATTGTTTTTTTAAGCCAAGTAAAAGTCGCCCACTGGCACTAGATGGGAGGTCAAAATACTGTGCTATATATACCCGAGAGTCTGTTCTCTGTAGTACAGTGCGGGCAGTCAGTGTTTGCGGTGTTTTACTTTGAAATAACAGTGCGTATGTATGTGTGTGTGTGTGTGTTGCATGAATAACATACTATGATCTTCAGTGCTAATTAAATTGGAATAAACATAAAATATACTGCACAAACGCAGT
Source organism: Rhipicephalus microplus (assembly GCF_043290135.1). Taxonomy (NCBI): domain Eukaryota; kingdom Metazoa; phylum Arthropoda; class Arachnida; order Ixodida; family Ixodidae; genus Rhipicephalus; species Rhipicephalus microplus. The sequence goes on along the minus strand of NC_134710.1, from coordinate 488,064,661 downwards.
GTCGCCATTTTTTTTGCCATTGGTCCAGACGGTTCAACTGTTAGTCCCGCTGGAGCATTCTACTGGGGCCAACATTTAAACCAAGTGGAGTAAGTGCTTGGGGTAACAGTTGAGCTCTTACAGTTACTCCCGCAGTTAGTCCGAAATTGGTTCAAAATCTGTGGCAGCGCATTTAGACCCCTAAAGGACCAATGGCATACCCCACTTTAGTCTTTTTCGGCTTAGAGTGTACGTTCGAAGTAGCAAAGATAAGTCGCTCAGACTGTGCCATGGTGACTTGCTTCCAATGCACTTATCATCCCACTTGATCAGTACCAAGAGTTCGCACTGAGGCTTCCAGTGAACTACCACCAGGCCTCCTAGATCGGGATCAGCGACACTTCCCTTTGGGCATGGACTTTCGGCGACGGCGTGACTACCTAGTCACTGACGCTGGGTCACTCCCTTTGCATGAATCCGAGCGGTACGATGCGTGGCGCTTCGGTATCGCTGCATCCATAGAGATCTGCATAACATCTTCTGACACCCCGCACCATGATAAAAAAGCTGCTGCGGAGCTGCAGTGCAAGCAGGTGAAGAACACTCTGCAGGATCCAGCCCAGAGTCTCTGTCTTGTACTAGTGGTTGTTAGACATCTTTATGGGTTCGCGCAACAGCACTCTTCATAGGAACTTCTACTTGTGCTAAGGGTTGTGCGGAGTCATTTCGGGTATGCTTCATGAATGATTCACTAGGCTCTTTTCATCCAGAATTTTCAACTCTGTCAACAGCGAGTGAATTTCTTTCCTGTCCTGGAGTCTTTGTGGTAGAGCCCGTAGCATCTGAAATGGTCGTAGTGTCTCCCGTTGCGTCCAAAACGTCGGTGGCATTCATATTATGCTTTTGTAGGCTATTGTCTGGCTGTTATGTGCGCTGTCGCAGCTTGTTTTTGTAGGTCATATCACAAACCTCGGCCAAATGACCGAAGCGTCGACAGTTGTCACAGCGACAGGTCCTGCAGTTTCGACGAATGTGTCCAACCTTGCTGCACCGAAGGCAAAGTGATGAGCGGCCAGGTATCAGGACAAGGCTTTGCACTTGCACTACACAGACAACAAGAATATGGGGAATATCAGCAACGCGAACTCCATCAGTAAGGGACAAAACAACATCTCTATTTAGCGTCCGCATTTGTTCCATGTCCGCTACTTTCCAGCTTTCTTGTGATATTGTCTTGATCTTCGCAGAAGCTCGCAGTCCCTCGCAAACGTAGGCGTCATCCAAGCGCACAAGAAGCCACAGAAACTTCACCTTCACTTCCGTGGGCTCCGGGTCAATAACGGTGCATCGTTGACTTTTGACGAAAAATTTGCCTGTTGTGACCAACATTGTTTTCGTCAACGTTGACTTGCATGTGACCACCCAGACATGAGATATCTGAAACTGAACTATGGAGCTTATTTACTTCAAGTCAATAATGTCCCGAAGAGCATCTCTGAAATCTTGAACCTGGTAAGGGCGATCAGCTAAGTCCGCATGTGCTTGTGACTTGCTGTCAAACTTGCCTTAGGCAGGCTTGATGTCGTGAAAGCAATCACGTTAATACGACTTATAAAGCGTTTTACAACAGCGAAGGAACAACCTGTCGGTTATCAATGTGAATAGCGCAACGAGTGGGCCGTTTAATGCTCCAAACCATCTCAAAAGCTTGTTCTTGTTCCCCTATTAACTGCGGCGCATGCGCACTTCAGCCATAATTCCTCATCGTCGTCTACCTCTGCATGAACAATCGGCCCTAAATTTCTTGCAAGTGTTTAGCGCATGCCAAGCTTCTCAGAAAAATGATAAAAAATAGCACAGGCAATGCCTGCCTTCTATCCAGAAGTTCATTATTAATGACCTAGTCGGTACTAAGAAGATGTGCTTGCGGTGGTTACTCAATGAGTGTTTCGAAAAAGGCTCTGAAAGGCCGCTTTTCTAGCTTTCGCTGTGACTGTGCTGCACCTACCGTGCCGGCCCGGCGTTTTCGTTTTTAGAGAACACTTCCTACTCCCTGAAAAAGCTTCATTACTAATATTTCGAAAGTCAGACAAAAAATATTTACTTTTTAGTGTATTCTTTTCGAAAGAGATGTTCTTTAAACAGTTGTGAACACGTTCTTTAATCAAAATGTTTGAAAAAATTTAAATAGGTTTTGAATAAAACGATTCAACATATTTTTGAAGAACATCATCCTGTGGTCCTCTTATTAAGCTAAGTATTTTGCATGAAATTGAAATTGAGTTTTAAATTGAGTTATTTTAAATTTTAGATTTGCCAACAACTTGTTTTTATCCTTTTCAACAGCAAAATTCTTTAATTTGAAAAATTACTAAGCGAATAGACATGCAGAGTAATTATCCACATAATAGTCTATGAGTGCTGCGAATATGCACAAGCTATGACAATCACAAAATCAAGTACCATGTCCCAAACACGAGCGTATTTACCAAAACACCCAATTTTGGCGCATTCAAAAAACATAACTAGCACAAAGCTAAAAAAATATCAAATGAGCAATTTTTTTATCTTTGATTTGTGGCACTAAGAAAGCGTTCTTATATGTCAGAATGATTGTGGATTTAAGCAAAGTTTCTCTTCGTTAAATGATCATCGTCACTGGGTGGTACGTGCAGATATTTCTGTCTTCTAGTTTTAGGAGCGAAGCTTCTTATAGCGGCACCCGTTCGTCCCCCGTAGCACGTAACAAGTATAACATTTTGACCTCCAAGGTGGTGCCGGAGAGACTTCTTCTGTGCGTTGTTGAACAATAAAAAATAGTGCTCAATGTACATGTCAATGGCTGCTAATGGGGAACGAAAGACAGGAGCATTCGACTTTTAGTTAACGCGCAGGCTGCGATCACCATTAGCAGCCATTGACATGTACATTGAGCACTATCTTACAAGAAAGGGTTGCTACGTTATACTCGCTGGGTGTAACCTCCTTAGCTTGAGAAAGGTTTAGCGAGCGTTGAGCCGCAGTGCCATGAATACAATGAACTTGTATATACCATGAATGAACTCGAGGTGGCTAAAAATGGGAAGTATATACGAAGCGCAAGCCGTAAGAAAGTAAAAGCCGAATTCTCCGCCTCTCATTTCCCATTAGCAGCCATTGGCATGTACATTGAGCACTATCTGACTGAAAAAGTTTGCTACGTCATACTCGCTGGGCGTAACCTCCTTGGTTTTCGAAAGATTTAGCGAGCGTTCGGCCGCAGTGCCATGAATACAGTGAACTAGTATATACCATGAACTCGAGGTGGTTAAAGGTGGGAAGTGGACCCGAAGCGCAAGCCATAAGAAAGTGTGCGTGTGCCACCTCTCGTTTAGTCCTTGGAATGTCCGCTGGATGGCGATGCTTCTATATGGGGAGTATATGGTGACAAGATGCGAGATGGTGGTACTTGGAGTGTTAAATCGATGGACGAACGGACACATAGACAGATAGATTCATGGATGGACGCATCAACGGACGCAGGGGCGGCTGCATGGACGAACGCAGGGACGGGCGCACGAACAGACGCACGCACAGACGGGCTGATGGACGCATGGACGGTCACACTGACGGACGCATGGACGGACGGAAGCAAGAACGAATGGACGGACGAAATCTTCGCCGCACTCTCCATCATTCACTCCGTGGATATGCTGCCATTTTTTTTATTTATAGAGGCATACTATACGAAATTGCTAGGCAATTTGGAGACATGAAGTATATCATGTTTTTTTTAGTGGAATCGACCTTTTATAAGAGAGTGTGCAACGCGAGTGCTTCAAGTTGCTTCAGAAAAAAAAAATCCTGTCGAGTTCATTATGGCGTTCCAAGATTCACGTTGGCGGTTATCAAATATTACGTGGCAGAACTGTGTAAATGCACTGGTTGTCAGACCACCTGAATTGTGTAAGAAGTCGTTGCTTTAAGGTGGCCCACCCTTTGCAAGGGGTTCCCCCATAATACATCATTGTCAGTCACTCCAACAAGGTTGGGGGCAACTGTGCAGGTTCCCGAATGCGTAATAGTTACTTCGGTTCATAAAATAGAATCCATACTCTCGTAGTAGATGCATCGCAGCTGTACTTGGAGAATGTGTCCTCAGAAGGCCGCTCCTCATGCAGAACAACTGGAAGGAGGAGGGGGGGGGGGCTGGTAGAGGGCGGGGGTAGTGCGTCTGCTGCTTTGTTTCATTAAAGTGTATTGCCTCTCTCTTCTCCTTCAGCTTATACTCTGGTTGTACTGTGCATGCCACGCTGGTTTTGAGATTCTTGCTTTGTCCACATCCTGAACGATACTGCCAGCCCATGCACTCACCGTAGAGGAGACATTTTGTTCCGTGTTTTTTCTTTTCTTCATACGTCAAATTGCGTGGGACTTAGCTCCACAGACGAATGCCACACCGAATCGTTCGCGCTTCATACATGACGGGGCTAGAGCTTCTATCGAGACGTTGGTTCAATTATTTATTCGCTCGTTTTATTTATCGCCACTGCCCGACTGCATAGTTAGTGCGCAGCTAGAGAGTGCAGTCCAATAAAACGCCTTTTTGTTTTAGGGGCAAGACTTCACTTTCATCCGCTTCGCAACTATGACAGCGCTCGCTTTGTGTAACTAACCGTCTTCGTTTCTTAGCGCCAGTTCAGCGAAGAGCGCGTCCCCCTAAGAGAAAACTGCGAAGGCATACATCACTGCAATGTGGCTCAGAAATACGCGTCTTCCTGTCTGCCGAGGCGCCACGCAGTCTGGTCTATTTACGTTGCGGAAAAATAAAACGTTAGCGCGTAAACAGGGACTCCTGTGGGGAGCACTTCCAGCAGCACTTCTTCCTCCCCTAACACGTTCGGAGTGACAGGTTTCCCATGAATAATTTCTCCGGAGAAAACCACTGCCACCGGAAGACGGGTGTGTTTGTGCCTTTTTCTCTTCGTTCGTTGGAGCCACTGCCTTCCCCTATAGACGGATAGCTCTGTAGCTAGACTTGTTTTGCAATTTTTTACTGTCAAAGCAGCTCCAGTTGGAATTTTATAGTCTGCTGTATTTGCCTTCACATAATTTTCTTACTGTTTTCTGTTTAATGTTTTACATGATATGCAAACGTTTGTATAGAAAAGAGCTCAGCATATTGAGTCGTCTGTGGCATGTTGAAAGTCACAACATTTTATGTAATTTAGTGAATTTCATGTTTATATACTTCCTCAACAAAAGCTTCTTCGTTCTGCTCCTTTGAAAATTACACGTGGAAAAAATATATGATTATTTTTATATTAATAATACTATTCGATGAAGTTTAGTGTCCCAAAACTACGATAATATTATGAGAGACGCCATAGGTGAAAGTGCCGGAAATTTGAACTATGCTTGTGGTTTTATAACGTGAACTTGAATTCCGGACCAGACAACATATCTAACGCGTTTTTGAAAAGGTATGCTGAGTGGATAACAAAATACCTGTGCTTGCTTTTCAACCGATCATTGTCGTTGCGTACCCTACCAAAGCAGAAGTGATTCCTATACACGAGTGCGGAAATGAAAACGAACCTTCCAATTATCGGCCCATCTCATTAACATATACGGTTGGTAAACTGCTCGAACACATAATCTTAAAGCACATAACGAAATACATCGAAGAACACAAAATACTGTCCCCTTTTCAACACGGCTTCCGCCAGGGCATGTCTACTGTATCACAACTCATTGAATAAGTCCATGACGCCTCATTAAGCATCGATCACCAAAAACAAATTGATATTATTCTGCTAGAATTTTTGAAAGCATTTGATCGGGTGTTGCACAGGAAACTCATCTTGAAACTTCAACCTTTTCTAGGCAAGAGCCAAATTCTTGACTGAATCAATAACTTTCTAACAGGCAGGTCGCAGTCCGTGGAAATAAACCATGTCCAATCTTCAATCGTACCGGTGACCTATGGCGTACCGCAAGGCCGTGTTTTGGCACCGGTATTATTATTACTTTTCGTGAACGATCTTCCTTCATCAGTTAATGTTGGATGCAGATTATATGTAGATTACTGCATCCTGTACAAAGAAATCTACTCACACAATGACAATAGTGCCTTAAATATAGCGTTAAACGCAGTTTCAGCCTGGTACAGTGATTTGCAGATAAACATCAACGAAAAAAAGTCCGCGCTCTTATCCATAACCAGCAAAAAGCATCCATACAATTTCAACTACGTCATCAATTCAGCTACCCTTTCTAAAGTCACGAAACATAAGTATCTAGGAGTCCTTCTGTCACATGGCCTATGGTGGGACGCTCATATTGATTACATCACATCATCTGCGCTGAAAAGACTCTTATGTATAAAAAGGCGATTACAGCAAGCACTACCACACACACAGTTACTGGCCAACAATACACTTATACGACCCAATTCGCAGTACGCAAACACTGCCTGGTTCCCGTACACAAAAAACTAACCAGCAAGCTCGAAGGTGTTCAACGAAAAGCGCGTAGGGTCATCTTTAATAAATTTAACAGAACAGATTCACCTACGGAGTCGCTCAAGAAGGCTTGACTACTAACCATGAAAACCTGGGCGATACTGGCACGCCTAAAGCTGATGTACCAACTGTTACATGGTCACCTAAACATAGACAAGTCCCGCTACATAAATCTATCCGCAGCTAGAACTACCCGCCACAAATACTCCCATATCCTTGCCCCTTACAGATTTCACACAGATGCCTTCAAATTCTCGTTCTTCCCGCTTGCGATCAGAGAATGGAATAACCTGTACCCCTCCATTACCAGTAGCACAACCTTAGCCACTTTCTCAAAACTAGTAGAAAGCGACTTGATAGCCTCGCAAACATAATATGGTGCTATGTGATATTTTTTATTTAAGTAAACTGCCAATATGATTGTACTTTGATAAATGTGCTCATATGTCTTTTTTGTTCTTGTTTTGTTAACTTTTTCTTCCTATTAATTTTCCTTTCTACTGACTGTACTTAATCACTGCCTTAGATTGTCTACCTGTTATAATTCTTCTGGAATTCACAGTATGTGTAAATAAATAAATAAATAAATAAATAAATAAATAAATAGAAGCTTGGGTGCACGTCAAAGAACCCCAGGTGGTCAAAATTTCCGGAGCCCTCCACTACGGCGTCTCTCATAATCATATGGTGGTTCTGGGACGTTAAATACCACATATCAATCAATCGACCGATCAATCAATCAATTTAAATTGAAAACCACAGGTCTGAAGCATTTGCGCAACCATCGGGAATGAGGCAGCTGCGGCCGGATTTCGATTCTCCGACCCCCGGGTAAGCAGCCGAGCATCATATCCACAACCCCGCCGTGTTGCTCACATAGATATTTTCACAGAATCTGCGTTTGTTATCTTCAAATAACCTACCTAATGCTTATTAGAGAGCTCCACAGTATAACAGCTTCTCACAATATTACAGCTTCGAATGGTGTGGTACAGGGGTCAGCATCGGTAACCAGCGGCCCGCGGGCCACATGCGGCTTGTAGGGTAAAATTATGTGACCTCAGCACTTTCTGCGTCTGTCGGAGAGCAACCTTGATTTGGATATTAGCAAGGTGCCATAGGAGTTTTTAACACCAAAATCCACAGTGAAAAAGTTTCATGTCTGTTTTTCATAATTTTTGCTTGCAGTTATCTTTATAAATTGTACAATCTGACATGCACCCTGAGAATGATCTCTCTTCCAGTTTTGTATACCATTAATATCAATCCATAGGCCTCTCTTCTTCCTCGCTGATCTGCCATGCAGCCTCCGCCTTGTCGGTTACATGCAACTCAATCGTCCACCTGAAAATGTTTCCGACCTCTGGCGTAGCTTATCCAGGCCTTGCTGGAGGAGTAGTTAACGGGCTCCAAGTCGATCCTGGCCGCAGCGATCGCATTTCATGAAGGTGAAATGTAACACTGACATCGCGTCGACTGCGCAATATCAGTGTACGCTACAGAGCACCACATCGTCGAAATTTTAGAGTCTTTACGAGCGGCATGCCTCATAATCTTATCATGACATGAAGAGGTGAAACTTTATATGATCATCATCAGCCTAATTATGTCCACTGCAGGAAAAAGGCCTCTCCCATGTTACGAAGTTAACTTGGTCCTGTGCTTGCTGCTGCCAATTTACACCCTAAAGTTCTTAATCTCATCTGCCCACCTAACCTTCTGTCTCCCCGTAACCCTCTTGCCTTCTCAGGGAATCCAGTGAGTTACCCTTAATGACCAGCAATTGTCCTGTCTACGTGCTACATGCCCGACCCATGTTCATTTCCTCTTCTTGATTTCCACTATTATATCCTTAACTGCCGTTTGTTCCCTAATACACTCTGCTCTCTTTTTGTCTCTTAAGGTTACACCTACTATTTTTCTTTCCATTGCTTGCTGCGTCGTCCTCAATTTAAGCTGAACTCTCTTTGTAAGTGTTCATGTTTCTGCTCTGTAGCTAAGTACGGGCAGGATACAGCTGTTATATACCTCCTTCTTGAGGGATAGTGGCAATCTACCTGTCATAACTTGAGAGTGCTTGCCAAATGGGCTTCACCCCATTCTTATTCTTCTAGTTACTTCAATCTCGTGGTTCGGCTCTGTGGTTACTACTTCCCCCAAGTAGACACAGTCTTTTACAACTCTAAGTGGATTATTACCTATCTCAAAGCGCCGCTCTCTTCCGAGGTTGTTGTACATTACTTTTGTTTCCTGAAGAATAAATTTAGGACCCATCTTTCTGCTCTCCTTGTCTAACTCTGTAATCATGAGTTGCTATTCGACCCCTGAGTTACTCAGCAATGCAATGTCATCGGCGAAGCGCAGGTTACTAAGGTATTCTCCATTAACTCTTATTCCTAACTGTTCCCAATCTAGGCCTCCGAAAAGCTCCTTTAAGCACGCGGTGAGTAGCATTGAGGAGATTGTATCCCCCTGCTTTACACCCTTCTTGATTGGTATTCTGTTGCTTTCTTTATGAAGCACTATGGTAGCAGCTGGTCCCCTGTAGATTTCTTCCAGGATGTTTATATATGCTTCATCTACGCCCTCATTCCGCAGTGTCTGCATGACTGCTTATATTTCTACTGAATCAAATGCCTTCTCGTAATCTATGAAGGCTATGTATAGTCATTGGTTATATTATGAACATTTCTCTATAACCTGATTTATAGTATGAATGTGGTAGATTGTTGAGTAGCCTGTTCAAAATCCTGCTTGTTCCTTTGGCTGAGTGAATTTTAATGTTTTCTCAACTCTTCTAGTAATTACTTTTGTAAATAGCTTGTATACTACGGAGAGCAAGCTGATCGGCCTGTAATTCTTCAAGTCCTTGCCATCTCCTTTCTTGTGTATTAAGATGATGTTAGCATTCTGCTAAGACTCTGGTAGTTTTCCTGTCAGGAGACACCTCGTAAACAGGGTGGCTTGTTTTTCTAACACAATCTGTCCTCCATCTTTCAGCAGATCTGATGTTACCTGATCCTCACCAGCAGCTTTGCCTCTTTGCATGCTCTCCGAGGCTTTTCTCACTTCTTCTTTCATTAGTGGTGGGGTGTCATCTGGGTTAATTCTAGTTCTGATAGTATTCTAGTCTTGGTTGTCCCAGCTACTGTATATATCTCTGTAAAACTCCTCCGCTAATTTAACTATCTTATTCATATTGGTATTCTTTTGCCTTCTTTGTCCCTTACTGCATACAACCAATTTTTCCCTATTCCAAGTTTACTCTTCAGTGCTCTGACACATCCTCCGTTTTTCAGAGCGTGTTCGATTCTATTCTTGGTATACCTTCTTCTATCGGATGCCTTACGCTTAATATTAATCTTGAAAAGCTATGACAGTTCTGTTTTGTCTGTTGTACTTGAGACTTTCATGCTTTGACGCTTTTCATTGAGATTTTTCGTTTTCTGGAGAAGCTTGGCAGTGTCCTGTCTTACTACCGTGCCTCCAATTTCTACTGCAAACTCCGTAATGATACTCGTTAGATTATCATTCATTGTATCTACGCTAAGGTTGGTTTCCTCAATTAGAGCCGAGTGCCTGTTCTGCAGCGACACCCTGAATTCCTGTACTTTCCCTCTAAATGCTAGCTCATTGGTTGGCTTCTTGTGAATCAGTTTCTGTCGTTCCTTCTTCAAGTCTATGCAAATTTGAGACCGTACCATTCTATACTAACTGCATCATACCTTGCCAACCACTTACACATCCTTCACGATGCCTGGGTGTGTACTGATTATAAAGTCTATTTCGATTTTATTTTCGTCATTAGGGCTCCTCCATGCCCACTTATGATTTCCTCGTTTTCGGTAGAAGATATTCAAAATCCGTAACTTTTTGCATTCAGCAAATTTGACTAGTAGCTTTCCTCTAGAATTTGTAATACCGATGCCATAATCTCCTACTGCCTGGTCTCTAGCCTGCCTTTTTCCCACCTTTGCATTAAAGTCTCCCATCAGTATAGCATACTGTGTTTTTACCTTACTCATTGCCGATTACACATCTTCATAGAAGCTTTCAACTGAAGCGTCATTATGGCTGGATGTAGGTGCGTAAGCCTGTATCATCTTCATCTTGTATCTCTTATAATCACAATACCTAGCACCCTTTTATTATTGCTTTAATATTCTTCAATGTTGCCAGCTATGTTTCTGTGAATTAGGAACACTACTGCAAGTTCTCTTCTGTCAGCCAAGCCCCGATAGCAAAGGCGTGTTCATTCTGTAGCACCGTATAGGCCTCATCTGTCCTCCTAATCTAACTGAGCCCTATTATATCCCATTTAACACCCTCTAGTCCTCGAATAAAACAGCTAGTCTTGCCTCACTAGATAACGTACTAGCGTTAAACGTTGCCAAGCTCAGGTTTCAATGGTGGCCTGTCCGGATCCAGAGATTCTATGCACCCTGTGCTGCATTGGAAATGTGACCGCCGCCGTGGTCAATTGCTTCGCAGCTTCTGGGGACTGAAGGCCATGAGTTAATTGACGTTTGCATGTCATGTGGGTGGTAGTGCCAGATACTGCACCAGGGTAGCCAATCCTTCTCTGGTGAGGCCCCCCGCCCCATTAGCTCGGGTCCGCGGTGTCGCTACACACCAAATGCCTGCTTACTCAGATGCCTCTGCGGTAGAAGCTCTCTATATATTTTTTATTACCCAGATCATGACGAAACCAGCTTAATAAGAACACGAACGTCGAAAACTTTCGATAATGCGTCAAAAGAAACGGACTGACGCATATAATAAAATAGAGAGAGAAAAAAAGAAAAGGAAACAAAAAGTCATCTCAGAGAAAGACCTTAATTTATCGCTGAATGGCTTTAAATATTTTAACGTTTTCTGTTATCTTGACGAGTGCAGGTGTTTGCGTTCTACAATTAGCTTGTGATTGAAAGCGACACTATGGTGGGTGGGGCGCTTCAGAAATTTTTTCTGGACACCGTTATGGGCACTGAAATTTAAATAAACGGTATCTAGTCCTAATGCGTGGCTGAAAAGTCGAGGCAGAAGGAAATAAGCGAAAAATAACAATTCTGGGTGTGAGTGTGAATTGAATGTGGAACGGCTTGCGTGCCAAGTGCGTGTTGAACTACACAGCCATACCCCTGCTGGTGAATACTGTGGAACTAGCTTCCTCTGCTTGTAAGTGCAGTAAATGTAACTTTCATGGTTAACGAACACACGCGTTCTGTATATGCTTCACAATACATAAAATATTGCCGTATCAAAGCATGGTACAAGCGTACAATTCCATCGGGCATACGAACATGGGATTAGCATATTGACTTGATAGTTGAAAGCTAATCATCCACTACAAAAGGCCCACATGCTACTGCACCCGTAAGGCCACCTAGTGGATGCATAGCAAGTTCGATAAGATCTCGTACACTAAGTGATCGAAGTACGCACCAAGAACAGATTGTCACTGTCACGTTCAACTCCTAAACGTGAAGTGTGTCTTCCAATGTTTTTTTAAACAGATACGGAGTTTTAAAGATTTAGGAGAAGGCCTGGTGAGCTACGAGTAATGTGAAGTTGAGAACTGATAGGTGGTCAGGTAATAATTTTGAGCCCAAAAAAAAGTGCGACAGAACCCTCTACTTAGAGATAGCGCAGTAGCCCAGCTTGCAATAACAAAATTTGTTTAAATTGCCGATGCCGAATGATTCCCAATGGTATATTTACATAAAACGCGTTACGAAGGAATCGTTTAAAAAAGAAAAAAAAGAAGGTCCGAGATGCGGCCTCACTGGCAACCAGCTGCCGGTAATTCACTCCCTCATCGAAGCTGGATTGGCTGCCCTGGTGCAGAATTTGGCCACTATTTCTCATTGCTGTGTCCATATTGGAGGCCACCGTTGACCTACCATTGAAATTCTTACTTGGCTACGTTTAACGCTAGGACGCTTTCTAATGAGAATAGTGTAGCTGTGCTAATCGAGGAGCTACAAAGTGTAAATGGTATGTGATAGGGTTCAACGAAGTTAGGAAGACTCGTGAGGCTTATAAGACTGCTGCAAAACAGACACGTCCCATGCTACCGTGGATTATTTGAGAGAACAGAACAAGAGGAGGGGTTTCTTGAAGACAAGATTATCACTGTAATCATAGAGGAATACTATAGTGTTACGTAAAATGAGACAGGACGTAACTATTTGTCAGTGTATTTACACCAATAAAGTTGGAGCGCAGCACACAGAGCAAGCAAACCAGTCCTCTTCGTCGTCTTCTGATCACAGAATGGTTCACCCTTCATGTGATAGGCACGTAGAATTACCCCCGGTAGTAAAGGCACCGACTCGGTGCACTTTATACGTGTTTTTAAGAAGGAGGGCGGTATGGTTTCAACCTACTGACGTGAACTACGTAACGAGGGGTGTTTGCAGACAGGTTACTTCCAGAGACTGGAATGACCTCATAGGTAGCGCACGTTACCCGTCGTATGATACGGTAAGGTCCCTTGTACGGAGATAGCAACTTCTCTGACAATCTAACAGGACGACCTGGGCAACAGAGAAGAACTAGAGAACCAAGTGAAAAGTCAACGTCGACATGCTTGCTGTCGTAGAGAGCCTTCTGGGTTGCTTGTGAAGACGACAACCTAGAGCGGCCAGTCTGATATGCATGGTCGGCACGAGAGATAGCATCACCTGCGTATTCACTCGGTGGAGGTGTCGTAGTCCGTAGTAGGGTGTCCAGTGGTAAGTTCGGATTATGGCCATAGAGAATATAAAAGGCGAATAACCTGCTGTGTCATGACGAGATGAAATATAGGCGAACGTCCCGTGAGGTAGCGCTAGATCCAAGTCATGGTGGTCAGATGAGACATACATCGAGAGCATGTCCGTGAGGGTGCTATTTAGGCGTTTGTTGAGGTCATTTGTTTGAGGATGGTAGGAAGTGGTCAGTTTGTGTTGCATTGAGGAAGAGCGCAAAAGGTCGTTGAGTACGCGTGACAAAAATGCGCGTCCACGGTCGGTGAGCTATTGCCGAGGTGCGCCATGATGTAGAATCACATCGTGGAGCGAAAATTCGGCAATGTCAGTAGCAGTGCTGGTGGGGAGCGCTGTAGTGATGGCAAACCTTGTCAAATGGTCTAGAGCAATGGCGACCCACTTGTTTCCAGAGTTTTATTCACGGAACGGTCCGAGGAGGTCTACACCAAGACGGAAGAAAGGTTCGGTAGGGACGGAGATCGGGTGAAGGAGTTCAGCAGGTGGTCCGGCAAGCAGGGGTCCGGCAACGCCCAAGTGGCCGGCAGTTGGTTCGTCATGAGGCTCATGCAGGACTGCTGAAAGAAGATGGTTACGCATGACTAGAAGTAGCTCAGGGCCATCTGACTGGATGCTGCGACAGTACAGCGGGCCATTTAGGAGAACGAACATGCGAAGTGACACATCGTTAGGGTCAGATTCCAGATGGGCAATGAGTGACCGCAAGGAAGCATCGCAACGCTGTTCGTCACCAATATGATGAAACCTAAACGTACACATGCCGCTTGGGCCAGGCTCGCCGACCGATTCATCTGGTTGGTCAAGAGGGTAGTGGGACAAGCAATCAGCGTCCAGATGGAGGTGTCCAGGCTTGTAGGCAACTGAGTAGGAGTACTCCAGAAGACGCAACGCCCAATGAACAAGTTGTCTAGAAGGGTCCTTCAGTGAAGAAAGGCAACACAGGGCGTAATGACAAGTGACAAAAAAGAACGGGCTGCTATACAAGTAAGGGCGAAATTTCGAAACCGCCCAGACAAGCGCAAGGCATTCTCGTTCTGTTATAGAGTAGTTACGCTCTGACTTTGAAAGAGATGACTAGCGTATGCAATTACACTATCACTGCCCCGCTGAGTTTGGGCTAAAACTGCGCTGATGCCGTGACCGCGGGCGTCTGTGCGCACTTCTCTAGAAGCATCTGGGTCGAAATGTGCGAGTATTGGTGGTGTCGTTAGAGCAGTGATTAGTCGAGAGCAAGCGTCAGCTTGAAGAGAAGCCTAACAAAACGGGACGTAATGTTTGAGAAGGTCTGTGAGTGGGCGTGCGAGTGCCGCAAAGTCTTTTACGAACCGGCGAAAGTAAGTGCATAGGTGCACAAAACTGCGAACATCGTGGATAGAGCGCAGAACGGGAAAGTTCGTCACTGCGTGTACTTAAGCCGGATCTGGTTGTACACCGGAAGCGTCAACAAGGTGGCCCAACACAGTAATTTGGCGAAGACCGAAGCAGCACTTCCAGGAATTCAACTGGAGGCCGGCTTGTTGGATGGTTGATAGAATGGTCTAAAGGCGTTCAAGGTGTGTGGCGAAGGCGGGTGAGAAGGTTATCACGTCATCTAAGTAACAAAAGCACATCGCCCAATTAAATCCTTGAAGCCGCGTGTCTATCATTCTCTCGAAGGTTGCTGGGGCGTTGCAGAGGCCAAACGGCTTGACCTTGAACTGGGAAAGGCCGTCGGGGGTAACGATTGCAGTTTTCTCACGAATAACTTCGTCTACAGCAATTGGCCAGTTGCCAGATCGGAGGTCAAAAGATGCAAAAAAGGTGGCGCTATCAAGACAGTCAAGTGCGCCGTCAATACGTGGAAGAGGATACACGTCTTTCTTGGTTGTTTTATTGAGGTGCCTATAATCAACACCGAAATGCCAGGAGCCTTCTTTATTCCTTACCAAGACCACTGGGTAGGCCCAAGGGCTTGATGAAGGTTCGATGATGTCTTTCCATAGCATGTTGTCCACTTCCTTCTGAATCATTGCTCGTTCTGATACAGACACGTGGTGAGGCCAACGGTGGATGGGCGCAGAGCCACCAGTGTTAATTCGGTGCTTGACAATATTGCCACGTGCTTGTCAAAAAGAAAGACAATCGCAGTTGTGCATGTGCCATGAAGTACAAGACAATGGATGAAAAAGAAGAACTCTCTTGCGCGTTCTATTAAAAGAAACGACCTGCCTGACTTCACACCAATTTATCTCGCAAAATTCCTGGCTATTACAATGGCTCTTAGAAAACTAAATTATCAGCAATCAAAAGCTATTATTATTTCGGATGCTTTGTCTGTATGTACACATCTCACGTCCGCAAAGAATTCTCCTCTTCTCAGGATATTTTGGTCTCTCGTACCGCATAGCCTATCAGAAGTTCGGTTTATTTAGGTCCCCGGGCATGCTGGGGTTGAACTAAATGAAATTGCTGATTCGCTCGTTTCGGCATCTTTAAATTTTCCGGTGGTGCTAGTAGCCCCACAGTTTCCTTTTATTACTGCCGAACGATTCAAGCACCTGTTAATCTTAAAAATCAACGAAACGTCGCTTCTACAATCTGAAGAATTTCGGCACTTGCAATTCACATGGGACACCGCAAAATGCCTTTCCCGTCAATGTGAGGTGACCCTCACAAGCTTTCGCTGTAGAGTTCCTCTGTTAAATTTTCATCTCAACAAATCAGGATTTTCATTAACTAACGTTTGTGTAGTTTGCAATGAACCGGAAACAATAGATGACTTTCTTCTCACATGCCGCCGCTAAGCCTCACTGCGCCGAATAATTCATGAAAGACCGATTGGTATGCTCAGATGGCCAGTCAATACATCCACCCTATTATCGTTTGGAGCCAGTCAGTTGGGTATGGGCCGCAGTGCTATTCTGTCAGCGCTACATAAATTCATTCAGGCAACCGGAAGGATATGCTTCTAGTGGTACTGCCAGAAATATCCAATTCTTTCTCCCCCTTCATCATTCTTGTTAATTTGTTTTATATACTCTTGTTTATCGCATTCTTCTGCAATTTTTCACGTTTTTTCAAAGGAACATTAATATTGTTCCTATCTAATTTCTCTTTATTTTTTTAGCAAGCGTTGTAAAAAATGATTTATTATGAGGTACAGTGTGGCCAATCCCCCATGTGGTTATGAGCCAAGATCTCCTAGGAGACAAGACAAGACAAGACCTCCTTCTGGTGTCTCAATCTCTGTGACAAGACCTCTGTTTTGACGTCGTGACACTGGTAGAGGTGCTGGAGCCTACAACCTGATGCAGGACAGTCTTGCTCGGACCCGTTCACCTAGTCCAGAGACTCAGCCCCTCGTCACGACTTCAGTGCAACGATTCAGTCAGCGCCTACTAGGCCTAAGACCCGAGTCCACACCTGCTCCGCCTCTTTCCAGCATGGCAGCTCCTACGACATCCACGGTTATCCCGACATCACAGACCACTCTTCCCTCGCAGGTGACTCTTGAACATTCTCGCGTTCCTGACGTTTTCCGTGGGGAAGAGTACGAGGATGTCGAGGACGGGCTCGAACAGTTCGAACGGGTCGCTGCATCCAACCACTGGAGCGAACAGCACAAACTTCGCCGTGCATATTTTGCACTAGAAGATAGCGCTCGCACGTGGTATGATAACCGCGAGGCTACATTTCAATATAAGGAAGACTTCCGTCGAAAGCTCCTCAATACAATTTTCAACTCGGACCGACGGGATCGCGCACAGCAAGTGAATGAGGCCCGCGTGCAAAAACCCAATGAAACAGCTCCCATGTACGCAGAGGGTATGATCCGTCTGTTTTGACGAGCTGACCCTGACATGCCCGAGGCGAAGAAGGTGCGTTACCTAATGGAGGGTGGTAAAGAACAAGTGTTTACGGGCCTCGTACGAAATCCACCCACCACAGAAGATGAATTCATAAGAGAGGCGACTGTCATCGAGCGCACACTGCAACAACGACGCCGACACTTTGACCGCCTGCAGAACCACACGGCAGTAAGTGCTGCAGCTCAGAACACTGCCGTATGCGAAAGTTCCCTGAGATAAGTGATTAGGGAAATACTGCGTGAGAAACTTCGGGCCCTCTCCGTTCCCCTTGCCCAACCGCCAGTCACATCTGTTGCCGAAATCGTCCACCAGGAGTTGAGGCAAGCCATTACACCACTCACGCCAAGTCCTGAGCCACATCCAGTGAGCTTTGCTGATGTGTTCCGTCGCCCTCCACCGACATGTGTGGCACCACCCTTCCAGCCACGACCCGCTGCCGTACCTTGGTGGCAACGGTATTCAACGAGGCGACCACCAGTTCGCCGAACTGACTTATGGCGCATGGCCAACCGTCGACCTATTTGCTTCTGCTGCGGAGAACCCGGTCACTTTGCCCGCTATTGCCGTCATGGCGAGTCCGGGTTTGGGAACTTTTCTCGCCCCGCTTCTTTCCGCTCCGAAAACCGTCGTGCCCACGATGCCGATCAACTATCGCCTGCCCAAGCAACCCCACCACATCGCTGGCGATCTCCATTACCTGCGCGTCACC